>NC_046290.1:78847456-79572065 GCF_004115265.2 Rhinolophus ferrumequinum | reverse complement strand
TGAACCAGTAAAGAAGGGTTGGTATAATAGAAGTAGGAGACCTACAGGTCTGGCTCACCTATTTATGTAAATTGTTAGTGTCTTCTGATTCTACCCAGGACTGATTCCAAACATGCCGTTTTCATCATACGATGGATTGCTATTGCATTGCCTGATCTCATGACTTGGTGCATCTGATAATACACAGTCCTTGCTGGGTGGCTCCGGTTGCATAGACAATGGGTATCTTTTAATCAGGTCTTCAGTCTCTATGAGTGTCAAGTATGCTATGAACTGTGTTTTACACACAGAGCACTTGCTTCCTGCAGAAAGCATGACCTTGCCTGAATTTTCCTACTGGCATTTGTCAGAGAGGCCGCACAGCATCCTTATCCATAATGGATACCATTAACATCCATTAGATCTGCTGGGTAATACAGAAGGGCAACAGGGCCTCAGCCTTCATCATCAGACCTCTTAAGCTAAACCCTACTCTAATCTGGTAGCTTCGAGAGTCACTCAATGGGTGAAGACAGTAATCTGAAGTATATGCTAACTCCAACACCCGAAGAGGTACAATAGGGAGAAAATGTAACCGCTTGTCCTTCATTTTAGAGGGGCTGTCCCAGTGTGGCCATACCATGGGCATAAATACAGTCAATATCAGTGCATTTTATTATCTCACAGCTTCCACAGTTTAGGAATCCAGGCATCACTTTGCTGGGTTCTGTACCTCAGGGTCTCCACAGGCTGCAATCCAGGTGTGACTGGGCTGAGGTTTCATCAAAACTTGACTAGAACATCCATTCCCAAGCTTCCTCAGTTGGTTGGTAGAATTCCTCTCCATGCAGCTATACGGCTGAGTCCTCATTTACTTGCTAGCTGTCAGCTAGAGTCCACCCTCAGGTCCTGAGGCTGCTCATAGTTCCCTCATAAAGAGAAGGGATTCACAATATGGCCATTTGCTTCAGCAAGGCCAGTAGGAGAAACTGTTTCTCTTCAGGGGCCAGTTTTACTTTGATGGGCTTTCACCTAATTAAGCCTGGCCCATCCAGGATAAACTCCTTTTTTTTCATTAACTCATAAGTAACAGATTCGGTATCTTAATTACATCTGCAAAAGCCCTTCATTTTTGCCATATAGCAATCACAGGAGTGAAAGATCCCCTCATATTCACTATATTTTGTAATGACAGGACTTCATATTTACTATGTATTGTTTATAAAATGTCTGAAGCATTGAAGATAATGTGACACATTTGACCTGGGAAATTTTTTAAAGGTTTGGAAAATTTGACTGAAACTAATGTTTGTTTGTCTAAGAATTTTTCAAATGTCTACATTTTAATCTTTAGCAGATTTTAAGTATTTAGAGGTTTCTGTGCTTGATGTATTTAAAAAGCTTGGTATTTTGAATATCAAACAACAACAAAGTAGTAGTGAATACCCCACTCCACACCACTGCAACATTAAAAACCTTAGCAACACTTTTTTAATCATACTAATTTTTAAAATTTCAATGTCCCTTTTTTGTTTCGGAAGTTCTTTTTGGATTTTTCACAAATCTGTTTTTCACCCAAGAGCCTCCAGTTCTTTCATTCTATTTTCTATTCCTACTTTTATCTCTTTAATCACTTTAAATTTATTTATTTTATGGTGGCAGATTGCTTAACTCAAGCTCTTGGGATGTTTTGTCTTCTGAATCTCCTTTGCGGTGTGCATTTCCTCACGTGGTTTGTGTGTTCCTTTGGTTTCCGTTGTGAGCTTACCCTCACTGCCGCTCACTCCTGGACCCACACTCCCTCAGGAAGTTCCCACGTGCTGGGAAAGTCTCCTTCCATCGGGGTTCTGTGTTTGTTCATCAACGTGGGACCAGATTTGACACTCATGATGTTTCAGTTTATCATATCATGTACATAATATACATTTGACTTTAGTGTCTATATGTAACAATAAGCTCAGGTTTTGCTTTCTCATAGGAGATTTTTTTCTTCATCTTTTTTTTTTCCCCTGTAGGTTTTTCATCCCTTCCCTTAGCCATCTAGAGACTTTATTCTTACACCGAATGGTCCCATCTTTAGAACAGCATCTCAGTCAAGCTCCCTGCCTCCTACAAATCCAAGGCCATATACACTGTCCCTGTAAGGGTAACAAATTCTGTCTCTTGCTTCTAAAACTCATATTTAGAGCTAATATACTCTGAACTGTCCCGGGACCAAAGCACATGCTTGATGCTGTGACCATGAAGCCCTTTTTTCTTTCAAAGTTGGCTAGTTTTTATATAGAGTTTTGTGCTTTTTAGTGAGATGGTATTTAACATTATATCAATCTGCCATGTTGCCCAAACTGGAAAGATGGATAATATATTTGGAAGTATGTAATAGTGGCAAAACCAAAAAAATCATGAAGGTTATATGAAAATGACCGAAGTCAGAGGAAATCCCCCTATTTGATGGTTTTACCTGTCGCCATGGCATAGACTGAGAAGCAAGGAACGCTACCACTATGCATAGGTTAAGATTCTCTGTGTCCCGTAGTTTCCCAGGAAACATTACTGCCACAAGCATGTTTGCCGCAAACATTTTTGCTGTATAAGTAATTGGCCATAAGGCAATGTGCTGTAAAAATAAAATAACTGGTTGAGTTTGATTTACATTTGGTAGACAGTGAATGTATTTTGTCCCTTTGATTTCATTTCTCCATTGGCAAAGTTGTAGTATTTCCGTTTTTATATTATATAAATCTTAGCCCTCATAACAGTCCATACAGAGTAGATGTGATGGTCTTAAAATAGTGGATGTAACAACTATGTATAAAGTCAGATTGCAAAGCTGTATGTAAAACTAGATTGCGTACCATACTAGAAAATAATATCATGTCACTTTGCAAATCCTTCAGTGAGCAGTCACCCCTCCTGTCCATCAAAACCGAAGTTTACCAAGCTATGGCAAATATAAAAGAGGTGGCTACTAAATCACAACGGCCTTCAAGAGCATTATCAATTCTTTAGTTGGAAACTGATACCTGTCTTAACGAAGAAAGAAATTTCAGTGAAAAAGAAAATAAAACAGTGTGATTCTGAAGGAGAAAAATCAACAAGCAAAAAGAAAAAGTATAATACTATAAACAAAAGACCTCAAAGATGATGTATTTTTCTCTGTTTTCAATAAAGTCTTACTAGTTTTTTGATGTTTCCTTTTTAATGCCCCTATTTTATTTTTTGTTTCTCTTATCTTTTATGGTGAAATGGCCTTACGGACAATTAATCATGTGGGGAAACTGCTTGTGGTAAAAATGTTTACAACGAAGCTACCTAGAACCACAATTCTCTGCACAAATAGGCAGGGGTACTCACCTAGGAATGGGTTCAACTACAGAAGGAGAACCGCAACTACCATTTAGCACAAGGGAAGCGTTCCTTACTCTCCATCAGAATGTCTTTAGTGTCTCTCCGTAGATAGGTAAGTGGCTTGACACCTTATAGAGACCAAGAAAAAAGTTACATGTGTCACATGATGGTCAGTTTCCTGTGTCAGCTTCGTGAGCACACAGTCCAGTTATTCAACCGAACACTAATCTAGGTGCTTCTCTGAAGGTATTTTGTAAATGTGGTTAAGGTCACAATCAAGGAAGAGTACTCTAAATCATCTGGGTGGGCCTGATTCAATCGTTTAAAGGCCTTAAGAGTAGAACTGAGACTTCCCTGTAGTAGAAGAAATTCCACCTACAAACTGTAGCTTCAGTTCATGCCTGAGAGTTCCTAGCCTGCCCTTCCCGATGGCCCGCCCTATGGATTTCAGACTTGCCAAGCCAGCTGCCATAATCATATAAGCCAATTCCTTGCAATACATTTCCTTATAGGTATCTCCAACAGGTTTTGTTTTTCTGGTTGACCTCTGATTAACATATATGACATTTTGTACTGGATTTTTTAAAATATATGCACAAGCAAAATATCTACAAACACTGAAACTTGTGTTTGTTTACTTTCTTATTCAAAAAAGGTTGAGAGAAAAATTTAAGAACCTGAAGAATCTTAGTAGAGAAGTACTCCAAAAATAGTTGTCTTTATTTACAAGGAATCTACTACGTGCTTTCTGCAACTATGGACAATCAATGTGAGTAGCACTCAGGGACTGGGCTGCCAGAAGAAGACAGAGCTCTATCTGCCCCATTTCCTGCCTGTTTCAGTTCCCTGGGAAACAGTCCTTCTAAAGACTAAACCAGCATAGACTCTCAATTATACACAACCTTTTTTCTCTTCACTTCTCCCACTCCAATTTAAGGAGGAAACAGGGAACTGGTATAAAAATACAAACAGGACTGAAAACATGTAACAAGGGCTAGGTGTATAAAGCACGAGAGAGGCTGTGACTAACTAAATCTTTATGATCTAGAAAAGAGGAGACTCAGCAGGGAATGTGATTCCAGTCCATAAATATCTTCCAGTAACAATACACATGAAAAAGGGACTTGCTTACCATGGGACAAAATGCTAAGGTAAGGCAAAATTGAGTGAAGTTCTGGAATGAGCAGTTTAGACAACAACAAAAACATTTTTGAAGGTATGAAATTAGAGAATGGGAGGCACAGGCTCATAGAAACGGTAAGATGAGCTGTCATCTGACTTGTCATATAACAAGCCTAGTGTATGTGATACAAACACATTCTGATAGAAGTTATATGTTATTACAATAAAACATGCAAAACAAACAAACAAACAAAAAAAAGTCTAGATAGGACTTCATTTCAACAATTTACTTAAAACAGACAGTAAGTTTCCACATGTAACATAGGAGAAGCTGGCTCAAAAGTCAGCAGTCTACCCCAGAAAGCTATGACACTTTGTCCCTCCCAGCATGATCCTCCAAGAAGCAGCAGCATTGGCAGTACCCAGAGGCTTGTTAGAAGTGAAGAATTTCAGGCTACCCCAGACCTATTCACCAGACTCTGTACTTCAACAAGATCCCCTAGTAATATACATACACATTAAGGTTTGAAACACACTAGAATAGCAACACTTATATGCCTTTGTGACCCAGAAGAAACTTAAAAGGCACAAAATAAGAAATGTCTTTAGTAGAGGATGTTATCATTTAATTGCTTTTTTGCCAAAATGATACATTAACTCGTTAACTTTAAAATGGTCCCCTCATCAATTATATTAATATCAATGTTTACATTAATATAAATATTATATATTCTGTGAAATATTAGTAAATTTAGACTCTGTCATTAGTTGGCTTTATATTTTATTAATAATCAAATTTTTAATTTTGTACTCTGCCAGTGGGCACATATGGTAACAGTTGTCAAAAATAGTAATTTGGCTAGAGAAAATACAAATCTTTAATAAGTCAGTGTCTCTGGAATTACGTCACTGAATGGTTTCCCCTTGGCATGGCCTAGTGGGAATTTATCAAAAGAGAAATGGACCACTTACATGTGGCCCTGATGGAAAATGTTGGATGATTTGACAGAAAAACCCTTGGCTTTCCAAGGCATTACTTACCAGCCATGTAAACTTAATTAATCAATCTACTTTTGTGAGCCTCAGTTTACTTGTTAGTAATAGAGAGATAATAATGTTTACCCTTCTAGATGAGAAAATAACGAAATGGTATACATGGAAGAATTCTGTGAACTATTAAGGCCTGCAAGGATGGGTGTTAATTGGCGTATCTATGATCACCAGAATCTGTCAGGTTCTGGTTCTAATAGTTTGTTGGTTGAGTTCTTTGGTCCCAAATTTCTCAAAGATTAAAAAGACTTCATGTTAAATTCTATTTTAGGAATCTAACGTAGCTTAAGCTCTTAGGAAGCCTGGCTCTTTGCCTGAAGTCCAAGGCAAGTGGAGTTGGATACGAATTTTTGGCACCAGTGCCTGATTTTCCATTGGCCAAAGGCAAAGCAGTCTGTTGTCCTTCATATGGTCCTTGAAATCCAGGTACTTGGTTCCATCCATCAAGTACATGTTCTCAGGAGATGGAGTGCCAAGACCACAAATGTTATGAATATATCTGAATTATTAAACCAAGTTTGCAAACTGGCATTTTATATATGTCTTTTATTTGTGCCTCAACAGTATCTTTAAAAAATTATGGCCAATATCTAGCAATGGAGCGATTTCCATAAAAATCTGAATTTCTCATATCCTGAAAAAGCAGCTGTAGAAACTTAAATCCAGTAGCCAAAGAACAAAACTCCATTATAACTGAACATAAGTATCTGTGCCTTGGGTACCATAATACCCATTCTCAGGCTCCATGCATATATTTGTCCTATAGCCATTTGACTAAATGAGCCCTGACCTCTCTTTGACTTCCCATTTTGCCTAAATTGTTCCTAAGTGATGAGGAGTATCTAAGGCAAGGTCAGCCTGCCCACCTCTGAGTGGGCCCTTTCTGGCTCATTGAAATCCGTGTGCTCCAGGATGGGAGGACAGGAAACTGAGCCCCTGAGCACCGAGGAACCACTGCTCAAGAACAAAGAGCCCCTGAGCTGTGCTTCGACCTTAACTCATCTCACAGGGGCTAAAGTAAGATTCTTCTAGTGCCTGCACTGGTGTGTATATCTTCAGGAATATCTGAAACACTAAAATTATTCTTTCTTGCACATGTATTCCTTTCCTTGAGACCTTTTTGCCCAGGCAGACTGTTTTCTGATACTGATTGCTCCCCCTGGCTCAAAACTAAAGTGACTTAGGAAGAAACTTGAGGAAGGTATATCTCAGCTAAGTGAGTCCGTGCTGCCTGCTAAAGAAAGTGCTCCCTCTATAGCGTCACGCCTTGGATAGTACAAATGTAACCATGTCCACCAGTATTATTTATCAGGAGTCATCAGAAGGGTTTAAACCTAGCATCAAATGTAAAATAGCTTCTTATTTGATTACTCACATGCTTTTACTTCTTTAGTTCTACCCACAAAATTAAATCAGATAGTCATCTCTTAGTGGGCAAACAACAGGTTTTATAACAAAAATAAAACTTACCACAAAGAGAGAACTGGCTACTGAAGTTAACTACACAGATCCAGAGGGGAGGAGGGGGGAAGAAAAAGGTGCCTGAGATGGGGTATTTCCACACTTTCCCTAAAATTTAATAAATGTCATTGGAGTCAAGATAATTGTACAGGGATTTACTCTTGATTTAATTAATGAAAGTCTATCAGCTATTATCAGAGTTGACAGTAACAACTCAGATTTGTTCCAGTGGCTAAAATGCTGATGGGAACACATGGCTTTATTTGACTCTTCAGGCCCACACAGAAAGGCTTATGAGGAATGAATTCTGGATTAGCCACCAGCTCTGTAGATGTATGCAGGAGTTGATAGGATGTGACGGGGGAAGTGTGATCTGTGCCAACTACTATAACATTGATTGTCTTACTACTGCTAGCAAGAATCTAAATAAATAGGCTTTACACACTCTAAATGAAAGGGAAAATACCTATAGCTTCCAATGTTCCAAGTGTGTTCTGGTTAGCACAGAGTTTTGATATGCCTAGCCCTATGCTAGTCACCGAAGACACATGAACCCTGTTTTCTAAGATCTAGCAATATAGTTAGAGGAGACAAAGAGATTCAATATCTCTTGGCTCCGAAGCCCTTATCAGTACCATCTATAATCCATGAGAGCAAAAAATGTTGCATACCCAAAGCGTACACACTGCCTGAGACATGGCAAATGTTTAATAACGATATGTTGGTTGGTTGGTTGACTGACTGGCTGGCTGGTTGACTGGCTGGCTGGCTGGCTGGCTGGCTGGCTGGCTGGATGATTATTAAACTACATGCTAACAAAATGCAGATGTACAAACTTTTTATTTATTAGTAAAGATTTGAATCTAAAGATTTGCAAATGGCAGGCCGTCTGACACTCTTTACTCCAAGACTCAAATTGACTGTCCTGGACCACATCCCCACTCGGGGCCAGGTATAAATTCATCCATCCTCTTTCCTTTTGTTCACTGACTTGGATTGTTAGTATCATCACCCTCATCTCCTGATAGTCTTATGAATTCAAAGAAAAAAATTTGTTTTTTTAAGTTCTTGCAAAGATACTATTCTTAGAGTAAAATCGCAGTGAGTCTAATATTCAAAATTACTAAAAAGTCTACAAAGGGGGCAATATTAATTAGGTTTATCTCCCAGTGTAGTATGCCAGAAGATTCCTCCACGCTATTTTGAATTTCCTGACACCTTGAAGAGAAAAATTTCCTCACAGTACTGAAGAGAAAATTTCAAAAATGAATTTTGAGGTATGTAACTAGGTTACTCATCCCTGATCTACCCACCTCCTTTTGAAGAAGGTATCCTACATTTCTTTCTTGGTGTCTGGAAAATTGCCAAACTCTAAATAGACAGTTGCACCAGCTCATTTCACTAAAATGGGTTTTCACAAAATAGAATCCTGGGGAAACAATCCATGCAAGGAATACATTGATACAAAGGCCATCAGAGCCAAGCTCCTACACGTGAACAAATTCACCCACTCCCAATGATCGCCCTCCCAGTTCAAATAAACAGCAATGAACCACAAAGGTTCAGGACATTTGTGTTCCAGATGCTACATGGTTAACTCAAACCCCTTCAATGCCTTTTTTTAACACTGTTTAAGAATCCAATGTTTGGAATATAGTTTTGCCCTTATCATTTTTTTCTTTTTAATGCTCTCTACTAACTTCAAAAAATATTTCCAACTTTTAAATATAACATTGACACAAAAACAGGCTTTGTACCTCTTCTCCAAAGTAAACATCTGTTAATTGCTCTGGTGCTAGAGCTGGAAAAATTCAGACCATGTGAGGATTGTACCAGTTTAATAAAACAGGACAGAAAATCAGCCAATGTGGTAGTACCATTAGACTGCTTGTTTTCTGTAGATGTAAAGAATATATGAATAATATTATTTCCCTTCATAAGTCTTGCTGACTTGAAGGCACAATCAAATAGTGTATTTCTGATTAATCCAGAGCCCAGTCCACAAAGGCACATGTGCTGGGTTCTGATAAGGTGAAGAAAGATGTGTTTCCATGTCAACAATTTAAAGGTTGGAACTATTTTGAGTTGTTAATATAAACTTTGATATTAGCTCGCTGACTTTGATGGTTTTGCAAAGAATAAATTCTAACACAATTACAATGACTGCTGAAATGTATGAAATCTCTAGAGAAGCAAGAAAAATGTGGACACGTGACAGGTTTGTCAATCAGCTCTTGCTCTGATTATGTGACATTAGCATGTGATTTTTGTTAACTAGAAAACTGACAATATAGTATTTCATAACAGCCCAAACTAAAACATTATATCACTCTTCATAGGTTCCTCCTTTGTGTTCATGCTATGACAAAAATAAATAAATAAAGCTCAGCAGCTATATCTTGAGGCATCATACTATCACATCACATCAGTTTATTAATACTCAGAAAATTACAGCATCATTATCATAACTACAGGCAGATCACTGTTCTTGGCAATAATTGGAGAGTCATGATAATTCTGGTCCCTGGGTATTATTCCAATTAGCTATCCTATTTTCTTTCTCTGGGACTCCCTTACTCAGGGACAAAAGGACTATTATTTTATATCAGGACCTTGTAATCTCCATACAGAGAACCAAAAACAAAAACAAACAAACAAAAAGAGATCGTTTTTCAGTGATTATCACAAACCCAACGTCACTCTCAGGGATTTACAGAATTCACAGCGTGTAAGGGGGAAGAGAGGCCAAAAGAGAATAGATCCAGGGCATGACTAAGAAAAGTCAGTCAAGATTTAACTGGGAGGGAAACGTCAGGAAGATCTGGGGAAGATGGCATAAATAGTACTAAGAAAAGTCAAGTTACAGATTTTCTAAATCTTAATTATTCCAAAAATTCTCATTTCAATCTTTCCTAAAATAATGAGAAACACATGACACTGATTAATGATATTTACAAGTGATGGCCATAAAAATGTGCCTCTTTAATTTGTGACTGGGAAGCGCTAGGAGCCACCCTCTGAAAATCCGACCTGCCTCTAGACTACACTTCCCACAGTTACTCCCAACCAACAACTTAACTGATGGGCAATCCTGACTCCAGGACTCCTGGCAAACTTTCCTCCAAACTACGTGGTAGTATAAGACAACCCCACACAACCTTCCTTCCTTCTCCCTCTACTTCACTTCAGGTCAGATCCCTTCAAGATCTGACAATTCCACTAGCCTCTCCCAATTCAATCCCCATTTTCTCTGAGAAGCATTCCTCTTAAAATTTGTCCATCTTGGTATCTGTTTCTTGGAAGACCCATACTCATTCATCCCCCAATGTACTCTGTATTCTTGGTGAAGATTTGAGAGTAAGGAATTAACATTTCTTGAACATCTACGATATGCCAGGTACTTTTCAAATGTTACCTAATTTAATTCCCACATCAACTCTGTTAAATAGTATTATCCTACATTTCACAGTTGAGAAAGCTGTATTTAAGCAGTTTAGGAATTAGACGAAAACATATGAAGTTGCCATTTTTGTAAGTCAAAAAGTGTCAGAGGTTGGCAGTTGCATGTGTTTTAATCTTTATGATTTGCTAAGATCACATAGCTACTAAGTGAACAAACTAAAATTTGAACCATTTCTGTCTGCTTCCAAAACTTACGTCCTTTTCACTCTACCACAATGTTTCACATTATTCGGTGAAGAGAGAATATATGTATAAATCTCATCCATGAGTTTATTCAGCGTCATATTTGACATAATATATATTGAAGGTGTCTTAGAATACCAGATATACTCGGGACATTGTGACAATTTTCAGGAAGTTTCTAGTTCTAAATCTTTCCTCAATTTTCATAATATGAGGAATACGAAACAGCATGAATGATATTTATGTGTTTATATGCATAGGAAAAGCCTAGAAGCTACCAGTGGTAGGAAGTCGGTAGTTTTTGCTCTTGTTTTTGTTCATCTACAGTTTGTTTTCTATAATGAGTATGTGTTACTTGTATAAGTTATTAAAATAAAACATAAAACTGTCTTGCTAGTGAATCATTCTTCAAGCACATCCATGATCCCAGTGCCATTAGTGATACACTCTAAGCATCAAGTAGACTAGTCAACAGGGGGAAAAATGCATCCTTTGAAAATCCTTCCTGCTCTGTCTCCAACCTGTGCTGGCTGCACCCCTCTGGGTTCATTCTGATGACCTTATCCTCTGCCTGGTGGTGAGAGTGTGCCTCAGTGAGAATAGGTCAGGAGAAGGTAGACTACCCACTCACAATTCCTCTGAAGTAATTCAAACAGCTTCCTTTCGATCACAGGAAACCTGAGTGCACAAAGATCCCTATATGAACTAACGTTGTGCTACAACTAATTGAGTCTACCTATTGCTCACACAGACAAACTCAAAAGACAGACTTCAAGCTTCTTTAACAGCTGTTGGGTAACATGAGGTTAAAAACAGACATTTTTGTAAGGAGAGCCAAGCAACAAAGCCATACAGGGTAAATATTGACCAAAGTGAAGCCTAAACCAGTATTTTTATCTTAGGTGATAAATCTTGATATTCAGAAAATCCAGATTTTGTTTTCTGCTGTTAGCACTATTAATAATTTTAGGAAGTGATAATAATGTCTTAATCCTAACCTTGAAATTTAATTGAAGGGAAGTTTAGATTTAGGATCAATTATTTTATAAAGGAAGGAAAGGCATTTCAGCAAGACATTCCCGTAGTGTAGCACATTTGATTATAAAACTTTGTGTGCTTATCTGCCATCTGTCATTAGACTTGGTGTTGTATGACCAAATCATTAAATAACTCTTCCAGTCCTTAACTGAATACATGATACCTAATCAACACTTAATAAATATATATTACATGGAAAACAAATGGGTGAATTTGTAATAGAGCAATATAGTTTATGAAGAACGTCCCCCATAGCTTACCTCATTTAGTTACTATGGGAAATTATGGAGATAAGTAGAAGTAACAAAATTTCTTCTGTCATTTACACCTTCCCACATGCTAATGACAAACTATTATCCTATTACTTGCATTACCTGTTAAGGAAAGCACTTGATTTCTCTAATGTTCAAAGAACAAAAATAACATATAGAAAAGCTTCCAGAAGCCTCATATACTTGCTTTAACAATTCTTGGTATTTTATATTGGATGGCTTTACAAACTTCACTAATCAAATAGCATGTTCTCTCTTCATGTTGCACCCCAAGAGAGCATGTATTGATTATGGTTCCATGTCAGGCAATTTACAGATATTATTTCATGTCACCCTAACAGCCCTATAAAATATGAACCATCACAGTTCGATTTTACAGACAAGGAAACTGAGGCCATAGGACAGGTATATGATATTCCCATGGTCACAGAGCCGGTAAAGTTCTATCATCAGGATTCAGCCCCAGACGACCTGGCTCCAGAGCCCATTAGTTTATGCACTTAGCAGTTAGGCTATACTAAAATTTTCCTTTGGCTCTGTCTTGCTTCTCATACCGTCTAGGGTAAATATATATGTAGATGGCAATAACCACCATACTAAAGAAATCCAAATAAATAATATTTGTGAAAATTTCCCCTAAACTTTGATTCTTACAGAAGAAAAAGCATTCAGTGAGATTCAATTATTAAACTAACTATTCAGGAATGGAATGCAATTATGGTTTATCCAGATGTAATCCATCCCATTTAATTTATTTCCTGAAGTGTTTATCTTTTCTTGCAGTGCTTATCTCCAAAACTGTGTCAAAAAGTAAGGTGTGACTCGCATGGGCCAACGGCATGTTTTCTATTTGGGGACAAGAAGGGAAAAAATAGCAGCCTTTTATAGAGGTAAATTGAGACCTGATTCTACATTAAGGTAAAGCTAATTGCTATAACAACAAAATCCTGGCTTAACAAAAAAGAAATATATGCCTTGCTCAGGAAGATCATATATTGGAAGAGAAAGGGCAGGGTAGAGAGAATGAAAGGCTTGCTTCACACAGGCGTGCAGGGACCCAAAGATGGCTTTACCATCTTTAATGGTTGACTTCCAAATTTATTCATAGCATTGACACCCAGTCAACAGACAAGGAAAGGAACACAGGCACACCTGATTCTTCACCTGTTTGTCTCTCAACTGACTGACATCATTCCACTCACATTCCCCTGGTGAGACTTGGCTGAAGGGCCCCACCTTGCTAAGAGAGCAGGGAAATATCTCTTTCTATGTAGCCACTTCCCGGTAATCACTACACCTTGTGAAAGGGGAGCAGATATCTTTGGTTTACAACCACCGTTTTCTACCACATAATATTACGAAGTCTCTAGGCTTGTCTGGCCTGTATTACTTCTTCTGTAATTTGTGGATAAGGAATTAGATGATCTCTAGTCTGTCCTAGGTCACAGGAAGTTCTTTAACTCAAAGTTTTCAGGTCTTGTACATTTTAATTTTAGGATTTAATTTTAATTTCTGTAAGTATATTTTAGGATTTAAATGTGTACTATTATTAACGTCTCTTTTCATTGTCACTGAAATTGATTCATTGAGTGTTGGTTGTTCATGGCCTCCAAAGCCAGGTTACAAGTACTGCATTTAGGGCATTTCCATGTAGACAGCTCCATTCAAAGAACACTATGCCATCAATTTCATACCATATTATAATTCTAGGAAAAATGAGTGGCTGCGAGCTGAATCATCAATAATGAGACTGGGTCTCATTACCATCAATAATAAGACAACTCTATAAAAATGAAGATCTATCTGGTACTTTCCACTGAACATACTTAATCTTCATAACAACCCAGTGTAACTGGATCTTCATAACAATCCAATCTCCACTTACAGGTGAGGAAAAGGAGACTCTGAGAGCAAAAGTAGCCCGGAAGGATCAGGACCCCTTTCTCTAAGTGACACTTTCTAATAAACCAAGATTCTTCTTATTGTACTGGACGTCCAGGTTTCATAAGCTCCTTTTCCATTTCATCTCCTATGACCTGGTGAGCTTTTTTCCCTGATTCCTGTTTACTCATGCTTTGCAGCTGCTTCCCCAATGCATGGTTAATTTCCCATCATTTTCTGGGAGCAGATGTTCCCAAGGAACAGAGCTGCTTTCCCATCCCTGGCACTATCTCCTGCAGATTACTGGATTGAACACAGTAGCCTCTGGCCATCCTTTTGATCTGAAAAGAAAAGATTTCCCCACTGGGATACGTCTCATGGTGATGTAATTAGTTTCCTAGACATACCTAACAAATTTATTTCTAATCACAAGAGATGAGGGGAGATGAGAAAGAACCATTCATCTTGGATTGTGTACAATTGCTGCAGTTAATATGCACCTTTTCCACCCCCCTTGTTCAATGTCTTCTGCGGTGATTATACAAAGATTTGGGGGCTACAGGCTGTTTTTCAAAACCAGTGGGGAACTTCACATTTATAAAGGGGTCTCAAGCACTATTAAATTGCTTTCGGAAATTTGGCAAAGACATTAGAGCTGAAAATCCTTTCAGCTCCAAACTGTCCCCAGCATTAAGGACAGGTAAAGCTCTTAATAACTTTTTTGAGATTGTATTTGATTCAAAGACACAACATGGAACATTCTGTACAAACAAATCCAGCATTTCAAAATTTCCAGCCCTGTGGATATGGCAGTACTATATTTTTACCCAGAATCATGTCTTGAGGTATCGTTAGGGATATTGTCTTCTTACACTCATGTACAACACATGAAAAAAATCTTTAAGTAAGACATCATTTTAATAATGAATCACAGGTATAATCTGAGGTCTACATTTACCATTAATGCAAAGGCTATAAAGTGGTTTAAGTAGACAAAGAATGAAGGGGCAGGCTGTGATATGTTGTCCTGTGTGTTGCCAGAGAAGACAACTGAGAAATAGAAGAGAAAGTTAGTTAAACACAGTCTATCTGTTAACTTGTCAACTATTTATTTGAGATCTAAATAGCACGCAACACCACCCCCTTTTAAAAGATAGCTGAAAACAAACATTTTATAGGAATAGGAACAAAACACTATAGGTCGTTCTTGTTACAAATGAAGGCAGTAAGAAAGAACATGACCGATTTCTGCATCTCTTTGCATGTAACAGCCTATTATCAGAAATAAGAACTCCCTGGATGCAAAGGTCAGTTCAAAAGGGATGAAGAGGTTGGAGAGAGGATTAAAAAGAATCAACTGAGAAAGAAATATGTGAAGACATTTTAAGTTGCTGTTTTAATACGTAATGTTCATAGTCTGGGTTTTGTTTTTGAAGGTTTGAATGGGTATTCTTGTTGAGTACATTTTTTTTTTAAGAACAATGAACAGTGCATCAGTTATATGGACAATTGAGCACCTGTGGGACAGTAGGATCACAAAAACACTAATTCATAAAACCAAATGCTAAATTTTCCAGACTACAGAAAGTCTGTCATGTTCTTCCACCATCCTAGAGACACTTAATCTGGGAGGCAGTAACTAATTCACGTGTCTGTTTTTCTCTTCCTAAATGATCACCATGAGATCTAAGACTTGCAATAACCATGCCTGCTACTGCCTTAAGAAAAAATCACTCACAATGTATTTTATAGTCTCCAAATACATATTCTTGCGTCTTTATCTGATAATGGAGCTACAGATAAAACTTAGATAACACAGATAAGATCACTCACTGATTTCTCTGACACATAATGCAAGCTCAATGTATAAAATATACTGACATAAATTAATATATAGAGATAGATATAATTTTTTTTTCACTTTTTTCTCTTTATCACTATATGCATTCATATATACTCCAAAGTAGTCCAGGTCGGTTGTCAGACTAACATGGCAAGATAATAATGAAAATCAAAACTGGAGGTGGTCTCTCTGGCAGTGCTGATAACGTTGAGGAAGGGACACCAGTCACATCCTCTTCGGCTGATAGTCCCCAATTTGTCTTCCTCCTTCCTCCTATTACTTCTCTAAGTTAAGGAATCCCTAAAGTTGCATGTGGTTTTTGGCCCTCCAAAGCTCTCTCTGCCTTTTGTGGGATATTTTATCATAGTATTTAATACTATAGTACTATAGTATTTATGACACCCATTTTTAGCATTGGCTGATAATGACTTCTAAATGAAAAATGTTTTCCATTGGGGTGATGAACCACACATTAATTTGATTGATAAAAATTAGCAGTGTGTGAGGAGGCCCTGGAAGTAGTTGTCTGATCAGGAGACACCATTCTCCTGCCACTCAGGGGACACAGAAGACACTCTGAAGACTTTCATGAGAAGACCATTAAGTTAGAACTCCAGGGCAAGGATTTAGAGGTCAATGTGTTCACTTCTGTTTAAATCATAATCCTCCTTCCAAAACAACAAGTTTAGCCACTGAAATACCACTGCCATGATTGCTCAGTCAGTTTTCTTCCTGACATTCAAAGAATAAATTAAATGAAAATGTATGAGATTGTTGCTACAGAGTTTTCTCAGGAAAACAGACATTTTCGATTAGGACTGGCATAAAATTGTCTAGAAAAACTGGCATATGTCCAACTTTGTGGATATGCATGGACAAAAGAAAGGAAGAAGTGGTAATAAAGGGTTGAAACAAATTAAAATTGAGTTAATGTGTGCCTTCCAGACATTTCTCTAGATGGCATCTGTAGTCAAATGCAAGTTTTTTCCTCTTCCTGTGGAATTAGTGATTTAAAAATATCTGTGCAAATATACTAGGCTATATCCACACAAAATAAAATAAGCTATTGAACAATATCTAAATAATTTGATTAGTGGTAGAGCTCCAACAATCTCCTACTTCCCTTCAAAATTTCAAGCTGGGATCTGACATATGTGGTTCTATGACAAAGAGTTATGCTGTTACCTGGGCAGCACTCTCCATGTGAAGTTAGTGAATGGGTTATGGGATATCAAGACACTAGACTAAGAAGCAAAAGTTCAGTCAATCGTAAAAGCATTTCAGCTTTGTGTAGACAAAGAGACGTTATCCTCTCAAATAGTAATTATTTTAACACAAAGATAAGCCATGTCTTATCTTGTCACTACCTGCATTTGTATGAGCTGGCTTTTGTGTCAGCAAGGAGCATGCTGAAAGTCCCCTGAGCCCTCGGTGACTCAGAAGAGATTCCTAGTAGCTCTACCTCAAATTCTACAATATATTGCTCTACAATAAATTATCTCTACAATGAATTTCTTATTAAGTAAGTCTCATTTGAACTGATGTCTGGTAGCTGAGACACAGTCTATCAATCTAACATTTATGATAGAAGATAAATACAGTTTTCTTTCTAAGTCCTGTGCATGTGTGCCTGCTGTGACCACGTACCTGTGAATTTCCACCCTGAAGACAAGAGAAAATCAGATCTTAAAGAAAAATAAAATAAAAATTGAAAAAAATTCTCCAAAGCCTGTGTATCCTTAGTATGATTATGGTGAACACATGAGTGGTAGCATGACAGAACATTCCAGACCCAACTAAAGACACATTGAGGATAATTTGAATGCAACTGTCCATTTGTATGTGTTATCTAGAGTTCCCCAAAAGTTACTACTAACTTCATAAGCCATTTCATTATATTCAGCTTCTACTCTTAATTAAATGCTAAGTTTTCACAAGCATAACTGAGAAATACCATCTTTTTAGTAATGTTTGTCACAACTATTTAAGAATAAATTATGTGCTGTCCTATGTCCTAGTTCACTATCTAATCACCACCTAAACTAGCTGTAGGAAATTCTCCTAGCTTCTAGCCTTTCTCTTTAATCAAACCCATTTTAGACCACTACCCAAGGATCTAACCCATTTTATCTCCCAGTGATTTATTTTGTGGATTGGTAGAAAGGAATTAACATCCAGAAGCTACGGTATTTCGTAGACAGTCACACAAAGGAAATGATCAATTGGGGCCCCTCAAAATTGCAGGGATATTGTAATTAAGAAGAGGCAAAGCCGAGAGCAAAAGACAAAGTTAGCAACTTAAAGATGTTCCTAAACCTAAGAATCCATCAGCAGAAATCAAAAGCAAGAAGGCTGAGAACCAAGCAGGCAAGTTCTCAGAGCAGTTATAGGAGACTTAGGAAATAAGCAGAATAAATATTATTCTAACCCTCCTGTAGCTGCTCTGATTCATTCCACTCATCTTCTAACTCTCCTAAAAAGGACCTGAGAACTTTATTTGAAATAAACAAAAACTAGAATGTCAATCAGCTCAATTGTCAGTCAACTGGTGTATCAATACACAAACTGTAATAAATCCATACAATAAATTACTGTTCAGCAATAACAAATAATATCCAAAAAGCTATATAATAATTATTTAGCTTTCCTGAAATAATTTTTTAAAACATTTGCACATGGGAAAATATATAATCTTATGGAATGAGAAATGTCAACATTATAAATATTCCAATCCTTCCAAAGTTGATATATAAAATCATTTGATTACAATAAAAAAGTACAATCAGGAAATGATTGGGAATTTAAAATGTTAGTTCTAATATTCAACTGGACAAGAAAATACTTAAGAAAAAGAAAAACGTTGAGATTTCATAACAGAAGTGAGGTTGGAATGATTCCTTGTGAGGATCAACCCACCATTTCTGGCTTTGAAGATGGAAGGGGGCCAAAAGCTAGCAAGAGACCAGATTCTCCCCTAGAACCTCCAGAAGAAACCCAGCACTGCAGACACTATGATTTTGCCCACTAAGACCCCTTTTGGACTTTTAACCTTCAGAACTATAAAATAATAAATGTGTGTTGTTTTAAGCCACTAACCTTGTGGTAATTTGTTATAGCAGCATTAGGAAACTAATACACTACATTCTAATCCAGCAATTTTCCTCTCATTAGTAAGTTAATTAATGAATGCATCAGTCTACAAAAATATTTCTAGCAGCATTGCCTGTAAAAGCAAAACCTGCAAAGAAAATATACATCAATAGGAGAATGACTTTGAGACAGGGAGAGGGGAAGATACCATGTGTTCCTGAAAGGAAGACTGCGTGTTATACTGTATTTCCCCGAAAACAAGACCAAGTTTTTTATGAATTTTTGCTCCAAAAGACTCATTAGGGTGTATTTCAGGGGATGTCTTATTTTTTCATGTACCACAATCTACATTTATTCAAATACAGTCATTTCATCTTCTTCTGGAACTTCGTCATAATGTACTAAATACATAATGTACTAAATACTAAATACATACATAAGGCTGACGAACTTAACTGGGGCTTATTTTCGGGGTAGGTCTTATTTTTGGGGAAACACGGTAGCTGTAGGCAGTACTTAAGAACACAGACTCCATGGCTACAACACCTAAGTATGAATCCCAGATCCACTTTTACTAGCTGTGTGGCCTAATTCGTCAAATAAGTGCCTTAATTTTCTCATGTGCAAAATGGGATTATTTGTATTGACTATCTCATGATGTTGGTATGAAAATTAAATGAATTGGTATGTGTAAGATACTTAGGACAGTCCCTGGGACATAGTGCTATGTAAATATAAGCTAATACTATAAATTGGAATTCTATACAGCAGTAAAAATATTTTAAAACTTTATTCAACATGGGTGAATCTCAAAAATATAATGTTGAGGAAAGAAAAGGAAGTCACAAATAATATATTCAGCATGACACAACTTCTCCAAAGTTCAAAAATATGTTATGTTAAATATGGATTGTTTAGCATAAACACATGTGTCACAAAATTGTAAATACAAGTAAATGAATGACAAATATTCAGGAGGATAGTTGTTTCTTTGGGGTTTTCTTTGAGGGTGGGCTGGAGAAATTTAGTAAGTAGGAGTTACCTGAGACTACACAAAATAGTAATATTCTAGTTCTTTAGCTAAGGGATTAATACGTGAGTATTTCTTATATCATTTTTATTATTTATATATAATAATAGATAAAATATTTCCATCTTAAAAAATAAAATATATATATTTGTTATTTTATAGGAGTAAAGCGTTTTACAATATAAATTACAAAAAGTACATGTAATAACTGGTACATCTTTTCCAGTTTGACCATTTCCCAGCCAACAGGAAGAGGTACAAAGATAAGGAAATGCGTACCCAACCTTTTCAAGAACAAGAACCAAAAGTTCTACCACTCTTGCCTCACTGGCCATAACTTAGGTCCATAGCCTCATCTAACTGCAAAGGAGGATGGGATAAAGCTTCCATTGGGCCGACATGTGCCCAGCAGAACTGTTACTATGAAAGAATGGTGAAATGAACTTCGGAGGATAATGAACAGTCTGTCACAAATGGCAACAATCAGCATATTGAAAAATAAGATGGGCTTAGAATATAAAATATTTGTTAGGCTATTTGTACAGTTGAAGAAAACATCATAAAACACACAGCCACAAATAGTTTTCCAGTTGTTATTCCTGTGAGGAGAACATTAGATAATAAAATCCTCAAAATGTTTTTTTATATTAAAAATATTCTTCTACTCCTTTCTTAATCTTCTTCAAAAAGGAAAATGTTAATAATAATGGCCAAGCATATAATAAAACGGAAAAGGTGAAACTATGAACAATTCCTTATCTTTAGAATAAAAATTTATAATTACTCAATTTGCTTGTCCTTGCAGCCTCCAAATCCCCCCAAATAATAACTTTTTAAAATTTACTTTGACCTTAAATAATTTATCAAGCATTAAATTTATTCAAGTAATAAATTTGACCGTACATGCCAACTGCTAGGAAAAAAAACGAGCCATCTTGCTCCCCCTATAACTTTCTCTGTTATTCTAAAAGTATTTCACTGTGTTCCCAATGCCATACTATTGTACAGATAAATCCAGCAAACTTATCTCATGGTTAGACAGCCTCTACAGAAAAGCAGCTTGATCTAATAAATGGCAAGACTTGTGGAATACATCAGACATACAATAATTAGTCTGTCATAGAGTAAGTTGGGTGAGTTTCTTCATTCTCAGAGGCTTTTTACTGTCTAGATTTTACCCAGTTAAATTAATCAGACAGGGTAAAAAAGAACCTCAGAAAAGCTACTATTATGTAAAATCAAGTTCAGTAGCAGAACCTCAGAAAAAGGAAGTAGAAAAGCAACTTGCAAAGCCATATCCAAATGCATGTTTTGTTTTATTCTTTTTTTTCCCTCCCCAGATGAGAAAATTAAGATTCAGAGAGGTGGAATAACTTACACGAAGTCGCACAGCTCATATGAGAAGTGGATCCTCTAGGACTTTAAGGAAGCGTTTTCATGTGCTCATAATTACAAAGCATCGATTTCTTTTTTTCAGCTTTCTTTTTTTTCTTTCCTGGTAGATATACGCATTGCTATGTTTAGGCAGCTCTTTTGCACATTTTTATTACCAATTTTCTTTGAATAAATAAAAATGTTCTGTATTCTTTTGGGCAGTTTACTTGACAATGGTTGACTCATGGGGAAATTTAATTGGTCATAGGAGAATGTGCTATTGAATACAAGGTTTAAAGAATAAAAATAACTATTCTGACTCTGGAATTTGCCCTAAACCCTGGGAACTGCCTGGAAAATTGGAAACAGGGACACCAGAGCCCGTGCTGCTAACTGTGTGTATGAGCACAAAGAATCTACTTGGGTAGGGGGACTGGCTCTTCTTGTCCTAAGATTTCTTCTTTTCCTGTTTTCTAGGATCTCTGCACAGTCTAGGTATCACCTCAGAAATAAGTTAGTTGACCTTGAATTGCCTGAGGAGCTGTAACAGTGGCTGAGTCTTTGCAGGCAGAAGCTCCAATTCAGCTGGCCTGTGGCACCTGTAGCTACTGCCTCCAGAGTATGACCTATGACCCTTTCTGCAAAGGCTTTCTGGCCAGCATAACACTTACGAGTTTGCCTTTGCCTGGAATCTCTGTCTGATCTTTTCCAGGCAAACCTCGACTCTTTTCCTGGAGAGTGGTCCAGGAAAGGTAACACTTGATTTGATGTCAGTCACTTGCATTTGATTATAAAGTTATTCCTACATGTTCTTAGAACTGAACTTAATGGCAAGATCACAGAGAGGTAGAGGTCATCAGGTCCCGAGTGACTCAGCAGGGTATCACTCCAGACAGTAAAAAAGGAAGAATTTAAGGCTGGAGGGCACAACAGGTGTAGCGTAGAATTACATTGAATTAAAAATAGAAAACACAGACATAAATTGTTCTCTGAAACTAATGTCTCCCTTATACACATTGAATTTTAGTGATTGATTTTATATGTGTACATATAATATATATTTCTTAATATGGGCACAATTTAAAATATCTAATAGAAATATATAAATACAAATATGTTTAATCTTTATGAGTTGGCCACTGTTACCTTAGTTATATTCCAGATAAAATTATCAAAATTTCCTGACGATTGTAACCAGGTATACAAAAGTATTAGAAGCCTTTATATTTCAGTTTCATATAATTGATATTTTATAAAAAGAGATAATTAAGTGCCTTTAAATCAGTTATGTACTAGAGGAATTAGGATTAAGTTTTGGATTGATGTGATTCAGGCATTTGGTATCATGGATTTTCTTAACTGTAGATGTACCAGTGTTCTTCATGGATTATATATACATTTCCTAAATAGTTTAATCTAAGAAAATTATCTTGTTCAAGAGTTATCATTTCAACTTCTTTTCACACTGAGTTGAAAAGTCCTACTTAATTCAATTGACTGCAATGGCTCCCCTTTTCATTTGAAATCAAAGTCCAAGTCCTTCCTATGGTTTATAAATCCCAGTGTAAACTGGTCCCCTGTTAGCTTTTCCACCTCCTCTTTCACTACAGCCCTGGCTCACTCTCTCTAGGCACACTGGTCACATCATTGTCCCTTGAACACACCAACTATGCTCCCAGCCTAGACACTTTATTATAAATGTCCTTCCTTTGGGGAGTCTATGCCCACAAACACCACCTTGACCAAAACCAAACAAGAGAGCTAAAAAAAAATTACAGGCCAATAACCATAACGAATATTGATGCAAAAAAATCCTCAACAAGATATTAACAAAACAAATCAACAATACATTAAAAGGATCCTACACTATGATCAAGCGGGATTTTATTCCAGGGATGCAAGGATAGTTCAAAATCTGCAAATCCATCAATGTGATACACCACATTAACAAAATGAAGGGTAAAATCATATGATGTTTTCAATAGATACAAAAAAAGCATTTGACAAAATTCAACATTCATTCATGATAAAACTCTCAACAAAATGGGCATAGAGGGAATGTACCTCAACACTATAAAGGCCGTGTATAAAAGCCCACAGCTAACATCATACTCAATGGTGAGAAGCTGGAAGCATCTCCTCTAAGATCACATTCAGACAGGGATGCCCACTCCCACAACTTTTATTCAAAATAGTACTAGAAGTTCTAGTCAGAGCAAATTAGGCAAGAAAAAGAAATAAAAGGCACCCAAATCAGAAATTAGAAGTAAAACTGTCTCTGTTTACAGATGATATGATATTACATACAGAAAACTCTAAAGACTCCAGAAAACTGTTAGATTTAATCTCAAATTCAGTAAAGTTGCAGGATACAAAAATCAACATACAAAAATTAGCTGCATATCTGTACACTAATAAACTATCAGAAAGAGAAAATTAAAAAAAAAAAAATTCTCATTTACAATTGCATCAAAAAGAATAAACTGCCTAGGAATAAATTTAACCAAGGAAATAAAAGATCCATATATGGAAAACTATAAGACATTAATGAAAGATACTGAAGAAAACACAAATAAATGGAAAAACATTGTGTGTTCATGGATTAGAAGAATGAATAGTGTTAAAATGTCCATACTACCCAAAACATTCTACAGAATCAAGGCAATCGTTATTAAATTTCCAATGTCATTTTTTTTTCCACGGAAATGGAAAGAACAATCCTAAAATTTGTATGGAACTACAAAAGACACCAAATAGACAAAGAAATATTGAGAAAGAAGAACAAAGCTGGAGGCATCACACTTCCTGATTTCAAACTATATTGTAAAACTATAGTAACCAAGATAATATGGTATTGGCAAAAAAGCAGACACATAAATCAATGAAACAGTATACAGAGCCCAGAAATAAACCCACATATATATGGTGAATTAATTTATGACAAAGGAGCCAAGAATATACAATGGGGGAAGGACAGCCTCTTCAACAAATGTAAAAGAATAAAACTGGATCACTATCTTATGCCATACACAAAATGGAGTAAAGATTTGAACATAAAGACTTGAAACCACAAAATTTATAAAAGAAAACATAGGGGGTAATTTCCCTGACACCTATATTGGTGATGATATTTTTGGATTTCACATCAAAAGCAAAGGTCACCGATGCAAATTAAACAAGTGGGACTGTATCAAACTAAAAAGCTTCTGTACAAAGAAAACCATCAACAAAATGAAACAACAATCTATTGAATGGGAGAAAATATTTGTAAATCATATATCTGATAAGTGGTGAAGAGCCAAAATATACTAAAAATAAACTTATAGAACTCAACAGAAAAAATAACAAACAATCCAATTAAAAAATGGGCAGAGGATCTAAACAGACACTTTTCCAAAGAAGACATGCAAATGACCAACAGGTACATGAAACAATACTTACTAATTATCAGGAAAAGGCAAATCAAAACCACAATGAGATATCACCTCACACCTGTTAGAATGGCTATTGTCAAAAAGACAAGAAATAATAAGTGTTGATGAGGAGGTGGAGAAAAGGAAACTGTTGTGCACTGTCGTTGGGAACGTAAATTAGCACAGACACTATGGAAAACAGTTTGGAGGTTCCCCCCAAAAAAATTAAAACTACCATATGATCCAGCAATACCACTTCAGTATATTTATACAAAGAAAACAAAAATACGACATCAAAAAGATGTCTGTACACTCCATGTTCATTTCAGCATATTTACAACAGCCAAGACATGGAAACGCCCTAGTGCCCATTGACAGGTAAATGGATAAAGAAAATGTGCTATATACAAGTTCAGACAATTAAGTTCATGAACTCATCCTAGAAAAAGTGCTACAGACCTTATTGCTGAATATCACTACGGTCACTTTGAAGTACTCCCCTTGGGAAGCTACAGTGTTTCCCTGAAAATAAGACCAAACCAGAAAATAAGCCCTAGCATGATTTTCCAGGATGACATCCCCTGAACATAAATTCTAATGAGCCTTTTGGAGTAAAAATTAATATAAGACCCAGTCTTATTTTCCGGGAAATATGGTATGCACTGAAGCCAGGGCCTAGTCTACTCTTCAAAGCAATTTTGGAACTCTTTTTCTGGAATGGCCATCAGAGTTATCATTGTATTATCCTTGATGTCCTGAATGTCATCAAAATATCTTCCTTTCAGTATTTCCTTTATCTTTGGGTAGAGAATGAAGTCAATGGGGGCCAGATCAGTTGAGTAGGGAGGATGTTCCAATACAGTTATTTGTTTACTGGCTAAAAACTCCCTCCCAGATAGTGCCATGTGAGCTGGTGCATTGTAGTTACATTGCACCATGCAAGATGCAAGAGACATGAATTGTTGGTGAAAAGTTCAGGTCGTTTTCATGTAATTTTTCACACAGCCTTTTCAGCACTTCCAATTAGTAGCTTGGTTAACTGTTTGGACAGTTGGTACAAATTCATAATGAATAATCCCTCTGATATCAAAAAAGATTAGCAACATCGTTGCAACAAGTTCACGAACTTAATTGTCAGAACTTGTATACGTGCAATGAGATACTATTCAGACATTAAAAAAAAAAAAGAAAGAAATCCTGGTATTTGCAACAATGTGGCTGGATCCTGAAGGCATTAAGCTAAGCAAAGTAAGTCAGAGAAAGACAAATACTGTTATGATTCTACTTATATGTGGAATCTAAAAAAAAAAAAAATGAACTCATACCATATTTCCCTGAAAATAAGACCTAGCCAGACCATCAGGTCTAATGCATCTTTTGGAGCCAAAATTAATATAAGTCCGGGTCTTATTTTACTATAAGACCCAGTCTTTTATAATGTAAGACTCGATCTTATATTAATTTTGGCTCCAAAAGATGCATTACAGCTGATGATCCGGCTAGGTCTTATTTTCAGGGAAACAGGATACATACAAAAGAACAGGTCAGTGGGTACAGACCAAGTAAGGAGGGTGGGCAAAATGTACATATATCAAATATTACGTTGCATACCTAAAACTCATATATGGTGCATGTCAGTTAATTATATCTCAATTTTAAAAAATACCACCTTGGCCAGCTCTTTCACCCCTTCAACGTTTGTTTAACTCTTACTTCTCAATGCAGCCTGCCCTAGCCACTTTATTTTACATTGCTCAATACCCCCACACTCATTACCCTGCTCTGATTTTTCGTTTTTTTATAGCTTTTTTTTTCACTTTTTAGCATATGTTATGATTCTTTATCCTGACTACTGTTTATTTTTCTAAAATGTAAATTCTATGAGACATAGTCTTAGTTTTGTACCCTGTAATAGCCCTGTGACCTAGAAGTGTGACCACCACATAGTAGTTATTCAGGAAATACTTGCTGAATGAATGCTACTGAACAGAAACCTTTCTATGTTCTCTCTCTCTTAACACTCCTATTACAAATATGCATCTATATGTATCTACATAAATCCTTTATTTTGTTCAAAAGACTTCTAAATTTATTCAACAAATATTAATTCAGGGCATATAAAAGTGAACAAGGCAGATACAGAATTACATTATGGGGGAGGATGTAATCGACCAAACAAAGACAGCATAATGACAAAAAAAGTTATGACGAACACTAAATCAGGGTAAGTCAATAAACAGGGCAGTAGAGGAGGTAACATTTGAGCAAAGACCTAAAAGAAATGAGGGAACAAGCCATGCAGGTATTTTGGGGAGAGAGGAGGGTTGTACCAACAAGTACAAAGCCCCTGGCAGACACATTTGGGTGGCCAAAAAAGATCCAGGAGGTCATTGTGATTCAAATATCCTGAGTGATGGGCAGCTGCAGAAGAAGGTGAAATCAGAGGGTGGGTAGGGTGATAATATTCAAGGTTTCGAAGGCCCCCATAGACTAGATTTTGTTCTATGTTGATAGAAAACTATTTGAGGCTCATGAACAAGGGAATGACAGGATCAATTTTGCGTATTATTTATGTGTTGCTTGACTTTTCATAATAAAAGTATATTTTTGTAATTTTTCCCAAGGTCAATAAAAAACTATATAGTAAAAGGTAAGAGGCATAAACAGGTAAGTATGTGATGGGGAAGGATACTGAATCATGTAAATCTTTAAACCATTAATGACCTTGAACCCCTTCACTGGGTTCTACCATACTACATTGTGTTAATATATTAGAGTCTGAAGGACATTTGGATGATTTCCAATTTTTCACTGAATAAATGTTTTGAACAACATCCCTACTTTCAAGTAATTCTCATACTGGTAGATGGAAGCAAACAAATAGGCAATCAAATAAATGAGGTATCAAAAAATGACACATCTTATAAAGAAACATAAAACAAGGAGAGGCCTTCATGGCAGACCCTACAAACTTGGAGACAAGAATTAACCTGATAGGATGATCTGAACATAAAAATCGCTAACTAAAAGTGGGTGATGGCCGGTAGTTCCTTGGCCTGTAGCTTCCTTGAGAAAGGCCAATCTGTACCTTAAGCGAGCCTGTCTAGTATCTTTTTGCATCTAAGATAACATACCCTTGCAATGTCAGAGCAACAGCCATTTTCCAGACTGCCCAAGGCACAACCTACTTGCACCAGAGCAGGAAACTACAGAATCCCTCATTGTTGTTCTTGTCTCTTGATTACCATCTCTAGGTGCTATAAAAGGCTAACTAATAACTATCCTGTCCCCACCAATGTAAAATGTCTCTCCAATTTACTTTTTATCCAATCCCAGAGATATCCCCACTTTGCTTTCTCCCACACCCTTAAACTATCACCAATGGATTTCATGTAACCATCGTCCTTTGATTCTAACATATAAAATAAGCTGCAAAACCACCATTTTCCAGAGAATTTTCTTACTTTGTTGAGATTTTGCTTCCCAACCATTGTTAGTTTGACTCAAATAAATGCTTATAAGTTTTCTTTTAGGTTGGATGCTTTTTGTGGACAAAATGATGTGTAGGGATATAGAGAGTGACAGGAAAGGGTAATTTTCCACAGGATGGTCAAGATACGGATGGTCAAGGAAGGTCTCTTTTAAAAGAAAAAAGTGACATCAAAGGAGAGATCTGAAGGGAGTGATGAAACAAGAATGCTGATATTTGTGGGAACAGCATTCCAAGCAGATGGAACAGAAAATTCCAATGCATCAAGATTGCACTGGTTGTCTATTTCTTCACTTCTATCAACATTGAGTTTGTTCTTTGTGACCAATTTATTAGCTATATCAAAGTTTTCATTATATTTTGTATTGCCTTGCTTTTTTATTTGCAAGTAAAGTGTTGACCCAAAATTTGGAAAGTATTCTAGAAGATTTTTTTTCTCTTGTGAATAAGGTAATAAATTCACTAAACAGACACATATGCAAACAAACAAAACAGAAAAAAAATATGAACTGCTTTTCTAGATATTTTCTGTTCAACTCTTTAAAAAGAATGGAAGCATATATATTTTGAGTGCTAAGAAACAGTTTTGTGGCACATTTGTCCTGAGAAGAGGCTAAAAACACGTAGTACTACTTATTGATCATTTATCACATGCCAAGGATTATTCTAAACCTATAAAGTCCAGTAAGGTTACCACTAGTTATATGTGGCTATTTAAATATAATTTTATTTAAGTCAAATAAATGAAATTATAAATCCAGTTCCTCCGTTAGATTAGCCAATTTTAAGTGCTCAACAGCTACATGTAGCTAATGACTATATTATAGAGCAATTCCATCATCACAGAAAGTTCTATAGTGAAGGGGACATCTTGCCTCTCCAAAATATGCCTTTTGGGATATTGATTTTTAAGCTGGTTATTACAAAACAAAAGGCTCAGAAAGAACCTTGACCCTCCCTTTTTACCTGCCTAAAGGAATTCAGACAGGAAAATCTGCATAAAGGGAGAGTATCACCTTAGCTTCATAATACAAACTAAATATGGCAGACAGGGAGAAATGGAGCAAATGCTGTTTGTTAGACTTCCCTCAGTGTTACATTGATTGTAGGCGGCGCAGCAAGAATTTCTTTACTTCATGCTTGCTTTTTCTTGTCTACCAACAAATTGCCTACTTTCTTTTGAAATCCCACACCCCTATCCCTCACCCTTCTCCTTAGTCCATAATGACATACAAGCTTCAACTGCCCAATGGGTCACCAGTCTCAGATTCTTTAGCACCCCCGCATGTGTATTCATAATAAATTTTGAACAGTTTCCCCTGTTACTCTGTCTCATGTTAATTTGATTATTAACCCAGTCAAAAGAATTTTAAAAGTTGGGAGGGAAGTAATTTTTTGACCCCCACATCAGTAACCATTTTAACTCTCTCAACAACCAGTAAGCATAGTTATTATTCTCTTCAATTTATAGATGAGAAAAATGAGGCAGAGAAGTGAAGGAACTTGCCCAATGTATATTAAACACAGTGGTATAATTAATCTACCTATCATTTTCCAGAAATAAAAAGAACAAATACCTGAACTTACTAAGTTTACCTGAATATAGGAATTTTACCACAATGAAACACTGTAGTTAGTTTCTCAGACATGATGAAAGATCACCTTCTAATACTGCTTTATGCTATTTCAACTCCAAAATAAATGTCTGCCTTGAAAAAATGCAAATTTGCAGTGGAATATTGTCCTAATACATAAAAGACGTGAGTGTGCTTTATTAGTCTGTTATATTGTGGCATTAACTGTAGGCGACATCGTGTACATTTTATAAGATATGTAGTCTTAGTATCGATATACTTACAGTTTTTTGAGTTATAAAGTGATAAAGTTTTCTTTGTATTTTCCGGTAGCTTGACAGATTTATAGCTGGAAACAGATGTTTCATGCTCATAATGGCTGTGAAGGAGTTAATGGCACAGTGGTATTGCTATACTCGTTCTTCATAGGACATATCAGATCCTTTGCTTTCTCTGATAACTAGCTGAGTCAGAAGAATTTAGCAAGGGTAAAGAAAAGTATTTTTTGACCCCCACAATGGTAACCATTTTAATCCTCTCTACAACCATAATGCATAGCTAATAAGATATAGGAATGATCCCATGGTTTTTGCAGTTTAAATTAATGGCTTTCCTTGCTGGAAAACTAGGCCAATTTTTTATACTTGACTAGCCAAAAGGCCCCTACTCCAGAACTCACTCTCGTGATAATATTTATCCTCTTTCTAACTAATCCCTATAATCTCAAATGTACTCTTTAAAGATTGAGTCAACATGCTTTTGTCCTCCAAGTGCTAATTACTTTTATCCTATAGAGAAAAGCAGATTAATTACATAAAATCTAAATCCAGAAAAGATCTGATAATTCAAGCTTTTCCAACATACCACCATAGATTAGTAAATTTTTTTTCTAGATTATATTTACTGAGAGAATGAATGTATGAATGTGACCTCTTTTGTTGTTGTTGTTGTTGTTGTTGTTGCTGTAAAAAAAAACCTATTTCCTCTAGACTATTCTGCTCAGGAAGTTAGACCTAATTGTGTGGTGGAATTATGGGACAAGGAAGCTGGGGAAAGAAGAATTTTCCTACTATCAAGAAACTGCCCAAATTGAAAACCCTAGGATTCATTTTACTAATTTCTAGACTTTTAATTTACCTTCTCGGGAAATAAATATTAGGCAGTAAGTATAAGACCCGGTGTTTGCCAAAATGAATATATGATAGGCTCTGCTTTCACGTCGCTGACAATCTGACATTATGGATAAACATAAGTTCAAAAGAGTGTTGTTAGATAAGGGGAAAATCACTTCTTATTCAGTGATGAGGGACAGATTCATTTAAAAAGGTTACACTGAAGACAGGTCTAGAAAGATGGGTCTGTTTTTAACAGTCAGCAATGAGGAAAGGGTATTTTATAGGGTAAAAAGGCAAGAAATATTGGACTATAGCAAGTAGTTGGATGTGCTATCATATGGGTGAAAGGAAATAGTGGGAAATTAAGCTGAAAGTTGGCTAGAGCTGGAGCATGGTGGGTCCTGAGTGCATGAGCAGATGCTGTTGGTTGGCTGCCCTTTCCTGCATGACTTAGTGGTACCAAACCTAGCTTCAGATCCTTGGCTAAATTCTCCGTGTCCTGTGCTAGTCCTGGTACCCCTATCCCCCTATAATTAGGAGTTGGTTTCAGAGAAGCACGTGGCAAGTTAAATGAGAAGGTTGTCTGATGTGGGTCTTCTGGCAAATGTCACTTTGCTCTTAAACATGAGAGAAAAGGTGAAGGGATTAAGAAATACAAACTGGTAGTTACAAAACAGTCACAGGGATATAAAGTACAGCATAGAGTATATAGTCAATAATGTTGCAGCCACTATGTGTAGTACCAGGTGGGTACTACTCAGGGGAATCACTGTATAAATTATATAAATGTCTAACTATTATGCCATACACCTGAAACTAATACAAAATATTGAATGTCAACTGAAAAAAATGAATAATTAAAAAAAAAAAAAAGAAATGAAAGAAATGGTCCCTCTTCTTCCAATGCTGGGTCTGCATGGTAATAGTTGACACTTTTAGACAGCCGTCTCATCATACAACCTAAAGTGGAATCCAACAAGAGAAAGAATATGAACCCAAAAGAATTGCTAAGAAGCAAAGGCTGGAGCAACAAATTTCTTAATATTTGAAGTATAATAAATCCTTGTATTCATTAATGAATTTAGAATTGGATTTAGTATATTTTTGCATATTAAAGCATTTTAACTGGTACATCCAGGCTAAAGAATTTGAACTTCCCCATAATAGAACAGAAATAGGGAAACCACAGATATTTAGGTCGAGGATGAGTGTAAGATTAACCTGAGCATGGTATGTGGGATGGATTCAGTTAAGAGGCAAGTAGATAGGAGATTGTCCAGGTAAGAGGTAATGCAGTTCTGAACCAGGACGGGAGCCACGAGAAAGAAAGCTAATTGATAGGAGACACTGTTGAAATAACAGAGGAACAGCAAAGAATGTCTGTAGGTGGGGGGGGGGAAGCCAATAAAGAGAAAAAGAGAAAATGATGCTCTAACTAGGGGACCAAAAGTCAAGAAAGATACTGCCCTACAAAAAAGACTGGATCAAATAACACTAAATTACCTTCCCAATGTAAAATACTGTGATTCTAATAAACACAATAATGTGTTTTCTAAAACACAACTGCCCCACAGAGGAGGTAATTTCCCCTCTCAAGGATATTATTAGAAGTTAAATTGTACTATTGCAGACAAACACAGGGCCTTGCAATTCCTTTGTTTCATTGACATTTTGTCAAGTTGAGTGCTTTTTTTTATTTTCCTATATTACCAGCTTTCGGCTCGAAAATGGTTTTTCCATCCTGGGAAATTTGTTCTGATGGCTTCATTGTGTTGGAATATATCTTGTAGTAAGCATTGCGGCACCTTCTCAAGAGATTCCTCAAAAAGCATATTCTAATCTCCAACTGGATTGGCTAATAAGAGTCATGTAAACGAAGCTGAAAGAAGGCAACAGGGGACAATATGGAAATTTCCAATTTACCAGGCCCAGAGATAGGGTTCACAGAACACATAAGCAGTTCACAATCTAATTCCCATGCCTTACCAGTGTCATTGGTTCTATTCATTTCAGTAAGATGGCGAATCACTTCTCACATGGTGGTAACTGAAGTGAACCAACAACTCAGCAGTTTCTTAGGAAAAGCAAGAGGGCCTCAGCCACAGCAAGCAACTGAACCACACATGGAAAAGAGGCTAATTGTGATGGAAATAACTCTAGGATGAGAAATGCTCAGAAATAAAATATCCTAAGCCATGAAAAAAATCAATCTTCGAGGGGAAAAAAATAAAAATAATATGAAGAATAAGTATGAATTTCACTCTCAAAAGTGGCACATATGCAAGGGTTTTGTCCTTTAACTTCAGAGATGGCCCATCAAATCTTATAATGAAAGCACTTGACTTAAAATAAATTGATTGAGAATTGTTTTCACCTGTTTCAGTAGCATGGGCCTTTTCCAGAGTGCCTATGAAATGTAAGGTATGCACTAGACTCACTCATCCAGAATTAAATAGTAATGTTCTTGTTGCTAACATTTAGTGAACAGCTTTCCAAAGAGTGAAGACAAACCCCAGCATATTAAAGAGGACTTACACACATCGCCAGTTCCTTTGCCACTGGGGGACTCTAGGCTGAGCTGGTGAGACCTGATTAGGCAGTGCAGGAATTCTTTTGAATACATAGCAATGATTATTAAGCACACTTGCCTTTTTGTCTGTGAGAATCTGTCTCCCCTCATAGAAGACCCTCCTTTCTTACCTCTTTGATCAGGATCAGGTAAATTCATTCATATAAACAAACAAAAAAGCTGGGATAGCAATGCTTCTACCAGACAAAACAGATTTTATATAACAAAAGACAAGGAAGGACCCAGAAGTCCCACTTCTGGGTATTTATCTGAAGAAACTCAAAACGCTACTTTGAGGGCACATGCTCCTCCATATGTTCATTGCAGCACTATTTATAATGGCCAAGATATGGTGGCCCTATATCTTGGGTGTCCCTGAATGGATGACTGGATAAAGAAGAGGTGGTACATATATACAGTGGAATGTTACTCAGCTATAAAAAAGAACAAAATCTTGCCATCTGTGACAACATGGATGGACCTACAGGGTATTGTACTGAGTGTAGTAAGACAGCACAAGACAAATATCATGTGATTCCACTTACAAGTAGAATCTAAAGAACAAAATAAAGAAAACAAACAAAACAGAAACAACTCTTAGATACAGAGAATATTCTGATGGTTGCCAGATGGGAGGGGGTTGGGAGGTAGGTGAAATGGGAAAGGATTAAGAAGTACAAACTGGTGGTTACACAGTAGTCATGGGGATGTAAGGTATAGCATAAGGAATACAGTCAATATTATAATAACTATTATGGTTATTACAATAACTATGTAAAGTGTCTGATGGGTACTAGATCTATTGAGGTTATAGATGGGAGGGGGGTTGGGGGCAGGGTGAAAAAAGGTGAAGGGACTAAGAAACACAAATTGGTAGTTATAAAATAGTCCACGGAGATATAAAGTATAAGGAATATAATCAAGAATATGGTAATAAGTATATATAGTGCCAAGTGGGAACTAGTCAGGGGGATCACTTCCTAAATTACACAATTGTCTAACGACTATGCTGTACACCTGAAACTAATATAAAACAACATTGTCAAAAGAACATTCATTCATATGGACACAAATTCAGGGTCCGATATTCTAATGCTGAATCCCTCTGATACTAATGTATTGTACAATGGGTAATGAATTCCTCCTCCTGAGAATATTTGCGTACTTTCCCATTTAATGGAAAAAGAAATTCCAGCTGTGCATTTGGAGGTGTGATAAGTAGTGGAAAGAAGGCATCAGGATGAGAAAGGGTCCAGCCGCCACATTTCCCCAAAATAACACCCGCATCGCATCGTTGGCCTGTCTTGCCTTCACAGTCATCATGACTCACTTTATTTGCCTTTTCTGAATAACAAAGACCTGACTGTTTCTACAAAAGAACCGCTACAGAAGCGTTGTATTGGGGGATGGACATTTTCACTGCGCCCTAAGGAATCTTCATATGAGGAAGAAAAAGGGAATGAAGTGATTAGTCCATTGCCATGCAATTTTCCTTTTTGTTAATAGAACCTTCCCACAGGAGTTTCTTTCTTCCCCCCTCTACTTCTCTTGTGGACTACAAGAGATCAGAGAGCCAAGTTACAGGGAGCCAAGCTAATGGGAGGTCAGAATCTAGGCAAGGGGCCTCAGATAAGCAGGGGGCACTAACAGACCATAAAGAAAAGGGTTGGGTTTGATAACAAGCCAGCAGTCTGTTGAACCAGAGGCTCCCTATGGACTCATTCAGTCATGGAACATTCAACATGTATTAAGCCCTTATAGACGGGAAATGGAGACACAAAAATGAAAAGATAAAATGTTTCCAGTTGCTCAACGCCTAGTGGAGTAGCTCAGCAGCCCAAGGCCAGAGCTAGACTGGAGAATGGTTCGGCCCCTGTAATAGGTGGAGAGCAATTCTGACTGGTAGTGAAAAGGCAAGGAAAAAAAACATCCCATAAAAGTGTTTGCTTTTTGCTGTACCTTAATTTTAACTGAAATGGTCTTTGATATTCCTTACAATTAGGTTATCCTCTTTTACTTACAACTTCCATGGTGTATTAAGGAAATTCTTGTGGGAGTCTTTGAAGCTGAAAATAATACCTTCTTTAGTATTCTGTGGAATTGCCATCTCTCCCACTGCTTTTTTTTTTTTTTAAGTCAATGTGTTTTACTTTTTAAAGGAAAATGTGTTTCCTCTTTTATTCCTGCTGCCTCCAACTCATTTCACAAAATGTGAACATTTCTTCACTTTGTTGTACACTGGCTCCAAGAAATGTCATCAGAATTGCAAAGTTATTCAGTGTCTTGTGACTGTTTTGCAGTATTTACCCAAGTCTCCTTGCAGATCTCATCATGAATAAATTTTGCATGCTCTATAAAACTAACTGCATTCTCAGATATTGCCATTCATAGTTTTATGAGATACTAATTGTGAGAAGTTTATGTTTTCCCTGTCACATATATGTCCTTGTTGATTCTAGAGTATTTTACTTCAGAGAAAAAGCTAGATGGGATAAAAAGAGCACGTAAACCAAGTAGCTGCCAGCAGGGAATGACATGCTTAATTACTGCTGGCTGTGGTCCTTTAAACTAAAGAGATAACCTCTGAATAATTAAAAACACACAAACACATTAATTCTTTCCAACACAAATCATTTCTAAAATGCCAGGAAGTTAACAATTCAGTGCTATCAAATCTATGATCATTTTATATCTGGTCGCACTCTGGTAGACAGTTCAGGTTTAATGTTTAAGCTCAGCACTAATACCTGTCTCATTCCCACTCTTGACTCAGGGAAATGACCAGGAGCGGCTGCTATGTAAGTACAGGGCCCATCAGTGTGCCTAACTGGCTGGCTTCCCAGATGCTCTTGCCATCTGTTGGAAATGTATTTCAGTAGAAACAGAAGGTAGACTAAAAACTGCACTTTTTCTCATGTCTTTGAAAAAGTGTGTTTATCATGCTTTAATAATTAGCCATGTAAACAGGCTTTAAATCACAGCCTCAGATACTAAAATATTGCTTGCTTTGTTTTTCCTGCTGTAGGGTAGCTTTGCATCATGATATATGATTAAAGAAAGCTTTAATCTCTTTGTCTCCCAGCTCTGTGAAAGACAACATTGCCCATTAAAAGAGTAAGTCATAGAGAGCGAAACGCAAGATGAGAGAACATTTTGTACAAAAGGAAGAGGTCAATTAAGAGAGAAGTAATGAGAGGAAAACCAGTTTGTGAACGAGACGGGAACTATTCTGTTCCTCTCACAAGGTGGCTCTTGGTAAAAATCACTATTGGAATTTAGATGTGTTTCATAGGACACTAGTCTATTCAGTATCGTGCATATACAGTTAAGAAATAAGAATGTTTTCAGCACTAATTTTTCTGAACCATAGGACATATAAAGTGTTTAGACCCCACTACTGCCCAAAATATGCTTAAAAAACATACAATAATCAAAGGCTTATATCAGTAGTTCTCAAACTTTAGTGTGTATCAGAATCAGCAGAGATGCTGGGCCCATCCCCAAGTTACTGATTTACTAGGTCGGGGGAGGGGGCCAAGAATTTAGATTTCTGACAAATTTCCAGGCAAGGCCAATGATGCTTTTCTAAATGATAAAGCATTAAAAGTTAGAAAGGTACTAGAATAATATTGACCATAGCCCCTATGCTGTCCTTTACATGCCCATTTATGGTGTCAGATGGGTACTAGATTTAAATGGAGGATCACTTCATAAGTTATATAAATGTCTAATCACTATGTTGTACACCTGAAACTAACATAATATTGTATGTCAAGTATAATTAGAAAAATTATTTTTAAGTAAGAAAGTAAAAATATCAGAGAAGAGAAAGACCGAAGCAGGCTAGGAAGAGAAAATCTCTGAGAATAAGAATTTTAGAGCGGAATGGGATGTTAACGTTATTAGTCTTTAAATATAATTCCCTTCAATTAACAAGTTATAAAACTGAAGCCCTGGGGATCACCTGACTTGCTCAAAGTTACTTAGTGGGCTAGTCAAAAAAAAAATGGGCAGGTGAAAAGCTTGGCTGCTTTTTCCATGACTCTTAGAGTCGAAAACATGCTTGTGAAATTTGTACGCTAGCTGCACTATCATTTCATGTTTTTCCCTTTAGAAAAACGTAGGACAGTGTACAAAGAAGGGAAAAAAACCAGCCTAACCCTGAAAGATCATGTCCCTTTGGACAGGGAAAGAATAAATGTCCTATATGCCTCCTTTCACCTGGTAACAGGGGTGACTCAGAAAGAGGACTTGGGGAGACAGAGATGCTAATAGCCTGGCTTTATCTCCCAGGTTTTTTAATGCTTCTCTTAATTTGGTCTGCCTTTTCACAAGCAAGCTCCGAAAGGGCAAAGCCTCATTATTGTATGCTGCACAGGGCCTGGTGCTGTCCCAACGGGCTCAAATAATCCTCCAACAGCAACCAATTCCCATCTGAGTGGCAGAAGCAGATGCCGAGTGAGATAACCAGGAAGCGCCGCCATCATCTTGCAAAAGTGTTCGGCTGCATCTTTATAAAAGTCATTTCCCTAAAATATATAACAGCAAGATGCTGCTGCTTTTAAAAGGAAGATGCTTACTGCCTCCAAACCCTAAAGGTGTGTTATGTGGATGAGTAAAACATTGTCAAATGCCTCTAGCATTGCACACTAAGAAATTTCCTCTTGTTACAAACACAAGGATCCATTTACATGGGAGGAATTCTTTAACAGTCAAGGCTCATTTTTCCACTAATCAACCATTACTTAAATTTTGGCTCTACATGAACCACACGCCCCTCATGTCACTTTGAACAGCAAAGGGTGAGTGAATGAAGTCATAAAATGCCATCTTGCTCTGAAGCTCTCAAGCAGGCTGAGCAAACCCAGCGATGGGCAAAAGGCTATAGCAGAGGCTGCCACAGTTCAGCCATTTTCTATGTTGTTTCCATTTGAAAACACTTAAATGTTTGAGAAGCCCTCATTTCTGGTTGCTATTTCTGTGTTGTTCTGAGAGGCCCAATCTCTCCAAGGGCACATCTGGTCACACTAATGGCTCTCAGAGGTGGGGTCTCTCATCTGCCAGGGCCGGTGGGGATAGGAGCAGGGCATTTCTTGGCCCCAGAGGCACCCAGCTCATCACTCAGCCTTCTGTGGTCCTGGCCATTTGCCTATGCAGAGAAGGGCCCTGGAGCAGAGGCACAGAGCTGTGGGTCAGCTCAATGCATGGATAAAATGCAAGGTCTGCTCAGCAAGGTAAGGTGGGGGGCATCTGTCACAATTCTTTTCCCTGATGGCTAGCCCTTGGTATACCTGGAAAGACCTCTGTGCAGCAGTTTTAAGTATTAACTGTATACTTCTCATATCGCTCACAAACAACTCTGAAACCATAGTACAAGGCTTGTCTCCTCTCTTGGGTGTCCACATGGCAGGTGTCCAGGCCCACTGGACACATTGAGAAAGGGAGAGGATGCCTTAGAAAGCCATAGTTGGGCAGAGACAAAGCAATCCGTGTGTCACACCTGACGGTGATACTAAGCTCCTGAGCCAACTGGTAAACTTTCCTCCAGCTGCTTTTCAGAATCACCCTATGGCCTGAACAGCTCAGGAGACAGAGAATTTAAATATGAGACTTTATACATATTCTTCAAAATTTCTAAATATACAACATTGCATCACATGGATAAATTGAAAGCCATTAGGTACTTTTAAAAACATGTTAAATTGATGTTCCTTATATCTGCCCCACACAATTGTTTCTTTAAATTTCTTTTAAAGAGAAACATGTTCTAGGCCATGGGGTGAAACATTTTTTTTTTTACAGCCATTGAGTAAAACATTTTATTCTTCAGCGATCTACACTGAGGGAGGGAAACAACAAAACATACTCAAAAACAGTTTATAAGGAACTCTCAAATGTAAAAGGTTATAACTCAGATATAACCAGTGTCTCTAATATCTTGAATGAGGTGGATGTTAAACCAGTATCAAGATAAATTAGAGAATGTACGTAATCAGATTTTCACGCTAAAACAGTTCCTCTCCTCAGTATTATTTCGAAGAAGAGAAGGCTCAAATGAATGCCAAGGACTCATTCATCAGCCTCATATCAGAGCAATCCACGCTCTGAAGAATATTCGTTTACCCAGAAAGTCCTTATGTATTAGCCAGAATTTATTTTTGGTTTATTTGATTGACTTACATTCTCGTGTATCTATTCTCAGTGTGCATCCACGTGATTCATTTATGCCTGAAGTCAATGTTAATTAAAAGCCCATAATGTGCAGGTTACTAGACTAGAGGCAGTGAGAGACGCAAAGTTAACCACTTTGTTGTTAGTTCCAAGAGTAGGAATGTGTCTTACACTTAAGTAGATGAGGATGTGTGTGTCTATCACCTCCTGGCCAGTTCCTGCTTACTGCAATCACCCCACTGCTCCCATCTGGCCACCTCCAGGGGTCCTCTGATGTTCTCTCCGCTCCCTGCCTTCTTCTCACAGGATTCACTTTTCCTGGTGTTTTCCTCCTCTCCCCTCAAGTTCCTTAATTCCAGTTGTTTTTGTGAACCCAGATGTTATAAAATAGATGAAGGATGTACTCAGGCCTGGGATTCGGTGTCAACTCAGTATTTGGCAAATGAATAGATGAATAAATGAATGAGAGAAATAGAGGCACTGTTCTGAGTGATTCTGTGCTCTAAATAAGTAATAGGACTGCATCTATTCAAAAAGTCTTGAAAAAAATGATACATCCTAAGGAATTAATGCAAGAGACTTAAAGACAAACCTGTAGCATCAAATCAAATCTGACAGTACAGTCTGTAGTTATGGCAGGCAACACTAGTTTTAAGATCTGACCCACACTGCCAGCATCTAGCCCTTGAAACCATAAGGCCATGGAATCCGACTTGATCTAGATCAAGTCCGCAGGGAAGTTATGCACTCAAGTTCTAAAGTCAGAAGGCTCAGTTTCACATACCGCCCTCATCACTTGCTGACTGTAGGACGTCGGGCAAAGTATTCACGAGTTTCTGGTCCTCAGTTTCCACAACTGTAAATAATGGTACCTATAGCATAAACATGTCGTGAGGATGAAGTAGTATAATGCATGCAAAGAAGTCAGAGAGATCATTTCTCAATAAATATGAGCCATTATTACTATTGCACAATACTCTACATGGATGATCTCGCTCACAAAGAGACGCCAAGAGACTCTTCTAGCGCTTGTGTTAAAGTCATACATTAATCTTCTTTGATTCCCTGCAGTTATGCTTCGCTCTGCAAGTCCTTCCTGGGCAGAGGCTGTCTGGATAATGAACATTTGATTTCACGCAGCTACGTAATAAACCTGACGTGGGCACAATGAACCAGCCAGCCATACAACGGGTCTGAGGGAAGCGTTCTTTGTACAGAGGGAGAGAATTTGGGGAACACATGACATAGTGGAATATGCAAGAAAACCCCCAGAGATTCTGTATGGATAGGAAACAATTAGATTTAGCACTTACTGAAATTGCTTTCAATCACTGAGATAAGAAACCATTGCAAAGTTTAAAGTGGAAAAGTTGAAATGTAAAATGCATGTATTAACCCCTGAACTGAGGTCTCATACTCTAGATGGAAATCTCACCTCTCTTTTTGGAAAAGAAAATTCATATATGTTTGTTGAATACTTTGATAATGTAAATTACAATCTTGCCTCTCAACCAAAAGGATATTGATTCCAAGTGGTGGTGTTGAGTAAATCGCTGTAGAGAACTGTCATTTTCAATTCAATGGCTCTCGCTGACGCTAAAAGCTTTACATAAACTAAGCCAAAGGCAAATTCAGAAAATGGTTTTAAAGAATTTATTTCAAATTGGATGAAATAACAATAGGTAAAGTAATAATAATTTCATAAATCTGTCTTGAAATAAAACTAGCTACCTTATCACTTTTCAAATGAGAAAAGATTAGAAACTCTCCAGTGCACATACAGCATTTTTTGCTGCTAAAAATTAAAAATGGATGAAGCAGCTTTTCATAAAAGTAGAGGGGAAAAATAAATTTCAGACTGAGATCGAAACTTTCAAATTTAAATCCCAAACAATTGAGAATGACTTTAAAATGTTTTAATCACACCTGCTTTTAACAATAGGAACCTATTCTAACGCCAAAAGGAAAAAAAGTAATATGGTCTTGTTCCTGTCTCCAAAGTGGTGATTTTTCAAGCCCTCTAGAAGAGTTAAATGAGGACTGTTACAGAATTTCACACAGGATGATCAACAATATAAATGCAGAAAAGAGTCTCATAATTACTGAAGGAAACTTCCAGCTGTGGGCAATTAAAGATTTAACATAGTAACAATGAGACTCTTCCAAATGTGGGGGGAATAAAAGGCAATTCACAGAACTTACTGTCTCAGGGAAAATAATAGCATAATCAAACTTCTGACCCAGCGACGTCATGAAATATTTGGGTTGAATTATCACATGCCCTTGAGTCAATCAAATGCCGCATAAATTCAAACATCACCCTGGGTATCAGAATGATTGTCTTCAAGTTTTTATAACTATGGAATATGTAGAAATGTTGACTGCTTATATCATGTCCCAAAGTAACGGTGGAAGAATGATCCACTCCACTCCCCCCAATCCACGTGTATGAGAAGTAGACTTCCATAGGTAAATGGCCTCCAACTATTCTTGCCTCAAGTGCCTCAGGCTAAAATTTTTATTCCCCCTTCTTTTCTTTATGGTAATGCTCCCCATTTTAGTGACTATTAAAGTGAGCACTTTTATGATTTTTTTTTTTATCCAGTTACCCATGAATACTGGTCAAATAAAAGACATAATAATGCTAAACGTTTCCAGGCTTAAGCTGTTGGCCCAAATAAAAGTCTAAAATTCATGATCTGGGAAAAGTTACTTTGAATGAATATGTATGTATATTATGAATAGCTTTAAATGGACTATATACTCATATATCTGTATATACGAGTTATATAATTCACTAGGAAAATTATTATCTATTAACGTTAAAAAGACATCAAGATGTACATATTTACCACATATTTGCTTACCAGAGACACAAAACAGAAAATAATTGCTTTTTTTAAATTATCTGAGCCAATGTTTTATTTTCTAACTAAAAGTGAATTTTAGGGAGGGATAGACCCTTGTCTGAAGGTAATACAACCATCTTGTTGAATCAAAAGCAATACTTTCTAGCCACACATGCCTACATTCTAAAATGTATTCAATGATTACCTAAGAACCATGATTGCATGTCTTCAAGGCCCACAAAGAGATATAATTATTTAATTTCATTTCTGACATATCATGGATAATATACTTGTTTATAGAATGAAAGATACTCGTAACTTACATTTTAAATGTACAGACCCAAGAATGAGAATAAAGGCTGTTTATTCCTTACCATAGTATTAATAATATACCTCTTGGTCTGGGTTTTCTTTGCAGATTTTATGATCGCCCTGACATTTTTCCACAGTTTTAAAAAAAAATAGTAGTAACAGAATATTTTGTTTCTTTATTCTGACTGATGACAAAAACAAGATAATTATTACAACCAAGTCTCCCCAAGTGGTTCTAATAATCAGGCAAGTTTAAGAAACTCTCTTCTTTTCTGGCTATTTATGGTTGTGTCCAAATCTCTTTCTATAGTTTATATCTCCTTCCTATAGCCTGTTCTCCTTAGAAGTTTAAACTTAACGATTTGTTGAGTAATCAGCCTCCCACACTTCACAATTAGTTTGTGCTAATTATTTGAACTCTCCTTGAGTATTTGTGTTTTCATAAAAGACTCCAAATGAATAAAGAGCTTTTATAAGTATTGAATCCCTGGTGTAAGTTCAGAAACCTCGATCAGTTAATTCTGGTCTTTTCTTTATGGCAATATAACATTATACTTATGAGACTTTACATTTTTATTCTGTATGTAAGGGAAATAACACTAACAACAGCATTAAGAACCTAAAGATTGACATTTCAGAAATTAATATTCTCTCCCAGAAAATCCCCAGTCAGATGACACACATTGGGAATAACAGAATTTTTAGTTTAATTGACAATGGAATTCAAAATATTTTTTAGTCCATTGTTACTGAGGGCCAGATGCAATGCATTACGAATTGTTTGCCTAATTCAAACCATAGAGAAAATTATCTCTTTTCCATATGATAGCAAATTTAGAAGAGGGAGGTTGGGTATGAAGCAGTAATAACAATTCTTGCTTTTAAAAGATTATGGTACTGCACTCAGCAATTCATTCAATGTTACATGAACGTTCTGGAGTATTTCTCTTTAAGATAAGCTTTTGCTTTTTTATTTCTGTAAAATAAGTTCTTCATATATCTAAGATTTTACTCATAATAAGGCTATAGTGTATATGTAGCATAAAATATGTCCTATAAAATAAGACGCTACTTCCATAAATTTGATTAGTAGAACTTTTTGGAGAAAGGAGAAAGTTTTTGTAAGTCCTACATCAATATTTCATTTGGATCTAAAGGACCGTTTCCTAAGGTGAGTTGTATTGTACATTCCAAAAACATAGTTTTTAAGATATTCTTTATAGATTAGACTAAAATGACTTAAATACATGAAAAAGAAAAGATAATATTCTTCCATGAAGTTGTAATTAATAGGCTCATTCTCTTTACCAAGTTTTTCACTGACTTGCAAATTCTTCCTCTGACTGAATTGAACATCTATGAAAAAACGTACGCCCACATCTATTTTAAAGTTTCAGTGGAACAAGGCAGCATTTGATAAACTCACACATTGGACAAATATGTGTTTTCTTCAAATGTAACTAGGTGAAAAAGATCTGATCCTGAATTCCCCTTTGTGAGATCTATTACTTAATTTCTTCTTGCTAGACTAGCAAAGGAAGCCACTGTTTCATAAAAATAATAATTTAATATCATTTATATTAATATTTTATATGTCTTGCTGTATCTGGCATTGTGGTGATTGTTGCAAGAGTATAAGGAAGTACATCAAACCCAAGCTTCATCACTCTCATAATGGGGACAACTTAAAACAAAACACTAAAATAAAAATAGAGGGTAAATATGATGTCATACTGAACAATTTGGTATATGTTAACTGAAATTCAGAGAAAGAGTAATGGGTATAGACAAGAGATGACAGAGTATTTTATGAAATATGTGGGACATGAGTATGATCGAATCAATAGACCAAGTTAGGGGTCCTAATTTGGCTGTGCCGAATTATTCTGACTATGATATATTATATTAAGCATTTTAATTGGAAGCTGAACAAGAGCTGATCTGAAAACTGATGGTTCAAGTATTGAAGATATGTTGTCACTCAAAAACACCGCCCTAGTAAAAACAGTAATCATGGTTACAGAGTTGTCCATAGTTTATGACCTAGGCTAAAATGAATTTTGATAAGCTTAGCCAGAGATTACAATCATTTTCACGGTAAGGCCCATGCAAAAATGGCTATTTCTAGCAGAGCCAAAGTTGTACTTAACTCTCTGAAGATAAGCAGACAGATAACTTCGCCTGACTGAAACTGACTCCAGGGTCTAAGGCTCTCATATCAGCATGGTCTTCAATGTGCACATGCCATAAGACCCTACCCTTGCCCCCACCTGGACTGCCCTTCTAAGCTCTTTTAGCTTGAGGCTTATACATTTCTATCCTGGATCCAGGAAGCTACTCCCAGATTCATGGCCTTCGGAATGCCTTCTCGGCTGCCTTGCCAATGTGACAGCTGCAGCTTGGGAAGAAAAGGACTGCCTGAATTAGGGAAAAAAGTACTGTCACATCCCATTCTGAGTCCTTGTGTTACTGACAAATACAAATGCCGTTTCCCCGAAAATAAGGCCTAGCCGGACAATCAGCTCTAATGCGTCTTTTGAAGCAAAAAGTAATATAAGACCCGGTCTTATTTTACTATAATAAATTTATAGTAAAATAAGACCGGGTCTTATATAATATAATGCAATTTAATATATATCATATCATATCATATAATGCTGGGTCTTATTTTACTATAATTTAAAATAAGTATAATTTAAGTATAATTTAAAGTATAATTTAAAATATTTTTTTTAGTATAAAAAATTACTTTTATTAATTTTTACTCCAAAAGACGCATTAGAGCTGATGGTCCGGCTAGAACTTATTTTTGGAGAAACAGGGTGTGTTGTCTTTAATACCCCTTTTCAGCCACTTGTAAAGGGTCATACCAACATTCCCTCTATGTGGCCCCCAAGGCAGACATTACTAATTGATTATAACTCTTTCCAACTGAACCTAGACACAGCCTGACTTACAACCCGCAGGCCAGGCCTCCAGGCAGCCACTCCCATTTATTCACAGTTGGCCTATGACATGGAGCCTGTTAGGCATTGCTTGCCTAAAAACCCCTCAGGTATGATGGAACCAGGGAGAGCCTAGGCACAGAGCTGGGGACAATCAGATGGAAATCCAGGATTTTTAACGGGTTACGTTTACCAAATGTCGATCAAACTGCATATGCTTTTAGAAAAAACAGTTGCTGTTGAGACAAATTATAGATTTTTTAAAAGAATAACAATACGAGAAGGAAAAAAACAAGTGTTGGGCTTGGGACTGTAATTTATGAGCTTCACAATACAGTAAAAATCAATTATTTTTTCAAAATTCATTAGGAACCTACAGATGGATTTCACCCTCAAAATTCTGCATGCACACTTAGCTACCACGGAGGGGAATGACTTGTCAAAGTCACCTAGTCAGGAGTTAGGCCTAGAATTTCCGATCCAGAGCCATAAAACACCTGAGTTAGCTTCGGTGTCACCCCCACAGAAAAGTCAGCTCCTATCTCAGCCTCCTCTCCCTCTAGAGAATCAATCCTTTAAAGACCTCTTGCCAGAATGTCATAGTTTACAGGAAAGCATTCTATTGGTAAAAAAATACTCTTTCAGGAGAGCAAAGTTGAGTAGGCCGCAAAAATCCAACTGTTTTGTTTTTAACTCATTTAATTACAAATAGCTAAACCTCCAGATGCAGCTGACCACCGCTAAATGTGGTTTCCATTCCCATTGATCTTTTGCAGTCTTGTCACTCACTGTCCACGCCCTGAACAGTCTGTGCTCCAAGGAGGAGAAGTGCAAAGAGCCCATTGCTGCAGGTGTAAATAAAATCAATCTGCTCATTTGGGCAAATGTCTTATTGATTAGAGCTGTTCAATATATGCTTCCACCTCCACCTTCCCCAGAACACAGATAGCTTTATGCTTAGAACATGAAGTATCAAGCAGTCTGTCTGCATTCCTGTCAGAATGGCTACAAGGACCAGCAATAATACGGCAGGAAATAAATTTAAACTTAGACGTGTTACAGTGAGAAATCAATGGGAAATGTGGGGACAAAAATGAGGGTAACATGACGCATGATTAGTCAAAGACTAGAAACGCAGGCATTATAAACTAGCACTGTTGCTACATGCGGCTTCCTCTACCTTCTCACACGGTATTGAAGCAGAAGGAGAGTCAAGTTTAGGAAATATCCTAGTGTCCCTGAACCTCAACCACCACTGCTTTAAATCTAGGCTCCCTCGAGCACTGCCTGGGAATTAAATGAGGTGATATATGGAAAGATCCTCACAGCACCAGGCACTTAACGAACATCTGTTTCCCTTTTGCTCTTAAGTGTCTTTACCTTCAGGGCAGCGAAGGCATTCCTTCCAGTGCAAATTGTGCTGTGATCTAAAGTCTTCCATCAGTCAGAAGCTTTTTCGTTTCAACAGGAGACTATCCAGTACAAACTGGCTTAAATAACAAATGTACAGCTGCTGAAACCAAAATTCTAGAAGTGATGTTGGTTTCAAGCAAGCTTTGAACAAATGATGTCATCAGGAAACTGCTCTCTCTCTGCCTCTCCCCTCTGTCTTCTAGTCTGTAGCTTCAACTTCAGACCTCACGAGGGGTCTCCCAGCAGCTCCAGGCTCACTCATCATTCATCAGCAAATGGACCCATCTTCCAGCTCATACACCATACTACCCTACTCTATCTGGAGAAAGAGAGGACACCTCTTCTGGTAGGTCACGCACCAGGCTTCAGATTCATTACACAGCATACATGTCTATCCCTGAACTAACCCCCATAAGCAAAGGGACAAGAAATGTTGAAAAACCAAGAAAAGTGTAGGTCTGAGAAGTAGAGACTTGTAAAAACTCAGGGGATCAGGATACCACTGGCAAAAATGAAACAAATGGATGGTGTGACTGTCAGTTTTCTACTAGAAATGATAGGTTCTAAAGGCTGGCCTGCCACCCTGTAAGCATATGAATAAATCTTTGTTGTTGTAAGACACTGAGTTTTGAGAATGGTATTACTGCTTAGCATTACTGTGGTCATAGCTAACCAATAGAGTAATCAATAGATGCCTAGTACAAGGAAAACATGGCACTGGATAGACGTCAGTGATAGCCATGGAACAGAGGAGATACCATCAGATTTGGGATGTTATCTTAGAGGAAGAACCCTCAAAATTTGCTCACTTGTTGACTGAATACGCTATGTGAGATTAAAAAGAGACAATGAAAACTACTAGGTTTTTGGCCTCTGCAATTTTGTGAATAGCAGTGCCATTTATTAAGATAGAGAACTCTGAAGAAGGAACAGGTTATTAGGGCAAAGGTTAATAATTAGAAATCCAGTTTTAGCCATGTTAATGTTAATTTTATAATGCCTTCAGATTTCCAAATGGAGACAGAGCACATAGTGTTGGATATATTCACATGTGCTCTCTAAAAACTGGCACGTTAGACATTCTCTAAACTCCTTTACAGTTTTTTTTTAATATTTTGTGAACCCTTACCATACCCACATTCTCTAGATTTTGGCAGCTTTCAGCACGGACAACTTCCATTTACAATGTTTTATGCTGAGGATGCTGCTTTTGCCTGAACCAGATAGAGCCAGGAATAAGAAGCTTTATAGAATATCATGTCTCCTAGACAACAGATCACCCAGCTTACCAGAGGTTATAGATTAGCCCACCTGACTTGGCATCCAGAGGTAAAATTCATTTCTGCCCCATGAGTTGCTTACTCCTCCGATAGAGAATAAAATAACTATCAATTGGCACAGGAAACAGAGGCACAATTCTGAAAATTGACCCTTCAGAAGTAATTGTCCCTTCTTGCTTCAAAACCCAAAGCTGTATGATGTAGAGAACTTGGTCTGCCTTTCAAACTCAGCTTGTATTCAAGCAATGCATTGGATGCTGGTAAGGTTTCCAGAGGCTTCAAATCCAAGACTCTTGAAAACTCTTCCAGCTAGCAGCTGAAGTCATTTTGTTCTATAACTGCCATCAATCCACACAACCCTAAAAGGAGGAGGTTCCATCTAAGTGTCTCTTCATATGCTGTCATGCTCAGCAGCACCTTTTACACCAATTAAGAAGGAAGAGAGAACAAACTAAGGGACAGAGGAACAAAGTCTGAGGCTGTAACAGAAAGTTGCGAGTTGGAAAGAGCCTAACAATTACAGTAAAAAGGATCATACATTACTTACAATATAATTAGACCTTTGAAAACTGAAAGAGTCCTAAGAGAGTTTCCTAGAAAGGTCTAAATGTTGGAGTGCCTGGTCTCCTCTCTTCTCCACCTCTGCTCTCTCTTCTCCACCTCTGCTCTCTCTTCTTAGGTGATCTCATCACATGCCGTTCTTTTAAATATCATCTGTATGTCAATGACTCCCAAATTTATATCACCCTGACCTTTCCCCTGATTTATATATCAAATTGCCCACTTGACATCTCCCCTTAAGATGTCTAAAAGGCAACTCAAATTTCATATATCTTGCACAAAACTCTTTTATTTCCACCATCCCAGCCTCTTTCTCCCCCAACCCCGGTCATTTCAGTAACATTACCCTATGTATCCAGTGGCCCAAATATAAAACTAGGATTCATCCTTAACTCCTTCCTTGCCCTCACCACATATTTACTCCTATCTGCAAGTCCTGGTGAATTTATTCATGAAACATATCTTTTTTTTTTTTCCTACTTCTTTACATCTGTCTTTAACATCCTTCATCTCCCTATATCTTTGAAAACTCCTCTTAACTGGTCTCCCTGTTTCCTTCCTCCATTAGCAGCTAGAGAAACCATTTGACTGCATATCAGATCTTGCCATTCCCTCCTTGAAATGATCAAGTGCCGTCCCATTTGTTGTATGACAGAGTCCAAACTCAAACCTGGCATAAAGCCTACAGCTGATATGGGCCCTGCATAGCTTCTCTCTAGCCTTAGCTCCACCCCCTTCCCCTTCATTCACACACCAGCCACGCTGGCCTTCCTTCTATTCCTGGAACAAGCCAAGTGTTTTCCTCCCTCTAGGTCTCTCAGGACCCAGCTTAAAAGTCACCTCCTTGGTGACAGCTACTTGTCCACCCTCCCTGAACAGTGACACCCACAGGTCCACCAAGTGTTAACACAACACCCTATTTATGTTCTTCATATCGTTCATCAGTCTTCCAGATTATCCTGTTTCTTTCTTTGTTTACTTGCCTCTTTCTCTCTCCCTGCCAGAATATAAGCTCCAAGAGATCAGTAACTATTTTTGCTTTACTTTCCCACTACTGAGTCCCCAGTGAATGGCACATAATAGATATTCGATGATACGTCTAAAAGAAATCATCAAGTTCAGTGGTTTTCAAAATACCTCCTGTAAAGTCCTGGGGTTCTGCCAAGGTTGTTCAGCGGCAGGTGGGAGAGAAGGAAAACACAAGTGACAGAGTACTGGCTGAGTTTTGAGACTTCTTCTGGTTCAACTGGAACTCTTCTGGTTTTTCCTGTTTATGTAATGGCTTCCATGGAAGATTTTGTTTGTTAGAAAGGTTATGCTATGCAAACTATTTGACAACCAGTAGTCCCTTGCCACTATCTCATTTGACACATGAGTTACTTGTCTATGGCTTCAGAATCTGTCGGTACAAACACCGACTAAATCCAAGTTCCTCTGACAAAGTTGCATGGACTTTTCACCATGTCTGCTGCAAATATCCTAAGTCCAAAATGCAGCAGCTGTTTCTCACTGTTATTAAATAATAAAGTCACATTTTCCTTGCTATTGTGAAAAGCAACACACTGAAAAGCTACAATTTCTCCTAATCCTACTACAGAACTTTATTTTAAATGACAGAACTGCCAGTCTGAAATGAATTCTAGTTAGCTATTTACCCATGGTTTTCTAAGTAAACAGTTAAGACTAAAGCAGGAAACCAAGTGAGATTTTCTTCACATTTAATGCCTCCCTCTGCAAATCAAGCTGTCAAGTGACAGGATATACCTTATAGCTACAATGTAGAAGAAATGTCAAACAGACTGTAAATTATGATAATCATTTTTATAAACCAATATACAGGGACTAATTTGAAAGTATTAACTGTAGCTTAATTCATAAGGCATTTATGAATGTAAGATAATAGAATATATGCCCCCTAATCTGTAATACTCAGGAGTCTTGGAAGGGTTTATTACAATAAGAAGAGTGAAACTATCCCTTTCTCCCAGCCTATTAAGGATTAAAATTTATTACATTTCCTAAAATACAACAAATTGAGTGAATGTCACACAGCATATTGTGCACAAGGCCAATTTGAAATAATGTTTTTATCTGGAAAACTCAATTTATAGTCAACCAAACTCAGTTCTAGGAAAATACATGTAAAGTTCAAATATGAGTCACATGACTCAGAAAAGGCTGACCCCTTACCCCATCAAATATGGGAAATCACCTCCAATAGAAAAGTTAATAAAACCTGTAATAAATAAATTACAAGAAGAGATAATACTGAAGAATAAAGGGAGGAATTGAGGTACGATGGAAGGACCATCTCCTTGGAAGTTAGACGTCCTGTGCTCTGGTAGTCTCTATAATCAATGGACAGGCCATTTGATGTCTATATGTTTTGATTTCCTTATCTGTCATTTAACCACATTATTGAGCATTTGTCATCCATCTCCTTCTTCTTTTCATTGAGAAACCATCCAACCCTATTCTCTGTCCTAGATTTAGATGTGACAGACACAGCCTAAACTCCAGGGGTGAGCCCTTGATGACTTAAGCCTATCAGCACCTTCCATCACCTAGTCACAGCTATTGGACTAAGAATGGGTACAAATACCAGTTAGAGCCAGTGAGCCATAAAGAGACATCTGCTAGAATTTCTGAGGTCTAAACTTCCTTTTTCTGCTACAGTGACCAGATGAAAGCCCTCTCTTCCTCTAGATGGCATGGTATAAGAATATCGAATTGGAACTGCAGCAGTCAATGTTCCTACCGAGAAGCCAGCCTGAAGACAAGATGAAGCTGACCTACAGAACAGAGAAAAGGAGGCCATAGAAAAATGTGGCTGCAACCATGACAATATCCGGAGCCCTTACATATAATTATGCCTAAATCCAGTATAAATCTGGACTCTTCAGTTACTGAGCCTATAAAATTTTTTGCTTATTAAACCAATTTAGGTTAGGTTTTTATTTTGCTTTAAATATACAGTGTCCTAACATATATAGAACTGATCATATTTGAGACCATTTTTAGCAACAGCTATTGGCTGTTGCTACACGAATCAATACCCACTTCTTCCTTGCTTCAGTCTGAATCTAGCACTGCTATGCATAGTCACATGACTCAGAAAAGGCTGACCCCTTACCCCATCTCCAATTAGGGGGAAAAGGAGAAACTGATTAGTCTAAAACAACCATTTCAATTGAATATTTCTTGGCAATGGTTAGTTAAAAAAGTGAAAAATGAAGAGAATTCTGTTCAGGAGGAGATGAAGATATCAGGGAATGGCTTCAAAGATAGATCTTAAAAAGAGACAGAAGGACACTGCTCAATAAGGTGGAGGGGACTGACTATTTGTCCCCTCCACCCCACCAACACACACACACATACACACACACACACACGAACAAATTCAAACCCTAAGACCCAATATGATGGTGTTTGAAAATGGAACCTTTGAGAAGTGATCATGAGGATGGAGCCTTCATGAATGAGATTAGTGTCTAAAAGAGACCTGCGAGAGATCCCTTGTGCCCTTCTGCCATGTGAGGAAACTAGGAGAAGGGGGTTCTCACCAGAGAGTGAATCTGCCAGCACCTGGATTTTGGATTTTCTAGCCTACAGCACTATGAGAAATCAATTATCGTTGTTTATAAGCCATGCAGTTTGTGCTATTTTGCTATAGCAGCCAGAACCGACTAAGAATAAGAACATCAAACTCCTAAAGAGATGACCAAGAAAGAAGCTAAATGTAGGGAGATTATATAAAAGGAAAGTCCTGGGATGATAATCCTGTTATTGCACTGCTGAGTTAGCTAATCCTGTAGCTACCCTCCTCCTGGACCTACTAATTAAGGCGATAAATCCCCGTACCTTTAAGCCATTTGGAATTGGGATTTCTTTTACTTGCAGTTGAAAACACTTGAATTGATATACCATGCTAGTTCTCAAATATTTAAATTAATAAGACCTCACAGTGGTATAACACATTGCACTTTTCAAATTGTTTTCAAAAACATTACTTCATTACTCTCAAACTGGTTCTAATGAGGATAGGGACCTTTAATTCTTCTCTACAGATAAAAAAAAATCATAGATTTGAAAATTCTCTTGATATTCCAAGGCTTTCTGACCCCTAAATTTGTGTTGTTTCCACCTCAAATAATGAAATTATAGCACAAATTACCATAAGACGTAACATTAAATATACTTACTTCTCACCAATCACAAATAAATGATGGGGTATATGTCACAAAATTTTGAAACAAGAACCATAATAAATGCCAACGAGGACTTGGAATAATCTGCAGGACACCTAAGTCCATCTAATCATAACCCGAAGTAAATCTTCATGCTGGGCTAAGAATTTAAAATTTACAGTTACGTAGGGTAAGTTTAGTTTAATACAGTTACATTTACAAGAAAACAAGATACACATGCTTATCATTAATTTTATGGAATGAACACTTATTGCAACTGTTCAACTTTCTTTTATAACACTAAACTGGACTTCCTCTCCTTCTTAAAACCACAGCTAATCAGCTGGTAAAGTAATGGTTTCCCAGAGTGTAACAGCAAACAATCTGGACTTTCATGAGTGGCTGCTTAGTCCTCTCTTCTGGTTACATTTTCACATGACGATCTGCCTTATAGGCCAATGCTGCTTCAAATTTTGGTTCTGTCATCCGCTCATGTGCGTGTGGAAATGAAAAATAATGCATCGTACCATACAGGGTGGAGTGAGGAAGCTGATAAAGTCATTTAAGTTTCTGTGCTTTTAATACAGTGGAATAAAAAAATTGTTTCCTAGAGTTCATCAGTTGGCATAAAATCTAAACGCATCCCATGACTTAGTAGCACGTCCGCCTGAACTATATTCACGTGTTACATCCTTACCCATCTTGTAGCAAACTCATCAGCTGTGTGCATGTTACATTCTACTCTTCAAATTCTTCCTTCAGGCCTTTCGAAGTAACTCCACGGTCTTACTTTCTACACTCTTTAGGGTTGAGTGTGAGTCTGCCTTAGCAGAGCCATTATCAAACACTAGAACTCCCAGGCGTGGGGCATCGGGGCTCCATAAACATTAAAATGTCTGTCAAATATTGAAAAGCTTTATGGCCACTTCATAGTGGCCATATGAAGCTACTTCATAGATTTTACTTATGCTACTTCTGTTCAGATCTAGTTTAAAATAAAAAATCAGCTACTTAAAAAAAAAAAAAAAAGTATGTTCTCATTTACAAAACCTGGGCTTTAAATTATCAAAGAAGATCTTCTGAATAAATTTACATGAGTTTACTTCTTCAAACCCCACAGAAAACTGTAAAGCATTTTTGTTTTTCTTCTTAGAAATCTCTTGATTCTCTTTTGGGTGCTCCTTTGGGATGAGCAGGAAGATTATTTCACAGGAAGGTGGGACAACCAGAGCAAACTCACAGAAGCATATAATTCAGATAAGGGAACTGTAGCCCAGTGAAAGTCACACAATAAATCTCTTATTCTTAAACACATTCCATTCCTTCCTTTAATTTTTGGTTTATATCTTTTACTTGCACATCACTTAGACTTAATCTCAAAATTTTTAATGTATTCTGTCTCTGTGAACCCACATTATTGCCTTCTGAAAACTGATCAAATTGTCAGGATGCCTGGTTGAGATCCTCCATTTCAGAATGCATTATTTATCGTCGGAAAGATGGTGGGTATTTCATAGGACATGTAATGAAAATATAGTTTCTACATTCTAAAAAACTAAAAATATAAAATGTTGGTTAATAATATATGCTCTACATATACAAAAATGAATGTGTAAACGTAACTGCCACACGTGTAGTTATACGTAAACTATATATATATATATTTCTATATAACAAATCCATAAATATTTGTTTATGTATGTGTATACACATATAGCCTATATAAAAACATATATACATATGCTTTTAAGATAATTAAATTCCAAATCCCAGCTAATGGTATGATTAACCAGATAATATTGGCCATCAGGCATCCATATAAAGAAAACAAAAACTGAAAGAATCTTTTTCATTAAGTAAACTCAGACTCAAAGTGATTTAGACAGTACAGATATTTATCTCACAAAAAGATAGATAACCCTGACTTTGATGATTTAGTGACTCAGTGATGTCATAAAAGGCCTAGGTCGCCTTCTTCTCTCAGATCTGCCTGTAATAGCATCAGCTGGGTTCGTTTTTGATTGCAGGCTGGTGGCCAGCAGCAACCATAGCAGCATCCAGTGGGAAAGAAGGAGAGACTTCCACAATTACGCAATTAAAGTTCTTCCCTTCAAACTGATTGGGCAGATTTATAGCAGTACCCATGCCTGGACTAAGAATTAGCTGATTAACTCATGCCTGGAACCTGAATCAATCATGGGTAGTAGAGGTGGGATTGACATGATTAAACCAATCAGAAAGCATGCCTGGAGTCAGATTTAGATTTAACATCACTCCAGTCAAATGGGTTGAATGTAAAAGGGTCGATACTAAATAAAATTGAAGTTCTACTAGAGGGGAAAGAATATCAGCATGCATACTGGGAACAAAGAAGGCTCTCTACAATTCCATAAAAAGGAAGAAAAATTTTATGTCATTTATTAGATTATCAGAAGTGATCACAGTGACTGATCTGTTCATAATCAATATTTAAACCACAGCTTTCTGAACCATGAAGAAGGAATTAAAAGACTAAGTTCCCCTCCCCATTGTTAGAGGTATAAGCCTGCTCTGTCTCAGAATGGACCAGGTGCAGTGGAAGTCAATTTGCTGAGTTACCAAGATGAGATGGAAGATACCACCATGGAGTGGAGAACATTGCCTTTGGAACCACATGGTACTGAGCACAAATCATAGATCTCAAGATCTTTGGCCAATGCCTACCATATGTAAATATTGCCTTCCAGTCTGGAGCCAACAAAATCCACACTGCCCCCACACACACACACTCACACACGCGCGCGCGCGCACACACACCACCCCCCCCGCCCCCAGGCTAGGTGACCATGCTGCCCAAGTATAACTGCTGCTCTAGCAATAAAATTGCTGGAACTTGGATGAAACAAGGGAGGCACCTCCGATGCACAATTTAATGAGGCACTGACTGTGTGACCATGAATATGAGCTGTCCTAGGCACCTCCTTTGCCTCACCTTCATCCGAGCACTGGTGTACATCTGTCTCTCCCAAATTCACTTTCAACCGCTGGGCATCACTAAGATCAATAAGCTTTCAATCTAGTGGAGTCAACCTTGGTATTTTCATGTCTTCCTTATCTAAGAATATTTTACTTCTGTAAGTTTTAGTTTATTTTTCTGAACATAGAATGCAATGGCTACACTTCACCAGACCCCCATCTCCATCCCTAGCAAGAAGGGGTTGGGTGATTAGATGAATACGTGAGTTATTCTTTTTGAAGTGTTTTACCATACCTTTGTGAATGAAAAGTGTTTTCCTGAGTTCAGAGAATAGCATTATTATTTTTCTATTATTCAGGACAATCAAGGTAATTTAGCAACAGCTTTTCTCCTTGGCGGAAGAAAAGGCTGACGCAAGGATGGGGATTACGTTCAGTTTATGCAAGATTAACTTCATGGGTAATGCAAGATAAAAAGCTCTTTGTTTTATGAATAAATAAAAGATTTCTAATTTATCCCCTTATTTCAGAACACCAGCATATGCTCATTTTTTTAAATGTTTGAAATATCTTTTCCCACAGCACTGTAACAAAATGTCCTCAAGTTAAAAATGTATTAGCCAGTTTATATTTTGCAGTCATGAATCTTTACTATCCAAGCAAACTTTGATATAGGTCTTGATATTCATCATAAATTATGTCATCCCCAATGATTCACTGCATTGGGATGTATGTGTTGTTTACAATAATATAATGACTGATATCCATAAAATAGTGACTGATATCCATAAGTTAACAAAAACAGGGATACTGGACATCACTAAAAAGAGAATGATCAGAATCTCAGGATTGTTTGCTTCTAAGTAGAATAGTAAAAAAAAAAAAAATCTAGTAGAATATGAAGTGATTTATTTGACTCCCATCCTAGAGGTATGTCCAGTAATTCTTCAGCTCTTTCTGATAATTGAAAGTCTCTATCACTGTTGGAAATTTAGCTCTTAGTTAGCCCAGGAAAATTTTTCAAGAAGATAAATTTTACTCACATATATATCTAGGAGTTTTATCATGCATGAGTTTTACTCGTTGGTTATTTTAACGTATTTTTTTATGTATCTCTGTTTTAATTAATTTTAGCCTTGATATCTAGATAACCTCTCTTGAATGATCTATTTGTTAGAAAATACGTTCTTTATGTAAAAAATGGTGGCTACTTCACACTTAAAAAATGCATTGATTTCAGTAACATCTGGTCTAAACACAACGAATTGTGATAACATATTCACAAGTTAAGCCTGCGTGTTACCAATGTTTTACCTACTGTTGCTGTCTATTCAGGCACCAACAGGTATAATTAGAAAAGGAGGGGGTCTCTATCTGTGCATCACAGTAAACCCAAAATCTCTTTTTAAGGAAGTTTTGACAATCCCTGCTAGCACTGATTGCCTCCCTTCTTAGAACTGTGCCTTCTAGTGGGTACCTATCCTTTTAAAAGGACTGAATTTTCATAAAAGAATGTCAGCTCTGCCTTAGATAAGATAATATGAAAGCCCATGATTCTGCACTTACCTGGCAAACTGAAGCATACTTTGGTTATATGTTATATGAGTTTTTTTATTCACAAAAAACACTGATTGGAAGTTTAGTTTTTGTGTCAACAAAAGTTTTGTGTCAATTTATTGTTAAATTTGTTAAAGTTAAAAATTAAAAATTCTCATTCTTTCTTAAACTTGTAGATTTAGATTACCAATCATACAATCTATTTTTAATCTAGCAGATTTTAGCACTATCTCTAAAGGGCCTCTGAGTAATATTTTGTTATATTAACAAACTTAGGAAAACACCTCCAAACATGCTAAATAGCATTTATTAAATTTGTGACTTTTACTTCCCCCTTAAAGTCCTTTTCTCTGACCTAATAAATACAAATCACCAATATATAAATAACTCATGAACAGCTTTATGCATATGTTGAATTTAATATTATTAATATCCCGCAACACTGTTTATTCACTTGGTAAAATTTCTTAAATCTATAAAACTGAACAATTACTTAGTTATACATTTTCCATTAGAACTGCAAGGGCTGCCAAGTTTATGCCATATCCTATTATATATTTATAACTACTTAATAGAGCAAGTATACAAAATTCTATTTTAAAAGTTTGATACTATACTTTTAATTTCTTAAGTTTGTAAGAACATCTTTATTCTAACTTTAAATCTAATGTTTAATATTTCAACAGAATAGATTTAACAAATATATTAGTTGTAAAGCACAGTCATAAAAATAAATAACTAGACACCTACCACCTGAGTCAAAAGTAGAACATAGTGAATATCTACCCTGAATCAACCTTTCAGCCCAGACATAACCACCATTAGTATTCAAATATTTTTCTTTTAGTTTATCATCCCCTTGCCTGTTTTTATGTGTATTGTGTATATATATATATATATATATATATATATATATATATATATATATATATATATATATATTCTAAACAAGGTATTATTTAATTTTTCTCTATTGGGGCTTTGTGCAATTTTTTAAATCATTCGTACATAACTCTCAATCATCCTATAGTTAGAAGACACATTCTCATAAAAGCAGACTCCCATAAACTATAGTTACTCAATTCTTATTCTTCACATACCTAGAGAGATTTTTATTTCCCCGAACTTCTACATTAAAATCCTTTCTGTATTCTCTATATCATGGGTTTCAAAACGTTAAGAGAGGTTTGTATCTTACAGAGTACATTATGGACTTCTCTGCTCTGAGAAGTTTGTAACTCTCACCAATATTGATTACTTGATTAAATTTTATATTTTGTCTCTTTACATATACAGATATGTGTGTGTCTAACTTGAAAATATGAAAAATTCTTGTTTAAGTTTCGACTCTTGAAATGTATATCATGCTTTATTTCATAATTAGAGGTGAGTCAAATATTACAGATTTTTGAAATCACATTACATTAACCTTGGGAGCTCTCACATTGTTTTGTTTACTAGAGATCATTCTCCCATGGGGGGAAAAAAAGAAAAACCTTCATTATATTCATTATAGAAGCTTTTAACTTCCTCTAACTTTAGATCATAAACCACTTCCAGTATCCACTAGTCCTCATAGGATAACACTGCACTACCTTATTTAATCCTCAAAAGAACAAAGTAATCTATTCACATGTATTTAGGTTAAAATTAAACATTTTAAGATGTTTACTCTTAAGATAAAGTAAACCCTGCACATCTAGGCCTACATTAGGCATTTCTACCTTTACCCTGTTTAACCTAGGACTTGGAAAGCTTAGACAGGGGTGTTTGGGAAAACCAAAAAATCTATATATAGACATTCCTTTTGTTCCTTTTTTAAACTCAAGGGTTCTCCATTTCAGCATGTTTAAGAATTACAGAATAGGATTGTATACACAAACATGGATATTTCACTTTACAGGAGATTTAAGAGATTTTCAAAAGTAAATCTAACGGTAGGCACTGACTTAGCCCTACTTAAAGATGCATTTCTACTTTTAATTTTTAGTTGACTCCTACTCAATGTTCAGCTGAGAGAAACAATCTTTGTGCAGAATGGCCCGCAGCCTTCCCGTTCACTATAACAGAGTCTTAACTGAGGCATCCATGAATAGTTTTCAGGAGGTCCAAAAATGCTCCCGAATTATAAAATGCAATTTCTGTGGACATTTTTCAGAAGAGCAGCTCACTGCTTTAGTCATATTATCTAAGTCAGCAGTTTCAAACTTTTTTTTTTTTTTTGCATCATGGTACAAATAGAAAATTCTAATATTTATATAGCACACTGCAGAAAACTGGATATCAGGCAACAAAAGATAGTGATCTCTGAGAGACAGAAAATAATGACGTAAGCCCTATGATTGCCCAAGACTACAGTGTTGAAAGAATTTCAGAGAGAGGTGTGCAGAGGGAAAACCCAAGAAAAACCCAGAGGACTCCCTGAGTTGAGGAAATGAAGGTGAGAGAGTTCAGGGAGATCAAGTCAGCAGGAGTTCATAGACAGAATACACGAGAAAAGAGACTTCACAGACAGAACTCCAGAGATTGGCAGATAATCCCACAAAAATATTCAGCAAAGTACTGATCAGAAGCATACATGAGGAAAACTACCCAAAGCCAGGGAAAAAACAATCTGAAAGAATAAAAGAAAACTAATAATTCACAGGGCATTGGGAAAAAAAATGAGGATCATCTTGACGTAGTAACAGGGAACAACTAGCCTAGACTTAGCATTGTTCTGGACCCCTTAACAAATCATAAAATCATGACTCAAGAGGATCAAAAAGCTTCCCAGAAAAAAAAAGCACAACAATATTTACAGAAATATAAAAATATTCAGCATCCAAAATTAAAATTTACAAAGTTTGGCATCACATCAAAGATTACCAGGCATGCAAAGAGGAAGAAAAAACAAAACTAAACTAAACTAAAATGAGGACAATAATTAATCAATCAGAACAGAGGTAATCCTGACACATACATTAAAACTCATTGGTAAGGACATTCAAATGATTATTATAATTGCATTACACATTTTTGTAAAAGTTAAGTAGAGACAGAGAAGATATAAAAAGCACTCAAAACAAACCACTAGAGATAAAAACTACAATATCTGAGAAGAAAAACACACTAGATAGGTTTAGTGGCATATTAAACATTACCAAAGAACTGCAAAATATAGCAATTGAAACTATTCAAAACAAAATACAAAGGGAAAAAAAGTAATTTTAAAAGTGAAAAGAGCATCTGTGAAATATAGAGAAATTTCAAGTAACCCAATATACATGTAACTGGAGTCCCTGAAAGAGAGCAGAGGGATAGTAGATGGAAAAATATTTAAAGAAGTATATTTTCAAAATTTGGCAAAAACTATAAACCCATAAATGCAAAAACTTCAACTAACTCCAAGTGCATAAATTATGAAGAAAAATAAACCAAAAAAAAACATAATCAAGTTGCTCAAAACCAGGTTTAAAGAGAATTTTAAAAGCCGCCAGAGAAAAACAATGTATCTACAGGCATACCTCATTTTATGGCACTTCTCTCTATGTGCTTCACAGATGTTGAATTTTTACATATTGAAGTCAAAACTCTCCACTAGCAATGGGATTACTATGTGCTTTATTGAAATAGACACTTTATTTCAGTGGTTTGGAACCAAATCCGCAATATCTCTGAGGTATGCCTATTACTACAGAGGAACAAAAATTAACATGATGAAAGACATCTTGTCATAAATAATGCAAGTGAAACACAGTAGAACCGTATCTTGCAGTACTGAAAGAAAAAAACTGTCAACACAGACTTCTATATCCAACAAAAAATTTTTTTTTTCATAAACAAAGACAAATTAAAGACATTTTCAGACAGAAAAGTTGAAAGAAATCATCATTGTCATCTCACATAATATAAATGGTAATCCTTCAGGCAGAATGAAAATAATACCACCTGGACGACGAATCTATCGAAGGAAATAAAGAGCACCAGGAATAGTAACTACATGGGTAAACATGTACCATGTTTCACCAAAAATAAGACCTAACCGAAAAATAAGCCCTAGCATGATTTTTCATAAGCCCTATTGTATCTTTTGGAGCAAAAATTAATATAAGACCCAGTCTTATTTTTGGGGAAACACAGTAAGATTGTTTCTTATTATTTTAACCTACTTAAAAGATAACTGACTGTTTAAATGTAAAGGTCATGATGAGTAATGGAATTATGCCATTTAAAAATTCTTATACATAAATGAAGTTGTATAATATTGCTTAAAAGCAAACTGAGATAAGATAAAGTTGCATATTATAAATAAAGGAAAAATTAAATTGGCCAAATATTTATAGCTAAACATCCTCAAAAGGATATGAATGGGATTACAAAATATATTTGATAAATCCAAAATAAGATAGAAAAGAAAAAAAAGTGAAAAAAATGAATGAGACAAATAGAAAACCGATACCAAGATTACAGTGTTACATCTTAGCATATCCATCATATTAAATGTAAATGATCTAAACACCCCTATTAAGAGTCAGAGATTCTCTGATTGAATAAAAAATTAAGACCACTTATGCTGCTTGCAAGAAATGCACTTTAAATATTAAAAAAAAAAACAATGAATAAGTTAAAAGTGAAAGGATAGGATATATATTAATACAAATAAAAAGAAAGCAGGGGTGGCTATATTAATATCAATGTAGATTTCAGAGAAAATATTATCAGAGACAAAGAAAGTCACTTCATAATGACAAAGGGGTCAAGTCATCAAGGAGATATAATCCTAAAAGTTTTATGTACTAATATCAGTTCTTTAAAATTGACAAAGCAAAAACTGATAGACCTCCAAAGATAAACATATAAATTCAACAGTTATAGTCAGAGATTTTGAATTCCCATTCTCAATAACTGATAGAAAAAGTAGACAGAAAATCAGTAAGGAGAGCTCTATCAACTAATTTGACCTGTCATTCACATAATACTCCACACAACAGAAACAGAATACATGTTGTTGTCAAGTGTACACAAAACAATTACTAAGATAAACCATATTCTAGACCAAAACACAAATCTTAATGAATATAAAAGAATTCAAGTCATATGAAATATGTTATCTAACCACAATGTAATTGAATCAGAAATTAATTGCAGAAATATCTCTGGAAAATCCTTAAAGGCTAGGAAACTCTCTCAAAAAAATCCATGTGTCAAAGAAAAAAACAAAAGGCAATATAGAAAATATTTTGAACTGAATAAAAATGAAAGCACATGTCTGAATTTGTGAGATGCCATTAAAATAATACTTAGGAGGGACATTACACGTACAGCACTAGCCTACATTAGAAAAGAAGTCTCATAGTAATGATCTTGGTTTCCACCTTAAGTAAACAGAACAAGAAGAGAAAAGTAAACCCAAAAGTAAACAGAAGAAAATAATAAAAATTAAAGGGAAATCAAAGGAATGGAAAACAAAAGCAATAGAGACAATCAATGAAATTAATTTTACTGAGAAAATAAACTTCTGGACAAACTGACCAGGAAGAAAAGAGAAGGACACCAATTACCAATATCAGGAATTAGAGGAGTGATTTCACTACACAAATAATACAAGGATAGTACATGAATATTATAAACAACTTTACACCAGTAAATTTGAAAATTTAAATGAAATAAACAAACTTCTAGAAAGACACAAACTGCCAAATCTCACTCAAGAAGAAATAGGTAACCTAGATAGACCTGTATCTAATAAAGAAATTGGATTTGTAGTAAAAAAAAACAAAAAAAACACATTTTCACCAAAAAAAACCCACAAAAAACCTAGGCCCATATGGATTCACTGGGGCTTTTACCAAATATTTAAGAACGAAATAATAACAATCCTACACATCCTTTCAGAAAATTGGCAAGGAGAGTAGACACCACAACTCACTCTACAATGCCAGCATTAACCTGATACTGATATCAGACAAAAACATTCCAAGAAAGGAAAACTATAGACCAACAGACCTCATCAACAGAGATGCAAACTGTGTAAAATTTTGAACAAAATTTTAGCAAATCAAATCCAACACTATTGCAAAAGCATAATACGTCATCACAAAGTGAGTTTTATCCCAGGAAGTGAGGTTTGGTTTAACATTTTTAAAAAATCAAACAATATACTTCAACATATTAAACTAGAAAAAGAAAAACCCTATATGATCATCTCAGTATGTGCAGAAGGGCATTTGACAAAATCCAGAACTGATTTGTGATAAAAACTCTGAAGAAGCTAGGAATAGAAAATACCTTACCCACTCGACTTGATAAAGGTCATCTACCAAAAAATAAAAAAGTAAAACAAATAAACAAACAAAATCTACAGCTAACATCTTACTTAATGGTGAAAAGCTGAAAGATTTCCTCCCAAGAGCAGATAAAAGGCAAGATGTCTGCTATTTAACACTGTACTGCAGGTTCTGCCCAGAGTCTAACTAGACAAGAAAAATAAATTTAAAAAATGCAGACTGGAGGTGTAGAAATGAAACTGTCTTTGTTCACAGATGACTGTCATTTTTGTAGAAAATCAATTGGAATCTACAAAAAGCTACTAGAACTAAAAAAAAAAAAATGAGTTTAGCAAAATAAAAGATAAACATACAAAAATTCAATTATATTTCTATATATTAGCAACAAATAGAAATTTAAATTATAAACTATAAAATTAGAAAACATGAAATACTTAGAAACAAATCTGATTTTAAAAAAAGATGTGAAAGAACTGTGTATTGAAAATATAAAACATTGCTGAGAGAAATTTAAAAAAGACTTAAATAAATGGAGTCATATGTTAAAAAAGTAAATACTGTTAAGATGTCTATTCTCCCCAAGTTGACCTATAGAATCAATGAAATCCCAATCAAAACTCAGTAGGCTTTTTTTAAAAAATAAAAACTGACAAGCTAATTTTAAAACTCATATGAAAATGCAAAGGACATAGAATGCACAAAACAATTTTGAAAAAGAACAAAAGTGAAAGGCTAATGTTACTGGATTTATAAGTATAATATTTATAAGTCTCAAGTAATCAAAAGAGCGCGGTATCTGTATAAAAATAAACAAATAGATCAATGGAACAGAATAAAGGGTCGATGCATATACAGAACTGATTTTTTTTTAAGGTGAAAAAGTCATTTCAGGGGATAGTCTTTTCAACAAATGGTATGGGAACAACTGGATATCTGTATGCCAAAAAAGAGAGAGAGAAAGGAAAAAGACAAAATAAGAACTATCCGTACTTCACATCATATACAAAAATTAATACAAAATGAACGGCAGATCTAAATCTATAACTTAAAATTATAAAACTTCTAGAAGAAAGCCTAAAAGATGATCTTTATGACCTAGGGCTAAGTAAAGATTTCTTAAATGTCACATCAGAGAAACACTCCATAAAGAATAAGTTCAGAAACTGGACTTCACCAATTTTAAAACCTCCTACTCTTAAAAGACACTATTAAGAGAATGAAAAGGCACATTACAGACTGGAAGAGAAATCTGGCAAAGGATTTGTATCTGGAGCATATAAAGGACTCTCAAAACCCAATAAGAAAGCAAATAACACAGTGAAAAATCAGTAAAAGATTTAAATGGAGGCTTCACACACAAATACGAAACCCCAATATGCAATGAAAACACACTTAACATCATTAGTAATTAACAAAATTCAAATTAAAACTATAATGAAATACCACTACACATGGTCATATATAGAATTGTGAAAATCTTCTCAAGACTGACAATCCAAGTGTTGGTGAGCATGTAGAGGAACTGAAACTTTCATTCACTGCTGGTGAGAACGGAAAAATGGTATCACCACTTAAACAGTTTAACAGTGTCTTACTACATAAAACATATAGCTACTACATGATCCAATTATTCCACTCCTAGATATTTATCTAAAAATAAGGAGTGTGACCATACAAAGTCTTGCATGTGAAAGTTCATTGCGGCTTTACTTGTAATAGCTGAAAACTGGAAATACCCCAAAAGTACCTCAACAATTGGAGAAATAAACAAGTCTCAGTATATTCAAACAAACGATCATTAGTCAGTAATAAAAAAACAATAAACTACGATACTTTGAAAAACACGGATGAATCTCATAATCATTATGCTGAAGGAAAGAAGCCAGACCAAAAAGATATCATACCCTTTAATTCCATTTATACAAAATTCTAGAATAGGGGTTAAACTTTTTTCCATAAAGGCCCTGACAGTAAATATTTGCAGGCCATAGGATCTCTACTGCAACTACTCAGCTCTCATTTTGCAGAGCAATATCAGATGATGGGTCAATGAATGAGCATGGCTGTGTACCAATAAACTTTATTTACAAAAACAGGCAGTTGACTCAGCCCACATACTCTCATATATCTCAGGCATACTTTGGATTATTTTGAATTTGGGTACTAGAAGATAATACTGATTAGTATAGATTTGTCGGTTCTCAATATGGACAGATTGCATTCAAAGTTCCAATGCAAGGGAATTTGGGTGTGAATAGATGAACACTGTCTATAATGAGCTAGAAAGAAATAGACAATGTAAAAATTCAGATTATACTTCAAATTTCCCTTACATTAACTTTGTGGATTAAATTGATGTATTTATGTCTTGGCCACCATAAATAAAGTTGCAATGAACATTGGAGCACATACATCTTTGCAAATAAATGTTTTCAGATTTTTGGGATATATACCCAGGAGAGGGATTGCTGGGTCATACGGTAATTCTATGCTTAATTTTTTTAAGGAACCTCCACACTGTCTTCCATTGCAGCTGCACCAGTCTGCATTCCCACCAACTGTGTATGAATGTTCCTTAGTCAAGACATGGAAATCAAATTGTCCTTCGATAGATGATTGGATAAAGAAGTTGTGGTATATATACACAATGGAATACTACTCTGCCGTAAGAAAAGATGAAATACTGCCATTTGCGACAACGTGGGTGGATCTTGAGATTATTATGCTAAGCGAAATAAGACACACAGAAAAATCTGAGAATCATATGATTTCACTGATATGTGGGATATAAAACTGAAAACAACAAAGGAGCAAGACAAACAAATAAAGAAGCAAAAACTCATAGACACAGACAGTAGTTTAGTAGTTACCAGAGGGTAAGGGGGGAGGGCGGTGGTGGGTGAGGATAAACAGGGTCTAATATATGGTGATGGAAGGAGAACTGACTGGGTGGTGAACACACAATGTGGTATATAGAGATGATGTATTACAGAATGGTACACTTGAAACATATGTAATTTTACTAAGCACTGTCACCCCAATAAATTTTAATTAAAATAATTTGACATATATAACCTCTCCCAAGACTTAGTTTCTTTATATATAAAATAAGGAGCTTGTCTTACATCGAATGTTGTTTTTTCAGCGTCAAAAATCTCTGGATCTACTCAAGTAGTACTTCTAAACCTTTAGTACACAGAAGAGTACATGAAGAGTTTGTTAAAACGGATTCCCAGGCACCAGACCCAGATATTCCCATTCAGTAGTTGTGAAACGAGCCCTGAAAGTTTGCATTTCTAACAAGTTCTCAGGTGATGCCAATACTGCCTATCCAAAAACCACACTTAGAACAGCTCTGTCCTACAACAGACCTCTTCTCCTGCATAAGCTTCCTTATTGGACCCTTTCTTCTCTCTGTATTGACTTTCAGAGAGATAAACACCAATACAATTCTCCTCTCTTAATTATCTCCTCATCCACGCAGTGACACAAATAAACTATCAAGTGATTTTTTTTTTACCCCTCAAATTGCCATTTTTACAACATTTCAAAGAAAGGTCTATGTATTATTTCTCTTTAACGTCTAACAAGCCTGCTTTACTTTAGGATGGATGTGTCAGGAATTGTGTGACTACAGTTCTTAGCTTGCCCCAGTACTGGTTTATGCCTGGACTGGGGCCAACGTACTCATGTGTCCCAATGTATTCCTGAATAGTTTCTGTCTTCATTCTCAAAACTTCCCTGTCCTGGATGATAAATTACATGTTCAGCCTAACCAGAAAGGACCTCTGAAAGTTGTTTTGATAATAGCTCACCATTTATTATGCGTTTAGAAACTGGGCTGAAACACTTTTCACATGTATGTCTTAATACTTATCACCCCTAAAAGCTAAGTATCATTATGACCATTTTCGCATGAGGAAACATTTCAAGATTTGACAGTAATTGCAAAGCTAGGTGTCTCTGACACCAAAGCCCATCAGTGTATCTTACTGATTAGAGTCAAAATGTGATAAATGAACATTTCCGCCTACTAACTGACTTCACTGTGAGGTGATATCAAAGTTCACCATTGACAATGAAAAAAGAAGAGGTCTGTGATAAAATGAATTGTAAAAACTGAAAATGAAAGACTTTATGATTTTTTTTATTATAAACATTCAATTTTAGATGTCATCAATTTCAGCATTCCTCTATTTCTTTTTAAATTCCAAACACTCAAGCAGATACTGAAGAATTATTCACAAGGTTCTGATTTCCTTGGGTTTACCATATTGTCTGAACACTAATTTTCCTAATACATTTCATTTGTTAAGAAGAACAAAAGATTAAATAACTTCTAACAATCAGGAGATGGAAATACAGTGCCCCTGGATAAAAAGCTTTCCTGTTCATAACCACGACCTATCTAGTTTTCCACTACTTTCACTGTGCATGTTTCCTTCTGTCCCTTCACTTATTCCAAAACCATTATTGAGTGTCTATTAGATATATGCCACCTAACTCTGTAAAGCACTTAACAGTGTGTAAAACCTTTTCATTAACTTTGTTGCTATTATTGAAATCTATCTCTTTCTATGTCAGAGAAACCTCTCCGTTACAATGGACAGATCTGAAGTTAATTCTAAATGTGAAAAAGCCTATTTACAACTTTCTTCAGAAATATCAATATAACTCTTAATAAAATGTAGTTTAAGACAGTAGATTGTCCAATATTATCAAATTTTGAATGTTTCCAATTAGCAGAAGTATTTTGGAAAAGGACCATGTTTCTCATTGCACCACAAAGACACAAATGACATCCAAAGAGAAAAATAACATTGGCTAGCATGGATTTAGATTCCAGGTAAAAAGGTATTTATGTGAGAATCCTTCTTCTAACATTGATTCTCTTAAAACATTTAGCTATTTCTTTTTAATTGAAAGTTGTAACAGAAAAAGATATCTGATTTACATTTCAAATTTCCACGTAACTATGAACTTTTATAGTGGTGAACAGATGTTGATGTGAATTTTACAAAGCTGAGAAATACTTTTCAAATTCAAGTCAGAGGAATGTCAAATTGAAACCAGGAGAAATAATACCAAAATATGAACAAAATCACGAAGTCTATTAGGATTTGCGTAGTATAACCATGTCTTTTTCCAACTAATATCCTAAGTGACTAACAATTCAAAGAAGTTTTTATCCATGTGAATCCAAGTTTACAGATACAAGCTTGAAACCAAATTTATAGCTATACAATTAGTAAACACACACAAATATATCATGACTACAGATCTTTATGCACACATTATTTTTGTATTTCAAAAACAAATGTTGAAATGTTAACTGCAAAGCTGCCATGGACTGAGCTTTTCTAAATCTTACATCCATGATAGGAATCATTTCAAAAGGAAACTATCAGCAACTAGACACTCCCAGAACAAACAGAGGCTGCATCTTGCCTCTGATAAAATTGATCAAATAATTAAAAACAAAAAAAAATGTAGCAAGATAGAGCTGGTGCGAACTCAGAACTGACCTCTTTGACTACTTCCCAGCCCCAGTCCCTCATTAATATGAATTAATACTAAATTCATAAGGAACAACTCCCAAGAAGATAGGAGTTAGGCGAAGAGATGAACAAAGAGTTTATCTAAAGAGCATCCTCTAAATAGGAAAATAGTCTCTGCGAAACATGCAAAATATTTAAACTCATTTCATAGACATGTTAAAAACACCAAAAGGAAATTTAGGATGAAGGTGGTATCCAATTTTCTGAACTTCCTTTAAGATTATGAACATATTAGCCCTTGGCTTCTTAAGCCTGAGAACTTTTGTTTGGGTAACAGACCAAATTCAGGATTTTCTTACTTCCCTGTGTTCCCTCCAAAGCTCAAATTTATTTTGGTGTATTATGAAAGCGTATGTTGCTGATATTTAAAGAAACAGATAAGGGCACCGGATATTGCATGCAGAATATCATCTGTTAATTCACAGATCAATATGATCTAGTAACAGACTAGACTCTGTTAATTAAGTTTGCCATAGTCTGATAAGACATGTTTTTGTACCAAACTAGTTTCTATAGCTGGGCACAAACATTCACAGGGGTCTTTGTTGAGGGTTTGATCCTCCACCTAAAATCTCCACATAAAATTCCTTACAAAATAATTAAGTCAGTGTTGAACAAATTTCACACCTTAATGCCATTTTATTGGGTGTTCTATTTTACTTCCACTTGTGGTTTCATAATTTCCTGTTCTCTCTACTCACATCCAAGGAGTCATCTCACGGTATTTACCAGGCATCCACTGGTTCTGACGGGTTGCCATAGTCCTGACACACAAGTCATAAAGCATCTATGCGGAAGCAAATGGTACTCCAACTGCTGCTATTTTACATACAGCAAGAATCACCCAAGGGGCTTAGAACAAACATAGCATTGTGCAACCCAAGGCAGCTGGTTGGCTAAATGTGGCCCCCAGCTGTCAATGAGACAACTGATGATAATTAATTACTAGAGATTCAGAAAGATTCTGCCTGTGTGTGACTCCCTGATCATCTGACAGGCTCTCTAGGAAGGTCTGTTTTCATTTTTTTCAGACCACTCGGGGAAGTTTTGGGCATGAAAGCAGAACAACAGATGCAACAGCACTAAAGATTTACCTCAAATCTGGTGTGGTAAAATAAATTTATGGACTGTGAACTATAGATTTCTTTACGTGTAAGAGGAGTTTTTAAATGGAGACCTAAGTTTGTTTTATTGGAGTTGATGTTTAACTATATTCATGTTCCATGCATATATTTAACATTTTTATAAAAGTTTTTAAATACATAAAGGCACCAATGGAACGTGGGGAAAAATCTTTGGTTAGTTTTTAAAGCAGTTGTGCAATAATAAAAATTGCTGAAAACTTCCTGGAAAGAAATGTAGAAAGTCTCTAAAGCTAGGTAAAACTGTATACCACACTCAGCAGAAACCTGTAATAGGGTTTCTCAAGAATGGTTTATCCTTTGTGAGAGGCACTTCTGTCCTGCGCTGACTTTGAGACTCTCTATGCACTTTTCAATCTTGTCTCTAAGGTTGTGGGTCTCCTGTGTCCTGTGGGAAGTCCAGAAATATATGACATCCTGGGCATTTTTAGCTATGGCTGCATAACCATTGACACTGTCCCTGGGGTTTTGAGTCACCATTTGTAAATGTCTGACACAAGACAGTATTCTCTTCAGTGATCTATTTATCTGACACTATGTATGTGTTCTGGTCAATATTCATATATGAAGTACTCCCCGTCTCAGCTCAGATAGTGCTGGTCTTTGCAAGATCACGTTTTCAGTTTATAGGAAGTACGCTTATTCGTATTGTTTTGACATAATATGATGATTTATCATCTGATAGACCACATTTCATGGACTGTATGCATCTGTTCATCAGTAGTCTTAACTGTGGAAAGCAAGATTTTTACAAATAACTGAGAGTTAATTAGAATACAACAATAATAAGAGGACAAGAAGACAAGAAGCTTTAAAATACTCATTTTTTTCCCAACCAGGTAACCAAAATGGGATAGAATTTTGTTATATTATGCTTTGCTTTTCAGCTGTTCTAGCTACAATTTTGTCAAGTTAGCACAGAAAAACAAATCAAAAATAAAAACTCTTTATAGTTACTGTAAGCTTTGTTACCCATAAGACTATAAGCTTTGTTGAGCAAGTGTTATATCTCTTCATCCTCATCTCTTTCATTATGTTCTGCATAGACTTGGCTCTCAGGCATATTAGGGGATTAAATATCAGAGACTAGGTACAGGAAAATCTCTTAACAAAGTATTCCATAATGTCAGGAAAAGTTAAATATCCTGTACACAAAAAATGAATTGTTCTGAATTCACCATCAGAAGCATTACCACAGGTATCACCACCACATCACAGCAGTGTTGTTTCAATTTTTACATCCCCTTCCTTACTGTAGAAAGACTAGGAAAAATGATTTATACTTGCGATTTGTTCTGAAGCTAGCCCTGCCTTATAAAATATACTCATTTTGTTTGCTTTTCTTTTAACATATCTTTACCATACCTTTGCAAAGAGGCACATTCATATGGAGTAATTTAGCAATAAAGAGCCAATTGACTTTTGTTAGCAACTAAGATGCTATTTACAAAGGAAATCGTTTTCTCATTTCTCCTTATACAACAATCAGTTGTGACATGGATATTAAATGAGAAAAAATCTTAGGCCCAGTGCTGATCAAGAAAGAGTGATGAGATATATTCTTTACCAGATTAACAGACATTCAAATGGGCTACAAAGAAAGTCAATCCATTCTTGATTTGCTATAATACAGAAAGTTTAATTTTTCACCCCAATTTTATTTCAGTATTAGCAAGTGAAGATTTCATAGTCCTTAATTTTCCAACAAATAACACAAAAATACTTGACATTTTGGAATTATTTGAGGGAAATTTTTACCTGGAGTTGAAATTTCAAAAAGAAGGTTTTATTTCACAATATAAAAAATACGACCCCCAGAAATGTTTTTGTCGGAAACTATTTTTTTTTTCCTATTTTTCATAGGATGCAGAAAAAACATCCTAAAATTTACACAGAACACAAAAGACGCTGAATAGCCAAGCAATCCTGAGAAAAAAGAACAAAGCAGGAGGCATCCCATTTCCTGATTTCAAGCTATACAAAACTATAAAGCTACAATAATTAAAACAGTATGGTACTGGCACAAAAACAAACAGATCAATGGAACAGAATTGAGAGCCCAGAAATAAACCCAAGCAAATAAATCCAACTAATATTTGACAAGGGAGCCAACAATACTCAATGGAGAAGACAGTCTCTTTAATAAATGATGCTGGGAAAGTTGGATATTCACATGTAAATGAATGAAATATGAATGAATGAAAGACCCCTAACTTACACCATTCTCAAAAATTAACTCAAAATGTATTAAAGACTTAAATGTAAGATCTGAAATATGAAATTCCTAGAAGAAAACATAGGAAAACAAGACCCTTGACATGGTCTTGGCAAGGATATTTTTGGATATGACATCTAAAGCACAAACAGCAAAATAAAAAATAAACAAATGGGACTCATTAAAGAAAAAAGCTTCTGCACAGCAAAAGAAACGACAACGTGAAAACATAACCTATGGAATGGGAAAACAAAAATATTTGCAAATCATATATCTCATAAGGGGTGTAAATTCAAAATAGATAAATAACTCATACAAATCAGTAGTGAAAAAGCAAATCATCTAATTTAAAAATGGGGAAAAGACCTAAATAGACATTTTTCTAAAGAAGATATATGAAAAGCCAATAGGTACATGATAAGATACTCAACTAGACATTATGGAAATGCAAGCCAAAACCACAACGATATCATCTCATGCCTATTAGAACAGCCATCATCAAAAAGAAAAGATAACAAACGCTAGCAAGGATGTCAAGAAAATAAACCCTTGTGCACTGTTGCTGGGATTATAAACTGGTACAGCCACTAAGGAAATCAGTATGGGGAGTCTTCAAAAAATAACAATAGAACTGCCATATTGGCCCAGCAATTCTACTTTATATTATCTACCTGAAGAAAAGAAAACATTAATTTCAAAATGATGTATGGGGTACATATATCATTATATACACATAAAATGATATATGTACCCCCATGTTCATAACGGTGTTATTTACAATAGTCAAGACATGGAAACAACCTTAGTATCCATCTACAGATAAATGAATAATGAAGTTGTGAGATATATATATATATCTCACAGATATATATATATATATATATATATATATATATATATATCTGAGGAAATTAAAATGTAAGTGAAGTTAGACAGAGAAAAACATTGTATGAGCTCATTTATTTGCAAAGTCTAAAAAACAAACCAAGAAACTCATAGGAAATGAGATCACTTTGTGGTTACCAGAGTTGGGGGATGGAGGGAAGAGGAACTGGAGAAATGTGGTCAAAATGTACACACTTTCAGTTACAAGGTAAGTTCTGGGGATATAATATACAGCATGCTGACTGACTACTGTTGTATGACGTATACAAAAGTTGTTAAGACAGTAGATCCTAAGAGTGCTCATCACAATAAATTTTTTTTCCTTTTTTTTTTGTATCTATGCAAGTTGATGGATACTAACTAAACTCATTGTGGTAATTATTTCCCAATATATGTAAGTGCAACTATTATGCTATACACCTTAAACTTTCACAGTGATGTATGTTAATTATATCTCAATAAAAACAGGGGGAAAAAATGAAAGCACATGTATTAAAAGTGTTTATGAAAGTATTACTAGCAGGATACACTGAGTAGAGTATTTTTTCAAAGAATGGAAGACATATCTCTTCTACACTGCATTTAGAGAAGTATATAAAAGCACATGTAATACAAACATTTAATAATGTATGGAAAAAAAAGAGCACGGTCCAGTAGAATTTAATTATAATACTACTTAACTCAAGAAATAAATGCTAGAAAGGGAGAAAGTGATGAGGTAAAGACAAATAGGTGCGAATATATATATATATATATATATATATATATATATATATATATATATATATATATATAGAGAGAGAGAGAGAGAGAGAGAGAGAGAGAGAAAGAGAGAGAGAGAGAGAGAGAGAGAGAGAGAAAGAGCACACATATAACACAACCCAAGATTTACATCAGGGAAATGAGCAGATTTCTCAGTACTTCCAGAATGCAGACTAAAGATAAGGAAAGCTAAAGTCTCTGAAAGGGTTGATAAAATGGAATAGCAAATGCAAAAGAAACAGCAGGAGGTAGGAATGTGCAAATCAGAAAATTATTTCATAATAATATCTGCATTAATGACTAGAGCAGAAGGCCCAAGTAGGATAATAATGTGAAAATGATCGTGGACATCTGTTGTTTGTTACTGTTCAGGATTCCACTTCTCCTCTTTTCTAATAGCACCCTCATTCTCCTATGGACAAATACCCTTCATCCACTTCTAAATGACATGGCTTAGGTAGGGCTAAGTTGCAAAGAGAAAGTTTTATGTGACTCAAGCCTGGCCAATGAAAACAACACAACCCCACAATCTTAGCTATTAGTCCAGGGGTGAACATGTGACTAGAACTAATGAAAACAATACCAGAAAGTATTAGGAAAGCTTGGGGAAAGACACCCTCTTTCATCTGGTTCTACTAAGCTAGTACAACACAAACCTGGAGCTTCTAGTGGGAACCTTTGCCATTACATGGGGATAGCCTAACTGACAAAGAGGCTAATAACAACAATGAAAGTAATGACCATATACAGAAAGAGACAGATTCCTGACAACTTTCCTTGAAGACCCTGGATCAAACTATGCCTGAATTCAGATATCCCCCAGATCTTTCAATTGTGTGAACTAATAAACTGCTGTTTCTGCTTAAGCCAATTTGAATTGAGTTTCTGTTACTAGCAACCAAACAAAAGACTCTGGACTAATCAATGAAATACATGACACAGGGGAAACCAAATGACAGACTTCAAGCTCTAATCTGAGGCATTGAACCATAAAACCCAGGAATGTACGTAAGGCTCACATGTTGGCTGGAATAAGATCAGCTCAGGGATTTAAAAGTGCAAGAGTTTTGGGAAATTTTTCATTCACATTCTAGCACTTTAATTAGCAATTGTAACCTTGAGCAAATAATACCATTTGGGGATTCAATGTACCCACCTATAAGTAGGGACGATAGTACCTACCCTAGAGAATATTTGTGACTATAAAATGAAATTATATTTATGTAAGAACATAATTGGTGCTCAGTAAAAACTATCTCTCATTCCCTACTGGAAATGCCATCACCAATATACATACGAGTACACAGCCTCTGGAAACACAACTTATGTTCTGAATGTTCCATTGTAGCCCACCTTCCCACGCTCAGGCCCAGATATCACACTCTTTTCCAGTACAATCTTCCATATCCCTTCTCAATATATAGTTTTATTCATGACAAGATTTACATCAATGAGAAATGTTTGTGTTTTAAGGAAGGTCACTTAAATGGAAACATTTAAATCTATAAGAATGATTTCCTAAAGTTGACATTCCACGCATGTTAGGGCAAATTTGTTGAGATGGGCTGAAGTTCACCTAATGTTCAGATAGCACATAGAAAAACAAAAATACGTCACAAATCAAGCCATATACACATAATATTTTAGGTTTAGAGAAAAGTGACTAGCAGGAAATAATTCAGCTGGATAAATGATTAAAGCTGCATGCCCTGAAATTACAAAATAAAGTATGTTGTATGTTCAGACGTTGAAAAGAATACCAACAAAGGGAGTGCATACTAACACATTGAGGTAAATATAGAAAACAACTAAATAATTTAAAAATTATTTCACCTGTTTCACCTTTCGCTCACCCTTTCAACACAAGACTGATCACCTTTAGCTGACATACTACACGAAACAGGCTCTATTAATGCCCAAATGGAATGGATTCTTTGCTGATCTAACTTGCCGACTGACCTTTCTGGAGCTTTTCTATGCACACTACCCACATCTTGCAACTCTGTCCACCACCCTCCCCACCTCTGGTTTCCCTGTTTCACTCTTTCCTGGTTTTCTTCCTTTTGTCTCAAGTCTTTACTGCTTATACTCTATGATATTATCACCTCCCACTCCATATGTGATCATTGAACTCATGCATTCAATTGCTATCTAGTAATTGCTGATAAGTCATAAATATATAGGTCCAGTTTTAGATCCTTGAATGAAATCAAGGGCATCTCCACCTGGATTTCTCAGAGATGTTTCCGACACCGATTCCTCTAATCGTGTTCTTTCTAGTGTATTTCTTTCTTTGTGAACAGCACTTCCATTCACCATGTGCCCTAGCCAGACACTTGGGAATCATTTTAAACTCCCTTCTCTTTCTCAGGCTAACATTCAAGCAGTCAGTGAAGAAATCGTATAAATTCTACCTTCTAACCTTTTTCACATCTGATGTCACATCTCGAGTCCTGTGCGTGCATTTTATTTTTAATATAGGCCATCATCTCTCACCAAGAAATAGACTCTAATATGATCTTCCCTCTCTGGTCTCATGCTCTTCTAATTCATTGTCCATCACACTGCCGTGGTTATTTTGTTTTTCTAAAATGAAAAGCTGTTCATGTCTCCTATATCCATCTATGTCATGTCACCATGACTTTCCTAACTCAATCTCAAATATCCTGCCACACTTTCATCTCGGGATAAGTTGCATTTACATCCAAGACTCATCTTCTGTCATCTCCACTATTAACACCTTTTGGTAACCACTCCGCCCTCCCTTTTGAACAACATAGCCTGAAATGACTTCTTTCTTTGTGTCTTTAATACTACACTATATTTAGTGTTAGATAACAGATATCTATTATTCCTACTTCATTTGTTAGATTGTAGACATTCTGAGGATGTGAAAAGTGTAATAGTCATCTCTGCAGACCCAAGAACTAGATCCATAGTAGGTGCCTAATAAATATTTAGTGAAAAATGTATTTCATTTATACAACTTGTATACACGTTATAGAGGGAGAAACTATGGGAAAATTTGAGCACAGACAATACAATTACAGAGTAAACCATTGGTGCCAAGTTCATTTTGTATCCATAATACCACTGGGTAACACAGATGGTATTTTTTCAGAGAGTGGGGTAGAAATTTCACTCCTAAAAAATAACACACGTACCATACTATGACAGATATTATTTTCCAAAGTCACTACAATATCTCCCACCCCACACGATGTTCTACATTGTGACTCTGCCACTTCTCTATCAAGAATTAGTCTCCATCTCTTTCAACCTGGGTGTGCCCTGTCACTCCTCTGACTGAAAGAAAGGGGCAGATGTAATGCTATGCCAGTTCTCAGTACAGCCCTTAACTGGCCTAGCAATTTCTCTTTCCTGCTTCTTAGAAGCTAGCTACCATGTCTGAAGTACAACCACTAGGCCACCATTCTTTAAGGAGCCCAATCTACATGAAGAGGAAATACATAGTGTGAGGGCAAGGAGCACTGAAGCACCTGACATGTTAATGAAGAAGTCATCTTAGACACCAGCCCACTTGAGCCTTCAGATGACAGCAGCCCCAGGAACCACGTGTTTACACAGCATAAAGGATCCCAAGTAAAATCTCACCACCAGTGTCCAGTCAACCCACAGAACCAGAGAAAGAATAATAATTTTCCTTCAAGGCTCTAAACTTGGGAGTGGAGTGTTGCACCACAATAGGCACTTGAAACACATAATTAGGTTTTCAATTTTCTCTAACATTGTTAGAATTTCTAAATTGATAAATAACAATGCAGGCTAACTTTTAAGTACTAAGTTATCTATCAACTTCATGAAAACAAAACAAGAATGCAAAAGCAAGAGCAACAAAAGTAGAGTAATATCTGAAGACCTTTTTAATTGAAAATATTTATCGTCATTAAATAACAAAAACAGAAAAAATATCAATATTCATTTATGCTGAACTGGTTAATATAATTATGATATGTCCCCCCAATGGAACATTATGCAATATAAAAGGAATGTTTTAACCCTATATAATTTGATATGGAATGATGCCAATGTAATAAATTAAATTGCAAAACAGTATGTACAATATGGATATCATTTTTAAAAGGAATATATAAGTCCAGAGAAAAAACAATTTAAATATGTACCAACAAGGACATGGTTACCTCTACAAAATTGAAGATGAAGACTTAATTTTATTGTATTGTCATATTGATTGAATACTTTTACAATGAATATGTATCATAACTTTTATAAGACAAATACAATTCTGGGGGAAAACAGATATTTACTAAGTGCCTAATTTTGTCTCTCTCTCCTACCCTCCTCTCATTATGGCCTTATCTTGCCCTATCTTTAAAGTAATTTATGCACTCTTTTGTTCATCTTTAGTTTAAGGATACCATAGAATTCCAGGTTGTATATCATGTTGCTATTACGAATCAAATTATTTAACAAATTCATACCCAAACTCCTTAATCTGGAGACTGAAGCATCCACAATTTTGTTCTAAATTATCAACACATTTTTTTCCCAGTTTTTTATATGCTTGATTTCAAAACTACATCTGTTCCTAGAACTGTAGCCTGTTTTTTCAGCATCTGGATAGCTCATGCTATTCTCTTCATGAAATGCATTTCCTCCGGTATTACCCCCACATCCAAACGCACCACCCATTCTTCCAGTCCAACATACTGACATGTTTTCCTCTGCCGGAGTCATATAGCTCTTTATCCACTTTTGCTTTGCATTTGTCCCTTTCTACCTGGTATTTTTTGAAATTACTATTTTAATTTTTAACTAATATTTCAAATAGATAATCCACACAGTTCGAAATTCAAATGTATTTAAAAACATACAGTGCACAGTCTCTCTTTCCCCAGCCACGCTGTTACTCACCCCTCCATCAACCAATGATTTGTTTACTTGTAGTCCCTTTCAGGGATGTTTTATTATATACAAACACATACATACACATCATTTTCCCCATCTTTCCAACAAATAATGGTGTACTACACACACTGTTCTGCACTTTGCATCTTTTACATAACATATTTAACCACAGATACTTATAAAGAACCTACTATATACCAGAAACTGTTCTAGGCACTAGAGAAACAGAATAAACAAAAAAATATTCCATCCCCATGGAGCTAAACATGCTTAACAATGGAGACAGACAAGGAACAAAATAAATACAATATAGAGTACGTTAGATGATAAATGTTAAGTACAAAATAACAGTGACAATAAAGCTGAAAAGAAAAAATAAATACTATGAGGTAACATTTTAGATGGGATGAGTAGTAAAGCCCTCCCTGTAGAGGTGCTTTTCAAAGAATGTCCTGAAAGCAGTTAGGTATTAAACACGTGGCTCTCTGGGGAAGAAGCACGTCAAACAGAGGGAACAAGGCAAAGGCCTGAAGTAGGATTGCGCTCTACGGAGAGCAAAGAGCCTGTTGTGGCTGTAGCAGAGTAAACAAAAGACCTACTAGTATTTCAAATAGTTGTATTCCTGTTTTGCTTATTTTCAAGACTGTAAGTTCATATAACTTAGTAAAATTAGTATGAACGGTTGACCTTAGTCTCTTCTAGCACTTAATTCAAAGCTTTATAAATTGTAAGTGCTTAAGAGTTGCTAAATGATAAGTGGACATGTGAATGAATGAACAAATGAATGAACGAATGAATGAATGAACCAACGACGCGCAGTCTAAAGTCGATGACATTTGCTACATTCAGGGCCTTTGCACATGCCACTTCCTCCATGTGAAGTTCTGTTCTCTCCATATCCATGTGACCACAGCCCACAGTTCCCTTAAGATTCTTACTCATACGTCACTTCTCAGTGGGGCCCCACTGAATATCCTAGCTGTAAATAACCAGTCAATACAAGTGAGCAAAGAAAGACCAAAAGGCTGATTAATAGCTCAACTTAAACGCTTCGGAAGCAGTGAAACTTGGCATTGCCGCACGATTTCCTAACAAGCTGATCCTGGAGGAAGGAGGTACATGTGAAAACTGACACAGCACAATTTCCCACCTTTCCACCACGAAGCCCATGTAGATGTGTTTTGTCAGTTACCAGGTAGTATAGAATATTTATTAGGTGGTGGGTTTATGTCTGTAATATACTGACAGGCATGATTCAGTTTTCTCAAATACAGACCTGTCATCTCATGACAAATGAGGTTGGAGGTATTTCTCAGTATGACTGAAGGAGATCTAAATACAAAATTTTCCATTTGTCTCGCACATGCCTCACGCATACATTTTCAGCCTCTCCAATGAGACTTGTATCTATTAGACTGAAATAAACTAGGTCTCTCTCCGGATGAAATTTCAAAAAAAGCAACTGTAGTATTTAAAAACAATAAAAAAAAAGATAGACAAAAAGAATGCAAAATTCTTAATAAAACCTCAACTCCAGTGTTCTTGTGCTCAGTCCTCATTGAAAGAAAAGTTAGCTCTAATTTGCTGAATCACTGCCAAATCTGACTCTGTTTATATCTTATTGAAATGGATGTTTCATGAAATAAAGATCTACATTCTGAAAATTGTTTTCCATGCAACGTGCATTAAGGAAACTTGTTCCATAAGCACATCTGGTCCCATCTCAGCACGCTGTGAGGAGAATCTATACACTATTTCAATGCCTCAACATTAAAACTTTTAAGATCTTGCTTCACTGAATGCATCCAAGGACAGCTCCTGTCAATATTTTCAAATCCTTTAAAACCATCATGTCATCCTATCATGCATATTATATTGCTGCTCTTGTTTCTCATCAAGGCCCAGAAGAGTGCTGAAAACACTGCTCCAATTTCTTCAGTATGTCTCAAGTACAGTGCACCAATTTTCAACAGATGCTACAAAAGCACTCATTGATCTCCAAGGCATTTAATACATAGAAGAAAGCCAAAATTGTGCCTGCAGTCATTCATTTTTAAATCACTAGTTTACATAGCTATTTACAGGCTCTTCCATTTTACTGCCCTGAAAAGTATGCTTCTCAATTGTAAAATCTACTACAAGAAAAATTATGTTACAAATTCCAGTGGAATAGTTCTTTACATATTCTAATATTGTTGCATATTTCTACCTTTTTGAGATCTATTTTGTGACGAAAAGTTGTTTCCAGTATCTTCTTTATTCACAGTTAAGACAAATATACGTATACACAGCATGTGCTAAGATTATGTATCTTTATTTGATTTTTATTCATTGCAAGTGCTTAGTCCTAAAAGACTGAAATTGTTGCTGTAAATGTGAAAGAAATGCCTACAAGTGACTTTATAGGTGTACAAGTTATTTAAAACAAAGAAAACAATTTAATTTGGAAAGAATACTCAAAGGATCGGACATGTAAGGAAATGAAATCTATGACTTTATGGAAAGGTAAATTAGAAATTTTGAAAGGAGTAAAACAGATTTTTAGTTCAATGTGTAATTAGAATGTATAATGGAAAGAAACATTAAAATTACTTTAAATTTTTATCTACACTTTCAGGTTTCTTTTGAAGTATTTCTATACGTCTTGTCCTTACTGTTCAAATTTTAAAAAGTTTCAGGAGCAATTCTGTCTGATATTAATTACATAATTGCCAATATTCATTCAGAATGCAGAAATCATCATCAAATCTTGTGGAATTCTTCATAAAATTTCTCCTAACGTGTCCAGTAATAGAATATGTTTTTCTGATATATTTAATGTTTTCATAGAAACATTATTAAAATGTGAGTTACTAAATGAAATAGAACTAAGCAAACTGGGGGTTGAGTAGTCTATGTTCAATTTCTTCAAAATAAGATAAGCACATTTTCCCACTGCCAGATACAAGGGTACACCACACCCTCAGGAAGATTCGGGTTGAAATAACCTGTTCAGATACTTAAAACCCAAACCTACTTCAGATGAGCTGTTGCACAGTATGTCATCCAGGATAATTTCTAGGCATCTGATTAATCCGTGGTGTAAGCAAAGCGCCTGAGCAGCTTTCTTCTCTCATTCATTTAACCAACGTTCATTAAGCCTCTCTCAGCACCAGTCACTGCAGCAGCTCTGTAAGTGAAGAGGTAGGTACTCGCGATTGGTGAGGTCACAGCTCTCAAGGAGTATACTTTCTAGTGAGGAAAGTGACGACGTCTAGTGACGACGAAGCATACAATAAACAAGATAATTGCGAGTCATAATGAAGGCTTTGAAGAAAATAAAACAGTGTACCGGACAAGAAACTTACTAAAGGGGTTCATAGTACGTTAGATCCAGAGATCTCCGAAGGTGACACTGGAATGGAGATCTAAATGCTGATAAGGAGCTAGCCTAAGAAAGATACGGAGGCAAGAACATTCTAGAAATAGTAAATACTTGTGAAAGGAGTGTGATAAAAAGTTCGCGTATTTGAAAAAAGTACATAAGCACCTTCTGATTTTGACTGTAATGGTCCAATGTGTTAAAACTCCCGTGGTAAATAACTATAAAACTCGACGAAAATTATGTAAAACACCTGTCCAGGGGATGGCCCCTGGCTGTGATCCTTGAGAGCAGAAAACAAGGGAGCTGAGTTTCATATCTATCCTGGCTTTTTGTCTGGGGCACTCTCCAAATTAGAACACAGAGAGGGAAAGGGCCAACACCCCAGAGTTGTCTGGCTAAGCAGAGGACACAGAGTTCAAAGTTCAGGGCTACTGAGAAGGCTGGAATTTGACATAAGACATTGAAGAGAAAGAAAGTGCACAGAAATCTGCATAAGAGTCCCCTTGAGTCTGCAACTATCAACTAAGCTATGCCTATACACGCAGGCAATACTCCATTACAGCACTGCACAAATCAGCTACTAGGGTTGAGGATCTGAAAAGAGAGTCTGGAGGTTTCTTCGTGGTGTAAGATGTTGGAGTTCTGATCAACCACAGTGGAAAAACCTTGAATATTTAACTGAGATTCCAATAAGAATGTATCTTAAGAATAGATCTACTCTCATCCTAGAGTAAATGCTACCCTAAAGAAAGCCAAAATGAACCCTTGACAAGTTCAAGTTGAGCTTCCACTAAATTTACTGCCACCCAGAATAAAACCCAGCCACTATTAAAAGAAGATAACATAATCAAGGTTCTCAATGTAGCATCCACAGCAAACAGCATATGGCAATAATAAATGAAATTATTAGACAAACCAAGGGGCAGAAAATGTAACCTAAAACTAGGGGGAAAATATCAGTCAATAAAAACAATTCTAGAGATGACACAGATGTTGAAAGTAACAGATAAAGGCATTTTTAAAAAACAATTATGAGTATGTTGAAGGATTTAAAGGAAAACATGCACATGCTAAGAGAAGAGTTAAAGAATCTCAAACAAGAACCAGAAATTATTTTGTAAAAATGGAAATCCAAAAACTGAAAAACAAGTGAATTTTTCCCTTCAGATATTTTAAGTACAGATGAAAGATACCAGAAGAAAAGATCAATAAACTTAAAGGCAGATAAATGGAAACTATCTAAACTTAACTCAGAAAGAAAAACATTGTGGGGAAAAAAATGACTACAGCTTCAGTGACATAAAGAACAATATCAATTAGTCTAACGAACACGCAATTGGAATCCAGAAGGACAGAGAAAAAAAGAGGCAGGAAAAAAAATTGAAAAAATAGTAAAAATATTCTCAAATATGATTTTTTAAATATCAATGGAGAGATACAAGCAGCTCAATAAACCCAAAGCAAAATAAGCACTAAGAAAACCAAATGCTTAATTGAATGATGTGTAGTTTCTATTTCATATTTTTTATTTTATTGTAATACTTTGAAATTTGTTTGACCTGCACTTAAGTTATTTGAAATAAGTCGGATCTTTTCTAGGTTTCCTTTTATTGTTTTGAGAGGGTCTGGAGTAGTCTTTAGTTTTGGGCTAATAACTCCACTTCTTAGAATTCATCTCTGGCACAAATTTAAATAATAAATGTTAACTGTAGTATCATTGCTTATTCCTTCAAATTAAAATAATCTGTTCCTCAGATATTCCCTACTCAAATCCAAATAAAGTTCCTATCAACCCTTGAAACACTAATAAATAGTCTATACCATTATCTATATTTTCAAGATTGTCAGGGAAAAGATTGAAGAGGACATTAGAAGACTTTAAAAGCACATTGTGACTTTAGCTGAAAATTTTAAACCTGTATTCAGATCAAATGTCCTTCAAGTGTTTATTCTGCTTGCATTATGTATTGTTAATTTGCTTGTTTATAATTTAACCTCCCCAATTCCAAAAATGTATCACTATTTACTATTTCCAATAATAATAAACAGGACAGCAAAAGCAAAATTATATAAATAAAATCTGTAGACTTTTATAGAAATCACTTAAAACACTTTTATAAAAATCACTTCATTGCTTGAAGTTTAGCTTATTTTTTGGTAGTTAGAAAATAAATTATAATTGTATTGAATATATAAAATTCACATGTGCTGATTACATTCAGAAAATAATTTCGAAATGTATCTATCCAAGTACTTTTCTATCTGTTTCTCCCTCTTCCTCTCCCTCCCTCATTCTTTTTTTTTCTATGTGCATATGTACTTTCAAAAATAAAATTGGATTATGCTGCATAGCATAAATCTTTTTTTTAAGTCATGCTACATGGAATTAATAAAGCCTCAATAATGAAACTCTGCCATAGGCATACGAATGGTTAAACAAATTGTGGCATATATTTAAATATTACTGAGCTATAAAAATGAAGTACTGATATATGCTACAACTTGGATGAACCTCAAAATATTATACTACGTATGTGAAAGAAGCCAGACACAAAGGACACCTATTACATGATTCCTTTTACATGATGTATACAGAACAGGCAAATCCATAGAGACAGATGTTGCCAGGGGCTGAGCAGGTGGACATGGGGTTGGATTGTTTGAAGAGTGCAGGGTGTTCTTCTGGGGTGATGAAAACAGTTTTGACACTAGAGAGAGGTGGTGTTTACACAATGTTGTGAATGTACTGAATGACACTGAATGGTACACTTTAAAATGGTCTATTGTATGTTGTGTGAATTTCACAGCAACTGAAAAAAATCAGTATCACCGCAATGGTTCTTATTTTCTTCACTAGTACACCACATTAATGAGTAAAGGTATATTTTGTAAAAATAATAATGGAACTGTGCACTCTGAGTCACTGAGGATTAAACCCATAACCCTGAGTCATCTCACTGGGCAAAGGCTTTTTGGTGACTAAGAATGTCCTGTATTCCTTGCAGCAGGCTCTTATCAACTACGGATCCACCAACACGGAATGTCGTCACTCAAGTGGCCTGCAGACCAGGTTGAAGTTTTTAATATAAGCAAATGTCAAAAATGTTTATCTGAAAATATTTACTGTTAATGGTGGAGGATTTTTTTATTGTCAGGATTTATTTGAAAATCACTTTTAATGTGACTTTTCCTGACTGTTATTTGATACTTGAGAAACTTGAACTCAATCCACTAGAGTTAGATCTTTTTCACATCATTAGTATTCCAGTGCCAGACCTCCCAGAGCTGGCAAATTCCTGTGACATACCTGTGAATCTTAACACTCCATGTCACGTGACAGGAGGTCAGGGGTTTGTGAAATCTCAAATTTTTATGCTAGGCCTGTCCATGGAATCACTTTCTGTATGTTTTTTGGTTTTCTCTCCCACTATTTTCTCATGTTCTGGCCATTCTTGAGGATTTTCAGAGCCTGGGATGAGCCTTTATGTTTTCATTAGCACCTTACAGTGTTAGGCACCTAATAGTTCAATGAAAACAATTAATTAATAATTAATGGTTGACCAAATTGCTTCTATGTGCAAAAAATGTCAAATATTTTTTGAATTTGTTTAGAGGACCATCAAAAAATGTGATGAATTTTACACTACAAATGTAGACATCTTGGATTCAACATCTTTGTGGTAATTTTTATCGACATGTAAAATTAGACCACAATTACAAAAGGAATAAGAAAATTTCCCAAGAGAAACCTCTGAAGAGTGCCAAAGTTTGAACACAGGAAAATCCCACTGACTTTCTTCTAAATGTATGTTGGTAAAGGACTAATTCCCAGAGGTATAGCTGATTATTTCTTAAAAAGTAAAAATTAATAGAGATGTGGCAGAGACCGCTGCTTCCTCTTTCCATTTTAGAAGGATTATGTCTGGGACACATGGTTGGACTACATTTCCCAGTCTCTTGCCATTAGATGGGTCAAATGACTTAGTTTTCTCCAAAGGAATTCAAGTGTATATGGTGTGCACCACATCTGAGCAGGTGCTTTTAAGAGAGTACATACTTTTCAGCGAGTTGCAAATTTTAACCAGGCTCCAGCAGATAGCAATGACATGAGTTGAAATGAACACAGATTCCTAAATCACTGTGTGGAGAAAGCCACCTACTAACCACAAACACCAGCCTTGGACAAGAGCAAGAATTAAACTTCTATCATGTGTGACTAATTATACATTTGAGGATTAGTTATAGTTTTGTCTATCAGATGTCTTTTTAAAGAGTTAAGAAATAATTTAAGAGTAGGGATGAGTAATTGAGACAGACCTAAAAACTTGGGTCAAAATGCAAGCCATTATAAAATACTATACATTAATAAAAATTACAACTCAATGGTTTACTCAAGCACCAATAACAAACTATGAGTTCAGAAAAATGGAGTCATTGTTCTATTATGAACAATGTTGAGGACCTGGTTTCTTCAGGCTTAGCTCACAGTGTTTCATTGCAGAGCTGAACTGCTTTTTTTTGTTCAAGTTTATTGGGGTGACAATTGTTAGTAAAGTTATATAAATTTCAGGTGTACAATTCTGTAATACATCATCTATATATCACATTGTGTGTTCACCACCCAGAGTCAGTTCTCCTTCCATCACCATATATTTGATCCCTTTACCCTCATTTACCACCTCCCCTCCCTCCTAACCCTCTGGTAACCTCTAAACTATTGTCTGTGTCTATGAGTTTTTGTTTCTTCATTTGTCTTGTTTCTTTGTTGTTTCCAGTTTTATATCCCATACATATATCAGTGAAATCACATGGTTCTCGACTTTTTCTGTCTGACTTACTTCGCTTAGCATGATAATCTCAAGATCCATCCAAGTGCTTTTGACTTTGACCAGGAAACTGTACAAAATATAGCACGTTCTCCTAGTTAAATGTAGTGATTTTCTTTCCAAACAGCTTTCCAAAACACCTTAGTATTGTTTTGTATTAACCAAATAGAAACAGATATGCAAAACAAATCCGTTTTCAGCAAGTACCCATTCAGAGGCAAAATTATTCATTCTGAAGAAATCTACATTTATGTGAAGTGATTATCATGTGAAGAGAAAATTCTAAAAGACCTTTCTGAGGAGTCAAAGTTTAGGCTCAAGTAATGACACTTTAGCTAAGTGACATGCCACAGCGATTTACTAGGTAGAATTTCCTTTTTTGCCCTTTCCTTCTCATGTCTCTCCTTGTAGCTATCACGTCTTCCTTTGATTTCCCCTTCTGTCTGTCTGCTTGCTAAGCACTTACTTGGGTGCAAATGTTAAATACTAAGATTCAGAACAATACTCAGTCCTGCACATTCTCCAGAGAAAGGGAATAGAGACACTAAAACTATAGTCTGCCAAAACACGGGAATGGCAGGCAGAAAGCATTTTAATATTCTATTCCATTTGTCAAGGCTGTTGTCTATTGAGTTAGTGAACTGGGGATTGGGTAGGAAGCCCATTACAACACTCCCAACTCTAGGACCTGGTTCGGCCATAAACCCTGAGATACAGAACTGCTCTGCGCATTAAAGAAAAATGGTGTTCAATTTTAAAGAAATCAATTTTTCTGAATTTGAAGAAAGGAAACAGAGACCTTGGAATTAAGAAGAAAACATGTATTTAAAAATACAAGAACAACAACACTGTTCTGGGGTAGGTACTGATTTGCAGAGACACCAAAGCAGAATGTGCAAGAGTAAGAGAATAGGAAATGCATGTGAGTAGGTATGAAAGAGCAAGCTGATTAAAATAAGGGCCATTGTCACCAGCAGAAGCTCCTGGTTTCTGATAACTAAATATAGCAGAAAAGAGATGGATGTTGACGGAGAATGGAAAGTCTTGAAGGAAAGGGTGGGGTTGGAGGAAGTTATACAGGGACTAAGTTATCTTCACAGAAAACCAAAAATAACAATTCAGATATTTTAAAACTACAGTATTTCTGTCTCACATTTTGTAAGACTATGTCAGTAATCAATTTCAGAATACTCTAAAATACACAATTCACAGGCTAAGTGTGTACTTGAGGATTACCAACGGCCCACATCTGCCATCAGGGAAGAGACAAGAAAGCCAGGACAACTACATCAGAAAGCACAGAAAAGAACGTAGAAGGAAGTCAGAACAGAAACACTTCTTAGCTACCCTTAGTGACTTGAAGGTTGTTTGAAAGATTGGAAAGCTGCCAATAGGGGCATTTTTAGCATCTATATGCCATAATCTGACTTAAAATTTCATGTGTTATTTTTATGTTTTTTTCCATTTAATCTTCTGGTAAGAGGTCTAAAAAGAAAATTGCACAGACTTTGCCTTCTCCATGCATCAGATTCCCAGGATTGCTGGGGTGTACCAGTTCTAGGGTGAGAGTTTTGAGGTTTTGAAGAAACATCTCACCAAAAAAGAATGCCTCGTGCATATTTCTATTAATAGGGTTGTTACACTGTTGTAAGCAGGTTTTGCTCTGTTTTTTGTTTAAGTAGCTCTTGTTCTCCTACTAGACTGTAAGCTCCTTGAGGTCTGGACTGCATCTATTTACTCTTATATTCTCACCTCGCCTAGTATCTGGTACAGACTTGGAACTCAATAAATGCTTTGTTAATTGGGTGAATGAAGGAATGAAGTTAATTACCAGAGGACCTCACAGGAGGTTGAACTAACATTTGTGTTAAAGATGTATGATGACTTCCACGTCCAAGAAAATGGAGTAGATGACATATTTTTCCCGATGCCTCCCAGCAAGTACAGGTAAAAGACCTATACCTTCTGAAAGGAACAAACATAGGGAAACTCTGAAAAGCTGAGAGAATACAGACTGCCTAGAGACCTCAGGGACCCAGGGAAAGTCGTGGGGGTGATTTCTTGGATTTTTTGTTTTGGTTTGTTTTTTGCCTCATACATCCCAGATTTGGAGCTCATACGTGGTAATGCCAACAGACACAGACAAAAAAAAAAAAAAAAAAAAAAAAACTCACAGGAATAGTTTACTCTTTTGAGCCAAAGGACCATAAGGGACAGCTTAGGAATATGGAAAACTTTTAGACAATGACTGTTCTATTCTAGTCAAACACTGTAGAAAACCTTGTCTCAATCCATACCCATGATAGAAAAGCCCAAGAAGGGTGCTTAGCTTCTCCTCTCACCAGGCTATAAGGAAGCAGCCCACCAGGGTAGTATTAAAGAAGGTTGAATAGAGAGCCTTGACCTCCACCCCCGCCCAGCAGTAATGAGGCGTCCATCCCTCTCGCTGCTTGGGTGATATCAGAGGAGGCCTCATGAGGAGTATGGAATTTCATCAGTGCCTAGTGATAATGAGGCCACCTCATCCCATCCTCTGCCGTGTCCCCTGTGGTCGGTGGAGACCATGTGAAGAAGTGACAAGGTACTCCCATTCCTAACGTGTTCCCCCAAAAATAAGACCTAGCCAGGCAATCAGTTCTAATGCATCTTTTGGAGCAAAAATTAATATAAGGCCTGATCTTATTTTAATATAAGACCCGGTCTTATATTACATTATATTATATAAAACCGAGTCTTATATTAAAATAAGACTTATTAAGTTTTGCTCCAACAGATGCATTAGAACCGATTGTCCAGCTAGGTCTTATTTTCGGGGAAACACGGTTCTAGCAAGGGAGGTATCAATGGACTGGTGGGAAGCTTCCATTCCTAACCCCACCCGCAAGTAGAGACCTTAGATCACTCATATGAGGTCTGACCATTAAGTTCGCGAACTCATCCTAGAAAAAGTGCTACATACCTCATTGCTGAATATCACTATGGTCACTTTCAAAGCACTCCCTTTGGGAAGCTATGTACTGATGCCAGCACCTAGTCCACCCTTCAAAGCAATTTTGGAACTCTTTTCGGGAATGGCCATCAGAGCTGTCATCGTATTACCCTTGATGTCCTGAATGTCATCAAAATGTCTTCCTTTCAATATTTTCTTTATCTTCAGGGAAAGAAAAAAGTCACTGGGGGCCAGATCAGGTGAGTCAGGAGGGTGTTCCAATACAGTGATTTGTTTACTGGCTAAAAACTCCCTCAAAGACAGTGCCGTGTGAGCTGGTGCATTGTCGTGATGCAAGAGGCATGAATTCTTGGCGAAAAGTTCAGGTCTAACTTTTTCATGCAGACTTTTAAGCACTTCCAAATAGTATACTTTTAACTGTGTGTCCAGTTGGTACAAATTCATAATGAATAATCCCTCTGATATCAAAAAAGGTTAGCAACATCCTTGCACCAAGTTCGCAAACTTAATTGACCTCATGTATTGGTGGTGAGAATGTAAAATAACATAGCCACTATGAAAAACAATTTGACCATTTCTTTAAAAAAATTAAACACACAACTGCCATATGAAGCAATTATACTCTTGGTCATTTAGCCCATAGAAATAAAAACTTATGTTCATGCAAAAACCTATATATGAATGTTTTAACAGCCTTCTTATAATAGCTAAAAAGAAAAAACTGGAAAGAATCCAGACGCCCTTCAGTGGATGAATTAAACATTCTGGTTTATATTCACACCATGGAATACTACTCAGTAATAAAAGAGAATGAACTATGGACACATACAACAATCTAAGTGAATTTCCAATGCATTATGCTTAGGAAAAAAACCAAAAAGACAACCTATTCCAAAAGGTTACAAACTGCACGATTCCATTTACATAACATTCTTGAAATGACCAAATTATAGAAATGGAGACGAGATTAGTGATTTCCAGTGGTTAAAGGGGGTGGGGAGGTAGGGGTGGCCGGGTGGCTCAGTTGGTTAGAGCATGAGCTCTCAACAACAGATTGTCAGTTCAATTCCCACATGGGATGGTGGGCTGCGCCCCCTGCAACTAAAGACTGAAAATGGGGACTGGACTTGGAGCTGAGCTCTGCCCTCCACAACTAGATTGAAAGACAATGACTTGGAGCTGATGGGCCCTGGAGAAACATACTGTTCCCCAATATTCCCCAATAAAATAAAATAAAATAAAGGGGAGAGGTAAAGGCAAGAGAGGAATTAATGTGTCTATAAAAGGGCAATGTGAGAGATCCTCGTGGGGATCAACTATCAAACATCTTTTTGATGTTATATCTTGAATATATCAATGTCAGTATCTGCCCATGCTATTGCATTATAGGTTTACAAAATGTTACATTGTGGGAACCTGGGAAAAGAATACTTAGGATCTATGTTATTTCTTGGAATTGCATGTGAATCTATGATTACCTAAAATAAAAAACTTCAATGGGAAAAACTGTACTTTCTTACATAGTAAGATAGATGATAGATAGATAGATAGATAGATAGATAGATAGATAGATAGATAGATAGATAATGAGGCCATGCCAACTAGAAATGTAATGATCAGTCATGGATGGAGCCACACATTCTTTTATGTTCAGTGTGCCTTCCACAAATCTGTTTCTTTGTGTGTTTTTCTTTTAATATTATTTTGTCCTTCACCACACAGGATATGTCATTATGATTACTTTTGATATTTTGCTTTACAAAAACTTTAAGATTAGTTTTAAAATGTTCTCATTTTTCAGAAGAAAAAAGAGATGAACATTACATGTATAAAGTCTATATTAACTGGAAATGGAGCTATAATCGAGATTTACAGCTGTGTCAGTATAGAAGAGTGACAAACAGGAGGATATAAAATGCCAAAAAGCTTTTGCTGGGAGCATTTAAATCTACTGTGAATCAATGTTTCAATCCAAGACACAACAGTTTTCAACTATTAAAGTCTCTAGTCTATGTCTTTGTTAAATGGTCTTCTGAAGGAAAACAAGAGTGTCTATTAAATTCTTTCATTGAGTTCATGGTGTCATGTGAATTTTTGACAGCTAAAGTCCTAGTCTGGGAAGCAAAAGTTCTTCAAATTTCGACTGTAAGATCTGAGACAGAATTGACTGGTGACTTTGAACAAGATATAGCATGTCCTTAGCATTTGCTCTTCCTGTCAAATTTGTAAGAATCACATGTGCAAAGTTTCCTTATTGTCTCTTTATACCTTTTCATCCTCCTCTTGGCCAGGCTGATGAACAGGCTGGAGGACACATGCCAGGGTCACAGCCTTGGCTGATGCAGAAACAGTAGCACACCTCTACTGGAGAATCAAACCACAGCATCTTTGGAATGGAAGACACATGTCTCCCCTCCGTAAAATCAGTTGCAATTTCTTCCTTTTCCTCTTTTCAGCTTCCCTCATTTGACACAAACTCCTGACGGTGCAAGGTCCCTTAAAACCTGCTCATACAATGTGGGGACACTCAGAATCCCATTTCCTCTGGGGCTTCAGAAGAACATACAAGACATTCCTGGATTAACTTTGCATCTGTTCACTTTTTATTCTGCCGGAGAAAGGAGAAAGGCAGGGGAAGGATGGGTCTATAAAGTATTTCACTGTATTTAACCCACTGTTAGCTCTCTGACAAAAACATTTCTGAGATCATCAAAACAGAAATTGCCTACTCAGTAAAGAAATGCTTTGCCTTACAAACACTCTATAAAAAAATCGCAGATAATTGCCTACTGGGATCACTAAGAAACAGTTTAGCAGTTCCCTGGAATCTACATAGATGTGTTTAGGACTTTCCATGTTCATGCCACATTTGGCTGAAGGATACATCAGAATCCGCTGACCTTGAATTACCCAAGGCTCCCGTAATCATGGCCTTGTTTTTTAAAACCAGAAGACACTAATTAGAATCACTATTTCACAGAACCAAATTAGCCTTTGGTGAGAAGTAAAGCTTGTAAAGAAATACAACATATCCGCCATTTACCAGGGCTTGTCTATTCCCAAAGATAACCATGCCTCTTAGGGATGGAAGGAGGCAACTTCACTTCATGTGTTTTGTTATAGAGATGGAGACCAGAGGAACATTATAAAGGCTATAAAAGGGGCTAGACTTCTCTCTTTAATCTATTCATTGTTTTATATATATACACACACAGAGACACACAGACACATAAATATATTTCTATCTATCTATCTATATATATATATATATATAAATATATATCCGAATGAATACACACACATACATATCCATAAAGATATTTCTGCATATATATATATATATATGTATGTATATATGTATATATATATATATGTATATATATATATATATATATATGAGAGAGAGAGAGAGAGAGAGAGAGAGAGAGCCTAATGCCTGATATGTGTTTCTACTGCATTTAGTCAGGAAAATTTCAGTACAAATTATCATTATCACAGACCGGCGTTTCTAACAAGTAGTCTAAGAGTCACCTCATCAGAATCACCTGGGGCACTAATTAGAAATTCCAAGTTCCTGCGTCCTAGTCCCAATCACTGAGTGCTTGGGACTAAGCACCTCTGAGTCCAGAACCCCGGAATCTGCTGTTTAGAGAAGTGCCTCTACAGAGATTGCTATGTCACTAAAGCTTGAGAAACAATGTCTTGAGATTTTACCTTTTTTACTGATTACACTCAAATCTCATCTGTCAATCGTTAACGGTAAATACAGTCTTTGCCTTCTAGAGAGACAGAACTCTTGATTTGTACTCCCCTAACACTGATTTCAAGAATATTCAAAATAAGCAGAACTACATCAAAATGTATTAAATTATGGCATTTATGCTCAAATTTTCCACAACCCTCTGTATGATTTAGTGAACTTGAATGACAATCTAGCAAAAAATTCCACTTTCTAGTGAGACATTTATCTATCAATATTCTTCAAAGAATATTTTTTTTCCTTAGCCTTTGCTTTGTGATTTATACTGACTTATCTAGCTGAAGTCGAAAAGTGATGTACAAATTTATTTCCTTCAATCACGTGATTTCACAGACAACCTGATAATGTGTAGCTAGGAAAAGTCTTTACAAAGAAGACCCATTTGGATCAGGACACATATCTTTTGAGGACCCAGGTTTCGGAAAAAAAACAAAACAGTAGTTTTGTAAATATCATGATGTTCCCTCCAGAGCTTATAGTAAGACACGTGTGAACGCCTTAGAAACATAACTTGCAGGTTAAATTTCTCTTTAAATAAATGGGGTATCTAATTAAGGGAAAGGTATGATGGCTGTCAGAGAATATTCTATGTCCTGTACGTCCTACAATAGTTTAAGTTGTTTTGTATTTACGCTCTAAATTTCACTGGCACACAAACTTGGAATCTTTAAAAAATTCAGTGTGAATCAGTCAACTTCAAGGTCTGTTTGGGAAGAGAGGGAGGATTCTTGAAAATTTCTCCCCAGTGGAAAACAGTTTTAGGAGTACCAGCCCTACTAACATATTAGATGAGAAAATTTTCAAAAGATGGAAATCATCAGTGAACCCATAAGGATTTTCATTCAAGAGTATTTGAATCCCAAGATTTGTATCTTTGAAAATGTTCTCATCTAAAGTGTTAGTAGGGGTGTGGTCGATTCCTGTAAAATAAGAAATACGTAAAATTCAAAAATGAATATATACAATAAGGAAGCATAGGTGAGAAAACACAGGTAAGTGACTAAGATGGCACTTGTGGCAAATGAAAATTCTCTCTCTGCTCTTGGAATAGAAAGGCACACAGGAATTCGTCACATTTCTGATAAACAATACAGAAGTTAAACTTTCCTCTGAACAACCTCAGTCTCTTTGCATTAAAAGTAAATAACTATAGAGTTCTGAAAATAAATTGAGATTATAGCCCAGCTGGGTTGTCTTTATGAGTTAGAGAAGGTTTTCAAGTTTGAGAAATTAATAATAAACTGAAATGTAGCTTCTGTGAACACTAAAAAAATGCCTTTTTGATGAGTGACCTTGAAAATGCAGTTGGTTATATTTATATAAGGTGGCTTGATTCACACATGTATTATTCCACAAAGGAGTTTTGCAGATTTTTACTTTTTGGCTTAGTTAGGAACAGAGCAATTGAACCTCTGTTACTGGGTCTTGAATAAGTGAGAAGGTCTCCCATGAACACTACTGTTATTTCAATAATTATACAGAGTGTGCCAAAAAAAAGTACACACATTTTAAGAAAGGAAACAATCTGTATTAAAATTACACTCAATACATACTGGTAACAAAAGATGAATACACGTTCCGTTGGACTGCTGCTATTACAAGAGGTGCTCAAAGTGGTTACCATCAGTGTAATTTTAATAGTTTTTCCCTTTCTTAAAATGTGTATACATTTATTTGGCACCCTCTGTATTAAGAAAAGACATGAACTTAAATGCTGAAAATATGAAGTAATTATCTTATTAACCACATCCAATCAAATAAAGCTGCCAATGGGGTCGGGCCAGTGGCTCAGGGGGTTGGAGCTCCGTGCTCCTAACTCTGAACGCTGCTGGTTCGATTCCCACATGGGCCAGTGGGCTCTCAACCACAAGGTTGTCGGTTCAACTCCTCAAGCCCCGCAAGTGATGGTGGGCTCCGCTCCCTGTAACTAAGATTGAACATGGCACCTTGAGCTGAGCTGCCTCCCGGATGGCTCAGTTGGTTGGTACGTGGGCTCTCAACCACAAGGTTGCCAGTTCGATTCCTCAACTCCCACAAGGGATGGTGGGCTGCACCCCCTGCAACTAGCAACAGCAACTGGACCTGGAGCTTAGGTGCGCCCTCCACAACTAAAACAGAAAGGACAACAAGTTGACTAGGGAAAAAAAAAGTCCTGGAAGTACACACTGTTCCCCAATAAAGTCCTGAAAAAAATAAAAATAAAAAAATAAAGCTGCCAATCCTTGTCTGTAATTTCTTTTATCTCATCACTTAAAAGGGTGAACACAGAATTTTGTTTTTATCAACAAATGGCAACATCATGGATAGGATCCATTTCATTCCAGGGCCCTAGACAATAATGAAGTCTTCCATGGATGAATGTTTTAAAGCTATCCAGTGACTGAATGCAGTGTGACCCACTTACTGGGCTAGTTTCAATGTCATTGTCCAAATTCAGTGAGAAAGCGATTGTGGTAAAACCAGTGTGCAAATGCATTGCACATTCAGGTTTTAACTTTGAGAATTTGTTGTTTTTCAATATGCCACAACTTATTCTCATTGGTTCCTGATTTCACTTCTTCCCAGAAAACAGGGAAGCTCATAAGAAGAGTAATATTTATGCAGAAGAATTAAGGAGTGAAACTCCCCGAGAGTGAAATATGTATGGCGGCTAGTGAAAAGGAAATTGTTCATCTTCCCAAGACTCATGAATAATCCTTGTTTATCCCATAATAGCTATGAATTTGTCAAATGTGCTCTCTCTCTCTCTCTCTCTCTCTCTCTCTCTCTCTCTCTCTCTCTCTCTCTCTCTCTCTCACACACACACACACACACACACACACACACACACACACACACGGTGACTTGCCGGGATCATGATTGAGGAACCCAGTGCTGCCATCTTGCTGGAAAAATTAAATAATATAATTTGTGTTTCAAAACACTGTTTGATAGCCTAAAATTATCAAAATTAAGGATGGTAATAATCTGGTAATTAACAGCAATTTCTTGTATCACCACAGAAATGGCATGATACAAACAGCAGTGACCTATAATTTCTCACACATGAGATTTGCATATATTACCACTATATTTGTAATTACCCCAGCAGTCACCCAAAATATCACTTACCATTCACTCAAAAGATGTCAGGGATGTTAAAATACACTGAATCACCTTATTTTTCAGAGCTACTGAACAAAAGGTCACAGCCAAAGGGAAAGCTAAACACGATGTGACAAGTACAGGAAAAAAGTAATTAGTGCCATTATCTCTTTCTTGCTAACTCTTTGGTAATAAAAAAAATGTGTGTGTACATATAATTTTTTAAAAGGTAATTTTGCTTTTTGCTGTTTCTACTTGAATTAAAACTGGAATTAAATTGCAGAGGGTTAAGAAGTTACACAAAATAAACAGTAACTGAATTCTAATGGCGTTTGATTCCTCTCTGGATCTATGCCTGGATCTTCCATTGGTGTAGAGTTGATATGTAAATGAACACCTTCTTCCCAGGGAACCTTCTACCTGAGCCTCTATCAGCCAGATTTCTAACTTCTCCAAGGGCACTACACTCCCTGGTTTCTTATTAGTTATTTGACCTCTCTTCCTATGGAATAACTAACAGAGTACAGGACTGACATTCCCTGAGGCACAACTTAAAGCCTAATTTTACACATACTTATTTTATGCACATCTCCAGAGCACCCATCCTCCCACCATTAAAAAATAGTATCGGTACCACCTCATGTTAAAATTGAACATCACTGGTCGGCAGGGTGGCTCAGGAGGTTGGAGCTCCATGCTCCTAACTCCGAAGGCTGCCGGTTCAATTCCCACATGGGCCAATGGGCTCTCAACCACAAGGTTGCTGGTTCGACCAAGGGATGGTGGGCTGCGCCCCCTGCAACCAGCAACGGCGACTGGACCTGGAGCTGAGCTACGCCCTCCACATCTAAGACTGAAAGGACACCAACTTGAAGCTGAGCTGCGCCCTCCACAACTAAGATTGAAAGGACAACAACTTGACTTGGAAAAAAGTCCTGGAAGTACACACTGTTCCCCAATAAAATCCTGTTCCCCCTCCCCAATAAAATCTTAAAAAAAAAAAAAAAAAACTGAACATCACAATTTGTTATGACCTTTCTTGTATTTTCTATCACATTTGACAAATAGCACACAGGGATCCCGCAAAGCAGCATGGGTGTTCCATGCCCACTCGAGAGGCGAGGAAGCTTGAAACTGAATCTACATGATTTGCCTAAGGTAACAGAGCCAATAAGAGGTAGGCCTTGGATGCAAGTGGACTCCCTGTTTTCATATGAACAGCCACTTTCACCATTTCGGAGTTTTTGTTTGTTGACAGTATCTATTTTATCAGACAATTGCATTTAAAGAAAAAGATATTTGACTGGATATGATTCTTTGTCATGATGATGATAATATAACTCCCCACACAATAAAAACATATGTAGATGTCACCATTTACAAAATATGAAAGATTTCAAAATCTAAAGCGTATTTGCATTGATTGTGTTTGCTCATAAACCTAAGGTAATAAGTGCAGAACATAATGTATTTATTTCTTGGATCGGCTAGTTGTAAGTTGGTTCACGTTTTTAAAAAAAGAAATATTTCACATGGCAAAATAAATCAAACAAAATAAAAAAGCAAAACAAAAAAAATAAGTTTTCTATCCTCCTTTCCACTCTCATCAGAGCAAGGAACACCTGTATCATTTACTTGTGTATTCCTGCAAAATGAGAGAGAGAGAGAGAGAGAGAGAGAGAGAGAGAGAGAGAGAGAGAGAGAGAGAAGAGAGACACTGCATACATGGAGCATGGAGTGCATAATTTTATTTTAAACAAAATACAGCACGCTACACACTGTTTCCTTCACCTTCTTTTTCCACAAAGTAATATAGCCTAGATATTTTTCATATTAGTACATATACCAGCTTCATTCTCTTAAGCTCTGCAAGATTTCTATTTTATATCTACTCATATACCATGCTTTATTTAACCTGTGCCCAAAAAAGGGATATTTGTGGTATTACTGTAATTATGGTATTACAAATAACACATCGATAAATATCTATATATAGACATATTTGTGTAAGTATGCAGATATCTCAGAATTACCCTAATGAATTATATTTATTTATTTTAAAAAATCAGTGTTCATAAAGGTGTAAATGAAAAAAAAATTGACCTTAAAATATATTCTTTATTTATTCAGACTTCTTGAAATAGATATAAAATGTAATGTAAAAGAAAAATAAATTCAAACTCATAGAATGGTGGTTGCCAGGGACAGGTGGGTAAGGGAAATGGGGAGATGATGGTCTAAGAGTACAAGCATTCAGTTAAAAAAAATGAATAAATTCTGGGGATCTAATGGTGACTATATTTAACAATACCATGTTTCCCCCGAAAGTGAGACCTAGCAGGACAATCAGCTCTTATGCGTCTTTTGGAACAAAAATTAATATAAGACCCGGTATTATATTATATTAATTATATTATATTGTATTATATTATATTATATTACATTACATTACATTACATTACATTACATTACATTACATTATATTATATTATATTATATTATACCTGGTCTTATAGTAAAATAAGACTGGGTCTTACATTAATTTTTACTCCAAAAGACGCATTAGATCTGATTGTTCGGCTAGGCCTTATTTTCGGGGAAACACAGTAGAGTATTGTACACTTGAAATTTGCTAGGAGGTGGATCTTAAGCATTCTCACCACACACCAGACAAATGGTGTGAGGTGATAAGTGAGTGAATTTACCTGTCTGTAGTAATCATTTCACAATGTACAAGTACGTCGTCATCATGTAGGAAACTTAAAATATACACAGCTTTGTCAATTTTATCTCAATAAAGCTGGGATAAAAAGAAAATGCTCGGGGAGAAATGAGATTCAGGATTTTAACAGTTTATCTAAACGCTATCATTTTCTACTTTTATTTTTTACTATCTTCCTGTTTCCATTTAATATTTGAAAAATGATGGTGTTGGAGAAAAAGTTTTTATTTGTTGTTTCCTATACATAGATAAAATGTCTAATTGTATTTGTTAAATATTGTGAAATATAAAAAAAAAACCTGCCATATAAACTTTACTGGGACAAAAAAATTTAGTATGTGTATATTGTTAGTGAAATCAATTTTTTTTTTAAAGTAAAACCTTCCTCTCCCACAGACATACCCTTGCCCATAAGACCTTCTCCAAAAACTAAGCACTGTTTCTTATAATTCCTTTTAAGTACAAGGGAAGAGCATACATACATACATAACCTATGTATGTCTGTATATGTATATATGTATATATTCACATATATTCAATAAATATATATATATATTATTCATAACCTTCTGTACCTTACACTTCAACGTAATAATGTGGTTTAAAGATGTTTACATACCAGCACATAAGATCTACTTCATTTTTAAAAGAAGTATCTGGTACACCTTAACATGAACAGTAAGGCATAACTCATTCATCCAGTACCCTCTGAGGGACACTTTAATTGTAACCAGTCTTGTTGATACTTAAACAATCCTTCAATGAGCATTGTTCACTGGGATAATTTTTGCAAATATGTCTGTAGGGTAAATTCCTAACAGCTGTATCAATACATGCATTTTTATTTTTAAAACAAAAATGTTGTTACCGATTTATACTCCTGACAATGAAATATTAACGTGCACACTTCTCCAAATACTCAGTAGTGCTCGGTATCATAAAATTATGCATTTTTGGAAAGAAAACTAACTGACATTTTACTCTTGTGTTGACTTGCAATTAATCATGAACGCGCTTAGGATTGGCTTTTTTTCCCCTCCAATTGCCAGTTCAAACCCCTCACCATTCTCTCTGGATCATTCATATTTTATGTATTTGGTGTCCTGCTTAGAAAGTTTTTGTCCTCCCAAGATTAAGATTTGTCCCTTCTCTATAGAAATTAAGTTCTTTTCAAACTTGTTTTTCTATTTGGAATTTATTTTGGCACAGGAGGAAGGAATGCTGCTTTATTCTTCCTCTCCTACCAGCACAAATGCTTTCCAACCAAACCATTAAGGAATATCCTTTTTGTCCTGTACATCTGAAATGGAATCTATGTTTAAACTGTAGGTCCCCGTGTATTCGAAACTATTTCTGACCTCACCATCACAGACAGTTCTCAGTCCTATTATCTCCTGGGGGCCAGGTCTCACCTGAGTACTGCAATCTCAGGCTGAAACGGGGGAATAACTGTGTCATTCTCTAGGCTCTCTTCCCCTGCTGGGAAGACTGAAGAAAAGCTCCACATTGTAGTTGATGCTGCTAGAACCTATGGGAGCCAGCGGGAGACTGGGTCCCTGAGAGACTACCTAGAGTTAGCTGCCTACTACTCCATATACCCGCAACGAACTTGAAATATGAGCAAGAAAGAAAACCGCATTGTGTTAGGTCCCTAGGGCTTCAGAGTTAATATGTTGTTACCTAGCCTGTTCCAATTAATACCATCTGCATTTATTTCTTTGATCTGTTTATTTCTTCCATAATACCAAATGTAGTTGTCATTATTTTTTTAAATATCTTTTAGGGTTATTCTCTTCTTTTTTTTCTCAGAATTTTTCCAGCTGGTCTTGCATATTATACTTTTCAAGATGAATTTTAGCTTTGTTTCAGGTCCTGGTAAATATAAACTGTAGATATTTTCATAGAGATTGGATGAATATATAGATTAATTTAGACAAAGTTGACACTTTTAATGGAATTTAAAGCCGTTTTCCACGTAGGCTCTTCACAGTTTGTTAAATTCCCATCTGAACTATTTTACATTTTTGGTTGTTTTTAGAAACTAGATCTTTCTTGCAGTTATATTTTCTAACTAATTATCATTTGTATAGAGAAAAACGATTGAGTCTTACAGATTGATTTTTAGAATCTGCTACTTTACTGAATTCTCTTAATCTTTTAAATAGTTTCCCACTCAATTATTTGGAATGTTCTATATAAATAATACTATCTCTGCAAAAAAAATCCTCTCTTTTCTCCTCATTTCAAATATTTTCATACCCTATTTCTTTCTTTTATATAATAATATTGGCTACTGTTTTCCCAAACTGTGGTGAAAAATACCGGCACTGGAAAATAACCCAAAGAAAAGGCATACAAAATTGGAAAACAGAGGCAATGAAAAGGCAAAGGAAATCACATATGAAACAAAAAATGTTAACATGGGAATTTGTAAAAAAGACAAGGAAATGATTTAAAACAAAAGGAAACAGTCTTCAGAATCATGTACTCTTCAGGTAATAGACAGTTAATTTTTAATTGATGTACACTGAAAAAGCAGAGGTAAAAAGTGTGCCAAAAAGTAGAGTCAATATAAAAACAAAAGATCAAACCAGTGTTGTTACTATTACAGCATCACTAATAAAACTGTTTTTTAAAAATTGTTCACCACACATAATCCAATTTAAGAATGTCTGTGATTTCTTCTCTCCTTAGCTACTAAATCTTCTACTCTGTGTCCCCTCTTTCTTCTTTGTCCATTTCCTTCTCTCTTTGTTTTCTCTATGAATTTTGGTGCTTTTTCTACTAATCTATCATAAGCTGCCATTTCTTTAACATTATACCTTTGGGGTACGGGGCAAGAAGAGTCTGTGCTTTTATATTTTTTCTAATGCTTCCATTTTGAAACTTTCGATAATGTGGTTGTAGGCAGACTATACTCCCAGATTTGCCCTTGCATCATGAGAGAGCACATTTCAGGCCTAGCCAGTGGTGTGCCCATGGAAACTGGGAGTCATTGTATCCTAGGAAACTATGGCAACCAACAGAGACAAACTGAAAACAGGCCCATTGTTATCATTTTTAACGGAGTAAGAGATGCAAGTATCTCTACAAGGAATCCAAGTGCCATTTGCCAAGAAGATGCAATTCAAGTTGGCCCCAATAATGAGAACAAGTATTTGAAAGCATACATATATGATCTATATTATCCCTATTGCTTTACAACAGTTGAACATTTAAGTTGATTCCTAAAATAACCAAGAAAATTAACAGATATAATCAGCTGTTATGAGCAACTTCTAACACAGTATTATTAAATATATTATACCCTCCAACTTTCTAGCAATTTAACCATGTACACAGATAATTGTTATCATAGTATAAAGATACCCAGAGATAATTCTGATTTCTTCTGTGGCTCTATAGATCTGAAATTACTTGAATAATGAATTTAGATTCTTACCCACTCAATTTTGGTCTCCCCACAGGTATACAACACCTAGCTCCCAATTTTATTTATTGTCTTCCTCAGACTCTACTGAATAGTTTAGCTGCCTAATCAAATCAGGTTAATGAGAGGCCGTATAGGTCATCCATATCTACATGGTATCTATTATTTTGACAGATGAGTTTACAGCATGAAAACAGAACTCCCACTGCAATGCAGTTTGTTTAAGTTCATTTTTTTTCTTCATATCACATAAAGTCTGCTTCCAAAACTTCTCTCCAAGAAAATCTCAATCAGACCTTTTAATTTTCCTTACAAAAACAGAGAGCTGGTAAAAATAATGCTTACAAGAAGTCTCCCTGTTTATACATGTGTGTGCACATACACATGTGTATTTATCATTTGAACCTCACCTTTTTTCTTTACATGTCACATGACATTTATTAAGATCTAACAACTCCCAGAAAACAAAGGGCGGAGAACAGAGTGGCATATTAGTGGCAGTGCTTTGCAGTCTTAGGGGTATCCCACACAAGTGCTACACAAACGGAAAAAAACAAAAAGATCCTCAGCAGAAGCTAATGATAAGAAACAGCTATTATGTGCTGAAGCTCATGCCTTTGATAAAATCTGGTTTATTCCTTGGTTAAAGCAGAAAACCAGAAAAGTTAAACATATAAGCATTTTAACTTAAACATAAAAAAAAATAATAATAATAATAATTCACAACTATTGACATGGGACCAAGGCCTTTACTTTGATAATGAACCCACTGATGAGAGTTCTGTATTGTCTTTCTTGGAATAATTATATTACCTATAATTTCAAGTTTTAATTCTTTAAGGAGCATTTAAAAACTCATTATCTTTTCAAAACAATGTAAGAATCAAATCTAAAGATTTTTACATGTTCCAATCTTTTACAATATTCTTGCCAGTATCTATTTTGGCAGCATTATTTATTAGCAATATACCTTACCAAAGGTAGATCTCATAGGAAATAATTTCTTTCCAAACATACTTATTGGTTTATATAATATTCAATTAGATTACATGACTTAATCACAAACAAATGAAATAAACAGGTTTGGGAACAAGCACAACTGATTATTAGTAAGTGTAATCAGCAGGTGAGAGCAGAATTATACAGACGAACTAGGGAGTAGTCTATTATTCATGAACACTCAGAGTAGTATGTGCAAAAGTGTGTATGTTGTAGAGAGGAAATTGAAGGTGTGAGTTGTGTTGATACTGGTAAAAAGAATTTCTATTGTATCCACTTAATTTTGGGGTGAGAGGGAGCAGACTGTATACGAGGTATGATCAAAACATATGGGGAATGTTTAAATTAAAAAAAAAAAAACATTACAGTAAAAGACACGTTGCCATTAATCCTCCTCAGAATACTCCCCACTTGCTTCAAACACACTTATCCCATCTCTGTTGCCACTTTCTGAAGCAGTTCTGGAAGTCCTCTTTCATGAGTGTCTTTAGTTGCTCTGTGGTGGCTGCCTCAATGTCCTGAATCATTGTGACTTTGGGGAAGAACCAGAAGACTCACGATGCCAGGTCCAGTGAATAAGGTGGAGGAGGACACACCATAATGTTTTCATTTGGCAGAAATTGCCATATACCAGAAACAATGTGTGACACGGAATGTTATCATAGTGGAGGATGAAGTAAAGACACAAAAGAGGACTTCCAGAACTGCTTCAGAAAGGGGCAAGAATGATAAGATAAGTGTGTTCGAAGTGAGGGGAATTAATGGCAATGTCTCTTACTGTAAAAGTTTTTTTATTTAAACATTCACTGTTTCTTTTGATCACACCTCGTAGGTTGTACCTCAGTGGTACACAGGTTTTCAACTGAACCAGAAGTTCTCCACATCAACCTGCCCTAAGTTTAGGAGACTATCATAAACAGGACTGGGACAATTCACATAGGCTGTGTACTGACAAACACTAAAATCTTTATTTTGTTCAAATATAGTATAAAAACCGAGAAAGACACAATATTCTGAAGACTGAGAGGAAAAGTGCATTTGACAAATGGTCTCCAACATGGAGATGAAATTTTCAAGGAACTGCTGTGCTCACAATGATGTAAAAAAGAAATAAATAAAGCTGAAGGGAAGACTGTAAGAGATACAACAGATAATTGAAAAAAGAACACTTTCTTAAGAAACTGATGTCTTCAAAGAAAAATATTGTAATTCATTTTGGAGTCAGCAAATAGAGAAAGATCATGTGAAAAATCAAATCCAAGACAAAAGGGGAAAACTCTAAGATTTCCCAAATGAAGAGTAAACTACAGATACGAAAGAGAAATAAAATTAAACATGGATAATTTGGGTTCCTGAAGAACAGAATGAAACAGGTGGGGAAAAGAAAAACACAAAACAATAGTTACAGATACAATAGAAGAAAATTTTCCTGCACTGACTAAAAGACTTGTGTAGAGTAAAAATCTCACTACATCATTGGAAAAAATTATGTTAATCAATTCTGTTTTTGCCTGTGTCCTCCTTATCCTATTCCATTTAAAGATCTAGGCTTTGTTCATACCCGAATCTCTTCTGTGAAAACTTTTTTAAAAAATAACTTCCCATACCTCACTGCAACCCAAATTACTCACTCACCTGTCAGAAATTAAAATATTTTCCTTAGCTTTAGGGAACACAGAAATTTAATTTTACAATTCATCATTTGTTATTAACAGTATATATGATGCTTGGTGCCATTCAGAGAAGATTCTGTCTGTTATCTTACAACATCCCAAAATAGAACCTCAATAAATCCCTGGTAGTAAAAGGAGAATAGGCCATATTCCTTAATAAAAATGCAATACAATTATAACCATATAAATCATGTTAAACAAATTAAAAATATGACAAAACAGAAATCCCTCAAAACCATTATTTTAAATAACTATTAAGCCAAGAAAGGAAATTAAAGCTTTAATTACAGACTGTTCAGGAACTTTAATTTAATGTTAACCCTCAAAGATAAACTTACAGGGTATGGGTGAATCCACACTCAGAAAAAAAATAAATAGCCTTAAATAAGCATGAACCTGAAGGCTTTTGAAAAAGAGCTATAAGATTAACTTAAAGAAAAATGGAAGAGCATTTAATACATTTAAAACAGAATCCCATAATAAACATTGGGATGTGTGTGTGTGCTCACCATGGAACCAACACTGCAAAGCTGTATATATTTACTGTCTCATCAAAACCTCATGACAATACTGTGAAGTCAATACCATTACCTTCAACTTACAGCTGAGAAAGCTGCCACTTCAGAGAGTTACAACGGTAGAACTGATAAAGCTCCGAACTGGGTCTTTGAAAAATGCGTCTTTAAAAAAGACAAATTCTGGCAAGATGCGTCAAGGTAGAATTTAAAAAAAAAAGAAATGAGAAATAAAATATAACCAGAAAATTATATCGCAATATATTTGAAAAGATTGATATGATATTATGTAAAACATATTCTAGGAAGTTTAGATGATATAGAACATATGCTATTCTAGGAAGTATAACTTATTTATAATATGATATTTATGATATTTAACCTAAAAAGAATTAGAATATCTGAATACACCAATAACCTTTCAAGAAGTTGAGAATGCTGACAAAGAGCTGTTCCTCCAGTGGCCGCCTGGTCTTTAGTGTTTTTGACAGATAATTTCTATGATCATTAACTGGTTCAAGAACATAACAAATAGTGCACAACTTCTCATCATATTTAAAAATGAAAAATAATTCTGATATTAAACCTGTTATATTAGCAAGCAAAAGTACAAAAAACTTAAAATTCACTTACGAAATTGGGTGGAAAATGAAACTAAAAAGAAGCATCAAATATAGCAGTGAATGTTTTTAAGCTGATAACTAAATGGAGTTATTCTAGGAATGCAATAATTTGTCAATATAGGAAATTTAGTGAAACATCATAAAAATAACTTTACAAATATGATTATTGAATAGAAAACAAGATCAGCATTTAAAGAGCCACTCATGATTTATTAAAAATCATGAATTAATAATTAATTAAAATAATTAAAATCAATAGCTAATATCATATTTAATGGTGAACTGTTAAGAGCATTCATAATAAAGAAGAAACAAAGAGGAATGACTATTATTTCACGTAATGCTAAAAGTACTAGCCAATAAAATTAAAGACTGAAGAAAAGAGAATTGTAACATTGATAATAATGATATAAAATTAGTGTTATTTTCAGATATATATTCTTGAGAATCTCAGAAAATTAGCCATCATCATTATCATAGTAAAATATTAGAACAAGCGAATGATTAAAAGTATAGTATTCTCCCGTTATCTGCAGGGAATATGTTCCAAGACCCCCAGTGGGTGGGTGCCTGAAACCACAGAGAGAACTGAACCTTATATATGCTATGCTTTTTCCTATACATACATACCTATGATAGTTTAATTTATAAATTACGTTTAATAAGAGATTAATAAATAACAAAAAAGAATAATTATAACAATGTACTATAATAAAAGATACGTGAATGTCTTTGGGGCCATTATTAGCTAACATGAGGATTACTTCACACAGGCACTGCAATACCGTAACAGTTGATCTGATAACCAAGATGGCTACTAAGTGACTATGGTCAGGTAGCATATACAGCATGGATACCTGGAAAAGGGAGGATTCATGTCCCAGGAAGAATGGAGCAGGAAGGCCCAAGATTTCATCACATTACTAAGAATGGCCCCCAATTTAAAACTTAAAAGCTGTTTATTTCTGGAATTTTTTATTTAATATTTTCACACCACATTTGAATGCATGCAAGTGAAACCATGGAAAGTGAAACTGTGGATAAGTGGGGACTATTGTACAACGCTAATGTCAGACACCCTTTTCAAATCCAAAGTCTGTCATATACTTGTCTCTAACATGAGACAATTTCATCTTTTAAACCTTAGTTTCTTTATATGTACAATAGACCTAAATGTGTACCTAACTCAAGAATGATGCCAGAATTAAATGATATAATTATGCAAAATTCTTTGCCATAATATTTGGCATATGAGTAGAGTTAAATATGTTAGCTCTTATTAATATTAATAATTTCTTACATACCAACAATAATTAGTTGGAAAATATGGGGAGAATCTTGTTTATAAGCACAAAAATTATATAGATAGAAATACTAAAATTTTGCTAGAAGGCATAAAGGAAAGTTGAATAAATTGAACCACATTCCTGAATGGAAAGACATCATTCTAAATGTTATTTCTTCCCTAAACTATTATAAAGTTTAACAGAATCACAACCAAAACCCCAATGGGAACTTCTGAAGAACTTCAAAGACGATCTTGATGACCAACTAAAACAACATGTAAGAATAATAAACCAAATCTTCATTTCTTTGAAGATGAGTAATAAGTGGGAAATTATCCCATTGGTTAAAATATGCTACAGTAATTCAAACCTACTGGTACGATTAAAAAAAAGAATAAAAAAACAGATCCATGGATCAGAATGAAAAACTCCATAGATAGAGCAAAAGTAAATATATGATAAAGATATTACTTCAAATTTTAAAAAGATACATTGTTTAATAACTTATGTTAGAAAACTGTCTACTGTATTTTGCAGTGTATGATGTGCACATTTTTGCCCAGATTTGTGAGGAAAAAAATAAGGATGTACATTATACATGGCTAGTACTGATTCCATATCTATATAAATGTTTTTAATTATTTTATTTATGAGTTAAAAGTGTAACTCTATAAAGCAATAACGATATCCACATGTAAAATAATACCTGGAATACGATAATTGGTTTTATTGAACTTGCACGACGGAGAGTTCTTGGCCTTCTATGATGAGTAAATATCATAAATTTGTTACTGGTACATAAAATTTCTTGTACCATAATATGTTAAAAAATAAGTGCTAAAATTCCTTTTTAATACAAAAAGCAAGTACCTAAATGTAAACAAATTCATATTTGAATGAAAAAATTAAAATGAAAGTTTTTTTCCCCTGAAAGTTTGAGCCAAAACCATGGGTGCTCATTATACACAGGAGTGCATTATACACAGCAAAATACGGTAATCGTTTGGGGGAAAAAGTAAGATTATATACCTTAAGTTCTACCCTAGAGTAAATTCCAGGTAGATTAAAGATCTAAATATGAAAAGAAAGACTATGAAATATGTTAAAAAACATACAGATGAATATTTATATAATATTTGGTGAGGACGTTTTTTTCCCCTAAAAATGTAACCATAAGCAGAAACCATAAAAAAAAAATGCATAGATTTGATCATGCACAAACTAAAGATATACAGAGTTCCATTTCCACTTAGAATATAGAAAGCTATAAGTGATCATCACTCCCAATCTAACAATTAGAAAAAGATAATATACCAAATCATAAGTTTTCTGGAGCTGAACATGATAGACAACCAAGTGAACCGAATTTCAAAGATTGAAAAGCTCTTCCAAGGAGCAACAAGACATATCAACTGTTTCACCTTTGACAGCATGGGAGGAGATAAAAGGAAATCAACCGAAATTTTTAAAATTTCTTAAAGATCAAGTATGTGCTATAATGTCAATATGGAAGAGCTGGGAACTCCAGACCCCTGGGAAGTATGCACGCCCTGACTAGATCCTTTCCCACAAGAAAACCTGGAGGCAGGGTGGGGGAGACAGAAGAACTCCCACCATCACCATCACCTCCCACCAAGGTAAGACCAGTCTGCAGATGATCAAGAGCTGTTGGGAGAGAGGCTCAAAACACTGCCCACTTTCCCAGACTCCTCTCTTTTATGAAGTAAGTCGCAGCAGAGGGCACAACCCTCCTACCCCTATACCCCCGCCCAGGCCCAGGCATTCATCCACTGCTTTCCAAGAAGGGGAGAAGTGAAACTGGGAAAGAGTAGGAAGCCCTCTGTCCCACAGGATATAGGCAAAGATCTATTGCTACCAGACAAGGGATAGAAGTAAAAATCCTCTGCCTTGGAGGAGAAGGGCGCCCAGAAAACTGAACTCCCTACCCCTCCTACAGGTTCCCACCCTGGCTTTTCTGTTACGCAAACACAGCAAGCTGGTACTCATCTTAGCAGTGCATTTTTTTCAATATATTTTTTTATTGAAAGGAACATTCGAATAATATGAAGTTAGCCATTTTGATGTATACAATTCAGTTGCATTTAGTACATTTACAATGTGCTGCAGCAATCACCCTTGTCTAGTTCCAAACATTTTCATCACCCCTTATCCCCTGTTAACTACTCATCCGCTTTCTGCCTCTATGGAGTTATCTATTCTGGACATTTTATATCAATGGAATCACAAAATGTGTAACCTTTTGTGTCTGGCTTCTTTCACTTAGCCTAATGTTTTCAAGGTTCAGTTTCATTGCTTTTTATGGCTGAATAATATTCCATTTTGTAGATATGCCACCTTGTGTTCATCCATGAACTAGATGATGGACAATTGGGCTGTGTCTTCCTTCTGGCTACTGTAAATAGTGCTGCTATGAATACTGAACTTAGCACTTTTGCACTAGCTCTTCTCTCTACCGGGACACTCTTCTCCAGGATTGCTGTAGGGCTGGCTCCTTGTCATTCAGGTCTCAGCATAAATGTTACCTCTTCAAATGGGTCTTTCACGACCATCTTTCCAACACAGCTTTCCAGTCACTTTCTGTCCCAGTCTCAACCTAGCCCTTCTTACTACCTAAAGTATGTTTTTATAATAATTATAAAAACAAATGCAAATAAACAATTTCAGGTGCATGATACAGTCCTTCTAATGAAAACATGAAGAAGAAATAATGCATTTACCTGGGCATGTGTATCATTTAAGCAAACAACAAATTGTGTGGGAATTTTCTGAATTTCAGAATATTTAGAGTCTCTAGATTGGCTCTCACCATTAGCATCCTAAGGGTGACCAGTAATTGCTTTTCCTTTTATTATGGTGGTGCAAAAATAATTGCGGTTTAAAAGGTTAAAAATGATTGCAAAAACCGCAACTACTTGTGCAGCAACCTAATACATTTCCAACACTAATAATCGCATATTATGTTATAGCAGATTTTCCCAATTCATACACGGTTGACTTATTATCAAAGAACTTTGAATCTTATAAAGTGTGCTAATGACTTCAGAGCTCCGGGATTTTGATCATTTTGGACTCAGCCACTAACTTATAGACACACAGGGCACTTTCCAGGCATCCTATCTCCAAGCCAAACTGAATTTAAACCTTTCTTAGGGAAACAACAGTCTTGCCTTCTGCTAAACACTACACAGGTGCAAAGTACATGAATATCCTTGCAAAACAAAACTCTAGACGCTTGAAAGAATTAAGCAGCTTGCAGAGACACTTATTGTTGGATCAGAATGCAGCTTCAGAGGAAGCAGAGCAACTCAAGGGCATGGAATCCAGCTTGGATGGGTTTTGAAATGTCTTGATTTTTACAAGGTCAAACACCGCTGGCCTGATGCTGGACAGTTTAATTTGCAGTGCTGACTCAGGTAAGCCTGCAGCTGCTGCCTTGCTTAAGATTAGCAACGGGAGAGGATGGTAACTCTTTGGTCATCAGAGGGAGGGAGGCATAAGTGATTTCTCCTGGAAGAGGCATAGGAAGGCAAAAATTGATTCTGTAAATGATATAAAGGTCATTTATTTCAGGGATCAAACAGATCCTTGATGACAAGGTGTTTACAAGATAATTGGGAAAGACATACATAGCAGAAATAAAGAAACTTACATGTAGTGAAAATGCGGTGAGATGCATTTTTGATTTGGAAGCCTAAAGCAACCCTCAGACTTTATCCTACAGACATGGAGGACATGGTAGTTATTTTTGAAAACGGGAGTCACTTCATACATGTTATGTTTTAAAGCGATGGACCTGATCGCAGTGACTATAAAAAGACAGGCCTGTTTTCTTAACAATACATTTTTCAAGCAAAATTCTTTTTCTCTTCTTTGGGGTTTTTCTGTCTTTCCCTTGGTGCCCTCATAGAGAGGTATGGATATACACAGACATTCTAACATTCCATGACCTCGATGTTCCAGAAAGGAATACAGTAATAATGGCAGCAGGACTGATGGTAGTAACAATAAATATTATATAACCAAGTAGAGCCATGTTTGAACACACACTTCAAATTTCGGCGGTTTTGCTGGAAGTTGATAGAATCTGTCATTCTTTACATCTCATTTTCAAAGTTCGAGGACCGTACTTGCTAATGCGCAAATACTCAGAAGTTACGTTAAAATATTTTATCCCTTGTGCAAAGAATAAGGGAAGACAGAACCACAAGACAGATTCTCTGCAGTGAAGCAAATCCAAGTATGCATTTAACTACATCTAATTAGGATAATTCTTCAAAGAACCAAATACTAGACCTCACAAAATGAAATGTCCCTGGCCATGCTCATTTCCACCGGAGCATCCTGAGAATTTTTTCATCTGAAAGAACCAAAAACTCCTCTCTGCAGTGTATGTTACACTTGCTGATGGTCACCTTTTGGAGTACCCGTGCAGTCCCGGACTTCTTTCTCTCACTTTGGGTTGACGCCCATCTTCCCCTTGCCCATCTGGATTATCTTTCAAATTCCTAGACTTACTCTGCCTGTTCTGTCCTATGCCGAGGACACTTGAGGGTCTCAAGCTTCTAAGCAGTAGAAACAATACTGTCAAGAGGACAATAGAAGCAGTCAGCAGTAATGACAACATTCTATGCACATTCTATCACTACATCAGTCATTGCAACTTGACCACAAAGCGCTGGGGCTTGAAAGAGAAAATGCAAGATGAGGTCATCCAGAGAATTAGTCAGTCTCTAATTGCTAGCATACAGTTCCAAGGTTCCCAATAGAAACCCTTGTTTTCAGGATTTTATAACTTGGCACTTGTGATCCACTTTCAACTTAAACTTGACATGAAAGGCCCCAGGTGTAGGAATATAATCAGCTCATTCTGAGTTATATTAAAAAAAATAAAAAGGTGCAACATACACTCCAATCATTCTCAAACAGCTCTGTTTCAAAATGACATTTTGCAAGTGATCATTCCTCAGGGGACTATTCTGCCACCGGTGCCATGACCATCACCACCCAGGATGCACAGAGAATTCTGAAAGCAAGAATAACCTCCTGGGCTCTTGGGGAGAATATGTTATTTTAGGCCAAATATCTATGTCTATTGTTTAAAGTACATGAAAATCGTCTGCACATTTAAGATTTTATTGCTATTTGTCTTTTTTAAATGTGTGTTTGTACCAAAAATGTGATTTAACATGCATCTTGCAGTGGTTTTAGCACTTTTCATCCTCATTGGCACTGGTGTCCTGGTGATGACTGGAGGCCACAATTAACCATCCAGCTGCCCATGGCTCTGCTCTGCTCAGGGTGTTCAAAACCCATTAGACAATTCTCAACATGTCATTATTATTGCTAAGCAACAACTGGCTAGAACTGACCCTGACTGAATGCAGCAAATGGTGTTTCTGAAATTCTACAGAAAAGGATCATTGTGCCAACCACCTGGGGGAAAAAATAATAAAGCAATGCTGATGAAAATAATAATGACTGCGGTGTTTATTAGAGGATACACACAAGAATAAGAAAGTCTTCAATTCCCCCACCACCATGAGCGAAACAAGCGAACATGAGCCGATTTTCTTAACCTACACGTATTTATCAGCCATTTTACGCACATTCAGAATTGTAAAAAGTGAGGATATAATTCCCATCTAAAGAGGTTTATGCTCTAGTTATAAAGAAACCAATATACGTGAAAACCTGTGGGAACATCCACACAACTATTAAATGTTAATTTGTGAGAGCTGAGAAGAGAGAAGATGAATAAGACTGGGGTAGTGAGGGAGCCCTTAGGAATAGTGGGATTCTGATCCATGGATAGAAGAGGGGACACATTCCGTACAACAGCCTCCGTGTTCGAAAAGTTAGAGACTAAATATGAGTGGGGTGGGGGTGAATCTTTAAGTCTACATAGCGCCTAAGTGTCACCCGGAAGTCACTGTCACAGTTAAAGAAAGGGCTGTTGCATTCTGATACCTGAGAACCAGCTAGAAATGGGGACCTTACCGTCCTGCCCCAGACCTACTGAATCAGAATCTGCATTTTTACAAAACCACCAGGGGATTTCCACATGCCTTAAAGTTTGGTAAGCACCACTATAACCATCAAGGAAAGACAGGGGCAGGGGTGGGTAAGAGGGCAACGGGCGCGCCGAGTTCACCACCCAGTTCAGTCACTTATTTACAGGAAGAACTTGGCAAATCATTTAATTTTGTGGGGCTTCTGTTTCCTCATCTATGGAGGAAGATGGACTAGAAATGGTCATCAAAATTCTGTAACAGAAGAATGCTTTTTGTCAATTAAAACCATACTTGAAACCTGAGTATATAAGAAAAATACAAGGCCTATATAACATGCATCTTAACATGCGTCCACATAACATGCATCTTAGGGCCAAAATGAGAGGGCTGTGTGATGCTGAAAAGTACTGCATTGTTGATTTTGAAGGTTATTTTAGAATTATTTTGCTAACCAGTAAGGAGTATATATAGAAGAAACAGTGGGGGGCACACCAGGCAGTATTCCTCTTCCCTCTGTTAAGGTCCCTGCAGCCACATTTTCCACTTTGCAGTGGAGATTGACTTTCTTATCCACTTTAGATTAACAAATATTTGAGTTTTCATTTTGCCTAGAGCATAACCCATGCCCTAGGAGGGAATTAACATGAATAGATGAATAGTATATATATGTACACACACACACACACACACACACACACACACACACACACACACACACACACATTTTGTGCTAAACACTGTCCACTGAGCATATCAGCTACCCTACAATAGGGATGTCCTATTGTCATTTTAAAAGTAGGGCACTGAAGGACAGATGTAAAATACTTTTCCCAAAGTCACACAGATAGGAGGTGATGGAGACAGCTGTGGATCCCCAAGTCTCTCTTTCTCTGTAGGCCATTTGCTTAGCCCCCGCCTCACGCTGATGTCGAAAAACCCGACCATCGAGGGGGTGATGACAAATTTCTCCCACCAACATGGCATCAGGATGGCCTCCAAGAATTCTTTCTAAATCAGTGGTTCTCAAACCTGCTTGTACTTTAGAACCCACTGGGGAGCCTTTTAAAGTCCCGATGGCAAGACTAAACCCCAGACCAATTACATGGGCCTCTTTCTTGCCTCTCCTAGTTGAACAGAGCCCAGGTTTAGTCCTCAGAGCCCCAATTCAAGTGATATGGAGGCTGAGGATCTAAAAGATGAGTTGACTTTCCAACGAGGAAAACTTTTCTAGGGAAAGCTTTACCAGTGCCAATGACTATGGGGACAATTCCATACGCCCTGGGTACTAGGCATGCTAGCAAGCCGTCACTTTTAAATCCAGGTCGTCAGGTCAAATATTCCATTTTAAAACATGTTCTAAGACTTCTTAATTTAAGTACAAATTTCTTGTGCTTTTAACTAACCAGAGAAAAAGCAAATGATGAGGTCTGTGAGCTCTTTGGCTGAGCCTCACTTGAAAGGCAAATTTAAAGTCAACTGAGTCCAATCCAGCTGTTGCCACATCTGCCATGTCCTGTTTATTCCCTTGGCAGCTGCCACCAAAACACATGCTCAGGGTCTGCGGTCAAGAGGTCACCCACTGGCTTCTGAAATGCCAACAGGAAGAATGAGAGAAGGATGGAGAACAGAGAACAGTATATGCTCTAAAACCTGAGCACCTTCAAAACATTTTTTTTTTAAATCCATTAATGTCAAGTGATGCTTTAACTGGGACCAAGAAAATCTCAGCTCAGATTGTTGGAAATTCTACAAACATAAACATAAACAAACACATATATATGGGGGGGGGTGCCAAAAAAACGTATACAAGTGGACTCTTTGGTCAACGTTGCTCAAGCAGTACTTCGCCATGATCAGAAGTATCTGGATGGTGATGGCAACCACTTTGAGCACCTCTTGTAATTGCAGAAGTCAAACGTGACTTGTATTCATCTTTTGTTATCGGTATATATTGAGTATTACAATTTTAATACAGTTTTCCTTTCTTAAAATGTGTATACATGTTTTTGGCATATATATGCATATCTATCCATCCATCTATCTATCTATCTAATATATATATATATATATATATATATATATATATATATATATATATATGTATAATTTTTTTTAATTTAAATTAGTATCCTAAAAAATAGGCATTTATCGTCTTACTTTGCATTCTGTTAGGAGCACTGGTTCCACTTCCATCACATTGAGGCCCAGTGTTGCCAGTTTGGCCTATGGGTTCTCCTGACCTGCTCTGGGTACCACTCATCAAGCAGCCTACACTTTTTATTTCCAATTACAAGTTTTTTATTTAATTCAGCATTATAGATCTAGCTTATTTTATAATTTTTTATCACTTGAATCTATGTGTTTGTTTTTTAACAATAGTTTTAGGATTTGTCATTGAATTTTGTGATTGTATTTGTAATAGTGTAATTCTCTAAATTTTACACTGGTTTCAATGAACCTTGATGTTGTGTTCTTTTTACACTTGATGTTGTCTTTTTACACTTGATGTTGTATTCTCGTGTTTTCCTTTTCTTTTGGTCAGCTGGACCCACCTTCAAGTACTCCTCCTGGAAAGGACCCACAGTGACACAGCCTTTACTCCTTGCCTGACTCGGACCTTGGCACAGCCATACCACCCACCCAGATTTTAAGCAGCTTACTATTGATGTTTCTCGAGCCCCTGCAAGATTTATTCAAACTTCACCAAACAGTGACTTGGAAAAGAGTTTCCAATTCTCAACAAGAGCCTCCAAAGGGGGACGTAAAAATCTATCTTAGTTGAAGTAAGAATGTGGCATTGCCAAATCCAGGGAAAGGGGAATTTTTCAAACATCAAAGAAGAAAACAGTCACACTGACCCAACGCTGATGGGCACTTTGTCCTCGCAGAGTCACAGATTCTTCTTCTCAGCACTCTATCAGTTCAAGTCCTGGCTCCACCACTTACCAATTATGTGGTCCTTGCAAGTTACCAACAATCTGTGAACCTGTTGTTTCATTTCTGAATAGGGCTGTAATAGTTCCTGCCTTATAGGGTTACTTTGAAGAGTAAATGAGATAACGCTTAGAACAGGGCCTGATATAGAGTATAGTCACAATAAATGAAACTTGCTTATTGTTATTGTTGTTTTATTACTATTTTTTTATCAGCATGTTCCAAACAATTCATCTCTGGATCTCGTCTCAGTAAAGATGAGGCAGTGAAATACTGATGGTCTACCTGTTCCCAGTCGTCCTTGGAAGCTAGTGAGGCAGTGATTTTCTCAAGAAAAGAGCATTCAATTTAATATAGTCTTGCTGGGGGGAAGAAAATCAAAACAAAATAATTACAAGCCACTCAGAAAGCCAGTCACATGCGTGGGTCTCTGGGACAGCCTCTAATGTGCATTACTGCACAAGCAAAAGCCATCTTAAGCCGTGCTCACTCTTGTCATAAGCATACGCTGTCCCTTAGCCCCCATTCTTCTCGCTGCAAGCTGCTTTCTGTGGCCAAATTGGCCAAACTAATGGATATGTTCAAATAAGAACAGCAAGGAAAGGTGAAAACCATGGCACAGACATGCTTTCAACCCGCAGCAGCCATGTATTTGAGCCTTCCGAGCTTCCTCAAATATTTTTTGGGTTTTTACAAAAGTGTTTGATGAAAAAATGGATACATGTGCTGGGTCAGATATGGGGTTACTCTCCACCCCGATGATGAAACAAAGTCCTGATCCTACTTTTTTTATCAAAGAATTCATAACGACACAAATCAATTTAGTCCTGCATTAAAATATGAGATAGTAATGATGTAAAACAATCGAACGATAGCCTAATCGGTGGATGCTTTGACCAAATAATATTCCTGTTACTGTTTTTCAAGAGCATACATACGTAATATACAAAAAAAGCAAAAGTGGATCACCAACTTGTCATTAAAAAGTAATCCTTTTATAAAATACATTCAGATAAAGCCCTTAGCCTAACGGGAGGCAGTAGTATACTGATTAGTAGTGGCGACCTCGGTTCAAATCCCAGCTCTGCCACCTACTGCCATTTGTCCTTAGGCAAGTTAATGATCTCTGTGACTTCTTTCTAAAGGGGGTACTACTACTACTACTATTACATAGAATTGTTTTGAGATTAAGGAAATTACTATCTTTAAATAAATTAATATATTCAAAACACTTAAAACGGTGATTCACATGTAATGAATGTTATTTACATATCAGCTTCATCGTTATATTTCATAAAATACCTGAGTCAGCCTTTTTTGAAGTATTGCTGTGATGTTAGGTTGGGTTGATATTGGTAGTTCCTTTGCAAAATATCAATAACCACAGTTCTCTCTTTGGTTGGAGGCCACAATCATGTTTTCTTCTCTCAACTCCTAGAGCATTTGGAAGGTGTGTTTTTCCATCCATCATTTGCTACTTGGTGTGTTTTTACTTCTTCAACATTTAGATATCAAAGATACTCCAAGCTTTTGAAGGAAAGGAAACATGATTTTTTGATTTGCTAATCCTTTAACATCGCGTCTAATAAGGGCTCAATAAATTTTTGGATGACTAAAAGAATGAGCCTTATTCATTGCTAATTCATGTATTTGTAGACAATCTGGATGAGGCACTGGGTTCATGACCTAGACTGTTAGCTTCTCGAGGACAATTTAGACCGCTTAGAGGACACAGATGCTCGAGACGTACATAGGAACGTCCACATTCAACTTTCTACTTTCTAGCCTTCTTTATCATTTAATCTTAGTAAAACTAAATTGCTTATATTTTTCTAAATATACCAGGCTGTTTACACCTCTGCACTTTTGATCTTACTGTTTCCTTTGACTTTTATAAATAACTTAAACTCATCCTCTACCTCAAAATAACCTTCAGATATAAGAAGAATGTCTTATATAAGTGAACTTCTTATAACTCTAAGAGCCTCCCCTAAAACCCAAATGGGTGGTCTAGTTATCTATTTCATCATAATAAACTCCCTGAAAATTTTACTGATTGAAAACAAGATTGTTTTTATTATTTCTCATAGTTCTATGAGTTGACGGGGCTCAGGTTGTTCTTACGTTGGGCATCCCTTAAGGTTGCCGTCAGATGTCAGCTGAGGAAACAGTAATGGAAAGGCTCAAATGGGCTGAACACCCAAAATGGCTCATTCTCTTGACTGACAGCTGATTCTGCTGTCTGATGGGAGTTCAGCTGTGGCTGTTGAAAGGGCTCCCACACAGGGCCTCAACCAGGTGAGATTCTCACAACACATGTGACAGATAGGGCATATCACAAGTACAAGCATTCCCAGAGACAGAAGTGGAAGCTTCCAGTACCTTAAGGCCAGGACCTAAAAACTAGCACAATATCACTTCTTCCATACTCTCTTAATCAAAGTAGTCACAAAGCCCAACTAGAACCAAGGGCAGGGAACATAGACCCCGGCTCTCAATGGGAGAAATGTCAAAGAATTTGTGGCTGTCTTTTCTCTGCCACAATGATCATATGTGCTCCTTTAACAATCCACATATACCTATTTTAAAAATGTGTTATATTGTGGCAGAATAGACTCTTTCACTTTAAGCTCCTTTATGTTATATTCTAAGTGGCTAGCTCTCTGCTAAATATAAATTAGATACCAACTACATGTAAAGTGAATCAAGCTCACATAAACTTGGGAGAAACAATAAATATTTGGGGAGACTCAGGATCAAAAATCTTCAGAGATTAGTGTAGACCAAAACTCATTTTAATTTATAATTCTAGAAAATTGTGTGCTGTTCTGATAACAATAGTATAAGTATTGATGAAAGTCTTATAAAAGACTTATTATAAATAAAATACTTTTAAAATGTATTTACTTGTACCTCTCATGGCAAATACAATATTTTCAATTTTCCTTCTCAGATGACACATTTAATGTGTCCAATGTGTTTCCTCCAAATTTCCTCTGATCCATATATGATACCATTTTTATGCTTACCTAGCCGCCTTCCAACAGACAGCCTCTGCATCTCTAAAGGAGGGTCATACCTGAGGACGGCCAAAGGAAGTCCTTACCCAATGACTGGAAGATGTGGGGACATGAAGACCTCAGCTCCTTTGCTTGTGGCAATATAATTCTAAGACTTGTGTTTTGCACTACTTTCCAGAGTTTCTCTATGTAATTAGCTACCCGCTATGGGAGGCAACTTAATAATTGACTCCTATTTTCTGTCTTTTCTCTCCTATATCAATTCCCCTTTCCCATGTCAGTGTTCCTTGCCCTCCCAATAACTTCCTACATTCAAATCACTGACTCAGGTCTGTCTGCTTCTGAGGGAACCCAGACTAAGACAGCCAATGAACAAACTCTTAGGAAAGTATCACATATTGTCTGTGACTAAAGTTCCAGTAAGGTGTAAGCCAATCTGACCCAAGCTTGTCCCCATAACAGATGTTGAAACAAAAATAAGTATTACATAAACAGGTCACTACTTCTTTGTCACCTGCTAATTTTAATATTCATAAGTAACAGCAGGATTTTTACCCAGTCACTGAATACATACAGATTTGTAGACTGGAAAAAATAAAACATAGATGAACCTAGAAAACCAAAGTTGTCTTTTGTTTTGTTTTTAATAATATTCCAAACAAAAGTAATAGAAAATGGTCCCATAGGAGCTCCAGGCTTTCTCATTACTGCCTCTCCTAAGATGGCTCCATGAGGAAGCACACAGAACAATGTGTCCTAAGGAACTGATTTGTATGAGATGACCAGGATATCTCTAAGGATGGTCAGACTGTCATGAATAGTGTTTAACATGGTTGGTTTATGTGTGCCAAATAGTCAGGTCTTTACGTCTGAAAGGACATCAGGAATGAACATTCAGGAAGGGGCAGTCAGCATGTGAGAAGACATCAGTTAAATCTGCGCAACGTAAAAGCCCTATTTTTCTCTCACATATTTCCTGGAGAAATACCTGATGCTCTGGTTTCAAGTTTAGGAGAAAGTGAACATGAGGGTCAGGATGGGGACTTTTATGCCTACTGGCTTTCACTATACTAAAGGTCCCTACATCCAGGCCACTTGCCTCTTAAAAGAACTGTCCCGCACCCCCAGGTTTACCTCCTATTTTCAGAACGCTCTGTGGGAAAGGATAAGGAACAAGGGCGACAATGGAAAAGACCCATCCTACCTGGGCCTGCCATGCCCTAGGCCCGCGGTAATCTGAATAGCAAAGGGCTTCACCCCAGCTTTCACCCACACTAGGCCTGTAAGCAGCCTAACAACTCACTCTTATAGCCTAACAGCCACCACTTCCCTCTTCTGACCCTTGCTCTATGAGGGCCAGGTATGCTAGCACAGACAGCTGATCCAGAGGGAGCTTAGCCTGGGGCCAAAAAACCTGGTGTGGAATTCCCTGCCCTCTTTGTTCCTAGCGATAGCACCCTGTTCATATCAGTTAGTTACTCTGAGCTTCAGGTTCTTATTTATAAGTTTTATAAATAACTGAGTTCATACTTAGCTTGATGCCAGGTATTAAGCATTTGATAAATGGTAAGTATTACCCTGTTTCCCCGAAAATAAGACCTAGCCGGACAATCAGCTCTAATGTGTCTTTTGGAGCAAAAATTAATATAAGACCCAGTATTATATTTATTATATTATATTATATTATATTATATTATATTATGTTATGTTATGTTATGTTATATTATATTATATTATATTATATTATATTATATTATATTATATTATATTATATTATATTATATTATATCATAAGACCCGGTCTTATATTATAGTAAAATAAGACTTGATCTTATATTAATTTTTGCCCCAAAAGACCCATTAGAGCTGATTGTCCAGCTAGGTCTTATTTTCGGGGAAACACGGTAACTTCTCCTAAAATGCTTAGATAGGCTTTCTCAAGATTCAGTTAGGCCTACCTATACATTTGTTGGTTAGCTGTTTTCTCAATCCTATATTCCTGCCTAGGCCCCAGATGACTTGAATAGCACGGTCCCACCTCTTCTTCACTGAGAGTCTTAAAACAGTATTAATGCTCAGGCCACATCCCATATTTAACTAAAACTGAATGTCTCCAAATGAAGTGAAATTCTTCAAAGTTCCCTAGGTGTTTTAGATGCATCAGTAGGAGCAAGAACCACATGGTTTAAAATGATCCTACTTAGCTGAAACTAAATCGGATCCTATAGAGAGAGGCTGTGATTTTGTCTAGAGAAGTTTAGTCTGGTGCAATGCTGAAAACATTGTCCTATAAAAAGTGGTTGGAGAATATAAATGTGTTTAACCTTTTAACTGGGAGTAGGGGCTGTGGGGAGACATGTGAGGGAACAAACTTTCTTCAAATATTAAAAGAGACCTAAGATAACTGCTGTTTTATATCAAATGATTAATCACCTTCTTTGTATTGCTGAGATACAAAAATTACAGGTATGCAGAATTACTCTCAAGATAAGAAACTTCTAGTAATTTCCCCAAAGAGAAAGGCTCTCTAAAACATAATGAGTTTCTAATTACTAGAAATGCTCAGGTGAGGCCAGATTATCTTCAGGAAAAGACTGGACTGATGATCTCAAAGGTTGCTTCCAGTGTAAAATTTTATGAATTAAGTACTTTCAATGTATTCCCTTTTAACATAGGAATGTCCACTCATTCTTTTGACATGCACCATGGTCAAAAGAACACTTTCCAATGAAGCAGTGGGTTTTCAAAAGCCATTTGAAATAACTGAATAAATAATGAACCAAAGTAAAAAGTGTTTCTTTCACTTAACTAGACCTCAGTGCTCAGATTTCCAAGAGTTTTGATCAGATAATAAATAACAGATTTTTTTTTTTCTTAGAAACAATGTCAACCTAATCACTATTCCCGGGCATTGTAGTTTTGATGGAACACATGGCTACACAATTCCTGTGCAATCTTGTCTTCATGACCTAATTCCCATATCACACACTTACCAGACAGCATCTTTCTATTGAGAAGCTCATACAAAGCAGACAAATGCAGGGTCAAAACCTTGAATTCACAAGTAGTTATTTACAGAGAAGGGATTAGGGAGTTACTGTCAGATGTCACTTAACTCTCAGAAAAACCTTCAGTTCTATCTCTTCTTCCAGTGGAAATACATCAGATGCTTTTTATTATTTATTATAGTGCCGAAAAAAATACCAGATATCCAATATGGTTCCTACCAGACGAGGCCTCCAACGTGGTATGTTGGCTGCCACATGGAATGTTTTTAATAAGTTCCTTTTGGAGGTCACTTTTTCACTCAGGAGCGTTTTGGTACATTTCTCTATAGGAAGGAGCAGTTGTTCTGTCATCTGCTGACCAGGATTTATTCCTCTTTGATGAAAGAGAAAAAAAACAAACTTTCAAAATAAACAATAATCACTTCCAGAGCTTGATGTTAAGATGTAAAGCAATAATTCTCAGTTTCAAGAAAAGACTTCAAAAGCATCAAAATTGAAATGCACTGAGTTTCTTCCTGTGCATTTGGCTTCAAACTTGGAGAAAAAGATAAACATGAAATGTATTTTCTCTCTCTTTTTTTTTTTTATGCCTAGGTTTACTAACTCATGTGTCTTAATTTTGATAGATTTTTTTATTTTTTCTCAGTCTCTTTTTTTTTTGCTTGAAGCATACTTCAATCAAAGAGTGTAGAGATATAGATTCCAATGTCCTCAGCACAGGAACAAATTATATTAGATACTTATGAATACTCTGGGAAAATACAAAAACCTGCCTTTTCACTTTGTTCATTTGCTGTATGTGTGTGTCAGTCTGGTTTTTGCCCTTTTTATAGCAATTTCATAAGAAGCCCTACTTCCTGTGATAAACCTCTATGAAAACTTAGATTTGTAAGAAAAAACACATCACACTTCTATTATTAAATAGAATAGATTTAAATACCATTATAAGGAAGACAATGGCACAAACCCACCATTTCATTGAGGTGATTGTATCAGTGTAGCAAAAATAAGTCCTTATTCATGAAAAATAAATACCTCTTCCAAATTGGAGTTTAATCTCCTGTTATAGATGGTTGGTATTCATGCCTCCAAGAGAGCTGGTCACAGGCCTAAGTCTCTGGTGAATGACCCATTGAATGTACTTTCCAGGGAAGAAATAGGTAAACTTCAAAAGAGTTTCATATAGAAACCTTTTAGTTTCCAACCTTTCTTTCGATCCTGAAGGCACCTAATTCTGCAGAAAATAAACAAGAGACTTTTCCACATACCTAATATTTGTTACTTACTTTAATATATAGAATGTGTGATAAATGCATATTCAGTTCCAAATGGTTGTCAGTTACTGAAATCCCTTCCAATATTTTGTTACAACACCTATTAAGTCAATGAAAGAGGTAAAACTCATAACACCAAAGAAAAACCTTAAAAATTAGAAGAGCTACAAAACCTATGGAGTGGATTTGGATTAATTATTGGCAACTGACACACACTTTGCTAGCAGAAAGCAAGCTGACCCAACAGCTTCAAAGAAGCTAGGGAGACTCTTGGTTGGACTATTCTTTCACCTGTAATCTAACTCAATAACCCATCTCTGTACCAGTCAGAAGGTTAGCCACAGTCCCACTGCTAGTAGGTCACTAGAGAAATACATCCTAATAGAAATCCCTCTTATAGTCAACAGTTTCAACAACAACATAATAAAATAGGAAACAAAGGGAGGAAGGCGTCATGTCCTCTTTTATCTGAGTAGGTTTAATTCCTGTATTTAGTCAAAAAATTGAAAAGGGAGGGGGTTTAAAAAAAACTCAAAGCAGTACATTCTAGAGATTATACATTTTCACACACTCTGCTGGATCAGACTGGGATTGACACAGGAAAGAAAGTTTTTTACTATGTCTGATGTCAAATACTGGGTCTACAGAGATTGTCCCTCATTCCAGGATGAATAAGCAAGAAAACAACAAAAACAAAATGATACGTATAAAAATATACATCAGTACAATGAGAGAAGTATCATCCTGAAAACTCAGAGACTAATGGATATTTGATGGGTTCCACACTCAAAGATCTATTCCTTTTCCTAACAGCTCCCCTTTATATTTGAGAAATTAATACCTTTCTAAGTAGAGATCTGGGAGCCCTGTAGTTCCGTAGCCAAGAGACAATTATCTGACTCAATTAACATAAATTAGATGTTCTTGCCTGGTATTCCCATTTTCAAGGAGGGTTGGGGTTTCCATCCCTGCCATCAGTGATGGCTCCTTCCATCAGCCTGTTATTGTGAGTCCTTTTAATCCCTTTTGCACTTACAGCATTGAAAGTGTTCCCTCTTTCTTAATTTAGCAAAAAATCTATTTCTGTTGAGTGCACCAAAAGAACCACATCTGATACAAAGAACACTCAGAAAATTATTTCTGAGGGCAACTAGAATCAAAGGTTATTAGTCTTTTATCTACAAGCATGTAGAGCAACCTTCATACATTGCTAGGGGGGATTTTAAATTGCTGCAACAACTTCAAAACAATCTTCAGCAGTTTCTTACAAACTTAACATTTTTCTGTGACTCATAATTCCACTCGTAGGTATTGACCCAAGAGAAATGAAAACTCATGTCCACAGAAAGACTTGTATAAGAATGTTTACAGCAGCTGTTTTTTTGTAATAGCAAAAAACTGGAAATAACCCAAAGGTCTATCAATAGGAGATTGGATAAGCACTTTGTGGTACATTTATATAAAAGAATACCACTCAGCAATAAAAAGAAGCAAGTTACTTATATACACCACAATATGGATGATTAGTTAAAACATTATGCTCAGCAAAAGAAGCTATAACAAAAAGAATACTTACTTCATGATTCTACTTATATGAAGTTAAAACAATTCAAAACTAATTTATGGAGATAGAAATAGGAGAAGTATCTGACTGTGAATATGAGGCTCAACTGGAAGGGAGAATAAGGAACTCTCTAGGATGATTAAAATGTCCTATATCTTGTTTGAGGTGGTAGTTACACAGGTGCATACATTTATGAAAATGTATTTAAAAAACATACAATAGCCACGAAAATTCATATTCTGAATATTTTAGGCTCAAAATAAAAAAAACAAAGTTAGAGAAAGGAGAGATATAGAAAGACAAAACAATTGTTATAGATGTCTTTAGCAGATCTCTATGCATATTTAACAGATACAGTAGATAATAATTTTAAAACTTGATTAATTTTAAGTAACATATTAAACACTTAGTTTACTGAAAGGAACAAGTTGTTAAATAAGTATAAATTAGTTTTAAATATTTTTAATAAAGTTAAATAAAAGTGATATCAATGTGACATCAAAAGCACATTCCATGAAAAAACAAATAAATTGGACTTCATCAAAATTAAAACCTTTTGCTCCTTGAAAGACCCTGTCAAAAGGATGGAAAGACAAGCCATGGACTCAGAGAAAAATTTGCATGTCATATCTTATAAAATACTTGTGTCAGAATAAAGTACTGTATAAATTTAAAAGCAACAAATAAAATTCAACTAGAAAATGTACCAAATGTTTTAATGGACATTTCTCCAAAGGAGAATGTAGGAATAGCAAATAAGCACATGAAAAGAATTTCAACATCATTAGCCATCAGGAATATGGAAATGAAAGCTAAGATGAGCTACCACTACACACCTATTAGAATGGCTAAAGAATACTTATAATACCAAGTGCTGTCAAGGATTTAGAACAACCAGACATCTAGTGCATTGCTGGTGAGAATGTGAAATGGTACAGTTACTCTAGAAAATAATTTCTTATGAAATTATACACACACTTAATATGTGACACAGCAATTGCTCTCCTGGGTATTTATCTTAAAGAAATGAAAACTTAGGTTCACACAAAAAAGGGTGTGTGTAAATTTTTACAGCAGATTTATTTATAATAGGCAAAAAAGTGCGTGAAAAAAAGTCCTTCAAGGGTGAGTTGATAAACAAAATAAAGTACATTCATACAATGGAAAACTACTCAGCAATAAAAAGGAATTATCAACACACTCAACAATTTGCATGGACCCCAAAGCATTATGCTGAATGAAAAAAAAAAAAAAAGCCAATCTCAAGGGATACATACCATATAAGCCCATTTATATAACATTCTCAAAGTGACAGAATTATAGCGATGAAACTCAAATCAGTGATTACCAAAGGTTCGAGTTGGGGCTAGTGCAGCTATTAAGGAAAACATGAGGGAATTTACTCGTCACAGTGGAAGAACAATGTATTTGGATTGTGGTGATTATTACATGAATGTACACAGGTGTTAAAAAAATATCATAGAACAAATCAGTATATAAATAGGTCAGAAGATGACAACCTAAGAGGATACTAAATTCGCCTTCTCCTATGGACACACTGAATCTACAGCTACATATGGAACAATTTCTTCTGAAATAAACCCCCAAAATAGCTGCGTGACTCCTACACATCAGGTAAACAAGGAAGAAAACAAATTGAAAGGGCAAGGAGGGGCTGAGACACAATCTTACCATAAACCCCACTCCCACTCTCAGCATAGCTACTGAATCAGGAGGGAACTCAAAACTCTGGGCTCCTCCCTGAGGAAAGAAGGATTTGAACTCCACATCTGGCACCCCAATTTTAAGACTTGCAGCTTAGAGACTAGCTACCCAAAAAACCTAGCTTTGAAGGCCAATGGGGCTGGCGTTCACGAGATCCACAAGACTATAGTATACAGAGAAACAGGCTTGCAAGGACTCACTTGGCTATCCCCCAAGGCCCAGCACAAAGGCAGACAACTGAACTGGATCCAGTCTTTCTCTGAAAAAGGCCTCTTTGTTTATCTTAAAGCTTCCTCCTGAGTGGCAGGTGTCTAATTTAACATATATCTAGGGGCCTACTGAAGTACTCTCAAAAAACCACACAGACTGGCAAGTGCCATCTTTGCACTCTTCCTTTGCCCCACCCCACATCATGGGTATCTCTGAGAAAGGAATTTGTACACACATCTGGCTCCCAGGCTTTTATGGCTGTCACCCAGAGAACACTTTCCTTGATAGTCTGGCTCTGGTGACCAGCAGGAATTATGTTCACAGGTTCGATGGGATGGTAACTAACAAAGAAATAGTTCTTAACTGGCTATCACCTTAGGGCTCAGAGCAGAGGGTGCAAACAGAAACACCCACCTGCCAGTCTTCATGAAAGAGGTATACTTGCATACTTTAAAAACTGCCAAGTGAGCGTCCAGCATCCAATCAGCCTGAATCTAGGTGATGACTGAGATCCTCCCCTGTGGAACACTGACAGGACTGGGCAAACTCTCAACTACTGGGAACAACTAAGAACAGAGAAGGCTGCTTGTGCAATCACAAAGGTTTGAGAGACAACCAAGAGCTATGCAAGGTTAAACAATAATGTTCAATTCCTCGATTGTTCAATCCTCAATTGTTGGAACCCAAAAAATTCCACCAAAAAATTGTAAGAACTGATAAATGTAAAGTAAAGTAGCAGGATACAAAAATTAATATTCGGAAATCAATTGCATTTTTATACATCAATAATAAACTATCAGAAAGAGAAATTAAGTACACAGTCCCATTTACAAATGCATCAAAAAAAAGATACTCCGGAACAAATTCAACCAAGGAGTTTAAAGACCTGTACTCAGAAAATTAGAATACACTGAAGAGAGAAATTAAATAAGATGTAAATAAATGGAAGCATATACCGTACTCATGGATAGGAAGAATTAACATCATTAAAATGTCCATACTACTCAAAGTAATCTATATATTCAAAGCAATCACTATCAAAATACCAATGGCATTTTTCCCAGAACTTGAACAAATATCTTAAAATTTATATGGAACCATAAAAGACCCAAAGAGCCACAACAATCTTGAGAAAGAAGAACAACGTTGGAAATATCACACTACCTGATATCAAACTATACTACAAGGCTATGGTAATCAAAACAGCATGGTATTGGCCTAAAAACAGACATATAGATCAATGGAACAGACTACAGAGCCAGAAATAAACCATGCCTATAAGGTCAGTTAATCTATGACAAAGGAGGCAAGAATATACAATGGGGTAAAGACAGTCTATTCAATAAATGGTGCTGGGAAAACTAGACAGATTCATTAAAAAAAAAAATTAAACTGGACCACCTTCTTCTGCCATATACAAAAATAAATGCACAATGGATTAAAGACTTAAATGTAAGACCAGAAACCATAAAATTCCTAAAAGGAAACATAAGCAGAGAGCTCTTGGACATTGTTCTTAGTGATATTTTTTCTGTTCTATCTCCTCGGATATGGGAATAAAAATAAACAAATGGGACTACCGCAAACTAAAATGGTTTTTCACAGAAAAGGAAACTATCAACAAAATGAAAAGACAACCCACTGAATGGGAGAAGATATTCACCAATGATAGATCTGATAAGAAATTAATACCCAAAATTTATAAACAACTCATGTAACTCAACACCAAAAAAACAAAACAACCCAATTAAAACATGGGCAGAGGACTGAATAGACATTTCTCCAAAGAGAACATATAGATGGCCAATACACATATGAAAAGATGCGCCATGTCACTAATCATCACAGAAATGCAAATTAATATCACAATGAGATATCACCTCACACCTGCCAGAATGGCTATCATCAATAATAAATCAACAAACAAGTGTTGGCGAGGATATGGAGAAAGGGGACCCTCGTGCATTGTCGCAAATGGAAGGATTGCAAATTGGAGCAGCCACTATGAAAAACAGTATGGAGGGTCCTCAAAAAATTAAAAATAGAACTACCTATGATCCAACAATTCCACTTCTGGGTATTTATCCAAAGAAAAGAAAAATACTAACTTGAAAAGATACCTGCCCACCCATGTTCATTGCAGCATAATTTACAGTCGCCAAGACATGAACAAGCTAAGTATGTATCGATGGATAAACTGATAAAGAAAATGTGGTATATATGTACAATGGAATATTATTCAGCCATGATAAAAAAGGAAATCCTTCCATTTGTGACAATATGCATGGACTTTAGGGCATTATGCTATGTGAAAGAAGTCATACAGAGAAAAATAAATACCATATGATCTCACTTACATGTAGAATCTAAAAATACCGAACTCGTAAAAAGAGAGAGTAGAAAATTGGTTACCACCATTGAAAGGTGAGCAAAATGGGGAGATGTAAGTCATAGAATGAAAACTTTCAGTTATAGTATGAATAAGTTCCAGAAACCTAATGCACAGAATGGTGACTATAGTTAATAACACTGTATTATACATTTAAAATTTGCGAAGAGAGTAAATCTTACAAGTTCTCATCACAAGAAAAAAATTGTAACTGTGTATGGTGATAACTAGAATTAATTGGTTAACTAGAACTAATGTGTTGATAATTTCACAATATATACATATATCAAATTATATCATACACCTAATATAATATGTCTCAATTATATTTCCATAGAGAAAGGGCAGAAAAGGAATGAGAAAGACAAAATTTAGGATATCCATTGCTTCTGACAGGGAAAGGAGGGCAGCTTATGATGGGGAAGGGAACACAGGAAACGTAAAGATAGTAACAATGTTCTTTTTCTTAAATGGAATGGTGGACATCATTATTCTTTATACTTAATTTTTGTAATAAACATTCTTTGTAACTATTCACTGCCTTATGAAAACAATCTTTTTAAAAAGTAAGGAGAGCTGATATCAGTTTACTTGGACAAATACAAAAATACCGAATGGAGATTCCACATCTAAGATTTTCGGGAAGTCCCCAACTCACTTATTCTCTCTCAGAGATCTTATTAATCTACTCACATTTTAAATACATATATTGCTACCCTCCTTTATCTTGTTTTGGTTGAGAAAATATGCTCATCTTTCTTGCTGTGCGTATGCTTTACATTTCATCCGTGCAAATAAATTGATTTTTATCTTGGTAGGTAAAAAACACCTGTTGAAAAAATTCTATGTTGCATACTTGTCAAGTTTCTTTAGTTGTTTAAAACTACAATTTTAAGTTCATTCGCTGTTAATGACAAGAAAATCACACAAATTATGAAACTTTTTTTTTAATTTGTAATAAGGAAATATATTCAAAAACTGATTTACTATGACTGGCTAATTGGAATATTCAAAGCAAAATTGTTCCCAAAAGGTCTCTAGACAGGCTACCACAATTTTTAGCTTTTATACACCAAAAAAAATAGTTATGGAAATTTTAAATGGAAAACATACAACTGTTTAATTAACCTCTTAGCCTCCTGGTATGTTAAAGATGACAAGCCGGGAATTAATCATGTCAAGAATACAAAGCAAAATCATTCGGTTATAATTAGTTAAAGGGAAAGGACTTATTTCAATATTGTTTTTATGCCAATAAAATTGGGAAAAAACGTTATGTCATACATACTTCTAAATAAAAATCAGTGTACGTGAATAAACAGTGTCTCTTTTATTATGTATTTTGTAGGCTTAATCATCTGCTAGAGAAATATTTCATCAGTGAAGTTATTCCAAGCCAGTGATAAGCAAACTTTTCCTGTAAAGAGCCAGATAGTAAATACTCTAGGATTTTCTGGTTGTAAGGAATCTGCAGGAGCTACTCAACTCTCTCTTTGTAGTGAAAGTCACCACTGCCACAAGCAAATAAAAGGATGTGTGATTGTGTTCTAATAAAATTTTACTTAAAAAAAAAAAAAAAAAAAAGGCTGTAAGCCAGTCTTGACCCAATGATCATCGTTTGCCAACTTTTACTTTAAAATATTATATTTTCAGTAACTGGGGTGTGTGTGTGTATGTATATGCGTGTGTGTACATGTGCAGACACACACACACACAATGACCTGTATCATATATCTCTGCACTTTTCCGAGAACCAGAATTACTAACATGAATTTAATTTCCCTGAGGATTCTGCTTAGATGGTACCAAAAATACGTATGTACTTCAATGGACGTATAACACATCACGTAATAGTGACATAGCCCTAAATACAAATGGATAATAATGATGGTGATGAAGACCATGGCAGAAGACCAGAAAATGTTCCTTAAATAGATGACTGCCATATCAGCTTTCCAAAATTAGAAGTATTATCCTCATCCCCCTTTTCCCCTGAGAACTAGATCTTAAAATCTGATTTATTCTATCTCTGTTTTCCTATTTCATTATGCTTCCTGGTATTTGAATATCACATGCAGACCTTGGAAGCTTGTTCAAGCAGATTATAATTTAGCTATAACTGTATTTAATAAGAAACTGTTGAAGTAATACTTTACCGATTGTTTCTAAGATGAACTATTTTTTAAAAGGATATTTTTCTTTTAATTATATAAAAACGACTTGCGTTTCCTCAGTTTCATACACCCTGCAAATCCTTTCTTAGCTCCTTTTCTCAGTTTAATTACAAAGTTTCTCTTAGAAAACTAAGGCTGAAAAGTGCTACCATGTATTTTTACTGTACTGGATTTTTCCTGTGAATTTTAAATCAAGTGAGCACCTGATTCAAATACTAGGCAGAGACAGGGCCAGCTTCATGGCCTGCCCAGCAGGGGCCTATATTTGGTTCAATGCTCTGCTGTGGCCATCTTTAAATTCTTAATTTTGAACACGAGCTCCAAAACTTCATTTTGCAGTGGGCCCTGGATATCATGTAACTGGTATTATGGGTCAAGATGAGAACTCAACGAAGATAGAAAGGCTTTCTCAATAACGCAGTTTAAGAAACTTCAGATCCTAAAGTCTTAATAAAAGATTATTTGTTGGACTTCAAAGGCACTTCCCTGCTAGTATCAGCTCTTCAAAAGGTGAAGACAAATGTGACAGAATAAATGGAAAATTCTCTTTTCACTTCTGAAATTTTTTTTTTAAATGAGCTATTTTGTTTCTGCTAAAAACATCAGAAACAGCCAGCTCGGTTATGTAAGATGGACTTTTCTTCCTCCACTTTAAATGATTTTCCTAATAAGGTGAATGGAGAGCAAGGAGGCAACAGTATCGATGTAAATTCTGACATGATAAAGAAGAAAGAAGGCTGTCCTTTCATTGGGCAAGGCTTTGGAGTAGGTAGAATGATGCTGGTAGGTCACCATGGATACAATTTTAAATCATAGCTCAGTATTTATATGTTAAATGTCCAAAATCCTGAGCCCTTAGCAAGTTATTCCCTCAATTCTAATAGACTAAGGTAGGAATCCTAAAATTAGAAGGATGGTACCATGCTAAAACATTTAGTTAGGATTGTAGAGGAGCAGATCAAAGGGCAGATCAAAGGAAATCTTACATAAGAGCAGCAGAGTGGGAGTAGAACAATTGTAATAGCCCACCATACTGAAAGCTGCAACCCATCCCTTATCCTGCTCTATAGCACTTGCCCTTTTAACATGCTTTATAGTATAAGCTCCACTGATGTGTCCTGAGCTCCTGGAACAATGCTTGGCACATAGTTGGTGCTCAATAAAATATTGGTTGAATGAATGAACAATCCACAGGGCGGATTTTCAGTTGTATTTAGCCTCACCGGCTATAAAAATGTTCCTCCTGGGAGAAAACAGCTGGAAATCAAAAGCTTAAAGAGGAATAAGAGGCTGTAGCAGACAGGGCAGTGACTGGTCATCATACTGTAAAATCTCAACAAATTTGAGCTAGGTTTGAAGATGAGGAAGATGACAGAAACTACAGGAACCTTCTCTGATATTCATCATCTGTGCTTCTTTTTAAAATAAGTGTTGAAACCTAAACGTGTAACCACAAAGCCCGCTTTCCACTTACAGTTAACCGGTAGAGGTCAATGCATTAGAGTAAAAGTATCTGCTAAAAGCCAAATACTTCTAAGCCAACAGGTTAGCTAATGGTGCTTAATCCTTGCTGGATCCTCAGGCTTATGTATGGATTTGTCAGGGTATTTGTTACTACTCCTCACATCAGGGTCCCAATTACCTCTTAAGTGCTCCCTGTCATCCTTTCCAGGGCTGAGGACTCTTAACAGCTCTCAGGCCGGGCCATTCTCTGTCCTCCTCCAACCCCCTCCTTCTCACTGTCTGGCCTGAATTTAGTCGCATATAATGCACTTGTCCCACTATTCCTTCTGCTCAGAATCTTCTATACTGAAGCAGCATCCATAACTCAGACCCTGCTGGGGGTCATTTAGTTTTGCTTTAGGTGTTTTACACAACAGAATAGGGCTAGGCAGAGTGCACAGGGAATCCAGAGCTTCTGTCATTCTCTCTAAAGTTCAGCATCTTCGTATGTCAAGTTTTTGTCAGAGCTCCTGCCAGAATGTCCCAAAGGTCACTCTCTCATGCAGGTTGGAATGATATAATATGGTGAAAATGCGTTTGCAGGTTATAAAGTGTTAGACAGCAGGGACCTGGTATGAGCCTCATTCTCGTAGGCCTGACTGGGGATCCTGTGTGTTGGGTCTGCTATCACGTAGGACTCTTTCATGACAAATAACATCAACCAGCTCAATCTTACATAAGCAAAAAATGGGAAGTTGTTACATTCAAGATTCAGAACAAAGAGCCAAAATGCAGATCTCAGGCAAAACCAGAAAGGGGACAGCCTGGGGGTCATGCTTTCATTCTCCCATGTGCAGGTCCACTTCATTCTTTTCTCTCTCGGCAGACACACTCCTTTGTTCCTCAGCATACTCCGGGAAATGTGGCCATACCCGCTTCTGAATTAACATGTTGACCACTCAATCTGCCCACTGCTCTGAGTTCCAAATACCACCACCTCAGACTGATGGCTAAGTGTGAGTCTAAACTTACCTCCTGTGGCAGGGGTAAATGAACATGGCTGCCGGGGACCCACTACCTGTACAGACACCTAGAGTCCATCACAGGTTCTAGGGAAGTCTCTGTGGGGAAAACAAACAACAAAACACTTGAACCTAAAGGAAGAGAATAATGAGGCACATAGTGTGGTTCCAGGTCAAGGGGTCAGCATCGGATCCAAGACTGATTGTGTGTCTGTCACCCAGAAGGTCCTGAACCCAATCCCCAGGAATTGATATGGAACCTTAGAACAAAGAGGTGGAAATAAGGCAAGTGTGGAAAGCGCGTCTGTATCTCTTTCCTAGGGCTGCCATAGCAAATTACCATAAACTCGGTGGCTTAAAACAATACAAACTGATTCTCTCAGTTCTGGAGGCCAGAAGGCTAAAATCAAGGTGTCAGCAGAGAGGCACTCCCTCCAAAGGCTCTAAGGCAGAATCCTTCCCTGACTCTTCTAATTTCTGACAGCTCCAGATATCCCTTGACTTGTGCCCAAAACATTCCAGCCACTGCCTCTATCTTCACATGCCTTCCTCTCCTTAGCTGCTGTCTTCTCCTCTCCAAGAACCCTTGTCATTGGATATAAAGCCCATTTGGATAATTCAGAATAGTCTCACTTCAAGATCCTTAACTTTTCATCAACACAACTCTTTTCCAAAATAAGGTCACATTCACAGGCTCCAGGAGGGGTCATGTCTTTTGGAAGGGCCACCATTCAACTCACTGTACCATCTGTTTCCCTGATGAGCATGATTCCAAGGCTCAGGACGGATACTCCCAAAATGAGGAAGGAGAGGAGTTGTTGCTTGGGACTTTGGGTTGTAACGTATGAAAACGTCCAACAACAGAAGATAAGGCTCAGAAGACGGGCCTCAGAGAGCCTCACTGGTTCCAAGAATGGCATCAACAGCCTGAAGAGCAGGAGGACTGACGGCCATGAGGACTCATAGACAGAAAAGACTCACCTGAGGAGACTCCAAATCATAGAGAACAAAACTGACCAAGCCAAGGGACTCCCCCCCAAAAAAGACAGTTTTAGTATTATGATTATTGCCGGTCTGTTATTAACTTCCATAGGCTGGTGTGTTCTAAGCCATCTTAGTTCCATATGCGTGTGTGTGTGTGTGTGTGTGTGTGTGTGTGTGTGTATTTATATATATATATATATATATATTTATTTTATATATTTATATACAAAAATTCACGTATATGAAATTAAAGTTGTCAGTTGCAATTGCATTTTCTTCTAAATAGGTTGACATCAGAAACAAAATCACTGTTGTTTTTAAAAAGACATAAAACTATTTTTCTAAAGGAAGCAATATATTTGTCTCCTAATAACTCAGTGTATATTAGTTTCATTGGATAAATTTTTTTCCTCGGATAGAAGTGAAAGCAAAATCAATAGGCAAGAGATAAGCATGCTTCAACATGACCATCGTTTATTGCTGGCAGCCTGCTCTTTAAAGTCCCTGTGCAAACAACTGAAGGAGTACGAAGAACAAAACCCATTAACTTTGATCTACAGCATCCCCATCCCACAGAAAGAGCTAGAAAAATATTTGCATCTGAGGAAAACATGAATCTAAAAGTAGAGTTCCAAGCAGGAAAATGGGGTGGCTAGAAAATAGATTTTGCCTCTTTCACAATTGTGCTCAGCATCAAATTTTCCTCGATTAAACTAATCAAGATATAAAATATAACCGACAATATTTCTTGGTCTGCTGAATATAAGAGATCTAGAGGAATTGTATTGCCCTTTTCAATGGAGAAAAAATAATCTTAACAGAAGACAGTGAAAAATGTTAAGTTTTCAGTGAAATGCAAGTTTTTCGTTCAATAATTTCTTTTGCATTATCTTCACACAAACACTTGTGGATTTGTTTTAGTGTTTTTACACTAAGTATATGCAAACACCTGGCTATAAAACCTCATATTGAAAACAAACTGTTCTTACGTTTTCATCTTTGGGGGAACCAAGCTGTAGCGAGACTGACAGAGAAAGACTACTTACTTTTGTCCCCATTCCATCTCTAATAGGTATACTATTAAAAATAAAACCTCACATTTCTCTCACACCTTATCATTTTTAAAGTTCATTCTCTCACAAAATCTCATCTAACACGAGAAAGTAATTTCCAACATTCCTTCTCGTTGTAATGCCTCGGTTTATAACTTCGGGAAGTCACAGTTCATTAGCTGGGATCACAGTGTATAATCCCAGTGGAGCAGTTTGACTCCAAACAGCTGCCGTATCTCGTCACACAGAGGACCAGGAAGGGGACGGGGTAGTGAGTGATGGAAACCGGGAGCGGCTAGGATTTAGTGTGGAAGTGGGGGAGACACCAGGGAAGCCCTGGAGGCCGTGACAGGGAGTCCAGGTGGGAACCCAGAAGCAATGATCCAAATGGCAGAAGAGATTCCCATTAGGCAATGGTCATCAGGACACACAGAGGTCCAGGACACAGGCTCATAAGCCTTCTTCACAATTCTGGGCATAACCACGTACCCACTCTCCCACCGTAAAAACTTCAAAGAAATCTATTTCGAGTAAATATTATTTAAATAAAGTTTTCTTTAAAAACAAATTTATCATTGTGTTTGTAAATGGAAAAACAGGATCACCTGCCATCAATGGAAGGTAACCAAAATAATAATCATGGAAACAATACTATTAAATGCTAACCAGTACTGTTTTTCCACAGAAGGCCTTTGGCCTGAGGTCTGCTCTTTTTGAAAAAAAGAGATTAGCAAGCGTTAGAGAGTGTGAAAGACATAAGCACTAGGCACAAACTTTCTACTGGATTTACATGGAAATGTTCAAAGACAGTTGAAAGTGACTATGCCCATCCATGGACCATCAGTAGTCGTCCCTAATCAGGACCTGAGAAAACCCAGATTTAGCATTAAAAAGTGTGTCAGCGTGTAACAAGATTCATGCACTTAAAGTCAATAATAGGACACCAAGCCTGAGGAAAAGGAGGGGTCAAGGACAAGGAAGGGGCCTGGTTTGCAAGATAATGGAAACAAGTAGCAAAATAGGAAACAGAAAGGAGTTCCAGTGATAAACTAGAATACATTCCCGATCTCTAGGATAATTCATTACATGTTCCTATGTGCTGTCTACTATCCATCACTACGCTACCCAGATAGTGTAAGGTCATATTTAGCCTAGATACTGGAGCCTGAAGCCTAGGATTAAATCCCGTCACCACCACATCCCAGCTCCATGAACTTGGATGAGTTAACCTCTCTAAAGCATAGCTTCCTCATCTGAAAATTCATCTGAACATGGACATAATACTGGGATCTGTCTCACAGGATTATGAGGATTAAGTGAGTAAACGTATGTAAGAGGCATTAAAGAGAACCTGCTAGGTGGTCAGCACTGTATCAGTGTTTGCTAGGCAGGATAAAGCCCTCCTCCACCAAAAAAAAAAAAGATATCTATATCCTAATCTCTGGGACCTGTGAATATGTTATCCCCCCACAGAAAGGGGGACATTAATGTTATTAAGCTTTAGTCCCCTGAGAAGGGAAGATCATCCTAGATTATCTAATTGCATGTGTTTTTAAGAGGAACTTTCCTAGTTGAGGTCAAGGTAGAAGGCAGATGTGACAATGGAAGAGGAGTCAGAGGGATGTAACTCTGATGAATTTGAAGATTGAAGAAGCCACAAGCCAAGGAATGTGGGTAGTCTCTAGAAGCGGGAAAAAGCAGGGAAACTGGTTCTGCTCTAGAACCCCCAAGAAAGAATGCAGCCCTGCCGACCCACTGTTTTAGTATTCCAATGAAAATCATGTTAGACCTCTAATCTACAGAACTGTAACGGAATGAATCTGTATTGTTTTAAGCCACTACATTTGTGGTAATTTGTTACAGTAGCAAAAAAGTACTAAGACATGATTGCTACAAGGTGAGGAGTTGGACTCAGCTATAAGGCAAAAGCCTAATAACTAGAACTGAGAAACAGATCAGAGATGAAATTCAGGTCGAACACAATGAACATAGACTACAATTTCTCCATTCTCCCCTGGCTTTTAAAGGAATCAGTCCCAAATCCAGAGGCAAGACCAGGTCTTCACATGGAGGTCAAGTGGTTTTGGTAGCGGGGTAGTGTCAGGGCTATGTGTTCAAAACTTTTTATTCCTCCTGAACACAGAGGAAAAAACTATGTTTTCTATCTACATTGTATCTAGATAGGCAATTTTAAACAACAGACATGGAGAAAAGTGAAGTTTGCCACTTCCAGGCCTGACCCTAAAAATATCCCAAGTAAATCTTTCATGATCTCCTGGTCCAAAGTGCTATAACCACTCAGTCAAAGCAGAAGCACTGAGATCCCAGGGTAAACATGAGAAGAGATGCCTCAGAAGACCTGCCAACCTACTTCCAACTGTGACTTGAGAGGAAAAAAATAAATAAATATATATATACATACATATATATATATATATATATATATATATGTATATATATATATATGTATGTATATATATGTTATTGTATGGAGCAGTATGTTCTTTTCTTATAATACTCAGAATTACTTAGACTTATACAAGTACATAAGCAGAGAAAGGGAAACAGCATTATGCTTCTTGCATAAGCCTTGTCAAAGGAACAGCTGGGGAACACAGGGACAAGGTAAGGACAGTGGTGGCGTCTGATTTGTGAGCTGTCTACCCCCAACCCCAATGACTTATCAGGCAGTCCGCAGCGTTCCCCTCCCTCCCCCGCCATCTTGGCCACCCATGCTGTTAGTGATAAATCTTCAAGAGAGGAATAGTGTAGATCCTCTTTAGCCCTGCTAAAGAACATCACAGACCCTGATTTAGATACTACATAGCAACCAAGAGAAGAATAAATCCTAGCAAACCTATTTAGTTTCCTTCTATGACAGCATGACAGCCTCCATAAACAATAAGTATAACCTGATTTTATATATCATAGGATCCTTTCTATCACAAAATAGGCAAGGGTGGCCCAACTACAATTTTGTTGATATGACTAACTGACCTAAAAGAGTAAATACCAAGGCAAGGAGCTCTGCCTGGGTTGCTCCCAGGTGTGTGAACCATATCAGCAATGCCACCTGCCAGGGGACATCTGACTTTAAATATATTAAGTAAGGAACAGTACAGAAGGTATGTGTATCTAGCAAAAAGTTTTGAAGATGCTGCCTATGAATGACTGAAATAGAGACAACAATGTTTTCCACAAAAGAGATCGAGAATTTTCTCATAAAAGTTTCAGATACTATTTGATTCATTGCTATAGTTAGAACTCTAGAACGACAGAAAATATTTCAAATGTCATGACAATCGATGAGTTTCAGTATGAACAAGTGTAAAGTAATACCTAAGGACAAACAGCCATGATGCAAATAGAAGAGGAGGACATAAAGGCCATGCAGAAGTATAAGTGGACAAGACCTGAAGGGTCACAGTGAACTAAAATAGCAGCAAGAGCGGGGGAAAAATGGGTGTTTAACTATCCTGTATGTGGATGTATGCACAGCTCGTTTCAGACTCCTTTGCCCCGTGTAAAAGGAAATGCTGATGCCCATGGCAAGGATTCAAAGTTGGGAACAGGGATGTTAGACCACCAGGGACCATTGATGAGAAAGGAGACCTGGAAAGCCACGAGTGGCCCTGCAATCAATTTTTCTCACCATTTTCAAGATTGGAGGCAGGGAGGCAGAAAGAAGACAGCCAGTGTCATATGGCTGAAGACACCATTCAGGACATTGGTAGAGACTGCGGGAAGATGGTGGAAAAACCAATCCCAGAGAAGACCCAGCCATTGTCACCATGTCCCCATGTGTGTAAAACCAGCAACTGATTAATGTTCAGAGTGTGGGAGCTGAGAACTACCACAAGTGCTAAGACTCTCCTCCTAAGAGTAATACTGGCAACTGAGCCTGGATATGAGTCAGAAACTTACCCCAGGGAAGGTAGCCAGTTGGCATGGTAACAGAGGGTGGAAGGGGAGGACAGCACTCTCCCTAACACCACACAAACAAGGGGTAAAGCTATAAAACGCCTGCATCTCCTGCTCAGAGGGAGCCTACTGGCCCCATCTGGATAAAACAGAGTTACCACTGAGATACAGCCGTCCTCAGAAGATATAGGTGTTTATAGAAGGAAAAAAGTGTGCCTTCCTTTATAATATCCTAACAATGTTTTCCCCATGTAATTTGTGTACTCCATTATGAAGGATTCGTGGGATTTTTCAGTCAAATACTATATGCAAATGCCATCAAAATGTAATTAGCAGTAAATTAAAAGTGACCACCAAATGGAAATTTGTGTGAGAATAACCTGACCCCTGATTCGTAACAGCTACCATTTCTCGAGTGCTTCCTGCGTACCAGGCAGCGGGCCAAGGACTCAGACTCATCATCTTATGGCATTTAGTCCTCACAGCCAACCACATAGCTAATTACCACTTTCCCCCAATTTGTAAATGAAGGAGTTGAGGCACAGAGAAATCTAAGTACCTGTTCCAACTCAGTCAGCCAGGAAGCAGCAGGGTAGGTCCAGTCCAGGTCCCTCTGGCTCCAAAGTGAGGCACTTAACCATTGAACTGGCTGCTTCCCCCCAGTCCCGTCACCATGGTGTTAGGTGGGTAGAGAGGCTTCGTCCTTTCTCCCCAGTGCTCCTTAGCTCTTGGATGGGCTTTAGAGTATTCCTAGAAAAGGCATATGCTAGCGGGAAAAAAGTTATGCCTTCAACAAATGAACTCTACAAAATTCCATAGCAGTAGAGCACAGAAGTTAAAAGTATGGGTCTACCAGCTCTGAGACCTGGGGGAAAGTAACTTTTCGGTCCTCCACTCTATATCTGTAAAATAGGGATCATGAGAAAAGTACTTATTTCATAGGTTGTTGAGATGATTAAAAGATTCAATGCATATATAACTTAGGACAGTATCTGTCGCATGGCGAGCACTCAGTAAGTAAAGTTGTTATTATTTTCACAATCGTCAAACCAATGCTTACTGCTACTCAAGCATATAGATTCTATTCAGCTGACTTGGAATTTCTGGGGCCTCAACCCAAAGACTCTTTCAAGAGTGTCAATCACTCAATACTAATACCTTTTCCCTTAGTTAGGAGAAGACTAACCATATAATCCTTTGCTTTCGTGTCTCTGACCAGCCCTTCTCAAATATATCCTTACTCTTTTCTAACATCTCCTGCCCCCAAACTCAGATCAGGCATGATAAAGCACCTGTGCATTGCAGTGGAATTTAAAACAAGCACATATTGCAGCCCTCATATGTCCATTTTAAATCTCAGGTTAGCTTCCAAGATACTCAGCCCACATTCAGCACCCCACCTACTCATCACTCCCCACTGCATTTGTGCCTTCGAATAAGTCAATCCCATCCACTACACTGGGGGAAGACCATATGTTATTCATCTTTGTTCTTCCCCCATTACTCTGTCTGCTCACCCCAAAAGGTATTTCATAGGCAGTATTTGTTCAGCAAATGATTTTTCAAAATCAGTGAGTGGCACAATTTCAGGGCTCCCCAAGACCACCCTCAGGTTCCGTGATTTGCTAAAGGGACTCACAAAGCTCAGCACCTAGACATCAGTGAAAAGATACAAAGTGAAATCAGCAAAGGGAAAAGGCACATGGGGTAAAGTCTAGAGGAAACCACGTGCAAGCTTCCAAGAGCTCTCTCCCAATAGAGTCACATGAGACATGTTTAATTCTTCCAGCAATAAATTATGATACCACCTGCCAAGTGTTATCTACCAAGTAAGTGCAATAGAGTCTCAGCATCCGAGGTCTTGTTGGGAGGCTGGCCACACGGCACCCTCAACCTGGCACATCAGAATTTCAGACTCCCAAAAAGAAAGAGGTTCAGCATAAACCCTATTGTTCGTGCAGTGTAGATACACTGAGCCATCCTTATTTAGGAAAATCTTCAAATCAATGTAGAGAACTGTTTACCAGTGAAGTCCCCAGATGCCAGCCAAGGGCCAACCTTACAAACAGACCTAAGAATAACAGTCTCAGTCCTGGCTATGTTAAGCTCTTTCAGCACACGCAGAATTAAAAGTGAAATCTAGAATGTTGCTTTCAGTTTCAAGGAGTTCTCCTTTTCAGCAGTTGTCTATAACAATGTGAGGAGATCATAAGAACTTAGTCCTACCGTGTTTCCCCGAAAATTCCCCTAGCCAGACAATCAGCTCTAATGCGTCTTTTGGAGCAAAAAATCAATATAATTATTACTATGTTGTATTATATTATATTAATATTATATTAAAAATATTACATTAATATTATATTTATATTATACCCGGTCTTATATTATGTAAGACCCGGTATGATATTAATTTTTGTTCCAATAGACGCGTAAGAGCTGATTGTCCAGCTAGGTCTTGTTTTCGGGGAAACACGGTAATCATTATTAAAATACCAAAATACACTTATAGAAATTAATGAGAATTCAAGTCCATCCTAGAATAATGGCTCTTTAACTTGCTTTCTTCTAACATTTCTTTTATAGGAGAGAAAGAGTTTTAGGCATAGTCAATGCCCTGGGATTTGCCCTGGGAAGGTCATCACATTTCTCATTTGCTACAGAAAAGTTTAAAAAGTCTGATCTACTCGAGATTCCAAATAAAGAAATTTGGAAACTGAGGTCCCAGAAACACATTTCTCATTTTCAGGAGGCAGCCAGCTAATAAGGGGTATACAGGTAGGAATACAGATGTTCCCTATGGACCTTAAAGTAGCCTCTGATCGCTAGATCTTTCCTTATTTTTATTACAGACAATGGCTGCTTTGTTTTCTTATACCACAGTCTTGATGGTGGCTTTCTAGAACTTTTTTTTTTTTAAGGTCAACAAATGTTTGACAAGGAAGGCAAGAATATGCAATGGGGAAAAGGATAATCTCTTCAATAAATAGTGTTAAGAAAACTGTATAATCACATGTAGGAAAAAATGAAATTGGAAGCCTATCTTAAACCACTCACAAAAACACGAGCTCAAAATGAATTAGACTTGCATTTAAGACCCGAAATCATAAAACTCCTAGAAGAAAACACAAGGGAAAAGCTCCTTGATGTTGGTCCTGGCAGTGATTTCCAGGATGTGACACCAAAAGCACAAGCAACAAAAGCAAACATAAACAAGTGGGACAACATCAAACTGAAAGTTCCTGTACAGCAAAAGAAACAATCCAAAAAAAAAAGAATAAGAAATTTACGAAATCAGATTAAACATTTATGTCATCTATCTGATAAAAGGCTAATATCCAAAATACTTTGTTCAAAACAAGACAACAAGCCCTAAATAGAGACACTTGTGCTAAGCTACACATCATCAAACTGAGACTTAATTTCTCCCGAAATACAATCTTAAATCAGTCAATGAGGAATCTCCTGATCGATTGAATACTGCCCAATTCAAATCAATTTTTGCTCAAATAAACTCTGAAGATTTTTAGTATCTGCCTGATAGTCCTCTGCCATCCCCTAAAGAAATCTTGTAATAACCAACTCACTTTTTCTTTTAGTTTCAGGTGTACAAAACAATGTAATAGTTAGACATTTACACCCGTCACAAAGTGATAACCCCCCTCCCTCAACCTGCTACCCCTCTGACATCGTATATAGCTGTTATAATTCCACTGACTCTATTCCCTATGCTGTACTTCACATCCTGTGACTATATATATATTAAATTATACTTGACATTCAGTATCATTCAGCTTCAGCTTCAGGTGTACAGCGCAGTGGTCAGGCATCTACATGTTCCATGAAGTGGTCTCTCTAATAAGACCAGTGTCCATCGGATACCTTACAAAATCCTTGCAACATTATTGATTATATTCCCCAAATTGTCTTTCCTACACCCGTGGCAATCTTGTGATAACCATCTCACTTTTTATACACTTTTTTTGTATAACTCCCTTGGTCTTACTCCATTCTACCTATAAAAGTGTTTCATTTTATACAGCTCCTGAGAAACTTCTTTCTATCTGCTCGATTGAATACTGCCTGATTCAAATCAATTTTTGCTCAGATAAACTCTGAAGATTTTTAGTATGCTTCAGTTTATCTTTTAACAGTCCCAGTGTCAGAAGAAGGAACTGAAGGAGACTGCAGATGGATGCCAGGAGCAACAAGAAACCAGGCAAAGGTACCTGCTGAGCCCCTTGAGTTGACTGCTTTCTCACTGCCTCTGGAGGTGGTGGGTAAGTCCCTCTTATAAGTGCCACAGCTTTGCATTATGAGCTTTCAGACGTTGTGCATTTCTTTTTCCTGTCCAGGTCCGGGACCAGCCTGTTGTAAGCTGAATTCACTCCGTTGTGAAGCTTCAGGTTAATAAAATTTTGTTTCAAGGCTAAACAACAGGTTAACCTTACCAATAATAATCTTGGATTACAGTGGCCTCAGAGGAGAACTTTTAACCTAGATAAGTTTATCCATTTATGAGGTGCCCTAGAGAAAAAGAGGTCTCAGCCAAGCACTCATCATAAAGGTCAAAGGGAAAATTATTTTTCCTTCTCCACAATTTCTGGAGACTAGACTAAGACCCCTGGGACACCTTACTCACACAAAAGCCTACATACAGGATCCTCAGAAAACTGGCAAAGCCAACAAAAGGTGAGTTCTTATCAAAGTCAGCTTTCTTAGATCTCTGTCTGTGGAGCCCGGTGGAGCATGAAAGGTAAAATTTCATTTTGTCCCTTTCTTTCCAAATTCAGATTAGCAAGGGGGAAAAAATTGTACGAATTACATCTTCAAATTGTGAATTTGCTTTTGGGTACCCAATATTTGTCTATCCATTCTCTCACAGGGACAAATGCATTGCCTTCTTGTTTGTCTTAATCTGTGTCCTAAGAAGTTGGGTTGACACGTCAGATTGGAGGCCCCCAAAATATGGCCAGACAGAAATGTGGGTTGCATTTCATTTATGGCTACGGTCCTACTGACTGTTGCCAGCTCTTGGGGGAATTGTCTAAGTCTTCCAATCTTTTGTTTATCTTTGGAAGTAGCTTTGGATCTTAGGAGGGTGGTAAGTTTTACATCCCCTGTGGGGATGCGTCATGCATACATGAGGCTGCGTGATACTGCCAGGAATATTTACTGTTTGTCCCTCCTGAAAACTGACAAGATATTTGAAAGGATTTTTTAAAAGTAGAGCTAGAGTCAGAAGTTAGCCACGTTGGAAACTGATAATCAGGGCCTCCACAAATGTAACGATGAAAAGGGGGATGGTTAATTAAGTCTCCAATGAATGAGACAAGAAAAGAAAACCTAGAGAATGGAACGGAAGAAGGAAAATAAGTAGGTATAGGAAAACAGAAAAGAGACTCACCTGGGATTTAGGATTCCCTGAAAAGAGAATCTAGGACTGCATGAAAAGGGACCAATAAGAACCACACCAACTGCTCTGTTTAATAAAGCTGCTGGCCACTCTTTCTATTGTGGCCCCATAGTTCTTTGTCTATTCTCCTATTTATATGTGGTCACTAGAAAAATATGTATTATAAGTTCCTTGTACATTCACACAAGGCAGGGACTAGGCCTCAGTAATTCTGAGTCACCCAGGTACTACCACAGAGCCTGCAAAGCAGAAGGGACACCCAAAGCTCTCGTTAAATACATGTTAAAATGACAGAATGAATGAATAAATGAATAAATATATAAATAAGTGTAGATTGTAGATGAATGAATAAACTGAACACAGTTTTATTTTTGTTTGTTTTTTGTTAAATGGCCTGAACAGAGTTTTCAATCTGACACTAATTCTCTACTCTGAAAGACACAGTAATTTTAACAAGTGCTGCAAGGCCATTGCTAACAGAAACTTCCGGAGCTTTCTCCCACTTTTACTAGACTCCTTTCTTTCGGCTTCAACTGTTTCTTTTACTTAGCTCTATTAGCTATATTTCCACTTGGTTCTTTTTAACTCTGGTTCTGAATCCAAGCAATATTGTGTGTGTGTGTGTTGTGTGTGTGTGTGTGTGAGTGTGTGAATGTGTGTGCGTGTGTGTAAAAGCATCAATGAATGTGTGTAGGCGTGAATGTCTGCACATGTGTTTTAAAGTCTCATTTTATTTCTGGATTACCAGTGCGGGTTATGTTAATCAGAAAAACACAGTTGTTTTTAAGCTGAAGTCCCAAGAGAAAGCACCTCCTACAGCTAAAAATGCATTCCACCCAACATCCAGAGGTCTGCTCTAAATAACCATGCATCTGTCTGCAGACGGCTTTAAATCATGAGACAAACTTGTACCTTCTGCCCCTTGTCTGATGGAAAGTCATATTTAATATTATTTCTCTCTGAGCTTCAATTACAAATGAATCTTTTTTAATTTCAAGCACTGAAAAAATAAGCAATGCAGCTGGGCTTGCAATAAATCAGCAGATAAATGTGCAGAAACTGTTTAGACCAAGAGAGGCAACAAGCACAGCTGCCATCTTGGGACATTCCATTCTATGCCAACATGGTTGATCTGAGACATCCCTGCACAATGAAAAGCACTTCACAGTTCACTGGATCCTAAACGATCTACTTACATAGACAGAAATCATCCCAAATCAGAGGGAAACCGACATTCTGAGAAACACTGTCAACAAATGCTTAAAGTTTCTCTGGCTTACTTAGCCCATACTTCAATCTTTAGTTAACATAACATACTGAAACACAAGAGAATACAATCTTCCTTGGCTTTTAACAGTCATTAGCATGGTAGAGGCATCAAATCTGAAAAGATAGAAATGACCTAAAACAGGATAAAGCTAGGAAGTTTGTTGAAATCCATACACATATATATGCTTAGCACACAGAGAATATACTAACAGTCAAAATATCAGTTCAATGAAGTATTTGGTTTGAAATACGATGTTTACAGTCTGATACGTTATATCGGAATATATGTGAACCTTTTAAAAATATGAGAGGGTTAAAGCAGACTAGGTCTGTGTTGTCAAGTAGAAAGAAGACTTTATTTTGTCACGTCCTGTGCAACAAGGGCAGTGCGGGAACGAGAAGGTGCGGCTTTGGGTTAAGTTTTAAGAAAGAAACAGAAATCAAGAAAGTTTTGAAACAGGGGCTGAGGGTCTCACAGCCTCAAAGGACTGAGAGCCCCGAATCGGGCCACCTTGTGGCTTTTATTGATGCACATACAAGAAAGCAGCATTGTTTATGTTAGGGCCTGAGTCTCATACACCATACCAGAAAACTGATTCAAACCAATCACCCTTTCCTGCAAGCGGCTAGTACCAGAAGTCCCATGATGTATAAATAATTATTGTTTGTACCTCTCCAGGGGACAAAACCTTTACATACTGAGATGGAGAACTGATGTTATCACTTCCCAAGCAGGTTGTGGAAGGAATACAGCCACAGAGGCAGAAGCTCTCCTTAGACGGGGGAAGGAGGGGGTCTATGCCCACCTCTATCAACCCCGTGAATTCTCCTGGTGGTCCCCACACCACGGTGCCTGTCTTAGGTTGTTCCTTTCTTGAGGAATCTTACCCGTCCTTGGCTAGCCAGCCATCTTTTGTGGCCAAACAAGGAGGTGGCATAAAGTTGAAGCAATGTCCCTGAAAGGAATAGTCTCACAGACTCTTCTTTCTTTTTAGGGGTAGGTCTGAGGGGACAGACGGGCATGCTGCTGTGTGACATTATTTGATTCATGTACATAGTCATTTGGAATAATTACAACACAGGTGTACACGCACCCTCTTTTCCTCAATAGCTTTAACTTTTCAGGCTAAGAAATCACATATGCAAAACTGGACCTATACGCCAAATTGTGGCTGAGTGCTGAGAGACTAATGCTGCTTCTTAACTCACTCAAGGGAGTGTTTCAGGCACTGAAGAAAACTGGCTCTTTAAGTAGCTATAATAAAGTAGTGGTATGCTGATTTTGAAATAATCCTTTTTTTCTCCCACATTAATATATCTTCTGCATTTTCCCTCCTGCACATAGTTCATGGCTCAAAGCCCTGAGTGAGATACTAAAGCATCATTAAGGCCTCAGAGAGCTGTCAGCCACAGTTGGGAATACCTCTTCCTGAGCTGAGAGTTAACTACGCAAGGAAGAAAAAAGGGGTGGATAAGAGATTTCAAACAAATAAATGTTCTTTTAAGAGTGTCTTTAGCCATAAATAAGTCAAGCTCCAAACAGCATTAAAGAAATATGTAGCCGAAAGTCTTTGAAGGACAGCATCACAGCCAGAGGGGAGTTGTTGCTTCATTTTTTTAAGAATGCTAAATTAATTCCTTTAAAACAAATTTTGGTATTAATACTTACACAGTCCGAAAACCAAGCTCTTCATCACTGTTAACTGTATTTACTACCCAACAAACCCTGTTTATTATAATGTAACCTAGATCCACTGCTCTCACAGTGGTTCTCCCCATTTCTTCAGTTGATTTATTTTGTTCCTACTGCATTTTTTCCCACTGTACTCTCCAGTCCCAAGAACTCCCTTCACTCAACTCTGCTACTCACAGTAGCCACCGAAAAACTCTCATGTGACTTCTATTTTTGAGCTTAGATGCATTCCTTTTAATACATAAATGTCTCAAGTAAAAAGGATGCTCTGATACTCACTGAGAGCCAGACATCACCTCAACATCTAAGGAGATTGAAACATCAAGCAATGTATTCACAATTTGAATCAGGTAGATGCAAAGAAAATACATATTTAACTGAAAAACACATGTATTTTGTTCTCCTTTTAAGTCAGTTTATAAAGATATAACTCTATCGAAATTCAAACAGAGATGATGGGGATCGAGATGTGTGAACTGTATTTCTACCCTGGAAAAAAGTCAACCTCAGAGCCTCAGTTTCCCCCACTGTACATAATGTGATGATGAGAAGTCTGGATTTCAAACATTCATTCAGTCTTCCTCCAATGTGTTGCTTATACATTAACAATAATTAATAGGGGTTATTAATCCTGATTTCTGCAATGCAATCTCAAAATCTGATGATTATTGGTAAGTTAAGTTACAAAAAGACCAAAACCTGTCACTCATCACCCTTCATGCTGGGTATTTTGACTTGTATGAAAGGACAAGCTCTGAAAGCCTTTAAATTAATAAGCAATAAGAGTTCAGATTCCCTATGTGTTACATTCCATTTCATTACAGCCTTTGCAAGGATCATACAGGAAACAGAACATAAAGCCTTGAAGAAAGGCTTTATTTTTAAATACTTAGAAGGACAAGTTTACAGTAAATCTCAGGAGTATATAATCTGAGTTATGATGGCGTTCCATTTTGTGGAAGCTCATGCTTAGAATTGGCACTGGAAGTTTTACCACGTTTTGAAATTAACATGCGAGATAAAAAACATATATGCATATGTATACTACACACACATATTCACATATACTGATATATATTCTGTATGGAATGGATTTCAACATCAATTTTCAATAAACTTTCAACAATGAATTAAATCTTCCCCTTTGAAAAAGCCAATTAAGAATAAGAAGAGGACAAAGAAGATGCTCCGAGTTTAAGTGAATCTTCTTAAAACACTAATGGATCTGACTTTGTAAGCAACAAAAAGACAATTTTACGGGTTGACTTTAAAAATCAAAATATTCTAAGTTTATACTTAGGGACAGAGTAAAATAGACAATAGTGAGCTTTCATAAAAGCTATTTGAAAGAGCAATTACATGGAGCTTATATCTGTGCCATATATTATTTTTTTCATTTCATTGAAGTCATTTGAATTTGGGTGGAAATTGAATCTATATGTTGTGATTCATTTCCTCACCCATCATGAAAAACACTGTTGAGTGTTTGACGTATTTTCAGGACTGTTTTCATACGTTTATAGTTTTATACGTCTTCCTTCAACCCTCGGAGGGAGTACCTAGCCAAGAGGATGAGAACTGACATATGGTTTCTGTAACTACTACTCACCTACTCAGGGGGTAGGAAGTTTGTGGGCTACTGGGGAAGCGTCGTTTGGAGGAATAATAATGTACCTATGGATACACTTTGAAGTTTGCAACATTTCGAGCTCCTGGGACTAATGATGTTGAAAATCTAAGCGTATAAATAAAATTATTCTGGTTGGTTCCTGTATACCATTGTATGCCAAGGTGACCAAAGTATATAAAAGGAAATACTTTACCCATGAGAAGTGACTGAACTCAGCTTTGTGAATTACTTTTTTCCACTTGAAATTAATGCCTTTGTTCTTGGTTAGTTTTCATTTCATTCTTTTAAGTGAGACTTTTATTCCTGGAGGGAATATGCACATCCACCAACAGCGGTGGTCTACCCAAGTGAATTTATCAGGGCACCTTAAGAGTGAGCGAGCCCTCTGCGCCAAAATGCAAGAAGCTTAGGAAGAAAAACGATGGTCTAGAATCCTTGTAAGATCCTCACTAACCCACAATAATCTTGCAATCAGAACGGAATTATCCAATTCTACACTTCTCTCCATAGACTACTAGTACCTAGACCAGGTTGCTCTAATCCCTGAGATTTACACAGATGGGCGTGACTTAATGACAGTGAGTCTCACCCTCTTTTTTTGCATTATACTATTCTATAATACCTGGCTGAATACTGCTGAGGGCGGAGAAAGGGAGAAAGGCTTTGTGATCAATGATAATAAGGTGAGGCTGAAATAGATGTACTGAATTAAATCATGCCAATTATAATCCTCACAATTTGGTATTTGAACTAAACTTCAAGACTGAACCCATCTATTCTGAAAGGATCCAAAATTTAACAGCAGGCAAAACATGGCCCTCTGTTCCATATTTTTTAAACTAGATCCAAATGTCCTTTTAGATACTTAGGAAGACCAAGAAAGGACCTCCTTGACTGAGTCAGCGAGAAGGCAGAAGGAGGGAATGCAGCTTGAAAGGTGGTCACTGTGACATGGAGGAGAAACTCTAGGGCTCATGGGAGCTCCCTGCCAGGCAGCATAACCCTGTCTGGGAGGTTGGAGGCCTTATTTCAGATTGAATCATGAAGTCAGAGCTGGCAGAGACATAGTAGGGAGGGAGGATTTCAAACTGAGGGATGAGCATATGCTAGTAGTTCTCAAACTCCTTGGACTCAGGATGTCTTTATACTTTTTTAAATCATTGAGGCTCATTCAGGAGCATTTTTATATAGGTTACATCTCTAAATATTTACCATATATCTCTCAGCATTTACCATATTTGAAATTAAAACTAATTTTTAAAGTTTTTATTCATATATTCTAAGTAATAATAAACCTTGCATGTTATCTATCACAAATAAGATATTTTCATGAAAAATAACTCTGTATTCCAAAAAAAAGAAGCAGTGAAAAGTGTGGCCTTGTTTTACTGTTCCCATTTTTTTGGTAAATTTCTTCAATGTCTGCCTTAATACAAGATAACTATCTTCTACTATATTGTCATATTTGCTTCTGAATTCAGACTGTTGCAATATGTTGTTTTGGTTGAAGTATATGGAGAAAATACAGCCTTATCACAAAAATTACAGTTGAAAAAGGGATATATTAATAGCCTTTCCAAATTATTGTTTATATTACTTTTTGATACCTCCTAAAAGCTAACAAGTGGTAGTTTTTTAAAGATAAGTTGCAATTTGGAAATTTGAAACCACAGAAATGAATTTCTCATGCTCTATGACAGGAAAATCCGTTGGTCTGTCTTGTAATTTGAATAGAGCTTTTTACACATGCTTGAAAGTTTCTGGAACTCATGCATTGGCCATTTGGAAAATACTGGATGCCTGAGTTCAGATGCAGATCTTCCCAATGTTGGCACATTGTATTATGCATTTATCAATAAAGTCACATTTGTGAGTATTACCACAAATCTCATAATAAAGGCTTTAAGTATTTGGAAACTGTCAAGCTCATAGTGATAGATTCAAGTTTTCAAAAATTTGAATTTTTACCTGAAAATTTAATGTTTATCATTGGCAACAAATACTGTCAGTCATTTTTTTTGAAGTGATAGGGTTATTTCATTTCTTGTTTATAAAATTCCTGCCAAATACGCAGTTCTAAATAACCATAGTTTGTCAAGTCATACTTTCAAATTAAAAAATGGCATTTTTGACATCTAAAGAACTGATGTGATGTTTGTTCTCATCTGTACTGTAAATATAGTAAACTCATAATAAACACCTCATAATATTGAACAAAACTTGCATTCCTAGAATGAACCCTACGTAATGGACATATCGTACTTACTTGCCAGCATCTCTTTCTTTGGAGTCCTGGCTCCAAAACGGAGTGCTTCCTCCATTTCACGTTATTTTAGTGGCACGCTCAATCATTGGCAATATAGAGGTGCACAGAGGAAAAGCCTAGAAAATAAAGTGGGTTGAACCAGACAGAGGTAAGCATGCAACACAATAAAAGTCGGAGTTTTTTCCTGGGATAACTACGTATAAGAGTGCCAGAAGAAAGAAGGTCTTTTGCAACTAACAGTGCTGAGCTTGGAGACTATGAACGTCAAGTTGCTTTCAGCTATCTGCCCTTCCACATAGAGGAAGGTGTAATCAACTATTAAAATATAAACTCTTGAACTATTTAATGTGCTTCAGTTTCTTTAAGCACACACCGTTTCAAATTGGGAAGCACCAAACTGAAAGTAGTTAGGAGGTCTTCACTGAGAGGAGCGAGGGGAGGGTTTCTTACAGAGAAGATGTAGAAACAAAGCAAGGACATTATCTGATTGGCTATAGCTTAAGCAATTGCCTTATTTGGGAAAGCCGAGTTGGCTGTTTGTGATTGGTTTTTCTTGAGTTTCATTTTCTCAGGTTCAAGTACACTGATTCTGGCTTAGGTTGGTTTAGAGCCACCCAGTCAAATGTCCTCCTTGTTTGGTTATTTTAACACGACACATAAAGAGAAGCATTACTGATAAGTGAAAGATAATGACATTGTTTGAAACTGTGGATGCTTTTATGTCTAAAGCCACATTCAAGCCAGGACCTGCTAAATCCATAAACCAATATGGCCTCTTGAAGGATTTCAGTTGAGTTTTGTACATGAAATCACAAAAGTTGTAATACACCCTACCTGACTAAGGTTAACATTTTTTTCTTAAATTCTATTTAAAATTTTCCAGTTTAAAGTTGTTTTATCAATAATCATGTGTAAAGGTAATCAATATTCATGTGTGAGTGGGTGGGTGGGTGTTGATTTTATCAAGGTAGTCTGGCTTAGTGGGATAGGGCAGGGAGGGGAGGAAAGGAGAGGGGGAAAAATTGGGAAGGAATCAGACAAAACAAAACAAGAACAGTAGAAATAACATAGGAATTGTTTGTTGCTTAAAGGTTTGAAAGAATTCCTCTATGAAATCATGCGGGTTCAAATCTTTTATATGGGTATTTTCTTAATATTCTCATCTTTTTCTTGATTATTGGTCTAGTCAGGTTTAACTTCTCTTGAATTTTGGTAATTCATATTTTCTTAGAAAAGGAGTTTTGCATCCAAATTTTCTCATGAATTAGCCTCTTGAAAATATACATTTTTTATATCCTCTCTAACTGTAGGTATTCCACATTTCTCATTCTTAATTATGTATTTGGGTATTTTCTCTGTGTTGCTTATATGAGCTCATGACTTAATTGAATATTCTTACTTGTTATAATTGTTTTTTATTATAAAAATAGTATTGTATGTATTTAATAATTCTGCTATTTCCTCTTCTAATTCATTAACTGTTGCATTTATACTTGACTCCTTCCTCCTGCTTTCCTAAGCTTAATTTGCTGTTCTTGTTTGATTTCTTTGAACTGCATGATTAATTCTTTCTTCTACATTTAACTTCCTTTCCAGAGAGTCGTCTCTCTTTGACTTCCTAGAGCCTCCCATATGACTCAGTTCCACTCATACTCCACTAATTCTTTTCTAAAATTTTCTGTAATTACAAAACAGAATCCGTTCTTTCAGCTGGAACAGGAATGCTTTCCTCACTATTGTTTCCTGTGGTTAGTCAAAGAACATTTCTTAATGCTTTTCAGAAAGTCATTCAGCCAGGCACAAAGCTCAACAGAAACACAGATGGATCCAATAGGCCACCTTGGATACAAATCCTGCATGATCAGGAAAAGAGCTCTGAGAGATATACAAATAATTTTGTCGAAGTACAAGCCAATTTGGGGCTTGGGAGAAAAGAGGAAAAGCTAAAACCTTAGCTAAAATATCTCACATCACCTCACTTTGGGTACTGGGTTTAATCCTACGCAATTTATCGAATTAAACTTCCATTAATCTCCCTTCAACGCTGAAATTGCCCAAATGCTTGAATCTGTTAATGGAAAAATTATACAAACATATCACGAAGAAAACCAAGAACCTCTCCAAGGGCAAATTGTTTTTATAAGAATTTAATGTAAAGTAGTTTGACCATTTCTGAGAGGCACTAGAAGGTCCAAAAACTGGTTCATGATTTTAGCTGCTAAAAGAGAATATTTATACTAGTTATGATTTTTCCAATGAAATCCTGCAGGAGACAGGTCTCTAATGTAAACGTATAACACTCTGCAAGTTCCAGTGAGGGAAAAAAAAAAAGAGAGAGAGAGTTTCAAGGTGTTATACTACTGTCTGTACCTTTAAAATAATTTTTATCAAAATCAGAAGAGTTTTTAATCAGCTGAGTTGAGACTGCTAAATCGTGGGGTTTCAATGACTTCCAAAGAACCATTTCCAGGCTATTGTGTTATTAATATAAGGATTAACGTGTCTTCAAAAGGCCTCTCACAACACAGACCATAACTGTTCCAAAAAGGTCATTATATTCTAGTCTCTTGGTGATTCAGAGACTGAGTGCCTGCGCCCTCAGGATGAGCAGCCATTAGACAAGCACCATGACTGAACTGTCATGGCATGGGTAGGAGCTGTTAATCTGCTTCTGCTTTCTGTTTTGAATAAGAGAGAGGAAATTATTCTCCTCTGGAAAAATTTCTACCCACCCGCTAAACTCCCCTGTGATTATAGTTGAACAAAACATTTGTCCTCCTTTTCACAAACCAAGACTGCTGTCTCCTGTCCTGGGGTACTGAACAGTTGCTAGCTGCTGTGCCAGTGGAGAAGGCTGCAAGTCAGGGATTCATTGAAGTCATTTCCCGAGCAACAGCATAGAACGTGTGTTGTTGGTAAGTCACTCTGCGAGGACCAGATGAACTTGGTAAATGAGGGCTGGGTGTGATTTTACAAAGAGTAGAACCTTAAAACGCTTCCAACCAAGAGTCAGGCTTGGTAATATTTTCATGGTACATTTCCATAGTACATTTGCTTCTTTCTACATTATTATTCCTATTTTAGATATAAAAAAATAAGGATTCCAAAAGTTAAATGAATTTCTCCAAGTCACTGTTTTTATCAGTGGCAAGGCCAATAGCAGGCCTGCAGATATCAAAGCATTTTCTTTTTCAACGGCAGAGCCACGTAGAGGAGGAGCAACAGAAAAAGCAAACCAACTGGTCCAGCCTTTTTTGAGTCGACTCAGAGAAGATGGGCTTTTATCTTGATCTCCTTCGTCTCTCTTTCAAATTCAATTAATCTTTCTCTCAGCTCCAGCGTACTCTTCTATACTAAAGGACATCACTGTAAAACATTCTTTTCTCTAGTTTGTTTCTCGTTTAAATCTCAGTCTATCTGAAGAATGATGAAAGGTTGCCACTTATTGAGTGTTTATTATGCTTGGCATTGTTCTAAGCTCTTTATATGCATTCTCTATTTTAATTTCCCCAAAAGCCCTATGTGATAGGGTCTTGTTATTATCCTCATTTTAAAAGGTCAGGAAACTAAGGCAGACAGGCTAAACAACTTGTGACATTCACAAAGATAGACAGTACTGAAGCTAAGATCTGAACTTAGATGAGATCTGGACTTTTAAACTTTTTTCCATTCAACAGTGGTTCAGTAGTTCTAAATTTGTAGCTTTGGAGCTTGTAGAGTATATTTAAGAATAAAAGAATGGAGAGAGAGATGAGAGAGGGTTAGAGAAGAAGGACAAAGTTAGGTGGAGACCACAGAAGTAGCAGTGTCTAATCCAATAATTTATGGAGATCTCTTGGGGAGTTTGGAAATTTATAAATCTAGTATTTTCCTGTTACTTGAGTATAATTAGTCTTTTATTTCTATCGTCTCTGTCTAGTCTTAAATGGTGAAACCAGAATTCAGATTCTATCAAAAATATAATAAATTCACCATTGTCTAAAAGGTAGAAGAGGTTTGGGAAAACTAAACTTCCTACTTCCTTTTAGGGAGAACAAAAGAGACTTTTTTTTTTTTTTAAATATGGAGTTGATTTGTTCAAGTGATGACACAAGAACTTAATTACCACCATCTACGAAAACAAGGAGAACCCGGGAGTGAGGAAAAATACAACAGGGTGTGTTTTGAAAGCTTGGAATCTAAAAACATATCAAGATGCATTCTTCCTTGTTTCCAGGAAGGCCACATCCTTATTCTATTTAATGATTTGTAGTTAGTTAGAAGCATGAAATACACATTAATCTCAATTGGCCTGTTTCAGAAAGAAAGGGCAAGTCCAGAGCAAGGTTGACACCGCATGGTGTTTCCAGCAGCAGCCAGGGCTGAGAGTCTAAGCAATTCAGATAATCAGCATGAATACTGAAAGTTATGCAGCATGAGGTGCTGGTCCACAGCAGCTAGTATGATGGAAGAATCAGGCAGCTACTAGGTCACAAAGGTGTAACCAAAATGCGAGCTTAATCTTCTGACCCCAAGATTTCTGTGCATTCCAAGTCACTTCCCTTCCCATGTCCCTCCAGTTTCAAGTTTGTTTCTGCATAAATCTACATCTCGCTCCTCTCTCAAGACTTCTGCTTGCTTCTGTTCTGAATCAGATGTAGACAATTGTCTTAATTCTCATGCACATGAACACACATCACACACACACACCACTAAAAGTATTTTGTGTAGCACATATTACTGAAAGCTGGGGGAAACAGACAGATTTACTTCTGAGCTACTAACTTAAAATCTAAAAGTTCTCCAACTACCTTACCATGTTGTTCAGTCACCTACTCTCCCCTTACTGCCACTCCCCCTCACTAAAATTGTCCTCATCCTTCCAAATTCATACTTAATTTTCATGAATAGCAGATCAGCAGTTATATTGTTCCTAATTTATACACTAAGGGATTCACCTTAGAGATTCCAAAATAATAAGAGTATTTTATAAACAGCTCCCCTCCTAGTGTTACAGCCATTCTTACTATTATCATCATTTTGATTTATCTAGCGCTCAGGTCAGTTATCTCCTGGTTTCTGTATCATTTGCTGAATCCTCTTTTTCTGACCTCCAAATGTCAGAGGGACGCTAGAGTTCAGTGTCCTGACTTCATTGACTATTATATTCTGTCCCAATGTAATCTTATGAAGTCTCAAGACCTCAAATGACAAATATATACTATTGACATTCAAATTTTGTTCTGATCTCTCTCAAACCACAGACTCCTTTATCCAGTTATGTCTTTTGCATCTCCCTTGCACGTCAAATGGACATATAAACCTCAACAAATCCCAAACAGTACTCTTGATTATATTTCCCAAAACTGTTTTTCCCCCAGTGTTGTCCATCCCAGTAAATAGAACTACTATTCATTCAACTGTTCCGGCCAAAGTGTGAAAATCATGTTTAACTCCCTCTTCTCTCCCAAACTTTATCCAACCCACCAGAAACTCCAGTGGATTCTGCCATAAAAATTCATTGTAATCACTTACCCCTGCCTTCACCACTAAATGAATCACTATTATCTCTGTCCTGGAGATCGCAATAACCTCCTAACTGTTCTTATTTTCTCTTCTCCCTACAGTCTAATGTCCACATAGAAACCAGAGTGATTTTTTTCAAACCATAAATGACCATGTGCCACTTCTCAAAACCTTACAATGACATCCCTTTATACAAAGTAAAATCCAAAGTTCTTGCCACCTCTCTTAAGGCCATGGTTTCTGTGTACCCTTCGGACTTTGGGGTAGACATTCTGCATGGGATTCTCATATTGCTGCATATCTTACATGTGAGGCACTAACTGTACTTTGTTTCAAACTGTTTAAAGATATCTGCACAGCAAAAAGCCTTATAAAATAAAGAAGGTCTCTCACTGTCTCTCTCTCAGGAGCAAAGTGCAGGCATCTTTACTTCCCATTATAAAAGACTTTGGTTCCATAAACTCAGGGTTCTGCTCCTATAACAACCGATGGTGTGAGTAATAGGTGTCACCTTTTTTCATGTTGCCCTGTAGGAATATGAGTGTGGGGAACTAGAGCAAAAATACTTATATTCTGGCTAATACTACTGCAATGAATAATAAACTGTCTTTTGTCTCTGACCCAGGAGTATCTTTAACTAGCATTCATGAAACTGGCAGACTAACTTGTTAGCTTGCGAGTAAAGGAAAATCTCTGGCCCTTTATACATTTTAAACAGTTTCAAATCAATTTCAAATCAGTAACTTAACCATCAAATCAATAACTTAACCATCCACCTTAAGAAACTAAAAAATAAATTCAATGCAAGAAGGAAGGAAATAAAAATGAGAGCAGAGATAAGTGAAAGAGAAAATAGCAAACAAAGACAATTAACAAAATCAAAAGTTGGTTTAAGAAAAGATTAAAATTGACAAAATTTTAGACTAACCAAGAAAAGAGAGAAGGCTCAAATTATTAAAATCGGGAATGAAAGTGGGACATAACTATCGATCGTTCAGTTCAACATACAAAAATCAATATAATAAACCATATTAATAAAGGAAAAATCCATATGATCATCTCAGTGAATGCAGAAAAATAATTTGACAAAAATCCAATACCATTTCATGATAAAAGCACTCAAACAAGGAATAGAAAGGGATTTCCTTCAGTTGATAAAGGACACCTATAAAAAATTCACAGATAAGATTATATTAATGATGAAAAACTGAAAGTTTTCACCCTAAAATCAGGAACAAGACAAAGAAATTTTCTCTTTCCACTTCTGTTCAACATTGAACTGCTTTGGGGCAATTAGGCAAGAAAAAGAAATAAAAGGTATCCACACTAGAAAGGAAGACACAAAATTTTCTCTATTTGCATATATTATATTTAGAAAACCTTTAAGAACACACACACACACACACACACACACACACACACACACACAAAGTACCCTTTACCCAATAAATAAGTTCAGCAATGTGCAGAATATAAGATCAATATACAACAATCAGTTGTATTATTATACATGGGTAGTGAACAATCTAAAATTGAAATTAAGGAAATAATTCCACTTAGACTAACATGACAAAAGAATAAAATACTTAGGAATATATTTAACAAAAAAAAAGCACAAGACTTGAAACACTATGAAACACTGATAAATGAAATTGAAGACCTAAACAAATGTAAAGACATCTTGTGTTCATAGATTGAAGAACTTAAAATTTTTAAGACCTTGAGACTCCCCGAACTGATCTAGATCCAACACACCAACTCCCTTTTTTGCAAAAAATGGACAACTTGATCCTAAAATTCACATGGAAATTCAAGGGACTCTAAATAGCAGTAACAAGTTGGAGGAAGCACACTTCCCCATTTCAAAATTACTATAAAACTACAATAATCAAGACAATATGATACTGGCATAAAGATAGACACGAGAACCGATGGAACAGAATTGGGAATTCAAAAGTGTACTTTCACATTTATGGTCAATTAATCTTCAACAAGGGTACCAAGATCAGTCCATGATGAAAGACTAGTCTTTTTCAACAAATAATGTTTGGACAATGGCTAACCATATGCAAAAGAATAAAGTTGGATCCCTAACTCATGCTATATACTAAAATAACTCAATAGAATGAAAGACCTAAATGTAAGAACTAAAACTATAAGACTCTAGAAGGAAAAATCAGTGTAAATCTTCACAAACTTGGATGAGGCAACAGTTTCTTAAATATGACACCAAAAGCAAAAGCAACAAAAGAAAGAAAAAAAAAAGGATATATTGGACATGAGAATTTAAACTTTTCTACATCAAAGAACATTGTTAAGAAAGTGGGGGAAAAACCTACTGAATGGGAAAAAATATGTGCAAATTATATACTTGATAAGATTCTAGGATCCAGAATATATTTTTAAACAAAACCTCTAACAAAAAGACAAGAAATCCAACTGAAAAATGGTCAAAGGATTTTAACAAATATGTCTCCAAAGATGATATACAAATAACCAATAGACACATGAAAAATGCTTAATATCATTAGGCATCAGGGAGATAAAAATCAAAACCTCAATGAAATGCCACTTCATATCCACTAGGATGGCTGTAATTTTTTTTTTAAATTGGAAAATAAAATGTGTTGGCAAGGATCTAGTAAGGATGAAACTTAATACATTGCAAGTGGAAATGTGTACTGGTACAGACACTGAAAAACAGTTTGGCATTTCTTCAAAAGCAAAATAAATCAGCATAAATAATCAATATAATAAGTTACCATAACACCCGGCAATCGTACATATATATATACATGTATATGTGTATATATATATATATATGTGTTTATATATATATACACATGTATACATATATACACGAATATATATATATATATTTCCCAAACAATTTAAAAATATATGTTCATACAAAAAATGTACATGAATGTTCACAGTAGCATTATTTATAGCAGCCAAACATCAGAAATAACACAAATGTTCATCATTGATGAATGGCTTAATAACATGTGGTATATACATTTAGTAGAATGTTGTGCAGCCATAAAAAGGAATAAAATACTGACACATGCTACAACATGGATGAATGCTTAGAACATTATGCCAAGGAAAAGAGAACAGACACAAAAGACCATATATTGTATGATTCCATTTATATGAAATGTCCAGTAAGTAGAATAGGGAAATCCATAAAGATAGAATAGGTTAGGGGTTGACAGGAGATTGGGGTAGTGGGAGAGCTGGGATTTATTTTGGGGACGACATAAATATTCTGAAGTTAGACAGTAGTGATGTTTGCACAACATTATGACTGTAATTTAAAAACCCCTGAACTGTATACTTATAATGGCGACAATGGCAAATTGTATTAATTTTATCTCAATAAACTTTTAAAAGCATCAGGCATATTATTAAAATTTATCTCTGGAACCTAGCACAGTGCCTAGCGTATAGTATGTGTTCAAATATGAATAAATTGATGAATGAGCCAAAGATATCAGATGCAAAGAAGTAGAGTAATTTAGATTAAGTTGTGCAGACACTGAAGATTTACATGTCGGGGCTAAATCCTGGGAGACCAGATTACAGAGTGAGGATCCAGTGGTGTGCTAATCAATGTTTAACCACCAGTCCTCTTTGGGGTAAAGCCCTGATTTGTAAACACTCCACCATGGCTCTTTTCAAGCCACCTGACATCACGGAACATGGAGTTGAGAGGAGATATGCACCATGTTGGCTCCTGTGAACTGGTACAAACCAGCTCCAACACACCACTGGAAAAATTCAAAGGCAGGGAGTTGCGAGGGAAGCACCACTGGTCAGTGGTGTTTGGTGAGTTTATTTCCTGGGGCAGAGGTGCTTGGCTGTCTGCACAGGTGTGAATTATAATGAGAAAAGTATCAGACTCCTAGAGGCACATGCTACTCCTGATTAAGATGCTAGGATTTCCTCACAAAGAGGACCTGGGGAAGAAAGAACAGCCACTGTTATGGGTCACTGCCGTCCTGATCCACATCAGCACCTGCTGGCCGACACCCCAGATTCATCACAGAAAGTCACAGAAAGTCAATACAAATTAAGAGCTCTGCTTTCAGAAGCAGAAACTCACTTATGGGAACACTGTGGAGGCAGCTCAGATCTCAGGACACAACTGAATTTCTCTCTTGTGTTTCACAAGTTAATTTTAGACTGTCTATCCAGAGGCCAGAGCATTCAGGCTGCCTATTCCACACCTGTTTGTTTGCTGCTCCAGGTGGTGAGGCTTCCAAATTGTCATCTGAAGGAGCTTGCAGAAAGCAGTTGAAATACCCATGCCACATTTTCCAAATATATTAACTTATTAAATGCCCATGTAACATTTTCTACATAGATTGAATTATCAGAGAAGGTATTAATTTTAAATCTCATAAATGTCTCTGGAATCTATCAAACCTGAATGGGGAAATGTTGGCTCAGAGCAGAAGGGTAACGAGTTTATTCCAGAGCCACCAATTCAATCGGTGGTTTGGGATGATCAGTCTGGTCAGTACAATAGCAGTTTGAAGTGTAATAAGTGGTTGTGATTAGGGGAAAAGGTAAGAGATCAATAATAAACGTCCCGGGCAGCTGAGTGGCTCAGTTGGTTGGAGCACAAGCTCTGAACAGCAGGGTTGCCAGTTAGATTCCCGCACGGGCCAGTGAGCTGCGCCCTCCACAACTAGATTGAAGACAACGAGCTGCCACTGAGCTTCCAGAGGGGCGGCCGGATGGCTCACTTGGTTAGAGCGCGAGCTCTCAACAACAAGGTTGCCGGTTCAATTCCCGCATGGGATGGTGGGCTGCACCCCCCTGCAACTAAAGATTGAAAACAGTGACTGGACTTGGAGCCGAGCTGCGCCCTCCACAACTAGATTGAAGGACGACAACTTGGAACTGGTGGGCCCTGGAGAAACACACTGTTCCCAAATATTCCCCAATAAAATAAAATAAGGAACTTTTAATAATAATAATAAAGTCCCCATAGCCGTCAAAACAGACAAACAACAACAAAACCACACAGTGTAAGAATCTTGCTCAGGCATGTTTATCATGAATTTTGGTGAATTATATGATAAAGCTCCTAATAAAGCCACATTGCACAGAATATAAAGCTCTTCACATCCGCATCTTACCATGACCTCCACCCCAAACCCAAGGGAAGGTGGAAACAAAAATTAAGCTTCTTGCATAGAATGAGATAATGAACATATCTCTCTTTTTCTTATAAAGACCACGGACACCACAGGTTCTAAATGCAGTAAAACATTTCCTTCTTCATTAACAAACTAAACAAACTTGGCAACAGGATAAAATGTGAAGAAGAACAATGATAAACCAGAAGACATGTTAATTAATGGCATGTCCTCAGGATATATTGCTTTTCTGCGTCAACATCTTAAATAATTGAGCAACCTCTGGAGGCAGTCTTTGAAGGCTGTTTTTAATAGCAACAGTTTTGAAAAACAATTAGAATGAGCAGTTCTAGTCATTGGAATGGTGTGAAGTAGACTTTGAAGCCACAAATTAATAGTGTTTCAACTAGGTCAGCAGAGCTACAACTAATCGGATAGGATTTTTTAACCCAAATGTGCAAAAAAACAGAAAAAAATCAAGCTTATGTAGTATCATGTTGTAGCAAAAAGCAAGGGCTTGACTTAAGCCAGCATTTCCCAATCCATACTCCCAGGGCAAAAAAAAACAAAAAAATAAATAAAATCACTGATTCTCAAAAACTACTCTTTGGTTAAATGAGTTTGCAAAATAGTCCATGCTATATTTGCTTGTTACAGATGGAGCACATTAAGCTTTGAGAGATTCTACAGAATAAAAAAGATAACTTTTTTATTAACCAAGCATTTTTTAAAATAAAAAAACGTTACATCCAAAGGTTACTAGCATTTCTCAGAATACAGTTTAAGAAACCCTGGTATAAAACATCTTTCAAGGCATTCACAAGGGTAACTTCTTCTAACCTATTGCAAATGTACCTTAAATGTAGCTCCCCCATAATTATACCCTGAGTGAAGAGAGTAAAATACTCAGTGAGTGATGCCTCGACTCCAGAAAAGATCACAGGAGATGCAGGGCCCCACATGGACAATTTTATTGACGTTCTTGCTGTTTTTTCCATGTGGATAGTGACCACAGAAATGGCCCATCCTGTAGTATACAGGCAAACTCTTCTCTATAAAGGACCAGATGATACGTATTTCAGGCTTTGTGGCCCATACAGTCTTTGTTACAACTACTCTGCCTTTCTAAGACAAAAGTAGTCATAGATAATATATAAATAACTGAGTGTGGCTGTGTTTTGATGAAACTTGAATTACAGACATAGGTGGTGGGCATTACTTGGCCTAAAGGTCATAATTTGCCAAAGTTACGCATGGTATTAGCTGCTGCTGTAAACTGAATTGTATCCTTCCGCCCTGCACCCCGAGTCATCTGTTGAAGCCCTAACACCCAGTGCGATGGTGTTAGGCCCCATGGGAAATAATTTGGTCATCGAGGTGCTTACCATGGGATTAGTGCCCTTAGAAGAAGAGAAAACAGCTTTTTTCTCTCTCTGCCGTGAGGATACAGGCAGGAATCTGCTGGTGCCTTCACATTAGACTTCCCAGCCTCAGAACTGTGAGAAATAAATTCCTGTTTTGAAGCCAGCCAGTCGACGGTATTCGTTACGGCAGCCTGAGCTGACCAATGTAGCTGCCACAATTCTGCTTATCAGTGTCAGTCTGGTTTACTGTTTGTTTATTTTTTACCATGTAAAATGCTAGTGAACTAGCTGATAGAGCCTTAGAATTAAATTGCTGGCAGGTGTCAACAAAGTACAAGCCCTGACGAGGATTGGATGATTCAGAAGACGACAATCCCATCAGGAATCCAACTTGCTAAACTTAGGCTGTCCTTTATTTTCTATTACATCTATACATTATATTACACATATATAATGTAACGAATATATTATACACATATATAGAGAGAAGACATCTTTTTGATTGGTAGATAATTAAGTTTCCTAAAAACTGAGACACCCACAAGCATACCACTCTAGTCATTTAAATAATAAAAATCAGTAATTGCCACCTGAGGGGTGCCTAATGGTATTATACATAACCATATGTAGTAGGGAGATTACTTTTTAATTAGGAACGCTACCTAAAAGCTATGTTTCCTGCAGAATACACGTTCTTTCCTTTAGCCCAGTGTACAGGAGAGAACACAAGAAGATAAAGAGACCTTAGGCAGGACAGGACATGCTGATAAAAGAGGAAGCTTTGAGACCAGGTAAGCAGCAAAAGCTATTCCTGGGGTTTTTCTAACAACATAAACAATCAGCAGTTTATGGAGTAAAGCTTTGGCAGACAGAACTCAAAATAAACTTGAGCATGTTTTCAAATGCAAAAACTAAAGCAACTAATGTTTCTCAAAGTGTGTTTCATGGACTACTGGCACCAAATGATCTAGGCATGTTTGTTAAAAACAGCATTTGGGGCCCCATCCCAGATCTTTTAAATCTGCAACTCTGAGGGTGAGGCCAGGAAGCTGGAATTTTTTTAACCAAGATTCTAGGTAATGCCAATAAACACTATCCCGTGATTTCTACCAAACTAATAGGGAGGCAGTAATAACAATCCTACATAGCATGGAGCAACACAGATCTGAGCCACAGAAGAGGAAACCCAGATCGGAGGCCACAAGGAAAGTTGTATAGGTTACAGGAAGCACCTTTGGTAAGAAGGACCTAAACGTGGTCAATATCCACCAGTGAATATGTGTGTGTGCATGTGTCTGTCTGAAATGTTCACTGAACGTACGCTATGCTAATGAGGATGTCCTGTAAAACGCACAATTCAGAGTTTCACCCTTCTTAATAATTCCTTTGTCATCTTGCAAAAGTTCTCAACTAAAACAAACAAAAATGTTCCCACGATCGTTAGTACTGGGGACCCAACTCAGTATGAAGACTCCACTGCCTACGATGGGCACATTGTGCAAAGGGCTCAGGCAAACACCAGCGATATCACCCGGAGCAGGCTGGAACCCAAAAGAGACGGGTCAGCAGGTGCACGTGTCTCCCTGCAGAGAGGTGTGACTGGCTCAGTACAGCTGGGCCCTCAGTGGGCCATGCTTGAGGCATGCTCCAGGAAAATCTACCCACTCGTTACCCTCTCTTTCTATAAGACACGTGTGATAGCAGACTTGCAGGTGGTGGGCGAGCAGCCCAGGCCAGGAACATGCTCTGCAGGGAGGCATTTGGGAATGGCGGCTGCAAGCCCTTGGTGAATGCTTGGTGTAAAGCTGCATTTAGCTGCAGCCCCTTCCATGAGGGGAGGAAAAGCTACCTGTCCTGTGGAACGCTGAGTTGAGGTGTCACCCCTCCCTGAGGGATGGGGTGAGCCCCTGTTCCCAGCTAACTCATGACCTGACACATGGAGTGAGGTGACCATTCATTCCTACTCTAGATCATTCATTAGTCAGTCGATCACTCTGCTCACAGGGCAAAGTCCAGTAGATTAACTCTTATAGAACCCAATCTGGAGTAAGAAATAACTCATTCTCAAAGTGAGAAACATGTTCAGAAGCATACATACATGTGCTTACACACACTCCTTTAGGGTTTATCTGTATAAAACAGAACCACATATTTTTCCTAAATTTCCACTTTTGTTGTGTTGGCTCAAGGGCGAGGACCGGATTGCCAAAGTTTAAGATGTGATGCCAACTGTTCCATCAACAGGAAGAAGCATGACCCCAAAGTCAAGAGACCAAAATGAGTATTCTGCTCAAAACTTCACTACACCCAGCCTCAGGGCAGCAGGACAATGACTGCTGGCTCTTATTGCCCAGTTTCCTCATCTGGAAATGGGGATGATAGGATGTGTGATAAGTATTAATTAGTGTTTGTGAAGCATTTTGAGATCCACTGATGAAAGGGACAAAGTATTTTTCTCAGCATGGGCAAACACTTGGTACAAATCCAGCTAAATCATGAGGAGTTAATTACCCGTAAGTCTTAAAACTGTTGTCTCAAGTCTATTTTGCCCTTTCCTGCCCCCGGCAGATTTAGTACCTGTTGTGTTTTACGGTGAACCACCAGAAGAAGTCGGCAGGCAAATTGAGTCAAAGGATATGATTGTGGTTCATGCTGACTCCTAGTTCCCTGAGATAACTATTTGAGTAGCAACAAAAGAACCACATTTTCAATGTGTGATTTATGTTGAGTTATATAGGCAACCTGCAGTAACCAGCAGTAAGCATATTATTTCAAATAATGAATGAAAGCCAAGATGTCAAGCCATAAAAAACAGTTGTACGCATATCATTCTTTTACTTGTCCCAAAGATTATTAGGTTGCTAACTTTAAAGCATTTCTTAAAAGTCCCAGACCAGCTAGGCATTTGATACAAGCACAACTTCCCGAGTAATGAGCACTTGTATTTCACCTTTCTAAGAGAGGTGAAAGGAACACACTGCAGCGTTTGAGTAAGACTGTTAAATATCATATGTCAGCCAGAGTTCAAGCAACACCTGAATTTGGACAGGGTGACAAGAAAACCGAAGGGGAAAAAAAATTCTGAGGTCGTGGAGTGGAAAGGTACGGTTACCCTCAGATCAACAATAAATCAAATCACAGTTATCCCTCCACTTAAATGTTGTCAGAGAGCACAATTCTAGACTAAAACATTTTACCAAAAACACTTACCAGCTCCAAGAAGGTGAGCAGAAATCTCCAAGTCCTTTTGAGTTCATGGAAGACTGCTTTTGATATAAGAATGTGGGAAAGAGAGCAAGCAGAGAAAAACCCAGGCATCTAGGGCAGTGGTTTCTAAAGTGTGTGGACCCAGAGCACAGATTCAATATCACCTGAAACTTGTTCGGAATGCAAATTATCAGGTCCCACTCCAGACCTACTAAATCAGAAACTCAAGGAGTGAGGGCTAGAAATTTATGTATTAACAAGAAGCCCTCCAGGTGATTCTGATTCAAGGTTTCACAGTTCTGATTTTAACCTGCTAAAGTTTTAGTCACTCGTTAATAATTACAAATTGGTATCACCCAGAATGTCAATGAAAACTATTCAAATGATGTAAATCAAGGAAAAGCTAATAAAGTGAGAAATGTAAGTCAAGCGAGCTGATACTAAGTTGTGAGACTTGAGGTTTCATGAGTATGATTATTAGTACACAGAAGCTGTAGCAGGGGGGATGATTTTTTTGCTTCTGGAATCCTCTTCCTATCAGCATATAAGAAAACAATAAAAAGGTATTACCAGTTAAGGCAGAGATCTAGAGGCTGTCCTCAAAATGCATTCTCCCTGCATTCGAGCACACAATTGCATTTCCCAGACTCTCTTGCAGTTAGCTGTGGTGTATGACCAAGCTGTCTCCCAGGCATATTACCGGAATGATATGTACCACTCCCAGATCTGGCCCAGGAACAGTAGCCAAATGTGCTCCCCCGTGTTCTTTCCCCATTCAGGTTGACTGTGATGGCTACACTCAGGACGACACACATTAAAGATGTCAAAGCAGCCAGCAATCTTAATTTCCGAATCAAAGCAGAGGAGAACTTCCCTAGACCTGAATTCCCAGCCTGAACCTTATCTGAGAAAGAGATCAACTTTTTGTTCTTCAAGTGTCTGCATTATAGAGATCTATCTTTTAACCTCAGTGTGCCTTAAATAATATACTAGGGTGCTCAGGTCCTTGATATACGAGGTCCGACAATTAAGTTTATAAACGCCTCCTATAAAAAGCGTTACACACCTCATTACTGAATATCACAACCGTCACCTTCAAATTACTCCATTTGGGAAGCTATACACTGACGCCAGCGCCTAGTCCACCCTTCAAAGCAATTTTGGAACTCTTTTTCTGGAATGGCCATCAGAGCTGTTGTATTACCCTTGATGTCCTGAATGTCAATGTCATGTGGGGTGTCATGCGGGGTCTCAGCTTCCGCTCCCCACACTAGAACACAGGATATGGTGAGGCCAAAAAGGAACACGCATGGAGCCATAGGTAGGGGTGTCATAGCCACTATAGTCTCACTGGAGGCTGGATTCACATGACATGCGACCTGCTGTCCACTTTTCTGCCAACCGACCAACTCTCTGACTTCCCTCAACTCTCCTCGACTCTCCTCGACTCCCCAGTGCAGCCGCGTTAGTTATATTAGTGGCCAATGGCTGATGGCCAATTAGCCAAAGCTGACGGCCATCTATTACCCCAGCCAGCACCCCTCCACATGAGGCCGAGAGCCTGGAAACTGCTCTCTGAGGCTCTGTCCCCACAGTCAGCAAAATGTCTTCCTTTCAATACTTCCTTTATCTTTGGGTATAGAAAGAAGTCATTGGGGGCCAGATCAGGTGAGTAGGGAGGGTGTTCCAATACAGTGATTTGTTTACTAGCTAAAAACTCCCTCAAAGACAGTGCCGTGTGAGCTGGTGCATTGTCGTGATGCAAGAGGCATGAATTCTTGGCGAAAAGTTCAGGTCTAACTTTTTCATGCAGACTTTTAAGCACTTCCAAATAGTAAACTTGGTTAACTGTCTGTCCAGTTGGTACAAATTCACAATGAATAATCCCTCTGATATCAAAAAAGGTTAGCAACAGCATTGCAACAAGTTCGCGACCTTAGTTTTCAGAACTTGTATTTTCCCCACAACTAATAACAAACATGGTCATGTTCTTAAATTTTAAAAGTATATTCTTAAAGTTTGATACTTTCATTATCTTTCCCTAAAACACACACACACACACACACACACACACACTCACACTCACACACACACAAGCAAAGAGAAAGAAATAGAACGACAGTAGGGAAGACATAAATATTGCAGGCCTAACTTTAAACTTATTTATGTATATTTACACTTACACTAACAAAACAAGACACAAAATTCAGATTAATAGGTTACTTTTCTTTAACAATCATGATGTAAAAAACACCCTTGCAAAGAATAGTGTGTTATATCAGTAGCTTCTACGTTTACCTTTTCAGAAAATGCAAACCAGCTATGATTATCCTGCACAATTGATGTAATATTTATTTATTTAATTTCAGTGCACCTTCAATTTAAATCACTAGACTTAAGTTTGTTCAGCATAATTGTTTTTACATCGAGTTCTAAGTCCTGAAAATAGGACCTAACATATTCCTGCTGACTGGATGTGGGGACAGAGTCCCAGAGAACATTTTCCAGGTTCTCGGCCTCATGTGGAAAGGTGCTGACTCGGGTAGTGGATGGCCGTCAGCTATGGCTAGTTGGCCATCAGCTTTAACCAGTTAGCCTTTAGCCACTGATATAACCGCCATGGCTGCGTTGGTTGGTCAGTTGGTTGGTTGGCAGGCAGAGGAGCAGAGGGCAGGTTGCAGGTCATGTGACTCCAGCCTCCAGTGAGATTATAGTGTCTCCAGTGAGACTATAGTGGTATGATTCCCCTATCTATGGCTCCGTGGGTGTTCCTTTTTGGCCTCACCATATCCTGCCTTCTTATGTGGGGAGCGGGATTAGAGACCCTGCAGGCTGCCCTGTACGACACTGAATATATTCATGTTGTATTTTTATTTGAGATTGTTTAGCCATGTACTTATTCAAGTCTGAGAAATGATTATCTGGGTAAATTCAGTAAAGTCACTTAGTATATTTATCACACCATGTGCTTAGCTGTTATTAAAAGGGAGAAATATTTGTAGCCACTTACGTCTGTGGTATAAACATTAGTAAAATAACTGGTGGCATGAGTTCTGGGTTCCTTGAAAAAGCAGAGTTCTAGGCAGAGTGGATTGTACAACTCCCAGAGATGGGTCTCCCCTACCACTGACCACTGACCAGTCTAACCTACCCCAAAACATCACCCCATTTCACAAAAGTAACAAAGTTCTGCAGTAACTAACAAAAACCACACTCTTACATATGTAGGGGGAATACTGGTGTCATCCTGGGTTCAGTGGTCTGACAGGTTTTAGCTTATATCTTGGCTGCACCACTGCTCTGTGGCCCTGGAAGTAGTTTAACCTCCTAAGGGTTCCCTTTTCTTATCTATAAAAATACCCTTCGCCTTGTTTTAATCCTTCAGAGCTTCCACATCATGTTCAAGAAGTAAAATGTTCTAGTAAGCAAGACTCTTTCCAATTTGACCCCAATCCACCTTTCCAACCATCACACCCCTGTCCCCTCAGTTACCAGGCAAAGCACTTCTCACTGGCTGCCTGAATATGAAATGCTCCACGGAGCTTCCCTGCTTTCTGTCAGTCCTCCCCAGTCAATCAGAAAAACTGCCTCTGTTTAACAAAAGAAATGAAAACATCACCTGTCAGTAAGGCACTTCCAAATGCCTCTGGGTCCTCAGTTCCTTTGCTTGCTCCTATGCTCTCATCACACTAGGTACAGACCTTCTCCTTACTACTTGTTACCCTCAACTACAATTATTTATAATTATTTTGTTTGTTTGCTTAGCTTTTTCACGCCAGGTATGTAAATTCCTGGAAAACAGTGGCTTCATCTTATTTCAGTGTCCTTACTCTATCTTAAGGCCTTTGCACCAACTGTTCCTTTGACCTGGAATACTCTTACCCCAGACAGACATGGCTTCCTCTCTACCATGTTTCCCTGAAAATAAGACCTAACTGGAAAATAAGCCCTAGCATGATTTTTCAGGTTGACATTCCCTGAACATAAGCCCTAATGCGTCTTTTGGAGCAAAACTTAATATAAGACCCGGTCTTATTTTCGGGGAAACATGGTACTTCCTTCACATCTTTGCTCAAATGTCAGCTTCTTGCTGAGGCCTTATCTGAACTCCCTATTTAAATGTGCAACATGGCCTTCCTCCTCCCTTGAGCTCCTGGGCCAGGCTCCTTAACCTTTTGTTTTTCCTGTTCAGTTAATACTTTCTAAAACACAATATAATTTACTTATTACCGTGTTTCCCCAAAAGTAAAACCTAGCCGGACAATCAGCTCTAATGCGTCTTTTGGAGTAAAAATTAATATAAGATTCAGTCTCATTTTATTATAAGACGGGTCTATAATATAATAATATAATATAATATAATATAATATAATATAATACCAGGTTTTATATTAATTTTTGCTCCAAAAGACACATTAGAGCTGATTGTCAGGGTAGGTCTTTTCAAGGAAACATGCTAGTTATTTATGGCTTATCTCGCTATCTAGAATGTAAATTTCATGAGAGTATAGGGATCTTTGACTGTTACTGATAAATGATAAGACCCTAGAACTGTGCCTGGCACATAATGGGTGTTCAGGAACTATTTGTTGACTAGGTGAGTGAGTGGGTTTTTGTATCCCAAAGGGCCTTGAAGTTCAACTACTATTGATTTATTAAATGAATGAATGTCTGTCCCAAAGTTGTTTCATGCACAAGTGAAAAAGGGAATAAAATTAATCTACCAGAAAAAGAACTAGGCCCTGGTTTTCTTTTCTTTCTCTTTCCTTGAGAGAGGCACGCACTTTTACAGACAGAACTGGGTTCAAATATCAGCAGAGACACTGCAGTGCTATTTTAGCCTCTCCTGATCCTTAGTCTTTTCAACGTAAAATAGGTTCAGTAATAATATCTAGTTCTCAGGGCTGTTGTTCAGAATTAAGAGATTATACTGCAGAAGCACTTCACCACAGATGCTGTGTAGAGAGCACCTGCTATTATGATTTCATTCTCAGTAATCAGGTGCTCTTATTATTACACATTCAACTCCCCATGAGCTACTTTTGAGAACAAGAAGCCAGAGACCAGGGTGGACACAGTCTCACTCTCTGCTCCTTGAAATGTGAACTTGTACCTCTGGAGCTGACCCAGAACCTAGACACTCTGGGTAGTAGAGAAGGAGGTGATTCCACACATTTTTTTCACATCTGCTTTCCTGACTGCCCTTTGTTCTTCCATCTAACACACTACATCTACACAACCACAACAACCCTACATTACGTGCCTTCCATGTAACATGACAAGTCAAACTAAAATCTTCTAATTTTACTCAAGCAGTGATATTTATCCCTTCATTCATTCAGTCATCCATTCTAAAGTATGTATTGATGCTGACCCCCCATGCTAAGCACCAAGTATACATCAGTGGATAAATCAGACAAGGCACCTGACATTAGAGCCTACAATCTGACAGGGATAGCAGGCAGTAAACAAGCGTATGTACAGACATAGAATCAGAGCTGTGATAGGTGCTCTGAAGGATACAAGCAAGGTGTGGTGAAAGATAATAACAGACAGTGAGGATAGACCTCATTAAAACAGGGTGGAGAAAGGGAGGTTCCCTGGAGTACAGAGATGTAGCATATCATAAGTACACTGTTAGTTTGCAGCTGACTATTTCATACCGGTGTCTCTGCTTCTCAACCAGACCACAAGATCTTCGATGACAGTGAAGGGTCTTAAACTAGATCTACTTGGCCAGGACTGAAGACCTTAGGTTCATTAAAGTGTCTACTTAGTTGGCTTTTACTGACCTTTCATGGGTTCAGGAGAGAATGGGGAAATGCAGTTCTGAAAACCTGCGATTTTATATGTTATAAAATTTTAAATATAGTGTCACATCTGATGAATGTTTTAGAAACTTTAAATTTTTTGCTTAATTATTATAAACTAATTTTGTGTCTCATACTGAAAATATACCCATCATTTCTTTTATTTTTTTATGATTGTGGATATTTAGAGTGTTAAATAGATTGAACAGGAAGGAATATGTGCCCAAAGAAGTATAAAAGTTGTAGGCTTTGAGGAAACTGACCTTAAATGCAGATGACATAATAAAAGAAAGTACTTTTCTATGACAGTTGTTATTTTACATAACAGATTTGCATTTATAGTTGATGTTTTATTAAAAAGAGACAGAAATCTTGGCATGGTTTGACAATGTTTTTAAGATGAGCTTATTTAAAAAGAAAAGCACAAAGCCCGAGAAATAGCACAATATGACCACTGGCATATTCCTTTTTCTGTCTCCTGAGAATAAAGACAAAGACAATTGGGATCCACTGGAAAGAAAAACTGCCTCATACTGTTCATTCATGAGTTTTTAGCTGTAATTAAACATCTAATGCTCCAGATGGCTAAGTATTCAAAATTAGTACATTTCAGCTTCACCAAAACAGTTTATTTTGAAATGTTCAAAATACTATCCAGTGGTGCTTAACAGCTAAGCAAGGGAATCTTTCAAAACTCTGAAAGGTATATTAGAATAAATGCCTCATGGAGAAATTCATGACTCCATAATACTCTCTTACCATTTTCTTCTTTTTTTCCTATTGATCTATGTAGTGAAAAATCTTAAAAATTAGACCTGAGTGTTCTTGTCTTGCACATAACAGCCATCCTACTTTAGGACAGAATCCCTAACCTTTGTCGGGTGAGAATGCAGTGTCTTACTTTCTAAATGCAGAGTGTATTTCCTTGACTCCTGGCTCTGGATCTGGATATGTGATTTGTTTTGGCCAATGGGCTGTGAGTAGAAGTGACAATGTGCCTCGCCAGGCTGAGGTTTTAAGAGCATCATGCATCTCTGCCCACACTCTCATGCCTCTGCAATCGCCATGAAAAGGATCTCTCCCTGAGTAGCTGATGCCTTAAATGAATATAAATATGCATGCAACAAAACTAAACACAACCCATATTAAAAAGTCAAATCCAGCTGAACCCTCAGCTTGAAGCAAAGCTTCCTAGCTGGGCTCAATCTACATCAGCAGACCCCCATTTGGGCAGCAGACACATGAGTAGAAAGAAATAATTGTTATAAATGTTACATCACAGAGTTTTGGGGTAGTTTGTTAGGCAGTAATAGCTAACTGATATACTACACATATGTCACCACCCCATTCTCTGAGGTCATTGGAGGAAGGAAGCTGAAGGGAGAGAAATTGCAGGTCACCTAAAGGAGATATCAAAAATTGTTATTTTGAGCATGTAACACCACCCCCAATAAATTTTAAACTTCTTGGGTCTGAAACAACTTGTTATCCATCTTCAACACATCGATAGTAACCACTTAAAATTCTGTTGACTTGGCTTTATTAAGAATTCTTTGGTGCAAATATCAGTACAACCAGCAAATATCAGTTTTCTTAAAGTCTCATCATTTGACATTTTTCTCTTCCCTGTCAATCAATTTGAGGCCCAAAATTTTAGGCAGGGATACTTGTCAATGTTTTTGCTAAATGAAAAATTTGGTTATGCATCTAAGCATAGTGATTGTTTTGTCAAAACTTCATTCATTATATTATATGCCACTTTTCTACTGGACACTATTCATAAGTGATTTCATTGAGTATTTACAACAATATTGTGAGGTAGGTTGTTTCCATTTTCAATTTGGTGAGCAGATTCAAAAAGATTAAACAACATGCTTAAGGCAACACAGCTAGGTTCAGTTAAGATTTATATATAACAGGGCCATCTGATTCCAATTTTCCCCAAACTACTACTATATTTTCCAAGAAATAAAATTGTTAACAAAATAAATTTAAATGTAAATATGTAAATTCATATACATAATATATATGTATATATGTATATATGTATATGTTATTATATTATATATCTAATATATATAAAATATATATATAACTTATATATATCTCAATCTCTCTCTTTGTCTCTCCCTCTCTCTGTCTCTCTCCTCTCCTCTCTCTCTCTCTCTCTTTCTCTCTCTCTCTTTTTTCTCCTGTCCTTTCCCCCTGTCCCTGTCTTCCTTCCCCCCCCCCCCGCTTTCCTCGCCCTCGGTTGTGTCTGTCATATGCACTGTGGTTTTATCCAGTGCAGTATTGACCCAGTGCAGTACTGACCCAAGTGAAAATTAGTGGATTCTTAGAGAGGTCACCTAAATCTCCCTTCTCTGCCTCAGCTCAATGCCTAACACTCCACAGATATGTAAACACTGTCTTACCAACTTACTCCAGGGTACCCCAACCTAATTTAAGATTTGTTTTCTCTATTGACTATATCTCACCTCGATATTGCATTGTTTCCTTCTTTATCCAATTAAATCATTCTGATCTGATTAGTTTCAACCTCTCAGCCCACACTAAGAAAATGTATTTCACTACAGAGAAAGATAAGTACCATATGATCTCACTTATTTGCGGATTCTAAAGAAAAGAATAAGTGAATGAACTAATCAGAAACAGTTTGGGAGACAATGAGGAAAAACTGAGGGTTGCTGGATGGGCGGGAGGGGTGGGGGGTGGGGGGGAGGGTGAGGGGATTGGAGGGCAGTCGGTGACCACAGGATGGCCACGGGGTTTGAAAATTAATCTGGGGAACGTAATTTGGTGGTTACCAGAGCGTAAGGGGGTTGGGGGGGGGGGGATGAGGGTGAGGGGGATCAAATGTATGGTGATGGAAGGGGAGCTGACTCTGGGTGGTGAACACACAGTGTGATTTATGGATGATGTGATACAGAATTGCACACCTGAAATCTATGTAATTCTACTAACAATTGTCACCCCAATAAATTAAAAATAAATTTAAAAAAAAATGTATTTCACTAAATTCTTGGGACCTAGCCTTCAAATTTATCAACTTTCCGGATGGCGTATAAATCCGATAAATTCACACAGGAACCCTAAGAAGAAACCACTGAAATGTTAAAGTTGCAAAGGGTCGTGTGCCATAGAAGCAAGTAAAAATAGGGAGAGTGAGAAATCTGAATAGGTGAGTGAGACTACCGTGTTTACCCAAAAATAAGACCTAACCGGAAAATAAGCCCTAGCACGATTTTTCAGGATGACTGACATCCCCTGAACAGACGCCCTCATGCATCTTTTGGAGCAAACCTTAATATAAGACCAGTCTTATTTTCGGGGAAACACAGGAGGAGGCTACATGCCTCTTTTGGTTTAAGAATAAAAGTTGAACTAGAATATGAGGACGGGACAGGACATTAAAGGTTATAAGAAATGTGAGCAAAGGCAGAAAGTCTTGAATGGAAAGAAGTCTTGGTTGGGTAGTTAGGGCCTGCCTGAGGAGGGGTGAAGAGCAAAAGAAGGATCTGGGTGTTAGGAAGAATCACATGGGCTCAAGTGCGAAAATAAAAGAGAAATCCTGGACAGACAATGAGTGCTCGCTGGAACAATTGCAGGAAACCATGGGCAAGAGTCTACGTTTTTATTACTTTGTCAGTAGTACCTACTCATTGATTCTGTGTCTCATCTCCCTTGGGGGACTCAATCCTTCTGTAGCTACGCATTGTCCTTCCTCTGTGTGTATGTCTGAAGTTTCTCACTATCTCTGCCTCGTTCTGTAGAGATGCATGTGTCTCTCTGGGTAAGCTACATGTGTATGGTGGTCACTACAAAGAATGGTCAGAACCAGCCATGAATTACAGGTGAAGGCAGAAGACTGGCAGTCCCTCATGTAGCTGCTTGATACTGGGGTGGGGAACCACAGCAGGGCAGAAAGCAAGGCAGATTCCTCCGTGAAAGAGACATGGATAAAAGTAACTGGAAAGTATAAATTAGGAAGAGCACTGCATCAGAGGCTATCTAGCCCAAGACTCTCATTTTATTGATTATAGAAGGAGTAAAAGGAGTAAATTCTGCATGTAAAATACCATTTTGAAATGTTATTTTTTAAATAATAGCTTGAGACCCTTAGAGTAAATCAATGAATTAAACACATCTTACATTACTCACATGGTAGCAGTAAACAATTTTAATTATATTAGATCAGATTTGATGTGGTTTTCTAGTAAAGCAGATTTTTGCTTAGAGCGGCTATGCATTAAATCCATTAAATATGTGAAAACGCTGTGCATTTGGGAAACATTAATTTGAAGTTTGTCATGTTGCTTTCCTCTGTTTTGACTTTCGCTATTCATTTACTTTTAGAAATAGTGCTTCAAGGATGGTGAGTTCTTGCAGTGTTCAGATAATTTAATCTACAACTATGTTTTGAAAGTAAGATAATCTCATTTGTGCCGTTAACATACTATTGATTTAAGTTTAAACACCTTGGGCTGAAGTCACCAATCCATCTTCCAAAAAAGACACAGGGGAGTTGAATTCTTCTCTCTTTGGAAATAACAACTATTCTACACTAATACAATCCTTTGTTTGGCCCTGCTTTCTAAAGTGCCTAAGTATATTGTTTCTACTATGAGCTGCTTCAAATCTTCTCTGGGAGTGAGAAGGCTAGAAATCCATAAATAGAGTCAAAGTGAGTCATGTATTAGTCAATAGGAGAATTGTCAAAGGATTATGCTTATCTATATGGCCAGAACAGTTCTGCTGCTTGGATTTTGGGATGAAGTACAAAAACATCACCTACTTCATAGACTAAAAAAAGTTATAATACCTGGTAACCTCCTAATCTAAAAGAAAAGAAAGCCAGTTATGCCTTTCCTATTTTGACTCACAAAATCTAAAGATGATAGAGGGCTTTCTGGGTCAGTCAGGTCTAATGCCCCATCTGATGCTGGAATGCCCTAAATTCTATATTCAATCTCTAGCTGCACGTTTCCAGTGATACAAACACTGAGCCCAATTAAGGCAGTAAGTAGATCCTATCATTATCTAGCTCTGATCTTTATATGGTCCTTCTGAATAGTGGTCAAAATCTTTCTCCTCTGAGCTGTAATCCAATCATAGGAAAAGTCAAATTTCTCTTTTACAACCTAAAACCCAATGATGCATGTCTGCTATCATATACCTCCTTCTTAGGATGAGTTCTGCCATAAAAGACAGGAACATTTACTCCTAACAAGCTGAATTAGCTATTGACTACCATTACTTTACTTCTATGCGTCTTTTTTTCTTTTTCCCTCTTACTTTTCCCATGTAACAAAACTACACAAAACATATTGAGACAGAAAGCTCTTATAAATTATCTCTGGTCATTTTTCAGCCCCTAGTTAGAAGAAGGGCTTTCTTCTCTTTAAGCCTTAACCTTAGAATTAAAGTCAGAGCATTTAGACTTTGTCTTTTAATATGGTAGTAATATGTCTGTTAATATGGTAGTCAGTAGCTACACTTGGCCATTAAAAATTTACAATAGTCAGTGTAATTGAAGAACTCAATTTTTAAATATAACTTCAATTAATTTAAATGTAAAAATTAAAGCAGCATAAACTACGTTCCATTAAACACTACTTTGTTGTTTTAGTGGATTGCATTTCACTTTAACCAGTGCATTATAGAAGATATATTTGTTGCATAATAATTTGTGTTTCTGGTCCATGTGTCATTTCCAATATACACATAAATGCATGACCAATCTAATAAGTGTCAGTGGCTTGATTCATTTTGAATGATTTTTTTTTTCTATGCACAGATATAACACTATAATATGTTTATTTGTATATTTTATATAGACAACAGAAGATATAGCGATATCTATGAAAGTCATAATTGATAATTAAATTGAAATACTTGTTTTAAACATAGTAGAATTCAATTATTTCTGGTACAAAAAATAAGCATGGACAAAATTTTAAATTTAAAATGAAGGCATGCTACTCATGCAGATTCAGGTGGAAAATAGAAGCTAGTATTATGACCACAACAGTAATGAATTACAAAAGAGAGACTGGAAGAAGTTGTCAGTGTTTTAAAAAAGAATGATAATTGCAATTTCCTGCAGCAGAGCAAAATGAAAAAGCTGCTACCCTTGTTATGTAAAACATATATATACAAAATTAAGTAGGCAAAGTTAAGATACATTTTTTTTCAGCAAATACATTGTGAATTTGCTAAGACATTTAAACAGTCAAAAGTATTCAGCAAAATTAGTTTATGGAAATTAGATTTAATGTCCAATAAAACGATAATGATTTTTCAATGGGATCTGAGTTTGTAAATCTGGTTTGGATCCTTACCTGAAACAGAACACCATTTTTAGATGGACACACAGTAAAACTAATTATTATTTCAATTATTGAATTTTTTTAGAAAATTATGAGGAAAAATTTTAAAAGATGTTTTACAGAAAGCATCTTTAGTTAAGCCACCAAATGATTACACATAGAATTCAAGATCTTACTAACAATATTACAGGTTAATTGATTCAAAATTTGAAAAACTACAAGTATTTTTTCATTAGTCTTATTTGAGTTGTAATGGTATAAGTCACCTTCCTGATTAATGCTTTGGTTTATATTTTGTCCTCAAAGGAACTTCCAAAATTACAAAAAAATGTTGTCAATTCTCAGTCTAAAAAAAAAATCAAGTTCAACAGCATTGGTATTTTTGAACATTTTTAAATTAACAAAGAAGTTTAGTGAGATATAAAAAATATTAGCTCCTATTATGGCACACATTGCTCTAGCTATATTAAGTCAACAAAATTTGGATTTATTGGAATTTTAAAACAAGAGAGGGGGGTGAGAGATGAGGGTAAGGGGGATCAAATATATGGTGATGGAAGGAGAACTGACTCTGGGTGGTGAACACATAATGTAATTTATAGATGATGTGATACAGAATTCTACACCTGAAATCTATGTAATTTTACTAACAATTGTCACCCCAATAAATTAAAAAAAAAATTATTGACACACAAAAAAAAAGAGAATGTTGTTTCCTCTATTGTTTTGTATCAATGTATAAAACATATTAAAAATATCTGTGATCAGTTTTCTGGGGCAGACTCCATGATAGAGTTCTTAAAATCATACTGTAAATAGCAAATGCTATGAAAACTCATCCATTTGTAAAACCGTTAAAAGAAATATAAGACAATTTAGTGATCTTGTATTCTTTGCAAATGCTTGCCAGTTGAGTTGCAGAAGAGTTTTACAGATTTACTATGTTAACTCTAATTCGAGATATTCTTGAAACAAAAGAAATGCTTGCCAAATATAAAATAATCAAAAACAAAAAAAATGAGACTGTGATTCATGCCACAAAAAATAACAGTGTGATTTATGTTTTCTCACTGATATGACAGTGCATATAAATGAACTAAATTTGGTGCCCTGAAAGGGAAAGTAAAAACTCATTTACGACCTAACAATATAGTATAGGAATTTATGTTGAAATAGAAACTTTTCATAATAAAATTCAATAATATTTTGCAATTATTTCTAATATGAATCAATATTTCAAATATTTATAATTATAACCAACAGTATTATGTGAATTACTGCCAAACTAAAAAAGAAAAACTTGAATAATGCTTGGTTAATTGTGCTAAATGTAAAGATGATTTTCAATTTAGGCAATACCACTTTGAATTTGATGGCAATAATACTGAGTTGACACAAGAGTTTGTGAATTTACTTAACTTGGACATAGTTTTGAAACTATGTCAAATCAATTCTAGAACAGATAAACAGATTTTGTCAAATGGATGCAAACATTAAAGGAAAATGACTTTTTGCTAACTGTTTCAATTATTGGAAAAGTTGGGGGTATGTTTAGAGTTACTTGAGTCCCTGAATCTACTTTTCCAACTGCAAATTTTATAAAATCCAGGTATAGACCAATTATTTCTGATGAAAATTAATATCCAAAGTGGGATAAGTGGAAATTATATGCCAGATTTTGAAGACTTTTTATGAAAACAAAGTGAAAAATATCTCATAAATGTTTTATGTTGATTGTGAATTGGAATGATATTTTTATCTATGGGGTTAAACTATATATATATATAATATATATAAACTATATATATATAGCTATATATATTATATATATATTATTAAATTGGAATGATATAATATATATTTATATATATATTATATATATTATTAAATTGAAATGATATTTTTATCTATGGGGTTAAACTATATATATATATATTATTAAATAGTCATGAATCTATACTGGTATAAATAAATGATGCTTTTATTTATTTTCACTAAAGCAATGAAAGAGAATAGATAAAGCTTCCACACAGAATTCCAAATGATTTATTAGATACTTCCCCCTGAAGGAAGCAGAGCATAATTCCCAGTCTTTAAGTCTTTCTTCCAAACAGTACAGTATGGAAAGGGCTGGGGGAGTAACTTACAGGGAGAAAACTCACAAACACTACCGCAGCCAGCTGCTATCAAGGTTAACATCCTCTGTGGTAAGTTATAGTGATCGCGGGTACCTTTGATATGATGTGATGAGAACGGCAGTGTGCTTCAGTGGTCTTTCTCCCAAACTCTCATAATCCCTATGATATATGTATTTTAACACTACCACCAAGCAATTAATTCAATTCTAGTACTATCTACCTGGAGATAGCATCAGATCACACAGGTTAAGGGTCTGGTCCTACAAGACACAGTCTTCCCCACTTGAGACACCAGGCACACGTCCTGATTGTCACCTGTGTTTCTGAGCCACCAGCTATTGAGCAGAGGTTATAACAACCGCCTTTCTGGGTTTGACTAGTTTGCTAGAGCTATTCATAGCACTCAGAGAAACATTTTACTTACTAGATTACCAGTTTATTACAACGTATGTTAAAGGATAGGAATCAACAGCTAGATGAATCTGTCCCCATGAAGTTTGGGGACCTGCACGTAGAGGCCTTCTGGGTCTGGAAGCTCACTGACCTGCCTCCTTGTGGGTATTTTTTGGAGGCTCATTTCATAAGCATGAGTGAATAAATCATCATCCACTGGCAGACAATTCAACCTCCAGCCCTTTTGCCCTCCTCCAATGTTGAAATAAGACTGAAAGTCCCAACCGCCAGTCACATGGTTGGTTCCATTGGCAACCAGCCCCCATCCTTAGGTGCTTTCCAAAATTCATCTCATTAACATAACCTCAGATGTGGTTGAAAGGGGTCTGTTATGAATATCAAGACCCCTTTATTACCTTCATCACTTAGGAAATTACAAGGGTTTTTTTAGGAGTCCTGTGGCAGAAACGGGGACGGGACGAGGACCAAATACAATTTCTTATTGTAAGTCACAATTTTACAATCCCTGTATAATCATGAGGAAAACATCCGACAAACTCCGATTCAGGGACCTACTACAAAATACCTGACCAGTATCTCTAAAACTATCAAAATCATCAAAGCAAAGAAAGTCTGAGAAACTGCCACAGTCAAAAAGGGAGCTAAGAAGATATGATAGCTAGCTAGCTTCCTGGATGGGATTCTGGAACAGAAAAGGGGCAGCAGGTGAAAACGAAGGAAAGCTGAATAATGTATGGATGGTAGTTAACAATAAAGTATCAGGATAGATGTATTAATTGTGACAAATATATCACACTAATGTAAGATATTAGTGCTAGGGGAAATTGGGTACAGGGTATACAGGAATCTCTGTACTATATTCACAACTTTTCTATAAAACCTCAAACTATTCTAAAATTAAAATGTTATTACAAAAATTTAATTTCACCTGTTTCTTTTTTAATGCAGCTACTTAAACATTTTAAAATTTCACATATGGAGCACATTATGATAGCATTGTAAAACATTGCTCCAAAGAATGAAGTTGCAGGGAGCAAACAGCAGAGAATCTATTCTCTGGAACGCTCTGGTGGGAAGCCTGCCTGTACCTCTTACCACACATATCACACTCCCTCTTAGCGCGGGGTCCTCATGGGTATGATGAGAATTAAAGGGTTGTTGCAAAGATTACATAAGATGATTTATTTGAAGGAAACTAGCACAGATCCTGGCCTCACAATGAACAAACACTTTCGACTGTTTAACATGTGCTAGATTCTTGCTGCAAAAGGAGGCGAATAATTGCAATGCAGTATGAAGCTCTGGGGAATTGCAGAGAAAGGAACAGCTACACAGTCAGGAAGGCTTCCCGGAGAGAACATCTGACTTGCATCTTCAGAGGTTGGACAGGGGCTGCCACACAGGCCCAGAAAAACTGTTGATTCCCAGATGGATATCCCCAGTCTAAATGTTGAACGTATAATATAGACTTATGTGTTTTTCCTCCCATCCTTAGGGCTTGGTTCCCAAACTCTTGGTTACTACTTTCTTTGTTGCCAAGTCACCTTGTTCTCCTTGTGTATGCCTTAATTTAGACTATATAAAACTGGCACTCCAAAATTTCCAGTTTCTAATTTAATTTCTGTATCACATTCAAAAACTTATTTTTGCCTGGAGCTTAAATAAGTATAATTTTAATGCAAAGGAATAAAGAGGCTTAGTCATCATCCACTATCTATTCACATTACATTTAAATTTGTTCAAATGTAACCATTCTACTAAGAAATATGGCTCATGGTTTTCTTCCCAGCAGGAGATGGACAATTAATTCCATTTCCAGCAGAATGCTTCAGTGATGACAATCTCTTCGCCTGAAGTACTTGGCTTCCTAGCCATTCATCCATCTTTTCTTCTGCCCACTCATTCTTTCACTTCTCGAATGTTGTGCCAACCATGTTGTCCAGTACTGATGACACATTCTTCTGCATGTATGTTTTCGCGTGTTTGTGATATGTTCCAAGTAAGGTGTAAATAACTCAAAGACCTGATTGATAGCTCCTGTCTCTTCTGCAGTCATCTTACTTGCTGACTGTCCTTCCTGCTCCAATCACTCCCTGCACACCCACCACCATCATCACCACTAATAGCCACACCCAGTATGTATACTGTCCTCCCTACACAGACCAGGGAGCATGATGTGTTTTACACTGAGCTGCAGATAAAGGAGAAAAAGGAGTGAACGATAAGATCGCCTCCTCTTTTGTCTAAATAGGAAATATTAGTCCTTCTACTCTCACTTTCCCTGTTTCTACACTACAGCTTTTGTTGTTGTACTTTTACCATGAAATCCAGTTTTCAGTAATTGTGATTAAGTTCAGGCTTATCTCTTGGCAAGCTATTCTCCTTTATTTGATAAATCAGAAAAAGTTTCTCCGAAATATCGGCCAAGACAAGTTTTCCAGTCTTGGGAAAGAGAGACACATTCTCAATGACAGGAAATGAGGTCTGTGTGGGGTTTCAGGATCACCCCTTCCAATAACTTGCCAAGGTACAATCCTTGCCATGGTTTTATGCATGGGCTAGTGCGGGCCAGGGGTAAGTTCAAGGTGCTGATCAACAAACCTGAACTAGCAGTTATTTCCGTCTGATACAAACCAGATCTCCGGCACTAAAAGCTATTTAACTTAATTACTCTTGCCGTATGAAGCAAAATGGGAAACTGAGCGCTGTAATCAGTGCCAGCCTTCTTGACTGATCTGATTGTTAAAGCTGCAAAAGAAATCAGTTATGGTGGGGGGAGGGGTGTTATTTGGTTTCCTTCCTGCTAACTTAGTTGTTATTCTGGGGAATGCATTTCATTATAGAGAGAACTCGGTTATTTGCTTTCTAGTAGCTGGCTCTTTTTTGGTTATTCCTACTGGTGCCTTTCCTTTGCTGAAAAACAAAGACCTGTTTACAAGGAGACCACATATTTTGGCTTCCATTTCTGAGCTTTCTCCCATACCAAAGGAAAGCAAGGTAGTGTGATGCAAATAGCTCCACAGTAGGCTACCTTTGCCAACCAGGGACCTATTTTCAACTGCATGCAAACTAGAACTCTCCAAAGACCTGTGAACTGTAAATAACTCATGCTGTGAAAGGGGTCAGCTTGGTTTAATTTAGAGTTCCATAGAGCTTTTTCTATAGAAATTCAAACACCGGTGAACAAACCCCTCCGGGGCCTTTAAAAAAAATTCCAGGGCCAGCGCCTCTATTTACTCTTTAGACTCCTGCCTGTCTGGTGGAGGTCTGCTCTTAAAAGCTAATCAGCTCTTCTAGGGTCGCTGCCACAGCTCCCAGAGGCAGGCTCCCTCCTCCGCACAACTCCTGCATTGAGCTGCCCAGTTACAGTGCTGACTGGGAACCTGGGAGAGGAAGCATTAGCAGAAAAAGCAGTCCTGAGCTTAAAGCTGAGGTCAGGACAAGGCTGGGGACCCGCAGACAGTGACAGAGCTGAGCGAACCTCATCTGTCAGTCATTTAACACAGCTCTTTTCTTCTGCAGTGGAGAATTACTCCCAGTCCTATCCTGCCACACAGCTGTCCCACCAGGATTCTCTGAGAAATATCTTCATTGTCCTCTCTTATAAAATATATCCCCAATTCTACAGTGGCCAGAAAAGTCAAAAGGGATACTGAGCATCGTTACTCTCTGCATGTCCATTCTTCAGAAGTCATTGATGGGGAAACCCAGAATACCAAAGGATGACAAGGAAAAGCGGTCCAAATGGGTAGGTGGCAGAACCAGAAAGTTTCAGAGACACGATCCTATAAAGTCTCCTCAAGCCATAGAGAAGATTTTAGGTTCTGAACTCTCACTTTATCCTTACTCAAAAAATTGGCTTAACTTGTGGCCAAAAGATTTGAATTAGCTCTTAGGAGGGACTTTTTTACTGCAAGAATGTGAGGCCTGGAATAATAAACACTATTTTTAACATGTCTTGCTCTGAGGATGTTCAAGAGAACAGAGATTTTGATTTTTTTTTTCCTGAGGTTATAAGAAGAGTTCTGCTTTGAACCAGATGACTCCTCAAAAGTGGCAAACTTTGCAAGATTTATTGGTAAAGACAGCTGCCGGCTCTGGCAAGGCGAATGAAAAATATCCTGGCATACACCATAAAGCAAGTTAATACTCCATTATGATCACAACCTAGAACAGCTCTCCCATAAAAGAAAGTTGAACTCTTTGCTGTACAGGGTTTAATTCCGTGATCTTCCTTTATCGATGTATATACTGCGAAGAGATATCCTGACAGGTTTCTAAGCATCAGTGCTGATTCACCCAGCCAGGGCAATCGGTCCTGTATAGTTCAAAAGCAGCGTAATCTTCTTTTTGATCAGGCATGTCTCTGCTGGGCTAGCTTCAATCATGGCCAGCTGAGTCTTGTGGTGAGGTATCAGAAGCCCTGGAAAGTCTGTCTGCCTCAAACATCTGCTCTCTTAAACCCCAATACACTACAGCGCCAGGTTTTTTTAACAGGTCCATCTTTGAACCAGTCTTTGGTTAAGGCCTTGTGTCTGCAGGTATGTAAATATGTTACCTGGAAAGGGAAATGTTTAATCTGTGAGGACCTATCAATCTGTTTGTATCTATCCACACTTTGACGAGGTGGTGAATACCTAACCTACAGAGTGACCTAGGACTACTAACAGAAATCAAAGCCCTGGGAGCACTAAACTGGGAAGGGTGTGTGTGTGTCTGTGTGTGTGTGTGAGAGAGAGAGAGAGAGAGAGAGAGAAGAGGGAGAGAGAGGGAGGGATGGGAAGGGAAAGGAAGGGAAGGGAGGGGAAAGGAGGGGAAGGGAAGGGAATACTGGTGAGGAGCAGGAAGACTGAAGACAAAGTAAGGAGTGCAGATGTAGGACAGCACCACAAAAGGCAAGCGTGTCCCATGCTGTGGTTTTGTTCTGTTTAGGGTAGCCCGGCCCTAGTTGCTCCCTGCTCTGCCATGCACTCGCTTTGACCTTGACACCAGAAGATGAGGACCTCAACACTAAGGTGTTCGAAGGCAAGCCTGGACTGGCAACAAGAAAAGCTGTCGCATTGGAGGCACTCTGGCAGGGCAGGGAGGCAAGGTAAAATGTCTCCCTAAGGAGGATCACAGAAATCTGTCACCATTGTGACTGAACCAAAAAAAAAAAAAAAAGCCCTAAAAAGCAGCTGTTCTGTTACTGTGAAATGCACAGCCCGGCACATATGCTGCCTGAGCCTGCCCACACAAAAATGAGTGCACTGACCGGAATGCACACATATGCATGTATATATTTACAGTAATGCATTGAACAAGGGTAGCTATGTGCGCAATCAGTTGGCTTTTTTTCTTATAAAGAATAACAGAATACACACAGTCAATAATAATAATAATAAAATAATAATAAAATAATAATAATAAAAAGTCAAGCTCGAAATCACTTCCGGAAATTTCTAACCTCAATTATTTCTTTCTCTTGGTAAGTTTCGTTTCCTTCAGCGTGTTACACAGCCTCTGGATTTGGTTTCTGGATGGTAAAAACTGCCAAATACCAGCCTCTGAGCTCTATTTACTTCGGTCTCATTGTATTGGCATCCCCCCACCCTGGGAAGAGTTTGAGCCAATGTAGGGAAACCAGAGACTCTGAGACCTGGCCCCATCTGCTTTACAGACACCTAATTAGAGCTGGTAGATGCTGCCACCCATGAGCAGGTGAGCCATTCTCATCCCCAACTAGCAGGATGCCTGGATTAAGTAGCCCTCTCGAGAACCCCAAGTGACTGACAGCCGGATCTCTATGCCGACATTGTATCCACGAGACTACTCGGCTCTCAAGCCTAATCTCAATTGCAGCTTAGTATGAACCAGCTTCTCTCTTAAATGTCATTTATTTTGAATGCGCATCCCATTCCCAACTTCTTTCATTCGCAACAATTTGATGCCTTTCACTGACTTTGCTTTTGTCCACTCTCACCCACGTATGCTGTTCCAGCTTACACTTTTGGTCCATCAGCCAAAAGCATTGTGCCATTCCAAGTACGTTTCTCCGTCTTTAGATTCTCTTCTCTCTATAATGCCTTGACGTTACAGAATTCTTGACTACAAGACAGATACAATTTTATCTTGTCCATCTCTGTTCCTCTGCAAGTAAACAGAATAAACTGGAGAAGGAAGGCAAATCAAGATTATTTGGAAACATACTGAAAAAAATAAGTTTTAAAACTTATTGTTTTAAAATATTGGAAATGTAAAGGAAATGAAGTAGGGTCAAATGAGGTAACCTTAAGTAGAACAGAGTACAGGTGTTAGAGAGGAGAAGACAGGAATGAAAGAAAGAAAGAATGAAATGTAGGAGAGAGTCATCAGCTAAACCAGTTAAAAGGTTAGAGACCAAAGTAGGTTACATAAAAGGGGACATGAACAAATTTTGACCTAAGGAATAGTCACTGGATTTATTTAATCCTGGGAAGCCATCATTTACCTCAAACAACCAAAAAAAAAGTGTAAAAATAAAAGACATAGCAAAGAGAAGATTGAGATAAATAAAAATTTCCTAAATGTCAAGAAAAAGAGGAAATGACAGGGTCTGAAGACCATCAGAGGGAAAATCCATGATGGGGCAAGACTGGAAAATGTTTGGATACATTTCAGAGATGCGGCAGTCATCCAAACTTTCCCAGGACGCAGCCCCTCTGCAGCAAACCCTTTGCAGTTCATCCATCACTCATTAAAAGTGTACCAAATGAGCCTTAAAAGAGATAGATGACCTTTCCTAGTTTTTCATGAATAATGTTAGTGATGATGTATTTCATCTTCACAGAACTGCTCAGGGCCTCAAATAATTTCCAACCCTCTCTGCCCTTAATACAGAACGAAGTAAAAGGCCCTATGGCAGGAGCACTGAGAATGCTAAGCATCCGTTTAGTATTTAATTTTACCAGAGTGCATAGTTCTTACAAGTCAGTGTCTACTGTGAAATCTATTTGGTGAGTAAGCATGTTGCCAAATTCTTATTTTAAGCCTTAGCACAGCTGTGGCATGGACATAAAAATATAGCTTCTTAACCTGGAGGAGTAGAGACCATGCTTCTATTGAGAAATAGTTCAAGAGGCTAAGATTTTTTTCTCTGCAGTATCAGAATACTGTTGGTAAAATGAAACATCAGTTACTAAACAAGATTCTTGGACCTTGACAATGAATAAATGGAATTTTGAAAGTGATGAAAGGGCATAACTCAGATGATTATGAAGCTCTGGGCAATGTAGTGCTACATAGATACTAAATATTAATACTGTAATGGAATTTTAAGTTAATTTCAAGTTCAGATCTTCTAGAATTGGTTCAGGCTATATTCAGCATTCCTTTCCTGATTCGTTTTTAGTAAAGTTACTTTCTCTTTTTAATCTAAGTAAAAGATAAGACATAGAAAAGGTTTGATTATGATTAGTTTTATTTCTAAACCAAAAGTGAAAAGCAAAAATCTGGACATTGAAACCTCAAATACCCATTATTATGGATCTTTGTGGGGGTTTTTTGTGCAGAGATAGCATCTTCCTTCCATATTGTTTGAGTGCTTATCTTTAGTTTATCAACCTAAAAGCATCTGTATTACTGAGCTTGATATGGCTAAGAAGATTTCATCCATAAACAAAGTATATTTTTTGTCACTGACAATACAGTAAACAGAGTGCTTTTGTCAAACATATATTCTAATAAGAGAAGATCAACAATAAATAAACACATACACATTATGCCAAGTAGTGCTAAGTAGTAAGAAGAAAAATAAAGCAAAGTAGGGAGAGAAACAGAGAGATGAGAGATTGATTTTTTTTTTTTTAAGTGTGGTTGAGAAGTCCTCTTCAATAAGGTCATATTTGAGCAGAGAAGTGAATAAAGGGAGAAAAATGGTCATGAATATATATAGATGAAAAACATTTCAGAAAGAAGGAGAGGTAAGTGAAAAGGCTCTGAGCTAGAAGCATATGTTGCATAGGTTAGGAAATAGGAAGAAAGCTAGTGGGGCTGGCTGGAGAAGACAGAGGGAGGAAGATTATGGAAGGAGGTAAATGAGAAAGAAAGATGGGGTAGGGCCATATTGTGTAGGACTTTGTAGGCTATTATGAGAGGGCCTGGAGTATAAGAATGTTATTTAGAAGGGATAAAGGAGGAAACAGTCAGCAAACCCTAGCAATAACGGAGGTAAATGAGGATGGAGACTTGCTCTGTCACAGCAGGGGCAAAGCTGGTAAGAGGCAGTTGAATTCTAGAAATATTTCAAAGATAGAACAATCTGGATTTCCTAGTGGATGGAGTGTGGGATGTGAGAGATTGAAAAGAATCATGAAACCTCTCTGGTTTTTTTTGCTAAAGCAACTTGAAAAGTGGAGTTATCTTTAAGTGAGATGGGCAATTTCATTCTACAAACTCAGGTGATCAGGGAATATGTGGCATTCTCCTCAACCTGTACACAAGTTCTCCTCTATATGGCTGTCCCTTTCAGTTATTTTCTTTCTACTCCCTCACCTTTGTAACAAGGCCTGCCTTCAAGGGAAACTACTGTACCACAGCCTAACTGACCTGGGGGAAGGGAAATACCCAATTCAGGCTCACTAAAAGCCTGAGAATCCTGGGACTATGGATGCTTTCCCTCACCCACATCTTTCTACCACATCAGTAGGGCTTCTTTATCATAACATGGAATTACACCTAAAAGAAGTCTAAGGCCCAGATTCTATTTAAGAGAAGACGAAACCAAGGACATTAGGGGAAATTTTAGCCTCTGACACCACAGCTATAGCAAACAATAAACACAGCTTAACTCTTAATCAGATTATGTCTGCCTTTCAACAAAAAATTACAAGCCATGCTAAAAGGCAAAAAACACAGTCTAAAGAGTCATAGCTAGCCTCAGAACCAGACTTAGATATAGCAGAAATTTCTAAACACACCACAAAGCTATAGTAACCAAAACAGCATAATAATGGCATAAAAACATACATGTTGACAAATGGAACCAAAGAGAGAGCCCAGAAATAAACCCACCCACTGATCCTTGACAAAGGTACCAAAACATACAACAGGGACAGGACAGTCTCTTCAATAAATGCTGTTGAGAAAATTGGTTCTCCACATGCAGAAGAATGAAACTGGACCACTATCTCACTCCATATACAAAAATCAACTCAAAATAAATTAAAGACTTAAATGTAAGACCCAAAACCGTAAAACTATTAGAAGAAAACAGTGGTCTGGGCAATAATTTTTTGGATATGACCCAGAGGCACAGGGGAAAAAAGAAAAATAGACAAATGTGATTCTATCAAACTAAAAAGCTTCTGCAACGAAAACAATCAACAGAGTGTGGAGACAAGAATCAGAGAAAATACTTGCAAACCATACATCTGACAAGGGGTTAATCCAAAATGTATAAGCCTCAATAGAAAGAAAACAAGTAACCCAATTTAAAAATGGGCAAAAAATAAAAAAGAACAAAATCTTACCACTTGCGACAACACAGATGGACCAGGAGGGTCTAAGATTGAGAAAGACAAATATCATATGATCTGACTTATATGTGGAATCTAAAGAACAAAATAAATGAACAAACAAAACAGGAACAGACTCATAGATACAGAGAACAAACTGATGGTTACTAGATGGGAGGGGCGTTGGAGAACTGGGTTAGAAAGGTGACGGGATGAACAAGTATAAACTGGTAGTTACGAAATAGTCATGGGGATATAAAAGTACAGCATAGGGAAAATAGTGAATGATATTGTAATAACTGTACAGTGTCAGATGGGTAATAGACTTATTGGGTTTATCACTTTGTGAGATATATAAATGTCTAATCACTGTGGTTTTGTACACCTGATACTCATATAAATAAATAAATAAATAAATAAATAAATAAATAAATAAATAAAATGGGCAAAAGATCTGAATAGACATTTCTCAAAAGAAAACATATAAATGGCCAAAAAACATATGAAAAGATGCTCAACACCACTAATCATCAGGGAAATTCAAAACAAAACCACAAAGAGATATCACTTCATACCTGTTAGAATGGCTATTGTCAAAAAAAAAAAAGATAACTGTTGGTGAAGATGTGGAGAAAAGAGAACCCTTGTACACTACTGGTGGAAATATAAATTGGTCAACCATTATGGAAAATAGTATGAAGAATCCTCCAAAAATTAAGACTAGAATTATCACATGATCCAGCAATCTAACTTCTGGGTATTTATCTAAAAGAAATGAAATCAGTATCTCAAAGAGCTATCTGCACTCCCATGTTCATTGTAGCATTATTCATAAAAGCAAGATATAGAAATGAACTAATTGCTCACCAATGGATAAAGAAGATGTTGTTTACTAAGTGTACAATGGAATATTATTCAGCCATGAGAAAGAAGAAAATCCTGCTGTTTGCAATAACATGAATGAACCTGGAGAACATTACTAAAGTGAAATAAGCCAGACAGAGAAAGGCAAATGCTGTATGATCCCACTTATATGTGGAATCTTAACAACAACAACAAAAATGTTGAACTCATAGAGGCAGAGAACCGAACAGTGGTTACCAGGGGCTGGGGACGTAGGGAAATGGGGAGATGTTGGTCAGAAACCACAAAGTTGTAGTTATGTAGGATGAATACATCTAGAGATTTAATGTACACAAATGATGACTATAATTAATAATACTGTCTTGAACAGTGGAAATATGCTAAGAGAGTAGATTTCAGGTGCATTCATCACCAAAAAAAAATGGTAACTATGTCGAGATATGTTAATTAGCTTGACTATAATCCTTTCATTATGTATATGTATATGTATATCAAATCATGTTGTACATCTTAAATATATACATTTTTTTTTTAATTTAAAAAACGAGAATAGTGTGGGAAGTTCACAGTTGAAATTAGACATATTGAGAATGGGAGACAAAGAGAGGGTGAATTTCAACAGTCAGTTCTCTTTCCTTTTGTGAAACCAGTAGGGTCTTTTTGCACCAGTAGTGCAAATAGAATATAATCAGCTAGAGAAAAAAAGGGGTATGTACACTGAAGTGTCAGGGTCCCATAAAGCAAAGAAAGGTAGATCACAGAAGAATGAGAAAAAGCATAAATACAGAAGTCAACAGAAAGAGAATTGGAAAAGTACCATTTTGAGGAAACTTGAGAATAAGGATTCTCGCCAACACACATACCTTAACCAGAGTGATCCATAGCCGTAGGCACTGACTAATATACTCAGGATAAGAGATTTGACCTCAAAGAAATAGTAGAGGGAGAGAGTGGTTGGTTTTATGCACCAACTGCTCAATTGGTGTATTTTAAAATCAACTGTGAATATAATATAGATCCAAGGTAATAGATGCTGCCCCACTTATGAAATATTTGCAGATTGTTGGGTGAGAAATTATTATTTGCCACCAATACATTCTATGTGTTTAATTACATGAGTCATTGCAGCACTATTCACAGTGTCCAAAACATGGAAACAACTGAAGTGTCCTTCCGTAGATGATTGGATAAAGAAGGTGTGAGATATATATATATATATGTATATGTATATGTATATGTATATGTATATGTATATATATATACACACACACATACACAATGGAATCTATATCTGTATATACAATGGAATACTACTCAGCCCTAAGGAAAGATGAAATACTGCCATTTGCAACAATATAGATGGATCTTGAGATTATTATACTAAGCGAAATAAGTCACACAGAAAAAATCAAGAACCGTATGACTTCACTGTTATGTGGGATATAAAACTGAAAGCAACAAAGGAACACGGCAAAACCTCATAGAAACACAACAGTTTAGTGGTTACCAGGGGAAAGGGGGCAGACAAGAGGTAGAAAATGGTAAAGGGGGTCAAATATATGGTGATGGAAGGAGATTTGACTTTGGATGGTAAACACACAATGCAATATATAGATGATATATTATAGAAGTGTACATTTGAAACCTATATAATTTTATTAACCAATATCACCCCAATAAATTTAATTTAAAAAATTAAAATAATTTTAAAAAAAGAGTCAGTTGTAAAAACCTATCCTGCTTCAGGTGTTAAGCAAAACTTTAGTGGTGTTCATACTGTGTGAGGTTCAGTGCTGCTGAAAAGGATCAGTATAGAAACAGACATAATCACAACTCATGAACATAAACCCTCAAAGCAATTTATTCTAACTCCACAATGGAGGTTACATGTTTCTACTCCCCACAGATCACTTTCATTTAATATTTTCTCTACCACATTCAGACAGGAAATTATGTATAAATCAACCCTATTATATAGCTGAGATCTAGAGATCTAGGCAGATAGGGGTGAAGGGAATAGCAACACTTACACAAAATAATTGCACTTCTGACTTTTAATATATAGAAGTCTTTCCTTGGTTCAGAAAGAAAAGTACCATTTATAAGACAAAGGAGTCTTTTTCTTAATAAGGAATAAGGTAACAAGCACAGTGTGGCAGAACAATCTCCGGACTGGGAATTAGTAGATCTTTGTTCTAATGCTCAATCCACCACTCACAAACTGTGTCATTGAGGAAGTTGCTCAGCCTATGTGAGCCTTGTTTTCCTCCTTTGTAGGATAAAGATGATTATACCTGCCTTGTATATTTCATACTGCACTATCAACCGAGATAATGTATACCAACATGTTTGGGAGACAATAAATTATAATTTATATTTTTGTAATACGTGCTGCATCCATTATTTCATTTAATTATGAAATCACCATGAATATACAAGTTACTATTCAAGTTATTATATTATATAGTCTTTCACATTGGGAACATAAGTCATGGCAAGATTCAATTTATCACGTGCAATTGGCAGATAAATTCCTCAACATGTGGAATACAGTTTAAGCTGCATTTAAAGAAAACCACATTTTGAGGCTTTTTTTTTTTCCTTTCAAAGAAGACATCCAACATGGCCTTAGAAAACACAGAAAGCAAAGAACAAATTGAGGTAGGACAGGAGAAAAATTGTTTCAGATTTGCACTTCACAGGACTCTAATGTCACGTAGTGAAATTATAAGTAGTGAATGTATTTTCTCTACCAATCTACACTGCTATAAAGACAGTGAAATATATCTTCATCTGGTTTGATAGCACTTGGTAAATATTGTTCACCTAAAAGATGTTATAAATTACTCACTGCCACATAGGAAAAAGAGTCAGCCTTCCCAACTATGAAGTAATCAAAGGCTATATTAAAAAACTTGGAGACCATAGTCATAAAATGTGATTTAACTGAGGATTTTATGGTATGCTCATGAACAAGTAAATCAGAATCTTCAGTGTTTATCTCTGATAACTTCTGGTTTCACAACCTATCATCACCCAGAAATGAGCTGCTATAATTAACCCCTGATACAGAGACTCCATAAGCAACCTATAGATAATAAAAATGATAAAGGATATTTTGGTGTCACTGAGGGTGTCACTTTTAACTTTCTTTCCTTGATCAAATATCAGATCTGAAATCTTGAAGGGGAAACAAAAGGACAATATCTAAAATAGTATTGATTTTTTCTTAAAGGTAAACCTTGTTTGTATAAGAAAAAATAGTTTTCAAGAAAAACAATCCAAAGTTATTCATGGAAACAAAGCTTCAACAAATCTTAATCTACTTAGGGTTCTAATGAACTAAAACTAAAATAAGCAAAGCTATCTAAGGAATATCCTAAAACAATTGTTGGCAATCTTTTTTCAATAAAGGTCAGAGAGTAAATATTTAAGGTTTCATTGGCCACACAATCTCTATGACAACTACAGCCATAAACAAGATGTAAATGAATGAGCAAAACTATGTCCCGATAAAAAGAGAAGTTAAGATCAATAGGTATTTGTCCCACCCTTCTGAGGCCAACAGAGGGAGGTTCTCCTCCCTCAGAGTTCCTTGGAACTCTTCTCAACTAGGCCTCACGTATCTCTCCCTTCAACTGAGATCGATGTTTTACTGCAATGAAACAGAACTGTAAGGAGGACAGATTTCAGTTGAACTCTGTGAATCCTTCTTGTGAATTATCAGCATGAAGTGTGGTCTTTGGGAATGTCTACACTTGAAACTGGTGTCCGAAGTAAGGGTGGCCTTGTAGACTATTCCTTAACTTCACATTCTGTGTCCCCTAATTGGATATATTAAAATTGGGGGAGGCCAGAGAAGGTGTATTTGAATATCATTTGTGAAAATACCCAGTCTGCCTCAAGACACTGGCATAGTCCCAGAACCAGAGAAAGATGGGGGAATTGAAAATCCTTCTCAGGGAATTCTGAGATACTCCTAGATTTAAAATCCTTTCCACTGGGAATTTTTGATATTTTCTAAGTAGATAACAACAGAAGATAGCAGGGCGCTGGACAGAGTTTATAAGTTGATTGCTTTATCATCATCCCACTAAAAGGCCTTCCCTGGCCTGCTGTTATCTAAGTCATAAATCAAATAAGTTTCACATTGTATATTCTCTGAAATCTAACCCCAAACCAGTTTGATTTCCTGCTGCTTCTTCCTACACTATCCCAGCGGGTCCTGTCCCAGAACTTAGATTTACAGTGGTCATCTGGCATCAATACATTTTGAAAGCTTCCCAAATGATTCTACTCTGGATCCAGGATAAGATCCTAATGTTTTATTTTATAGCCAAATAAGGTCACTATTTATTACACAAACCTAACGTAACATCACATTTTTATCCCTAGAAAGCCACACATTCTTTTTTTTCCTGTTTTGAAAGCTACACATTCTTGAAGGTTCAGCTCAAAACACAAATTCTACAGGAGGCTTTCCCTGATCACCCTAGACCAGAGTCAGTGTCTATTTCTCTGGGTTCCCATACTATTTGCATCACTCCATAGTACTTTTCACAGTCTGCACTTTAATACATTTAAGAAGCTACAATGTAAAAATATATACACGCATATGGTCTAAATATTAGCTCTGTGAATTACCCTGTGATTTTAGTAAAGCCAATTTTCAGTTTTCAAAGCTTTAACTACTTCATTTATAAAAGTTGAAAAACAAATGGTTACCTTATAGGATTATAAGGTTTAAATAAGATATTTCTGTGTTCCCCAATCTTCTTCATCTCGCAGTACATAGAAAATGTTATATTAACAGCTTACTGTGGCCAGAGGTGACAGGCTGGGGCTCCATATACTCCAGATATTGCCAACTGCTCCAAAAGTTAACAAGATCAGCATTTGAACACAACTGAAATCATTCAAGAAATACTGATTGGCTACCCATTGAAATCATATGGAGAGCATTAAAAACTACTGATGCTTGGATATCACCCCCCAGAGATGATGATTTAATTTGTCTGGGGCACAGCTTGGGGCATTGGGGGTTTTTAAAGCTCCCCAGGTAACTCGTGTGCATTCAAGATTGAGGAGCATTGTTCATAAAAAATCTGGATAAAAACCATCATTAAGTAAACTTCTAGGTTATACATTCCTTGAAGGTAGAGAATGTGTATTGTTCATTGCTACAGAACATTACCCAATCCCCAGTCCTTATCAAAACTATCCCTTCAATAGAATAGATATTCAATAAATATTTTTTGAATTCAATCTAATTCAACAAAAAAAATTAAGTTTGAAATGTCAAAGAAGGTTGTGGACATCACCGGAGGAATCATTTCCAAAGTGGGCCGGACATTACCTGAGGGGACTCGGGACCCTCAGAACTCTTTTCCCACACACGACCTATGCTTTCTGTGCACAGCATTAGTTCCCAGACTTTCCCAAGCAGACCCACCTCGCCATATCATCAAGATATCACTGTTGTCTCTCAATCTTATTATAGAGAGTAAAGAAATAAAACAAATGAAGGAAGAAAAGATTCTATATAGCCAGGTATCTTTTCAGGCCTAGCTCTCTAAATGCAAGAAAGCTGATCATGTTTAAGCCTGAAGAATACACACTTCTCAGCCTTTTATGTTCTTGGGTTTCATGGTAAACAGGACTATCTCTTACAGAATTTGTCTCCAATGGTTGGAAACCGTGAAATAGAAAAGAGACTTCTCAGTGATTCTGATTCTCATTATTGAAATTACTGAATGTAAGGGGCCATCTTTATTGATTCACCAGAAATGCTAAAGCTCATAATTAATTCCATTTACATTCAAAAGAACCTGAATATATCTCCATAAAGTATTTTCATGTCAGATAATAAACTCAACTAACCATTGGCCAAACTCACCAAGAATAACAGAGGCAAACTATCCCAAATGAAGAATTCCATCTGTAGTACAAAACGCTGAAATGCATCTTGGCAGGTTGTATATTTATAAAAAAATTCAGATAGGTTAAAATACTTAAGACATTGTTCTTCTCTCCCCTTACTTTTACACACACACACACACACCTATTATTTGTGTCATGCAGTTTGGTAGGTGGGGTACTTGGATTTAAGATTGACGACCTATCTAGTAGCACTCGTATACTAGTAAGCATGCCATTCAAATGAATTTCTTTGCCTCAGTTTCCATATCCTGATAATAAGGGTGCTATAACATTACTAATGCCTTTTAAGCCCTGCTATGATGTCATGAAACTCTTCAAGTAAATGAAAGGGAAACTAGCTTTTGGTGAGTGCTTGCTTTCGAAAGTTATTCATGTGGTACAGAGCCGGGCAAGATGGCGTAGTAGGTAAAAGCTGTCTCACCTCCTCTCAGGACCACATCAATTACAACTGAATTCCAAAACCACCACCACTGACAATCGCCTGACGTCCAGCTGAACCAAAGCCCGACAACTAAGACTTACAGAAAAAGCCACCTCAAGACTGGTAGAAGGAGTAGAGACGCAGAATGGGCTGGTCCCACACCTGCATGTGGCCATTAAAAATCCGGAAGGATATCTCGGCTGCAGAGGTCGCCCTCTGAGGAGCAGGGGGGTCCCAGCCCCTCCCCGGGCCAGGGTTTCAGTGCTGGGGAGAGAAGTTCCCATACCTTCTGGCTGTGAAAATCAGCAGAAACTGTGACTGAGTGAGATGGAGGACGGATAGGGTCCCAGCTGCTTCACTTAAAGGGACCTCGCACAGGCTTACTCGCTGACAGACTCACTCACTCTGAGCTCCAGTCCAGCACTGGGGCAGCAGCTTGAAAGATGCCCGGGACATACAAGGATGAATTGAATTGTCTAGCTTGAGAGTGAGGTGTGAAGGGACAGCTTTCAGCTGCAGGAGGCAGCTGGCGGAAGCCATTGTTTCTTTGTTGAGCCTTCATCCTCCCTGTGTGTAGACGAAAGTGGCGCCATATCTGAGTCTCCATCCAACTGTCTATCACCTTTCATCTGCCCCCCCCCAAGTTATTCACTGAGACCCCGCCCCACTCAATTTTCAGGCACACTCAAGCCACTTCCAATGGCTTTACCCTATAAACAGCACTCCATGGCTCATGCTGTGGATTTTCCTAAAATCTTTCAAAGGTTCCCAAAACCCAAACAATCAGCATCTGGCTTCAGTGTGTCCTGTAGCTCTTGCTGAGCAGCCCTAAACCAGGCACTAGCAACAGCCAGCCTTGGTTCATGCCTTGAACTCTCAAGGCACCTCCAAGCACAGCACAGGTGGTGGCCACCTCTGGATTGCTTTGTCACCCATGTCAGATGGCCCAAGTCAGGGCACAGGCTGCAGTAGTTGAACCTGGCCAGCAGAAGTTCCCCTCACAGGAGGCCTCAGGGCTGACAGAACCAGTGGCCAGCTTCATACTGGAGCAGAGCATCACCAAGATACCTCCAAGGATGACACACCCAAAGGGCAGACTGGGAAGGCACCAGACCCCTGCTAAAGCAAACCCTGTTCTGTAAGTTCAGCCCTTACACCATTGCTTACAACAGTGAGTAAGCCACAGCCAGGCCTCACAACAATTCAACCTGAGGTCAATCACTCCCACTGACATGCAAATAGCAATCAAGTCTCAACTACAACAGGAGAGCACACACAACCCATACAAGGGGCACACTTGGAGCACCGGCTCTGGTGACTGGAGAGACTGTACCACTGGGCCCCACAGCATATCTACTATATAAGTCCTCTCTACTAAGACTGGGAGACATAGCAGCTCTACATGGAAACAAACGCAGAGAGGCAGCCAAAATGGTGAGAAAAAGAAACATTTCCCAAATAAAAGAACAGGACAAAGCTCCAGAAAAAGAACTAAACAAAATGGAGATGAGCAATCTACCAGATTTGGAATTCCAAACACTGGTAATAAGGAGGCTCAATGATCTCAGGGAGAATTTCAACAAAGAGCTGGAAAAATAAAAATCGAGATAGAAAACATTAAAAAAAGGACCACTCAGAAGTAAAGACTACAGTAACGGAAATGAAGAATACATTACAGGGAATCAACAATAGATTAGATGATGCATATGATCGAATCAGTGCTTTAGAAGGTAAGGTAGCAGAAAACACCCAATCAGAACAGCAAAAAGAAAAAAAGAATTAAAAAAAATAAATAAATGAGGAGAGTTTAAGAGGCCTCTGGGACAACATCAAGCTTACCAACAGTTGCATCAGAGGGGTACCAGAGGGAAAAGAGAGAGAACAAGGAATTGAAAACCTACTTGAAGAAATAATGATGGAAAACTTTCCTAACCCGGTGAAGGAAATAGATATACAAGCCCAGGAAGCAGAGAGAGTCCCAAACAAGATGAACCCAAAGAGGCCCACACCAAGACACATCATGATTCAAATCCCAAAGGTTAAAAACACAGAGAGAATCTGAAAAGCAGAAAGAGAAAAGCAATTAGTTACCTACAAGGGAGCTCCCATAAGATTATCAGCTGGGTTCTCAACAGAAACTTTGCAGGCCAAAAGGGATAGACACAGAATATTCAAAGTGATGAAAAGTAAGGACCTCCAACCAAGATTACTCTACCAAGAAAAGCTATCATTTAGAATCAAAGATAAAGAGCTTCCCAGACAAGAAAAAGCTAAAGGAATTTATCACCACCAAACCAGTATTACAAGATTACAAGGAATCTTAGAGGGACTGTTTTAAGACATATATATATATATATATGTATATGTATATATATACGTATATATATGCAATATTGCATATATATATATATATATATATATATATATATATATGCAATAACTACATAGCTATCAACAATTATTTTAAATGTAATGGATTAAATGTTCCAATCAAAAGACATAGGGTGACTGAATGGATAGGAAAATATGACCCTTACATATGCTGCCTACAAGAGACTCATTTTAGATCAAAAGACATAGACTGAAAGTAAAGGGATGGAAAAAGATATTTCATAAAAATGGAAACACACACACACACAAAAGCTGGGATACTAATACTGATACCAGACATAATAGGCTTTAAAATAAAGGCTAGAACAAGTGACAAAGAAGGACCCACTAATTACACTTCTGGGTATTTATCTGAAGAAATCCAAAATGCTATTTTAAGGGGACATGTTTATATGTTCATTACAGCATTGTTTACAAAGGCCAAGATGTGGAGGCCATCTGGGTGTCTGTTGATGGATGAATGGATAAAGAGTAGGTGGTACATATATACAGTGGAATATTGCTCAGCTGGGGAATGAAATGGGTTCTTGCATCTGGGTCGGCATGGATGGACCTGGAGGGTGCTCTGCTGAGTGGAGTGCATCAGACAGCAAAAAGCAGATTCAGTATGATTTCACTTATATGTGAAATCTAAAGAACAAAATAAACAAACAAACAAAACAGAAAAAAAGCAGACAGGAGACAGTTGGGAATGGGTGAAAAAGGGGAAGGGATTAAGAAATATTAATTAGTTGTTACAAAGTAGTTATTCGATGTAGGGCATAGCACAAGGAATATAGTCAATAATATTGTAACAGCTATGTATGATACCAGATGGGTACTAGATTTATTGGGGTAATAGAAGAGAGGGTGCAAGGTGGAAAAGGTGAAGGCATTAAGAAGTATACATTGGTAGTTACAAAATAGTCATGGGGATGTAAAGTAAAGCACAGGGAAAATCATCGATAATACGGTAATAACTATGTATGATGTCAGGTATATACTAGACGAGTTCAGGGGATCACTTCTTAAATTATGTAAATGTCTAATCACTATGCTGCACGTCTGAAATTAATACAAAATAATATTGAATGTCAAATGTAATTTAAAAATTAAAAAGGGGGTGAAGAAGCTGAAAGGGAGTAAGAGTTTCAAATTTCTAGGTATAAAACAAATAAGGGATGGGAATGTAATGTACAGCATAGGGAATATATTCAATAATATTGTGATAGCATAGTATGATGTAAGATGGTTGCTGGACTTATGGTGATTACTTCTTTAGGTATATAAATGTTGAATAACTATGGTGTACCCCTGAAACCAATATAATATAGTATGTTAGCTATATTTTAATTAAAAAAAAATTTTTTAAGTTAAGCATGTGGTTGCAACAAAGAGAAACATACCTAAACTAGCTTATCAAAAAAGAAACTTTTTGGAAGGCCTCAGTAGTATTCCAAGGTAGGTATTAGAGTAGGGCCTGATAAGGCACTAGGTCCAAGAAGTGGGCATTCCAGAGCCAATATGACTCTCATCAGATTCTATAGGTCACACAGACTCTTGTTGCTATTTCTCTCTGCATGTTTCTCATGTTTTCCTCTCTCTACCAAGGGTTTTCTTTGCACTAGTGAAAAGTAGCCCCAATGGTAAAAAATGGCTAGCACTGATTTCTCATGTCCAGAGCCCAAGACCAACTAACTGAAATTTCTGTCCCGATTCCAAATGATCAGAAGGGAGTCTGATTGGTTTAGCTTGGATCAGCGACCCACCTATGGTTGAGTCACCTAGGGAGGGAAAGGGTCCCGTGGTTGGACTGGGAGGTTGAGGCCCATCCTTACCCCAAGGTTTGTGAGTGACAGCTACTTTTGCAGAAGGTACTAAAAGGTAGCTGTTCCAACTTCTAGATGGTAGGCCTTTTCACCTGTTGTCTAACCCTTTGTGACAACCTCATGAAACGGGATTTTATCCTGATTTTGAAAAAATAAATGATGCTCAGAGAGTTTGAGTGACTTATCCAAGACTACATGGCAAGTGGCAGTTTTGGAGCCCATGTACTGTCCACTGAAAGATATGCTTCCCTGGTGGAAGTTACACAGTATGGTTGTATCTGCTATATATTTTGGTTAATAAAGCAAAGATTTTAAAATAATATAGTTATTTGATGGTTTTGTTTGGACATTTTAGTCATTTAAAATAATATTTTGATTAATTTTTTTAATGATAATTAATTTTTAATGAGTATTATTGTAAAAGCTGATGACTCATAATTTACAGTTTCTTTTCCTTAGCATAGACTTTCTGGGAACTAACAAATGTTCTGTGTTCAGGAAAAATAATAATAGCTCCACTTACCTAACACTACTACATGTCAGGCAGAATACTAAATGCTTTACTTGCTCATCTCATTGAATCTTCAATAAAAGCCCAATAATGTAGCTACTTTTATTATCTCCATTACCTAGGTGGAGAAATTTGAGGCAGAGAAAGGCCCACTAACTTGCTGAGGTCTCATATTACACAGTAACAGAACTGACTGAACTCAAGTCCAGTTGAACTCAAGTCCAGTTGACTCCATAGCTCTTGAGCACTAAGCTTTGCAGCTTCCCAACCTTGGGCTAATAAGTGCATGAGGATGAAATCTAAGCACACATGAAAGATCACTGTATCTGAAATAATACAGATATATTTCAAACTTTACTTTCTTTTATATCTGTCTCCCTCATATGTCATATATGCAAATATGTCATATATGAGCATGTATTAAATCTATATCTAATATTTGGCATACAATTCAGTTTGCGAACTTGTTGCAACAATCTAGCTAACCTTTTTAGATATCAGAGGGATTATTCATTATGCATTTGTACCAATTAGACAGTCAACCAAGTTTACTATTTGGAAGTGCCGAAAAGGTTGCATGAAAAAGTTAAATGACCTGAACTTTTCACCAACAACTCATGGCTCTTGCATCACAACAATGTACCAGCTCACATGGCACTATCTGGGAGGAAGTTTTGAGCTAGTAAACAAATAACTGTATTGAAACACCCTTCCTACTCACCTGATCTGGCCCCAAAAAACTTCTTTCTTTACCTAAAGATAAAAGAAATATTGAAAGGAAGACATTTTGATGACATGCAGGACATCAAGAGTAATACGATGACAGCTCTGATGGTAATCCAGAAAAAGAGTTCCAAAATTGCTTTGAAGGGTGGACTAGGCGCTGGCGTCCGTGCATACCTTCCAAAAGGGAGTACTTCGAAGGTGACTGTAGTGATATTCAGCAATGAGGTATGTAGCACTTTTTCTAGAATGAGTTTATGAACTTAATTGTCCAAACACTAGAAATAATATTTTGCCAGAAGTTTTTTATCCAATATTTATTGCAGCCTGTTATGTACCAAATATTAAGCTAAGTAATTTATATTTTAATGCCTTGTAGACAGACTAGAGTCAACTGATTTTTTTTTTACAAGATAATGATCTGATTTCCTAGGGAAAGAATTTGTTTCAAAGGAAACAAATCTACTTTCTTTTTCTTTGTCTCTGATAAGAAAAGGGAGTAAAGTCTCAATTGTCAGCAGATGTTCCCAGCTTCCTCTGGAACAAATTATAAAGGACTATATAACCCAGCCTTCGTCCTGGTGCAGAGGCATCTTACTTACCTGGTTTGTTTCTTCGGGAACCCCTTAATTAGGGATAAATAAATTAGTAGAAGAGATTAGGAAGACAACAGATACATGAATGCATTAGTTATAAAGCAACCTAATTGAGCCTTTGTCACATTTAAAGAAAGAAAAACGTAAAATGTTTTACTCGTGTTTTAAATTAAGAAAAGACCATTAAACTGGCATATATTTAATAAGTATAACTTATAATGAATTCTATAGAATAGTTCTGTTAAGGTAGAATCAGAGAAAAGAGGGGGAAAAGAGGGAGCCAGAGAAAATAACACAATGGAAGAGGTTTAATACAAACACAGAATAAAGTACAAGAGAAAAATTACACTCTCAAAGATATTTAAAGACATTAAAATAGAAAACATATAAACAGAGATAGAGTGCTACAGGCAAATTAAAAGATAGAGTGTAGGGGGAGAAAAGTGAACCAAGAGCTTCATGAGCTTCAAATTGGTGTTACTCAGAATGTGGTCAAGAAGCGTGAAAATTGCCTGGAGCCTTCGTTAAAACACAGATTGTAGAAATCACCCAAAATCCACGGAGTCAGACTCTGAGGGCTTGGACCCAGAAATGTGTCATTGAAATAATCTTCTCAGTTGGTTCTCAGGCACACTAACACTTAAGAACCACCGCTTGAGGATTGACATAAGTGGATGCAGTGGTGCCAAGATTCAACGTCAGTCTTTTCCGAAGCCCTAAGTCAAAACACTGATTACTTTAATAACATTTTTATCTTGAATAGGGATGAAGACTCTGATTTTAAAAATAGAAGACGTGCATGAATTTATAACACAAATGTTTTATTCCCACCTAATTTTGAGAGCATTTTTTTGTCATGTTCAACAGATGGGAAAGTCCCACTTTTCGACTGAACAATGTCAAACATTAAATTTCATTTTAACAAATAAGATTGTTTCTTTTCTAATCATTTACCACAGGGAACTTCTGCGAACTTCCTGAATCGCATGGGAAATTTTATAGATAACATATGTTTATTTTTATGAATAAAATGTTCATAGGATTTATCAGATTGACTCTCCCCCAAATTAAGAACCATTTTTTAGGCCTTCCAGTCGCTGCTGCCCTGGAGGCACCCGCACCCACCACTGTCAACTGCACCAGGTTCTTTGAGATCGCTGACCATGGGGAGCCCTTGGGCTGTGTCTCCTTTCAGCTCCTTGGAAAGTTCCAAAGACAGCAGAAAACTTTCGTGCTCTGAGCACTGGGGAGAAATGGTTCCTGCTTTCACAGAATTATTCCACGATTTATGTGCCAGGCTGGTGACTTCACTCGCCATAATGGCATGGGCAGCAAGTCCATCGATGGAGAGGTTTGATGATGAGAATGTCATCCTGAAGCTTAGGGTCCTGGCATCTTGTCCATGGCAAATGCTGGACCTGACACAAACATTTCCCAGTTTTTCATCTGCACTGCCAAGACTGAGTAGTTGGATGGCAAGCACGTGGTCTGCTGCAAGGTGAAAGAGGGCATGAATTATTGTGGCGGCCATGGAAAACTGTGGGTCCAGGAATGGCAAGATGAGAAAGATCACCATTGCTGACTGTGCATAATTCTAACAAATTTGATTTGTTTTATCTTAACCACCAGACCATTCCTTCTATAGCTCAGGAGAACACTGCTCACCCCCTTCTGCTTAGAGCATCCTATAAAAAGAACTGTGCTCTCGCTGCAGTTCATTGGGTTCCATATTTTCCTTGTCCCCCTCCAAATCCAGCTGGGTTGTAGAGTTAAGTATGATTATGAAATAAAAGCTAAACAACAACAGCAGAATCATTTTTTAAGGTTCACACTAAGGGTTTAAAAAGTCATGTTGCATTTTTGCAACTATAGTCATGAAGACTATCTTGGTTAGTCCAATTGTTTTCTCTGACCGGTTAGCCAAAAATTTCCTCTTCCTCCAGCAATATCTGAAAAATCAAACTTTGATATTTGGCAGATCAGATATGGAAATATGAACCTGAAATCAGATAATTTTGCTAGTTTGACTAATCTTCCAACACTTTGCTCCCTCGTACATTCTATGTAGTTCTAGTGTCCGTTCATGGCTACAATTTCTTCCTGGTGTAAAGAGTTCAAACTCCTTCCCTTCATGTACCCATGTTTACGTCACTGTCTAGAATTTTCTTTTATTTCACACTGGAGGAAATGAATATTTTTTAAACCCTCAAAGTCCAATGGCTCAAAGCCCATGCTACAAAGCCAGCCAATTTCCATGGATATTTAAAGTTCACAGATTTTCCATTCTTAATACAGATTCATAAAAGGAAATTTCATCGATTGTAAATAGCATCATTTATCAAGTTTATTGTTCCAGCAAGTCTGATTTCAGAATTTACCTGGCTGAATGACTTTTACATGGTTTCATTCTTCTGGCAAAAATTTCATTTATAATTGTAAAACTTTCACACAAGATGAGGGTACAAGAAATTGTATATATTAAATATGTGTAGCTCTTGGTATATCAATTATACCTCAATAAAGCTGTTTTAAAAAGGAAAAAAAGCTAGGAGAAAAAGATGAGATTGATAAATACCCCAACCAGCACATATTTATTCCGCAAATTTATTTAGGCTGTGAAACAGGATATGACAGAGACCTATCCCTTGCTTTCTTTACCAAGTTATACACACACCCCTTTTAGTTATAAGAAAATACTGCAAATTACATATTCTAGCCACCTCACAAATTAACCAGAGTTCTTACAAAAGCTAGAAATCAGTTCATATTTCACACTCCCAGAGAATATCCAATTAATCACACAAAAGGATTTTTAATGTGTCTGCCATACCATTGCAACAAACACTTGCTCACTCCTAAGTTTCCTGAGTACCCTTTACAGAAACAGTTGTGTCATAGAATTGACTTTAGCTCTATCTATCTATCTATCTATCTATCTATCTATCTATCTATCTATCTATCATCTATTTATATTTATAATAAAAAAATAGTGTCATCAGCCCAGTATATGTTCTGTGTGTCTTATTTGCAATGACAGCAGTAATACTTATTCACAGACAGCCTTTTAACAATGGAGAAAACATTTATTACTGATATAAGCAGTTTCAGAATACTCCATGTCCCTTTTCTTCTCCCTGGAAAATGAAACATTACCAACACTTAAGGTTTTATCAACATTTCACGTCTTCGGGCATCTTCATGTTGTCAGGGACCATGCTCAGATCAATGACTTGTCCTCATGATTTGCAACCATCGGGATCCCCAAGTATATGACTACATACCAGCATCTGATTGCTCTTTTTCATTCTAAAACCAGAATTTATACTTGTAGCAGAAGATAGATTCTCAACATACTAAGACAAATTTGCATGGTCTTCCAGAAATGGGGGGAAAAAAGGATTAATCAGTCTCCCAAATGCTGGTCTGAGAATTGGTGCCCAATCAGAGCCACCCATTCCTAGTGATCCCCAGAACCCCCCTTCCTCCCCTCACCACTAACCCCACCACGAAAATCCCACTTCAGTAGTTCTGACATAAGACTCAAGGATCTGGATTTTTAGAACATTTAGGGGCACTGAAGGCTGTAAGTTTGCAGATCAACTGAACTATGTGTCCCTTGAAAGTCTTTGAAATCCTCTGATTCCCTAAAGTCTCATCTTAATTATATGCAGTTACTGAACAGGTGATAGAAATGATCCAACATGTTCCAATGCAGAGGTTGGAAGAAAGGACTGCCCAGCTCCCACTACCACACACACAGTGGTATTGCTTTTGGATACAGGTGGGATGGTGATTGTGGCATTCTGTGTCTTTCCTGCTTCCACAGCCCTCACCTATTCCTCAGGAGCAGAAAGCTTGGGAACTACATTTCCCAGACTTCCAAACCAGTCGGGCTCCAATTAGACTTCATCGGTGTCAGGCAGTTATGCACAATTTACAGGGATGAGAAACAGACAAAGAAGCCACATTTCTCCAGCAGTAGTTCCTGCAAGAGTGTGGACATGGGTAGACAGGTGATTCTGGTATTTACCAGCAACTTTCAGGAGCTGAAGACATCTAAAATCTTTGATGATGGCTTTCCTGAGATTTCCTGAAAGGAACTTTCCTAACCTATACCCTACCCCATTCCTGCCCTTGCAATGGTTGTGTAAAGTCTTTATATTAAATCTCTTCCCCCTGAATCTGAAGTGGCCACTGTTTTCTTGACATAGCCGTATTAGTCATGGTTACCCCTATTATCCTGCAGACTCTCTTGGAGCAAAAGATACTAACCCAAGAATTTGCACCCTGCACCCATGAGAGTTACAACCCAGCAAAGACAGAATCTCCTGGAAAATGCACAATTGAAATTCACAAAACCCAAAGTTCCAGTGGGAGAGTACATGTGAATCAATTCATTGAAAATTCACATGTTTTCTATCATGGGCCACAGAAGCAAATGTAGTAAAGCTCTCCCACAGGGAGCTGGTTGCTTTCCGTATTTATCAAGTTCCAGGAAAGTTGACTAACTCTGTCCTGGCACAAAATGGACTCTAATGCTACACCTCATCTCTCACATGGTGCGACTTCAGAGTTCTCTCTTATGGGAGTCTGGGGCAAGTTTTAAAAAAAGGTTCGATTCAAACATTAAAAGTCTGAGCATCTCCAAACACTAAATTCTTCAAGGGTTTAGGAAAAAATTTACTTTGGCACCAGTTAACTTTAGAAATGTTAGATGATGACAGATGTAAATATATGGGTTTTTCCCTTTCATTGGTCCGAGTTAATATATTTTATGTTTTCAAAAGGAACCCATGGTTTCAAAAATGGGAGACAACCTGGCAAAGAGTTTAGACCAGCACTGTCCAATAGAATTTTCTGTGGTGATGGAAATGTTCTGTATCTGTGTCGTCCAATATGGTAGCACCTAATCACATGTGGCTGCTGAGCACTGGAAGTGTGGCCAGTACAACTGAGAAAAAAAAAATGTTTAATTCTGTATCATTTTAATTAAGGTAAATTTAAATTTAAATAGCTGCATGTGGCTATTGTATTGAAAAGCACAGCTTTTTCAAACGTATTTGACATAGGTCTTACAATGATATAAAATAATATATTTAATTCAATACATTTATGAAAAGAATAAAATTGTGTGAAAATATAAAGTTCTTTTTATAGCTAGTCAATAATAAATTGATTCTTGTAGAAACTCAGTATGTATTATGCTCATAGCTATATGAATCTCTCTACTTTAAAATTTAATTATATTTTAATTAAACAAGTAGTAAATGAGAACATTCTTGTAAACTCTTCAAACAATGCAGATAAACATCAAGGCCACCTAGTCCTACCTCATCAGCCAATTCTATTCCTTGCATTCTCTGAGGATGTGCATATAATTCTTTTTCATGGCTATGTAACTTTTCCTAAGTATGAGTTTATTGTAACCTATCTGACCATTTTGACCATTCTTCCCTTGGTAGAATCTTAGTTTATTTACAATTTTTTTTCCTATTATCAACAAGATCACAATAAGCATTCTTATATATGAGTCCTTTATTTTAACAGATTGCAAAATTTCCTTCTATGATGACTGCATAATTTGTTTTCACTATTGCCTCCCCAATATTATCACAGGTTTTGGGGGGTTTTTTTGACAATTTGATGAGCCAAAAAAGAATTTTATTTAAATTTTTATTTCTCTATTTACTAATGAGGTTAAGCAACTTTCCACATGCCTGATAAATTTCATCTTTTGTGAATTAACTATTTATATCATTAATATCATTTTTTTCTTTAAATCAGGAAAACACATACTAAAATAGAGCAAGACCAGGATTGAGTTATTTTTTCTGGGATATATAGTGCCTTGTATGTAGATCTCCATAAATAATTATTGAGTGAATTAATAAAACAACCAACAGCATGAAAATCTGTCTCAAAAATATAAAAAAGATAAATTGAATCCATACTGTATTTAACCTTAGTTCCATATTTCAGAATATCAAGGATAGACCGGTAAATGACAAGATTATATCATTACCTCTAGAACTCCTCATTTTTCTATTAGACAAATAAATGTTTAAAATCAAACTAAATATTCATTCCATAATCCCTTTAAGAAGTATTTCTGATAGAACTGTTATTCTAATTTCAAGTAATTTTTTCTCTAAACCTCAATCTCTCTAACATCTCCATAGGAAAATAAGAATGATGTTTTTAATTGATGTAATTTTCATATTTTGCAGTGTTGATTGCCATAGCTAGTCAATTCAGATGATTCAAGCTAATTTACATCACAAATACTTCCAAACTATTTCCATTTCTGCCTTACCAGCATTTGTTGCTGTTTCTGTTAGGAGTATTTTCTTTGGGGATCTACTCATTTTTCGCAATCTACATGGCATCTATGAGGCTACACCAATCCTGGCCCTAAGAGTAGGCTTAAAACCAAAAACTGTCCTGAGGAGCCAACTAGAGACAATTGTTACAATCCCAGAATGTTTACAGGTACGATGAGACCTCTCTCCAGTGTAAGTCCAAAATGACTAGTGGCCGTTTTGCTCCTCGGTCTGAAAAACCTGCTTGAACATGAAATCAATGCCAAGGAAAGCAAAGTATAGAATTGGAGAGGGAAAGAGGCGGAGCAGGAAAAAAGAGAACCAGGTTCTGATACTGGCATTTAAACCATTAGATCAAGTCACACTTGAAGCCACTTCTACCCTTGGAGTTTTCAGATATCCCAACTCCCCCACCACCACTACCACCACCACCAAAGAGTCCTTTTTTTGCTGGAGACCATTTGAATTAGGTTTTTGGTCACTTTCAATGGAAAGAACCCCAACTAACACACTTGGACAACAAATATTTTTGAGAGATCATTCTGAACAATCTAACATCTTGGACATCAAGGTTACCTTAGGTTTACTCTGCTTATTATAGACATTGTCAGACCTGCATTTCTGTGGTTGGCAACAGCATCACTTCTTATACGTGAAACGTTTTTTCCATTTTACATTCGCTCATGGAACTATCTGCACAGAAGCTATATATATCAAATGCTATTATACTTGTTTTATTAATGAGAAAAAAATGGAGACACAGATAAGGTAATGAAGCTCAAGGCCTGGGACAATATCCAAGACTTCCAAGTCATTGCTCACTGCTTTTCTTTTGAGCCCATGCACTTCCTACATGACGCTAAAGGTGATTAAGTGGTAAGACCCAAGTCACTGAGGATGGTATTTGATGATGCCATCCTGGATGTCTCCTGGCCACACACAGTGGGAATATACTTTCAGTTTATACTCTATATGAAGTCACTTTGCAATTAAAGGTGTAGGAAAACTCCCTGTCCCAAAGTCATAGCTCAGAGCAGAGACTATCACCAATCATAGTCCATGCCGATCCCACCAGTCAATGCTGATCCAGTGAAAACACACTGGAGACTGGTAATGCAACTCATTACAGAAAGCAATCAGAAGTCACTGTGAACCTCTGGCATGCAGTTTTTTAAAAGAAACAGGGTAAACAGTGTAGTGGAGGAGTTAGGAATACAACCGGGAGTTAGACAAATTAGTGTTTGAATGTGGGTGTTGTCACATTCAAACATTCACATTCAAAGAATAATGTGATTTATTCTCACTACTTCTTCTGAGTTGGCTCAACCCTCCTAGATTCTGGCAAGTGGCAGGGATGTGAGCCATCTAAGCAATTGCTCCAGCCTTGAGATAACCTACCAGAGCATCGGGAAAATAAGCCTCTGTCATATCCCTGTCCTACCTAGGTTTCTTCCAGGCAGTGATGACATAACAGCATGCAACCACACAGTCAGTTATCTATCTTCACTTGTATTAGAGTCAGAGGAACAAGTGGTGACTTGTGCCACAGCCAGAAGCTCTCTTGCCACAGGATCAAAATAACCCTTTTATACCTCATTCTTTATTTGCATCTCAAAACCCTCCCAAACTCTCTTCCTAGCTTTCACATTAGGCGAAACTAAGGGGAAAAAAATGATTGTGGCTATAAGTATCATCTGTATAGTTTGTGCAATTTTTCTTTCATTAAAATGTCATATGTTTGGAGAGGGGCTTCCATTGTTGGGAATCCATTACAGGCCATGAACAATCACTTCTTTTGGATCCTTTGCCTCATTTTCCCAAACCTCACAAGGGCCAAACATAAACATTCTGCAGTCCTCTTCCATTCCTTATTTTGTTAGTTTCTCCACACGGTTCTGGAGGTGCGGACATCTTTCAGTGACTGCACTCATTTCACATATTTTGCTTCCACTAACTAACTCATATATTTCCTCCTTCGCATAATGCAGTAACTTTCTCTACTAATGAATATCACCCATTCAAAAATCTATCCTCTCTGAATCTTGATTTCACCATCTACAAAACAGGGGCATAAAGAAAAATTTGTGCTTAAGTGATAAACTGTATATTATCTGGAAGCTATCCCACCAGTAAACTATTTTACAACTCTGTAAGTCATAAATAACTGACAATAATGCAAAATATTTCTTGTCTGTAGACATGCAAATTCTGCCCAGTTAAGTGTAAGTTCAATTGACTTCTTTTACCCCACTGTGGAAAAAAATTCTGCCTCCATTTGTCCCTTCACTTCAATAGTTTTGATCTACAAATGTGATTGTTTGGATTCTCTTTTGCATCAGTTGTAACATCTGCCTGGCTCTCTCACTGACTAAGGAGTAGAATACAATTTTGAATACATGTTCTTTTTTATATCTGTATGATAGTCATGATTTTACCTTTTTTGAAGGCTATTTTTACAGAAATAAGAACGTGACCTATCTCAGAGGGCTAAGTTGAAAATTTAAGATAGTTGGAAATATCAAAGAGTTGCAACCACAATGAAGTAGTGTTTATAAAACTTAGCATGCATTAAGCACTCAATAAATGTTATCCACTATTATTTCCAAAGAGAAGGTCAGTCATTTTTTAGCCAATCCTTTTTTACATTCAAATAAACCTTTAGATAAAATAATCCATAACAGAATTGCTATTAATAGATATCTGGAAAAAATGGACTTTCCCTAAAAATTTGTTAGCTCCCAGCCTGGCAAACCCAGGTCCAGAAGACCCCGTCTTATGGAATAATGCCTTACTGAAACTTCTTCCCATCTGGGCATATTTCTCATAACATATAGCAATCAAAACATGGAAACAAACATTTTAAAACTGGCAACAATAAGGCATCTGTATGAAAAGTGGAAGGAATTATTTCTAAGTACAAAATAAGAGTCTGCCTCCAAAAACAAATAGAAAAGGTTAATTCTCTGGCTTCCAGCAGATCTGCATTATATTGTTCTAAGGTACAACAACCCACCTAAAGCCCCAACAATGATTTGTTCAAGTTTCAATTCATAAACTTACAGGTAAAAAATATCCTGAGACATTTATTGTTGCTTATTATCACCTGCTGGCATATGTCCTACCAAAGACACAGGTTCCTTCAGATGACCAGAGGGACAGACAATGATTTTAAAGTTTTTATCACATATCTTTTTTATAATAAAAAACTATGTATTGTGGTGATTATTTTTCCTGCCACTGATATACTTTAAAAGTTGTATTTAATCTCATTTTCCTAAGTGTTAATATTTTCAGTATTTGAATTCTGTCTCATTTCTCATTATCGAAGGGCCTGTTGTCCGATATTTAACTTGCACAGTAACCTTAGCCAAAGAAAATTTTACTATAAGGATAACAGTCACCAAAAAACTTTGTACATAAGGTCTTAATATTATAAAAATTCCAAGAAGATTCATATTTTTCTTACCTTCTTTTGTTCTCCAGTGAACAAATCCAATCTCAAAAAAATACTTTACATTTTTTTACCTTATTGATCTAAAACATTTCTATTAACACGATTTACTTCTCAAAAGTGATGGCCTAATGTTTCTGAATCAAATCTATTTTTACCTTGTCAGTACAGGTGTTGAATCATAACAGTAGCCAGTAGATAGAACCACCACATGTTTAATTAAATGTTTTAAGTGTCACAAATACCCTGTCACATTATGCAGTTATTCTCATCCTACCGGATCAACTGCACTATGCACATTCCATTGATTGCCTGTGTGATTAGTCATTATTATGGCCTAGAAATGTCATCAAAAACAAAATCGTCAACTCAAGCATACCATGCAGACCATTGACAGAGAAGATATTCTGGAGCTAAGTTTAGCCTAGCGAAATTTAGTATAGTTGGAAATATCAAAGTGTTGCAGTCATTCTGTCACAGCTTTGTAAAAACATTCCCAGTTCGATCTTAAAGTAGTCTGCACAAGACACCTCTGCCCTCACTCCACCCCTTTAGACCCGACTCACAGACGTGTCCCCACAGACACAGCACCACCAAAAAAGCGCATTTCAATGATACACACGGTTTGCAACAGACAATTAATTCTAACTGACAAAGTTTTCTAATAAACCTAAAGTTGATGGAAGTGCATTTCTCCTTTTTCTTTGTACTCATTTCTTTATCATTCATATGGAACATACATATATTCATATATATTTATATATATATATATATATATTCATATACTCGTATATACAGAGGGTGCCAAAAAATGTATACACATTTTAAGAAAGGAAAAAACCGTATTAAAATTGTAATACTTAATCTATATCGATAACAAAAGATGAATACAAGTCACGTTTGACTTCTGCGATTACAAGAGGTGCTCAAAGTGGTTACTATCAGTGTAATGTTAATATAGTTTTTTCCTTCCTTAAAATGTGTATACATTTTTTTGGCATCCTCTGTATTTTAAATAACAGTATATGGGACGAGAAAGTTTACTGAGAAAGCTTCTTGGAACCGACAAATTAGTACTTTTTTCTCTTGTACTGCTTTTCATGTCTTTAAAATACACACACACGCACACACACACAGTTTATATTTAATTGGCCTTTTGCACTATACCATAAAAGTATCTTATTCCCCTTTGTTTGCTTAACTCCTAAGACCTGTCGTACTCATAGTTGTTCTTTTTTTTACTGAGTGACTCACACCAGGGCAAACTGCATGTTTGACAGGTGGTGACCCTCCTGGACTTTTGTATAATTTTCCCTTGTTTGTACCAATTGCACATTTTATTGTAATTAGTAAATAAATAAAAAGCAAGCAATACAAATTATTTTCTTGTGAAAATCAAATGCATGCAATACAAATTACTTTATTTTCTTGTAAAAATCAAATACATGCTTTGTAAAACCTTGAGAAAGGTGAGTCACTAAGGAAAAATTGCTGTTAAGTCAGTTGTGGGTCAGACAAGCATAAATGATAAGGGAAACATACAGATTTCTACATTCAAATAACTTTGCATGTATATTTGATTTCTTGTTCCATTTTAAACAAACTCTGATAATGGAAATCCATGAGAATGCATTATAGTATAATTTAGATGGAAAAAACTACAGAAAACTTTAATGAGCAGTCCATGGGCCAAAACCATGGATTAGTAAATGAACGTATGTTGTTATATGTCACATTAAAATACAATATTTAAGTTAAAAAAGATTTTTTTTGTGTGATTTGCTGCTTTGACTTAATTAACTGACCACCTGCCAGTCTCCATCACGTCAGGTAAAAAGGGCTTTACTGTAGGCAATATTCAAAAACCATTTGTTAAATGAAAGACTCTGATTAAATGAATCCAGACCATGAAGGATATATAGACATAAGAAAGTCGGGTGATAAAATGACAGAGCGCTCAGGAGGAAGCTCGGTAATGTTTCACAGGGACAGTTGTTGCCTTTTCCCTGTGCCTGGCTCCAAGAGTTTTGCAGTGCTTCATTTTAAGGGACAAAAATCAGAGATCATTTTGTTCCACTCTCATCTTCCTCCTGGGGCGTGATTTATCCTGAGCTCACTTAAAATTGCTTGTTCATTAGCTTGAGCCATTTAGAGACATTTAAAAATTTTTCCTATTCATTTTATCTTATGTCAAAATATGCCAAAGTGTCAATTTAGGACATGTCTGGATCCAGCATTTGGTTAACACACTATGTATTTTTAACATTTTATATTACTTACTAAGAGGTAAAGATTGGGTTTTGCTCAGTAGTCATCTTTTTAAAAAAAAAAAATTTCCATATACGTATATTGTTTTTATGAGAAATCATTCTTTCAACATTCCTTAACAGGAAATGTTTTAGCAAATTCCAGACCATAATATCATATAATAAGTTGTTTTTTAAATTGTGCCTTTTCAAGATTAGCTCTAAAAAAAAAAGAAAAAGAAAAATGCAGTAATAAAGGCTTTGATGAAGATTAAATAACTGAATTAATTAAAATCATCTTTTACCTCATTATGAAGTTCACCTTTCTAAAATACACTGGGATATATCACATACCTAATAAGTGCTCAGAGCTGAGATTTAAATTCCCCCGAAGTCAACACTTCAGAGAAGCCTGCAAAGATCCTTGATATGTCTCTCTCCCATCTATCTTTTATTCATTCACTGCTCAAAAACTCTTTAATAATTACCATGGGCTAAGCCTGGGGGATGCATGTAAATCTTATCAAAAACAGTTGGATGTTAAATCTCAAAACCATGTATGTGAGTCCAATCTCTGCCTTGATGTCTGTCAAGGAGACCAAAAAAAAAAGGAATGGCCAGAAAGATAGGGCTTGGTTCAGCCACATTCATTCACAACTTTGATTTTGTTGGACTTTCCATATTCACTCTTTTAAACATTGGTAACTTTGTTTAATATGATGCCTTTTTCTCCTTCAAAAATATTTGATTTTTACTTTGGGTGTAGCATGCATAGTATTTTCTTTCATCTTCCCACAGGAAGTAGATCAGCTACACTATATTGGAAAACATAAATAGATGACAATGATAGGTAAGTAGGTAGATAGATAGATAGATAGATAGATAGATAGATAGATAGATAGATAGATAGATAAATGATAGATAGGTGATTATAAAGACAGAAATAAATAATTTGTTGTTTTTGTTTATAAGAAGCAACTGCCTAATGCATGAAGTTGAACCGTCGGTGTATTCCAAACATAAGTAATATAGACACCATTAGTCATTAATACATTGCTCTTCTCAGATTATTACAATTTTTACACTACCCAACTCTTCCAACAATGGTGGATTGGTCAAAAAACTGAAATTGAAATAACAATATTTTGATAGGTGATTTCCGTAAACCCAGGGAATAGTTCTAGGGGTGGGGGGAACTCCTAAGGAAGAACTAGCATCTTGTTTCTTCTCTCTGTAGCTGTACTCAGCCATTGCAGTGTTTGCATCTGTACCCCTATTAGATGAAGGCGGAACATGGTCTGTTGTTTGCAAGCCCTGGGGTCCCACACAAGTCAGCTATTTCAAAGGCATTTGCTCTTTGTGTCTGGTTCAAACTGTTTGCTCTTATCATGTTCTGTTTTTCTCATAGACATTTTGGGGATTAATTTAACCCTAATATTTTATGATTTGACATTAACCACAAGTCATTTACATTTAAAATTTGTCTATATTGTCTTTAACAAGCCATGTCTACCACATTCTTAATGCTGAATTGTATTATAGAAGATGGTATAAATAATAACTCACTATGTATAATCTGAACATGGTCAGAGCCTCATTGGGTTATTTTTTTCTTGTGGCCAAATTGGTCTGAATATAATGTGATGATGTATATTCACAAGAATGCAGGTAGTGGTAACTGCATTTTCAGCAAAGTTTAATAAATGTTTTATAGTTCACATAGTACATAATACTTTTTTTTTTTTGCTGCAAAAAAATAACTTATAAGATTTTATTCAACAGGTTTTTCAGAAAAAGGTCGCCCAAAACATAATTCCTCCCTCATAATAAATACACAAACTTGCCCATACATGTGCATAGTGGTTCACTGACTGTACTTGCGTGAATTAAGTGTTAAACCTTGAAAGTGTGTATTCTGGTCTCTTTCAGGCTCTTGTATTTTGATTCTAGGTAGTCCTTAACCTTAAAGAAACACCTTCATTGAGCAGGAATCAGCTACTGTGTGCCTGTAGCCAACTAGAGAGCTTCCATGGCAGCTTTTTAACTTCTAGCTTGTGTGAAATCAAAATACCTTAGTCTCAGTCAAATTGCAACTTTATTGGAATCTCCAGGATTTCCAAATGTTCGATATGGAAGTATATATGAGTGATGTTTGGAAGACTCAGAAATGGCTGAGAACAAGAGCAGGGATGGGAAATCCATGTAGTACCAATCAACACGACCCTTCTTTTTCCTTCTAACCAAAGCCAGCACTCAAAGTCCTAAAAATAACTGCAGGTCATCTCTTAGAACTGATCAAATGTGGCACTCGGGATCAAACTTATTTGCCACTCTGCCAAATTACATTTAATGACACATCGTTCCACAAAATACGAGTGGGTCAAAGAAGAAAAGATCTTATGATCAAGAAAAATAAACAGTGTTGCATCCTCCACTCCACTTTTAGGGACTGACATTTTTGTGGATGGGTATTTTAAAGGCCTAGAGAAGTCCTGCAGTACGAAAACCTGTTTCTTTGATGTACGCAGCATTTCCAAAAATACACTTCCAAAAATACCAGAAGGTCCCTTAGAAAGTGCATTGCAAAACCCTCACTTAGAATCTCCTTATCCTACATGTGTGTGGTCAGTCTGCACACAGCCTCTTCACAATAGGGTGGTTATAGAAAGAGAGTACCTTGGTATCCTCTCTCCTTCCCACATCTATGAGCAGTTCCCCAGGATTCTCAAAGTCCTTTGGAGATTTTTGCATATAAAAGGGAGTGTACAGAAGCCCCAGAGCAGCCAGTGAGCAGTGTGCAGCAGTGACCATCCATCCCCCGGCCTATTGGCTTCCTGCCCTGGCAAGCATGTGGGCCTCAGAGTGTCAACTACCTAAATACATGCAGTGTTTCCTACTTACTCAGAATCTTTCAGTAACTGTTTGTTTTTGAATTGTTGATCAAATACCATAAAATTATATTCAAATACCCCAAAGCCTTAGCAACCTAAATTAAATTAGATAAATTACAGGTTGAATTCATGGAAATTAAAGAAAAATGAAATCAGAATTTTCTGCCTAATAAAGCTCCTAGAGCTCTAATCCTCTCATTTTACAGGTGAGAGAATGGAGGCTCAAGAAATGAAATGAAATAAATGTCAAAAGAAATTGACTTGATTGTTTTTAAGGACCAAGAATAACGCACACTAAACATGGATAAATCATTAGCACATAAAATGGGTTTTTAGTATATTGAATATTAGATGAAAGAACACTTGGTGTTGAGAAAAATCTTGAAAACTGCTTATCAACAAACAACTTCCCTTCAAACATATTTGCTCTAATTACATTGATAACCTTTCATCTCTTCATATTCTATATATGTTTAGGGAAATGTATAAGCTTGGTAGGGCTTTGGTGTTTAGCACCTCAACTTCTTTTCATATAACTTATCCTAAACCTCCCCCATAGAGTATGTGTGCTGACCCCGGTCGTGGGTTTGCTATATGCTGATAGGAGATGAAAGAGAGAGAGAGAGAGAGAGAGAGAGAGGTAGATAGACAGATGATGACAGATGATTGATAGATGATAGATAGATAGATAGATAGATAGATAGATAGATAGATAGATAGATAGATAGATAGATTTGTCAATTGGAAATGGTAATGATCAGAGATCATTTTAGCCTTTGTTAAATTTCAAATATTACATGGGCACCTAGCTTTATAATTTGCAAGTGGTTATAAAATCTCCAGGACTGCCTGTGAAAATATCAAGGCAAGTATGCTGTGAATTCACTGTGCCAATAGCATAGAAGCTAGACCAGCGGGATGCAAAGCAGAACGTCATCCTTACTTTCCACACATTTCATTCAAACCTAGGGTTGTCTGTGTTGGAGAGTGAAAAGGCATCAGAAGGTCAGGTTTTCAAGGATCAAACTTTCCATTGTTCTTTGAATCAGAGATTGTATGTGAGTACAGAGCTTTGCATAAGAATTAGTCCCTTCCTTATATCAAGTCAGCTATTTTCAGCTCAGCCTAGCAATCTTTGATTTCTTGGTTTGTAACTATGGCAATAAGATTAAATGGCATTCAGTATAATTTATTTTACAAATTAGCTTGGGAAGGTGTCCACGACTATGATAAAGGAGCAATGCAAAAAGAGTAGGAAACAAGAGGGCAATTAAATCGGGTTTTGTCATATTCTTCAAAATAATCCTCAAAATCTTCTAGTGCCATAGGGTAGTTTGTGAGCGATGTCTGGTGACCAGAAATAAAAATGATCAGATAACCGCTTGAGAGATTCCTTGGCTCAGCTTAAGCGACCACACCTCTCCACTTGCCTCTCGACCATCACACAATATCCTTTGTCTGTGGATGCCTATGTGTCTGTGGGCTTTCCAGAGCCTTTGATCCGGGACTTTTTAATACTAAATAACAGTCAAATCCGTTTCAAACACCTTCATTACAGTACACAGCTCATTATGGTCTAGAAAAATGTTTAGCTCCGAGCCCCAGGCCACGTTATAATGAGGACAGGCATGCACACTAGTACACATGCTCTATGGAGTGTCTCCACGTTTCTAGGCGATGGTACAGGCACCACTGCTGTAAGCGAAAAGCAGGCATTCGTTTGCAGCCTTTAAAGATGGTTTCCTAAAGTTTTACACCGTTTACCATAAAACATAGTTTTAATCTTGCTCCACTATTAATGCTTTTCCTTTCTGTTGGTAGCCTTTTTAAAAAAAGCACATATGTAGACATGGAAAAGAAGGAGTGGGATAAACACCGGGATGCCAAAAAACTGAATACACATGACTTGTATTCATCTTTTGTTACCAGTATATATTGAGTATTACAATTTTAATAGTTTTTGTCCTTTCTTAAAATGTGTATATGTTTTTTTGGCACCCTCTGTATTTTTTCAAATCCTTAATGAGTGACATGTATTTTATATATATATATATATTTGCATATGTACGTTTATATATAAAATACATATAAAGTAATTCACTTAGGTCTGTTTTTTGAAAAATTGTGTGTGTGTGTGTGTGTATATATATATATATATATATGCAACTTTTCAAAAAACAGATCTAAGAGAATTACTTTATTTGAAAATTTTGAGGATATGTTCCCATCTTATCCATTGTTGGTTTCCAAAGAAACTCATGTGCCTTGTTAAGCCAATAGTTTTATTTATATTTACCCTCCTTATTTTGGGAAAGCAGGAAAAGGAACATAAACCCCCAGGGCCTCATTTCTGCACGCTAATCTTGGTGCTTTTTCAATTCCTAAATAACCATCCATGAAAATTTTGACATTACACTTATAATAAATGTGACACAATGTTGGCTGTCAGCGATTTTTCTCTCAGATTTAATTATAAATTCTTTCTAAAAGCCAGTAATAGGGAAATTACTTCACTGGACACACAAGGCATTATCAAAATTACTTGTGTTTCTCTGGTTGTTAGAAATATAAGCTGGTGGGGTAGAAATTCTTTTTGGTTTCACAATTGATTATCATAAATTAATTGCTTATAACGCTAGATGGAAACAAATGCATACTGCCTTACAAACAATTATAACTTGTTTTCTTGCCAGCAAGCCATAGTCTGAGAAAACACTGGTATAACACAGGAATTGCAATGCATTTTTAAATACAAGGATTATTACAAAGATAAAATAGATTTTTATGCAGCATAAACAAGTGATAACAGTTTTCATGTTAACCTTGAAACTCTGCTTGAGAATAGGATTCAGCAGTATTTTTAGTTAGCCATGAATATCTTAGAGGGATCAGTGGGAAGAAAATAGTCCTTATGTAAAATAAGAATTTGAACCATCGGTTATAATGCTGTATGACAGCCAAGGACTAGCACAGGGGGCCAGATTACTGAAAGCAGTATATTATCTGCATAATCCAGGGTCAGCAAATGGAGATGAAACAGACCAAGGGAAACCTGAAATCAAGCCCTGTCCTTCAACACATGTCACTAGAAACCTTGGTTTCAAGTGGCAGAGGTGATAGTATCTAGAGAGTGAGAAATCTCACTACTCACAAAGGGTGTCGCTCTACATTGGTCTATGCAGATTAGCTGGATCCATAACTTATCTCAAACGTTGAAATTAAAGACAAAATGCCAAAATGTCCACAATAGAAAAAAAAATAGTTCATGAAATACCCTTCACATTAAGTAAGCAAAGAAATAATTCTAGATGTATGGACAAATTTACTTGTGTTAAAAACAGGGTTAGCTTATAAACATTATACAGAATGCTTATAAGATAAAGATTTTGTATATAGAATAACATTCGTGTCATCAAAATTCACTTCAAACCTAATATTTTCAGGTCAGGTATAAATAAGGTTATATACACTTCAATTCCAAAAACTAAATGTTAGTCTTTTTAAGTTAGCTGTTTTATACCTTATCCTAAATGTTTCTATGGATGAAGAATCAAATTGATTTGAATCAATATGAATTGAAAGATACGTCTTAAAGTGCAATTATGGACTTGTTTTTTAAACAGGCATAATGACCTGTAATCAAGGTACAAATTATTAAAAAGAAAAACAGTGAAGGATATGAATTTAAAAATGAAAAGAAAGGAATGTTAATACTCTAAAACATATATAAACTGAAAACTAAATTCAGAAAGATTCTGCTATAATTATTTAAGATTATTATAAATCAAATATAGAAATTCGTATTCTTGCTTCATTAGTTGGTAGCAACTGCTCATTAGACAACAGAAAATGTTTGTAGTGTGGGAAGAAAAAGAAGACTAGCTGTGTCAAAATAAACTGCCAGCTACATTGCTAATCATTTGCAGAGCTTTAGAATCCTATAAACAGGAGAAAATTGCAAAAAGACAGGTCTAACCCTCATACATTGCTGGTGGAAACATAAAATGGATTAGTCATTTTAGAAGACAGTTTGGGAGTTCCTCAAAATATTAAACGTCAAGTTACCATATCACCTAGCAATTCCACTCTTAGGTAAATACCAAAGAGAAATGAAAATAAACATCCACACAAAACTTGTAGTATATGTTTATAGCAGCGTTATTCTTAACGGTCTAAAAGTGTCAATCAGTTGAGGAAAGGATAAATTAAATGTGTTACATCCACACAATGGAATAATATTCGGGGGGAGGGGAAGTATTGCTACAACTTGGATGAACCCTGAAAACATTATGTTAAGTGAAAGAAACCAGTCACAAAAGACATGCTTATTGCATATTTTTGTATGAATGATTCAGTAGACAAATCTATGGAAACAGAAAGTAAATGAATGGTTGCTTAGGGCTGATGGGAGGAGCAGATGTGTACTGGGTAGTTCTTTTCAGAGTTATAGAAACATTCTAAAATTTGAGGATGATGATGGCTGCACAAATCCATAAGTACACTAAAAATCACTGTGAATTTTATGGGATGTAAATTATATCTCAATAAAGCTGTTAAAAGAGAGAGAGACATGCTTTACCCAACTCAGGAATAGAATGCTTAAGTTAGCAAAGAAGCTACCTACTACAGAAAAATAAAAGCCTGATTTTAATCACTGGTTGTTTATCCACCCCCGCACCCCCCAGGTGTTTCTTCTGTTAGCAGTACAGTTTTACCAAACTGTATCTTCATTCTTATTCTCTCTCTCTCTCTCTCTCTCTCTCTCTCTTTTTTCCTCTCTCTCTTTCTTTTTTTTTTTTTTAATTATACAACAATGCACAGACAAAACCCCAAGGTTTACTGGGATAAGGCATATCAATAACTTGTGTAAATGTTGGCTGTTCCCCCTCTTTTAATTGGTGAATGCGTTGGGTCCCCCAGGACCCACCTCTAATGGAAGGGGGGTGTCTACTGGTAACAGGAGCTCATGGATCAGGTTTTCTCTCCCTTCTGGTTGGCACAAGGAGAACAATACACAAATTGAGCCATTACTTAGCTGACAATAGTGCGGATCAGAAAGAGCTGATGCTTATCTGTGACTGAGAAGGTTCCACCATAGTTCTTTTTACCTAAGTCATTTTAAACCCCTTTTAATTTTTTTAATCAGTAAGAAAGGAAACTGAGGGATCAACATTCTTAGTATTACTGAATACCAGCGCATCAGAATCTCTACCTATTCTTGAAAAGAGATAGGTGTTATCTGCTCCTGACTGCAATATTTCAGAGGAAGAAGTTTTTTTGTTGTAGTTTGTTGTGGTGGCTTTTTATTTTTCTCCCATGGGATAAACCCCATACATTCCATTCATAGAAAAGGTTTCCCAGGAAACTTCCATTCAGAGCTAGAAAATGGATAGAGAGATGCAAACTGAGACCAGGAGGGAATGTTAATGAAGAGCCGTGAATGTTTCTGCTCCATTGTGGGATTTACCATGTTGTTGGCTATGAGCAGGAACATCACCTAACAGGAGCATGCAGAAGCGTTTCTTTCGTGCTACACTGTATGGACCACTTGACTCCAATAATTTGAACACTCTGCTTTATCATTTGGGCCATAAAATGTCTCTTCTTATCTGTCAACATGGAGATGCAAGTCCACCTTTTTCCTCTTTTTTTTTTTTTTTTTTGTCTCAATCATATAAACCTCGTTTCTCTCTTTCTAGCATCAATGTCTTGACCTATAGGGAAGGGAATTCTGCCACCCTTGTACTCATCCGACTTACAGTCTCCTTGCTAAGTACTTTGATGCCTAGTTTACAAAATTAACATCAGGAATCAAACAGTAAGATCTGGTTCTTCAAAGTTTCTTAAGTGAATTTTTTCTTTAAATTAGGGATTATGTATTTACATAACACAAAGATATTTTATTTGCTGTAAAAATTCTGATTATAATTGGTATTTCAGGGTCTTCTTTTTCCCTGAAGAAAAAAAAATCTTCCATAATAACTAAAAAAAAAAATCTAGAGGGTATTTTTTCATCACTATTCCCTAAGAGAAAATAATGAATGATAATGATACTTTACATTTGGGTAATCATTCAAAAAGCACTCTCACACTTCATGTGTCATTGGAGACGACCAATAGTCATTGGACGTTCAGAAGACATCATTTTACAGATGAGGAAATGAACCTTCAGCAAGAGGAATGCTCATCCAAAGACGCTGAAGTATTAACAAGAAGAGCCGAGACCTTGTCCCTGACCGTCATCCAAAACCAATCTGCCTCTCTCGGTGAATAACCATCACACCGAATCCTGCCCTAACTGGAGAATGGAGTCCCTTTCTACGGGTAAGATCAGCCCTGCCTTAGACAACAACTACATCAACAATTTAGTCAATAGGACTTCCTACTTGTAACGCTGTCCAGAATAGAGCTGGAAGTAAGAAAGAATCAAAAGGTGATGTCCACAAGGGGCTAGAGAGTTATCCGTAAAGGAAGCTCACCGGGCTGGTCCCTCTGTACATGATCAAACATGAGCTCCAGGTGTACAGCCAACACTCCAAGTCCATCAGAGAGCTTCCAGAATTCTGCAGCCAGAAGTACTGTCCCCTCCCATGGCCTCCACATGTCCTTCCTCTATTTGAACCGCTGCTGACCATTCAGAAGGAATGCATCTTGGGAAGAATAGTGGATTTGGAACCAGAGGATTTGAGTTCCAGCTCTGACCCTAGGCAAGTTACTTGACCTTGCTGCATTTCTGCAAAAAGGTGCTAGAATTCATAGGGTTGCTGTGAGGATTAAATCAGCAAATGTTTCCAAAGCACTTGGCAAATTGTCATACTCAATAAAGGTGAGCTACTGTTATAATACTAGTCTAACATACCCATTTTACAGAAAAACTGGGGCACAGACAAAAGAATAAGTTTGCACTGAGGCAAAGGTGTACAAATAATAATGACACCCAACTCACAGGATTGACGCGAGGATTAAATATATGTGACGTACGTTATTTGCGTACATGTGCTAATCCATCATTTGGGTTGCACTGAAGGCAAGAGCAGCATCTCCTATGTCATGTCCCTCCTCCAGAGCCTGGAAGAGGCCTTCCGTTGGGTGCTAAATAAGAGTTAACCAAACTGATGTCAGACATCTTACCTAAAGGTCACTAACTATTTAGTTTATTAGATGTATTGCATCTATGCTTCCACAGATTCAATCGAGACCTACTTTTTAATTATCTTATCAACACAACACCATTGATTCCTGGTTTGGTAAGTGACTTGCCTGTTCTCCAGTGTAGGGAGCCCTTGGAATAGTCTGGAGCACTATAATTGCTAAGGAGATAGTTTTTCTCCTGTCAATTAGGTCCAAATATCTAACACTCAAGCATTCATCTCGGTATAGTATGAGCTTCTTTTTCCAGAAGTTCATCTCCAGAATGAGTAGGAGGGCAAAGGTAGGGCAAGGTGAGCAATAAATACCACTCTGAATTACAGTCCTCCTGTACTAGCAGCTCATTGATTTCCTCCAAAACCCATGGCTCACTTCCTTTATTTGGCCCCTAGCCTACATATTTTATCGACTCAGGACAGCTCTCAGTTGAAAGATTTCTGGTGGGCCTTGCTGGGAAAGAGAGATGTGCAGGTTCCAGTGATACATACATATATCAGGCTATCCCTAGTGCATCATAGCTCAGAAGACTCTGTGCTTATGCTGTCCATTAGGGAGGAGACAAAGACGGAAAGGCTTGGGGAAAGTAACAGGTCTTTTGTTCAATATGGTTCCTGACAGTAAAGTCAAAAGCCCTTGTCAGAGAGACGTGGGTGAGCTGCAATTGCTCATTCCCTTCAGCTAATGTTAGTTGGTCCCTTCTTCCTATTTGCTCCATGGAAATTCAACTTAAAACTTCTCTGAAAACCATAAATGTGTCCACAAGTAAAGCCAAATCCAGGACCCCTATCTTGGGTATTCTAGAAATTTCAAATTCAATGATCTTTATGAATCCGAATAAAACTTTAGATTTTTATCCTACTTTTGCCTCTTTATTGTCAGAGCTGTTCCAATTTAAGCTCTGGTTTCAACACCTTAGAAAGAAAAATCAACCAGAATTTGATTATTTATGAGCAAACTGGAAATAGGAGTTTGAGTCACTAGAAGAAAGTAGGAACCTATTAATTCAATTTACTGACAAGAAAAAAACATTCCCTAAGTTTCACACTCCAGTCCCTCTTAGAAATTATTCTAGAAGCACAATGCCAAAATATGGGCATCCAAGGACACCCTGGCTAACCAAAAAAGAAAACTAGGTGAGCAATGAACCTTATTAGCATGTGTCCTCTCAGGCTGATGACTATCATTAGGCTGCTGGAGGATGACATCATTTTCTCTAAGAGGCAGTCAGCTCGAAAATGTCAGCCATCTCAGTGAATTAATTCTTGCAGCTGCTTTATGTTGCCTTCTGCTCCTTGCTAAAAGAAATGGACATATTTCATTTTGGGGATCTGTCAGACATGTTGCTGTTTTAAATATTACATTTTAAGCCCAATTTTAAGCTGAATATATTGTGTTTTGAGAAGCCCGGTGGGGAAAAAAAAAAATCTTTCACTTCAATGAGGTAAAAGGCCAAGGTGTGAAACTCTGTAATCTCATTTGAAAAGTAATCCCTTTTTTGGTTCAAATTGTTTTCATTTTAAAATGTCATTTTTTTCCAAAGACTTCTCTAGTATAAAGTTAATAGGAACACTTACACTACACTGAGAGAGTGGTCATAGCACAGTCATATTGGAGAGGCAAGTGTAGGAGTGAGGACAGATATCATCATTGCAAAACACAATCACCCCCCAACAGTTCCTGCTTCTGAATGTAGCTCTTTTTCACTTCACCAGACACAGAAGAAAAAAAATGTCAATTATTCATTTATTCAATGAACATTATTGAATGCTTATATTATTTTCAGATCCTGTGCTGGGGAAACAAAATGATTTAAAGACACTTGCCACCTTTAAGACAGCTCCAAGCTCAGTGGGGGAGAGAGACATGTCAAGGAAAATAATAAAATAGTCTGGAAGTTCCATAAGAGAAAGAGATTCGGCAGAAATTTTCAAGAGTGGGTTTTAAGAGAAGATTATGTGTGTTAATCAGACACACCAACACAATTCTGTATGATGGAGTGAGTGAGAGGAAATGGAAAAGAAAGGCAAGAGAAAATTGTCTTTAAAAAATAACGACATAGGTATCAGGAATAACTTTCATAGATGAATAAGCACCTGACCTTGATGTCAGAAGCACCAAAAAGAGCCTTGTGACACCCTAGAATATCTTTCTTGTCTTCTGTCTAATGTCTGAAATACTTTGAACTGAAAACAAGTACTTTATATCCACTAGTAGACTTGAAAACTGGGAAATGTAAACCATTGATTTAAAAAACATTCAAGTGTAATTGATTGATATTATGAGGTTGGACTATTAAGTTCGTGACCTTGTCCTAGAAAAAGTACTACATACCTCATTATTGAATATAACTATGGTCACCTTCAAAGTACTTCTCTTGGGAAACTATGCACCGATACTAGCACCTAGTCCACCCTTCAAAGAAATTTTGGAACTCTTTTTCTGGAATGACCATCAGAGCTGTCATCAGATTACCCTTGATGTCCTGAATGTCATCAAAATGTCTTCTTTTCAATATTTCCTTTATCTTCAGGTAAAGAAAGAAGTCATTGGGGGCTAGATCACTTGAGTAGAGAGGGTGTTCCAATACAGTTATTTGTTAACTGGCTAAACACTCCCCCACAGACAGTGCCATGTGAGCTGGTGCATTGTCATCAGGCAAGAGCCATGAATTCTTGGCGAAAAGTTCAAGTCGTCTAACTTTTGCACACAGCCTTTTCAGCACTTCCAAATAGTAAACTTGGTTAACTGTTTGTCCGGTTGGTACAAATTCATAATGAATAATCCCTCTGATATCAAAAAAGGTGAGCAACATTATTTCAACAATTTCATGAACTTAATTGTCAGACCTCATATATTGTCATTCTGACAGTGAGTTTACAGAGTGGTGATTGGGAGAGCATAAAGCCTAAAGTGATGGGCAATAAGCAAAACTAAGGACTAGAAACAAAAATGTGTTTCCTTTCATGTTTTTATTTTGAATTATTTTAATTTACATACAGTGAAATGCACAGATCTTAAGTGTTACAGTTTGATGTTTTTGTGACTGCAAACATTTGTATGACCCACACCCCTGTCAAGACCTTCAGAACATTTCCCTCACCCCACAATTTCTTCCAGCCCTTGCTAGTCAACATCCACTGCCTTCCCAACCAAAGGCAATCACCATTCTTGTTTCTTTCACCACAGATGAGTATTGCCTGTGTTATGAAAATTTATATAATGGAAATATTCTGTGTGTACTTTCATTTCTGGCATATTTCATGCAGCACAATGTATCCACGTGTAATGAAAAGAGTAGGTGCTTCCTTTCTATTGCTGAATAGTATTCCATAGTATGACTATAACACAATCTGTTTATATAGGATCTGCAGATGAACATTTGAGTTGTTTGCAGTTTCCAGCTATTATTAACAAAGATATTATGCACATTCTCGTACAAGTCTTTTGGTGGATAATGTATTAATTTCTATTGGGTAAATAACTAGGAGCGAATGACTGATCTATATGGTAAATGTGGGCTTTAATATTTTTAGGACTTATCATAAAAGTAGGGGCATTCCAACTCACCCTTGAAGGGTGAGGTAGAAAATGAAATAAAGACCACCCGGGCTGTGGGAAGAGAATGAGCAAAAGCAGGGTTTAGGAAAGTGGCTGTGGAATTTGGGAAGGTGAATAGTCAGATATGATTCATAAGGTGCATGGAGTGTGTTCTGTCTGGCGAAAAGCTCCTGGGAGATTTCCAAAGTCTGTGTTATTGTTTGCAGAGTCTACAGAGTCTGAAATAATTACTGGAACTTCTGAAAGTGTTACTAAGCTTTTCAGAAAATGTCATTGTTTCTGGGAAGCCTAAGATCATAACAAAAATACAATCCTACCATCTGTTCAAGTGTCTGTTTCCAGTAGACCTGGTTTGGTAGATCAGGTATCCACCCAGCTGATCCCACCACCGTCATCCGGGCATAATTTCCATTCCATCTCAAGAACAGGATCTGGACTAGAACAGGACTTCCCCTGTTGGGACCGAGTCTCAAACACTTTCATAGCACAACTCAGTTCTCTGCTCCCTTTTGCACACTCAGATCTATACATAAGAGCTGTAAGATCTCCATGATTGTAGGTAAGATGGGTCAACTTGCTAACTAGAAGAGAATACTGTTCAGTCTATGTTGTCAAAGCCCTTTTTAAGTTTATTATTAACTTCTTTCAATGGCTTGGGATTCTTATATATTATCCTTAATCATTAAGAAAGGAAACAAAAGGTAATTGAATGATTTAACATACTCTCCTCTATGTTTTTTATCCTACCCCAACACATGATTCATAATTAAGGTCTAATAGCTGAGATTTCTAGCTGTACATTACTACCCTGGATTCTACCAGCTATTGTCCAAGATAGATTCCTAAACCACAAATTCCCCAAAAAGGGCCCTAAATCTCAAGATGTATAACATTCAAAAATTAAATACAACACAATGAAAACAATAACACAACACACACACACACACACACACACACAAACACACACACACACACACTATCCTAGGAGTCTCTGAAACAGTGGACAGTCAACAACTGACCGTGTAGATAAGAGTTAGGTGCTACTCCCACCTCTTCCTTCCAACGGGATCTCACATGTCCACTGCAATCTATTATTAATAAAGCTAGTCACACAAAGGATCACACAGGTGGGCTAGGTTACACTGCAGTTACAGGGGGAAAAAATCGCAGCAACATGTATAAATGAGGCTTATTTCTCACTTGCGCTAGAGTGTTAGTGAAAAGATGAGGGATGAGGAGCCTGGAGACCAGCATTCCTACCATTAGCCACACATCCCAGGTCAAGACGTTTAGCCTTTCTGAACTAAATGACTTTACAAAATAAAAACATTATGTCAAATGATCTCTAAAACCCTTTCCAACACTAGAATTTTCTAACGAATAAAGTCAGCAAATTATGAGAACAGTCATCAAACAGGCACATGTTTACTGGACTGAGCCATAATTTGGCTGCCCCAATTATTTTGGTCGTCTCCATGATCAATAATGTTCCCAGTGGCCCAATCAATTATGCCATTAGCTGTGTGGACCACTCAAATGACTAAGGCACGCTGACGGACTGTGCACGATCCATTCCAGCCTCTGTGTTCAGCTATAGCTAATGGGGAAAATGCCCAGTGTCCCTTTAACTTGGAGTCTTTGTTCTCCTGTTGTGGTTTTGGTCCCCTTTTCATTTTTCAAATGGAAATGAATGACAAAACCACATGAAGGAAAGAAAACTGAGAATATGGAGTCAATATCCAATGACACCTTGAAAAACTCTTACCTGACAGGCACTGTACCAGGTACAGGAAAAAAAACAAACTCTGAGCAAGACTCTGTTTCTGCCCCTTAGACATTCAGTGTACTATGTAGGTCAACAAAGAAAGAAAGACTTATGCTTCCCTCTGATATTGGCGCTCCTGGTTCTCAGGTCTTCAGACTTGGACTGAATTACACACTGGGTTTCCTGGTTCTCCTGCTTGTGTTTGGCAGATAATGGGACTTCTCAGCCTCCATGACCATCTGAGCCCACTCTTATTATTTATACTTGTATAAGTATAGCTCCTATTAGTTCTGTTTCTCTAGAGAACTCTGACTAATATACCCCATTAGCTTCTTCTAGAAATGCCTCAACTAAGGGTTCTGTGGTCAAACAACTTTGAAGAACATTGCGTACCATTTCCCTCTCTCCATCACAATGAACATCCACATAAAGACTCAGTGGTGGCCTGCAGCTAAGAAACCTGTTCAGCTGGTTTTTAACCTGACTCTTCACAAACTTATTTTACACCAGAAACCTTTGAAATCCTCGCGGGACTAATGTTTTATAAAATGAAAAACACCTTGCTAGAAGTAACACAACTTTACTATTTCCACTGTTTATTCATTTTTCTTAAAACAATACACTGATAACTGATACTTCTTTTAGATATAACCTCTGGAACTAATCTTTCACTTTCTCAGGAATTGGGACTCAGGTAACTTGAATCAATGACTATTAAAAAAACAGAATTCTGAGAGAAAATGTTTACAAAAGACACATATTTTGTAAAGGACTATTATGCAAAATATACAAAGAATTTTAAAACTCAACAATAAAAAAATGAACAACCCAATTAAAAAATGGACAAAAGATCTGAATGGACACTTCATCAAAGGTGATATACCAATGAGAAGCATATGAAAAACACTCAATATTATGTCATTAAGGAATTAAAACAACAAAAAGATACCACTATACACTTATTAGAATAGCTACAATCCAAAACACTAACTACACTAAATGCTGGTGAAGATACAGAACAACCGAAACTCTCACTCATTGCTGGTGGGAATGCAAATGATCCAAACATTTAGAAGACAGTTGACGGTTTCTCACAAAGCTGAGCATACTTTTACCACAGGATCCAGTAATCATGCTCCTTGACATTTACCCAAATGAGTTGAAAACGTTATGTCCACACAAAAACCTGCACTCGGATGTCTGTAGCTGTTTTTTTCTTAATTGCCAAAACTTGGAAGCCACCAAGATGTCCTTCAGTAGGTAAAGGACAAATAAACTGTGGTACATCGGGATGATGGGATTATTATTCAGTGCTAAAAAGAAATGAGCTTTCAAGCCAGGAAAAGACATAAAGTGATACATGTTGCTAAGTCAAAAAAGCTAGTCTGAAAAGGCTACATACTGTGTAATTCTAACTAAATGACATTTTGGAAAAGGCAAAACTACAGAGACAGTGTAAAGATCACTGGTTACCAGGGCCCTGGGAGGAAGGGAGAAGGGGGAGATGGATGGAGCACAGGGAAATTTTAGGGAAGTGAAAACATTCTGTACAATACTGTAACAGAGGATATGGGACATTATGCACTTGTCAAAACCCATTGAGTTCATAACAGAGTGAACCCAGATGTAAACTATGGACTTTATTTTCTAATAATGTTTCAATATTGATTCATCAATGTAAAAAGTGTACCACACTAATGCAAGATGTTAATAATAAATAAGTGGGGAAGGGACAGGTAAATGGGAACTCTCTGTACCTTCTGCTCAATTTTTCTGCAAACCTAAAACTGCTGTAAAGAATAAAAATCTATTATACAACACACACACACACACACACACACACACAATGAATTTTCTAAAAAAGAGACCCCCCCGATTATCTAGCAGAGGAAGAAAAGGGTTGGGTTGGAGCAAGTGGAAAAAAAAGAGCAGTGGCCTTGGAGGTTGAAGACCAAGTTTCAAGACCTTCCTTATTAATAGAGTGGGACTGAGATCCCCACCTCCGAACTGGCACACCCAAGCTCAGTCCGGACTCTGTCACTTCCCCTGCTGTGCTGTCATGGACACGTTTCGGAAACTCCCAGATTTAATGTCCTCCTTTTTAAAATGGGGATAATAAAGGCTCCTGCAAGAATCAAGTCAGGCAACGCATGTAAAACAGGTAGCAAAGTGTCTAACACATTATGGGACGTCGATAAATAGATAACTATTATCATTAATCATCTTGGTCAAATCAGCTAAACATTTGAAGCCTGCTGATTTCTAAGGCTCAAGGAAAATAAGTACAGGAACCTCTATGATGCACTACGCAAATTGTTTTGTTTTGATGCCAGGCCACCATCTAGGTGATGCCCCTGATTATTGTGCTGATAGTTCGCCTTTTAGAATTGATGGTCCTCTCTGATCTTGGGCCTCCCTATCAGCAACACTTGCAATTTTCACTTTTGTTGTGAAGGCTATTCTTTTCCACAATCAGCCAAATCCTGCCAGTTTGTGAATGACGCTCTGGGAACAAGTTAGGCCCTTTAGCAAACTACATCAATGACCTCTTTCAGGCCACATGGGTGGGTATTCACTAATAAAATATTCCCACAGTGCATTAAAGGGTATCTTTGTAGCTTACGTCAGTTACTATCACATTTCATACTTATTCCCACAGAGTAAATGCTTTGTATATTTGGAGAATATAACATTATTTTATGCGGTTGATAATCCGTACTAAGCGAGAAAGGTCCCATTTTCTACAAACGCATGCCCAAGTTCCTTAAAATACTGTATGTTACTTAATTTATTAAAATAAAATAAATTTAAAATAATCATCTTTTTCTATAATCAAAATTGCCAGTTGTCATTTTATTAACACTCAGCATACTTTCCCCCTAACTTCACTTAAACCCATAAAATTTCTCAGCCCTTTTAAAAATATTTTTCATTTACAAAGCCATAGCTTTTTTTTCAGTTGAGATCAGCTCAGTCACTGTATTGAAAACAACTAATTAACTTCCTGTGCTCGCTTATAAATAGCATCCAATACTAATCATTATCATCCACTCTCAAATTTGCAATCTTGTTTCCTCTTCCATGACGTGAAAGATTTCATTGGAAGTGCATGAGCCTTATTGCAGACTTGGAGTCATTTATCACCAAGAAGTATGGCTTCTTTAATCAACCAGCCTTAACAGGCATTGGATTTGTCACAGGAAATAGGTATGTACTTTCATCCCCTGACTCACCATTACCTAATTAGGCAGGAAAAAATAAAGTCTTTAAAGAATGAAAACTAAATGGAAATATATTAAATAATGTTTCTCTATCGCGTAGATCATATTATCTCTTTAAATGACTCTGATTGGCATATAAATATTAAGCAAAACCTTTAAAAATGATAAAAATTCATCTAAATCTTTTTGAAATCATCTAATCTACTGGGAGGACATTCTTAATGATTATACATCTATTACCTTAAGAATGAAAAATACAGTCTTTAAGAACTAAAATTGAGGGACATAGCTAAGCATTTAGCAAGGACAAATATACTTGCCATTGTCCTATTATTTATTTTTTAAAAGTTAGAGCACCATCCAGATGATTAAACTGTTATAGCTGTCCTTTCTTGAACAAATGCTACATGGCTCCCCACCACCAACCTTTTTTTTTTCTTTTCTTTTTCTTTCTACAAATTACATTATGTGTTCACCAGTCCAAATCAGTTCTCCTTCTATCACCATATATTTGACCCTCTTTACCCTCTTCAACCATCCTCCTCCCCCCTTACCCTCTGGTAACCACTTGGATACAAAATGATGGCAGGCCAGGAATCTGTTTCAACAGAGTAACCCAGTCAGGGCCCCGTTAGGTAGTCTAGGTAGGAAGGAAATTGGAACCAGTAGGTTGGCTTTAAAAAGAAGAAGTAAAGGAGTACAAGAAAGTAGAACCCAAAGTTCTGGAGATAGATCTACAGAGGTTCAGAGAAGTGAAAAGGCCCCATGAGCCCAGGTGGGTAAATAAAGTCCAAAGTCATTTTAGACCACCAAAGACACAGGAAAGAAAAAACTCTGGCCATGAAGTGCTGAGCCAGCAAGCAGAGTTCTTTTACCTAAGCCCAGATCTTGCCTCACTGCACTTTCTTACCAAATTGCCGGGCAAGTTGGGCAACTGGGTACCTAGCATGCACATACACCAAGTCCTGGGAAATAACAGTAAACAAGGCAAAGTTCTTGCTCTTTCAGAATTTATATTTCAGTCATAAAAAATCGATAACAAGCCAGGAGACAAACAATAGCATTCCAGAAAATAACACATGTTATGAAGAAAATAAAACAAAGTGCCAGAACAGAGTGATGGCAGGTAACAAGGACTTGTCAAGTGACGTGGAATTATCAAGCAGTATTTGAATAGAGACCTCAATAAACTTTTCAAGGCTCCTTCCCAAAGAAGCATCAGAAGGAGACAAGGCCTTAGTTCCCCAGTGGTGGTACTGAGACAGTTTTAGGTGACCTATGGGTTAACTTTTAAAAATTTAAATAGTTGTGCATATCTGTTGGGTTATCTTTTTACAGCAAGGTAGACTGCTTTTTTAGTTAAGATAGTGATGACAAAATTTAAGTAAAGTTATTTAAACAAAAGAACAGGGACTTAAAGCTAGTAAGTAAACAATGGTGCAGAAATACATAGGTAAGGGAAAATAATTAAAATAGTACAAAAGTAGCTCAATAAGTCAATTGAATTCATTACATTAGTTAAAATTAATATCACCAAATTAGAATCTACTGCCAAGGTTAATACCCCAATTGGAACACGTTCCTCTTTCTTCAGATCAAGAGGCAGAGAAAGAAAATATTGGCACTGAGCCAGTTAAAAGAAGGGAAGAGCAAACAGTTTTTCATGGACTCCAGGAAAAAAAAAAAAAAACACCTCAAAACTCATTGTACTCTATTTAAAAACTGCATGATTCAACTCAGATCTCACTTCCCTACTAAGCTGTCCATTCACACCTCCACTTCCACAGCTTATCCTCAGACAATCATTGTCTTTTCCTTATTCAACTAAACTGTGAGTTCTTCAAGGTCAGTGGTCACATCTTACATTATTTCATATTTATTTTTATGTCCAGGCACAGTGTTCATCCTGGGTTATAGGTTAAATAAATATGAGCTAAATAGCAAATTGATCAATTAACATGATTTTAGGTTGTGAACTCTAGTTCAGGACAAAGAGAAGTGATTTTGCAGAGCTGGAAGAATAACCCTAATCACAAATGAGTGTTGCATCTGGAAAAGTGCTAAGGTAAGTTATATGAACGTGTCAGATGCTGTTAAAAAAAAAAGTCATGAACATCTTGAACAAAATCTTTAGGTGGGAGAAGGCTTACAACAGTGAGATAGAAGGTGGGCAATAGAATTACTCAGAAGTGAGTCTTTGGAGAAAATTTCAACCATCCAATAGAATACTGTAACCTGAGGTCAGGCAGTAGGATAATTTCAAAATACAAATATCTGATTTTTCCAAAGGTCAACATGTTGTAATGGATAATGGGGTGTCCTGCCAAAACAAGCCAATTAGCAGGTAGCAGATCCTCAACCACCAAGATGAGAATCGAATAGTGGACATCCAACCCTAAAAAGGGGGTTGATAAAAGAAAGTCAGGTGCAATTCAAAATGGATAACAGTACTACTATGTTTTTTTACTATCAATAATAACACTACAAGCCTTTAGTGAGTGATATATTATGTGACAGGCATTCTCCTAAGGTCTTTACATGCATTATTTAATTTAAAGCTCACAAGAACCTTGTGAGACAAGTACCATTACCCTAATTTGACAATTGAGAAAGCACAAAAATGTTGAATAACTTGCCTAAGATTAACCAGTTAATAAGAAGAAACCAGATTTGAACCCAATCCCTCTAGTCCAGATCCACTATACTAATCAGTATCTGTCATAGGCAACTTATAGAGACAGAAACTCAAGTACTTACTAGAACATGGTAGCGAAGGCCAAGTCTTGGGAATAAGACTGAAATCCACATATCAGAGCCAGAGCCTAAGTCCAGTGATGGGCTATCATTAAAGACAACTTAATGCTGCATTGCAGCATGTTTGGCTAGACTTCCAAAAGTTTCTACTGACCCAGGTTGGGGACTGATCCTAGAGACTCAGACAAGGCTAATTAGACATTGATGATGGTTAGGCTACAGTGACTGAGAATGATACAGGTCTTAAGTCATAAAGGTAATAAAATGCTTTGTCCCAAAAGTCTCTCTTCAGGGGCTACCAATTAATGCAGCAACTTTCAGAGATAGAGACAGAATACAAACTTAAAACAGTCAGCCAGCATCATGACTAAAAGCAAGCCAGTAGTTTTTTCATCAAAGTCAAAAAGAAAACAAAATAATTTAATCATCGTCCTTAATTAACATTGTTGTGGAAATCTTAGCCGAAGCAATTAGGCAAGAAAACAAAATAACAACAACAACAACATCAACACAGATACACATACAAGAAAGGGGGAGGGAAATTTATCAAGTTAACAAACTATATTACCGTGTTACCCCGAAAATAAGACCGGGTCTTATATTAATTTTTGCTCCAAAAGACACATTAGGGCTTATGTTCAGGGGATGTCATTCTGTAAATCATGCTAGGGCGTATTTTCTTAGGTCTATTTTCGGGGAAACACGGTATGTACTGGACTTGAGTGAAGGCTCAAATCACCTGAGGCTACCGGATCTCAACATCTCATTTGTGCATCTGATCCCACATTTGCAGGGTCTGAGATGCTTCCTAGTTGATCTATACGAAAGTAGTCATGCATGTCCTATGATAACTAAGAGTGACCCCTGGTCATCACCCAACCTAAAAAGAAAAATAAAATGCTATGTATTCAGTCTCCAATCTAAATGAAATGTGACCACATCTGAAAAGGCAATCTGTCATATGAGTAGCTCATTCAACCAAACAATGCTTGCTAAAAGCAGTCCATTCTTTATCATATCACCCAAAAGAAGTTTCCCTGTTGCATTATTTACTTTTAATCACAGTCTTTACAACCTAAATATGGAAACATGAGGAGTTTTATTAGCCACATTTCCAGTTCAATATTATCATATTCCTGAGTTTTATTCTGGTAATAGCTCTAAAATTAGATCACTTAATAACAATAATGAATGTGTCTTTCTTCTAAACACAGTTTAGCAATCTTAGACTGATAGCAAGCTAAATTGAGCTGCAGTGCATTGTAAATTTGGAAGCTATTCCCAAGAAATCATACAGAACAAACCTAATCTTTCTTCCTCAGGATGGGATATTCCTTCCTCTTGACCCAGACCTTCCTTTTGCTTGGATAGCAGCCAATTTCACTACCCTGAACCGGCCAACAGAGGACTGTGGGTGGAAGTGAACTGCCCTCTTTATACAGAGCATCCTGTACGTCAAACTATTGTACTCCACAGTGTTTGTGTGTGTGTGTGTATCTGTGTTTGGGGTGGGACTTGGTGCATTGTCTGAGATGAGAGAAAGATTCTTTCATCCAACTACCTGCAGGTTACCAGCTGGAATAGCAGACAAAAGCAAAACATTGAACTTACGTCAGATCAAGAGAAAGAAAGAAAAGGTTGGCACCCAGCTGGTTAAAAGAGAGTGGAAAACAAACAACTTTTCATGGACTCTGGGAAGAAAAATACGTCCAAAACTCACCAAATGATTGAAATGGAAGGGTAACTGAATTATTTTCAAAGAAACCACATTTCTTTTTTTTATAATACATGTGTCAAGGTATATACTATGTTTGCAAATAGAAATCTATTCCAATCCTCCCAGGTGTGAAAAGAATGCATAAGGCAGACTTGGTGCATCTTCACAAGACAAAATTGCTGTCAATATGAGAATCTTAATCCAATGCTCCCTGCTGAACTTGGCACAGAATCACTGGGGCTCCATGAGATCTGGCACCCAGCCTGATGCTGAAAGAGAAAAGGGCTGAGCCTAGGAGAGGTCGGGTTCTGCATTATTTCTAGTATATTATTAAAATTGGAAGGTGAGCCTCTACCTTCATTGAGATATTGGAGAACTGCAGCATAAGTTTTTATACTTAACACAGTGACAAGAGGTTACGGAAATATCACCGAACTCGGAGTCTGGGAATTTGAAATTGAGGCTAAGATCTGCCATTTAATAATCCTGTGGCTTTGGACAAGTGATGCAATCTTCCCTCCTATATAGCATATGAGAATCGTGCCCAGTCTATTTCAATGACTTTGGGAAGATTGCATGACAGGAAGTACACAAAAGTAACTTGCAAACATTAATGCATTGTATAAACATAAAGTAATGCTATCATTACTATTATAAATTATTATTATTATTATTATTATTATTATTATTATTATTATTATCAATTCACTAACTTTTAAATTCCTTTTCCTACATTCCTCACACTAAATATATGGGAGTTTGTAGTAGACATTCAGTTAGTACTTGTAGATGGGCAAACATAAAAGTATTTGGGAAGTGTGTAAGGGTCTAGTCCTAGAGCTAAATATATGAGCATGGCCACATCATAGAAATCTATAAAATGAGAAGACAGAATCAGAGGATCTAGAGAATCTCTCCTGGTTAAAATATGCTGTGTTTCCTATCGACCACCACCAGCCCTGTGAAACTTGCCTGTGTTGCCATTGTCACTTTGCTTCTGCCCTCATGCCTCAGTGTATTTTGTCCTGGATCCATGTCTTCCTCTTCATTTTTCACCTCAGTGCTTAACCCAAAGCTTAGATATCAATCAAAGGATATGTTTACTTCAAGATGTATGGATCAAAACAATGTTATAACTACTACATTCTCTTCCCTTTATGCTCTTAGGTAGGGTTGTCAGAGTGTACGGAGGTAGGTCCAGAGATTTTGGAAGTGGTCAGGAATGTTGGAGGATATCATGAAACATTTTATATAAATGTGTTTTATGCTTTATGCCTTCCTGATATTATGATGTAATAGGAAGAACATTGGGTTCCATTTTGGCTCAGCCATTTTAGCTGGGTAAATCTGAACAAGTCACACTGTTTATTCATCCAACACATACTTATTAACTAATATGTGCCATGCAGGGCTCTAGGCAATTAAGATATAATGATAGACAAAAACATTATGGTTCCTGCCCTCAGAAAGCTTATAGTCTAAAGGCATTGCAGTCTTTAATCAAAGAATCATAAAAATAGGTATAAGTTCAAAACTGTGAAAGAAGAGAAGCACGGTGTCATGAGAGTGAATGCTATAGGAAACTGGCGTGGTCATAGAGGATCAAGGAAGCCACACATAAAGATGTAGTAATGGATCTGCCATCTAAAGAGAAAGTAGGAATTATCCAGGCAAAGAATGAACAGGGGGATGGGAAGAGCATTTCAGTTAGAAGGAAAAGCAAGTGCAAAAATCCTGTTGAGGTTTTAGTTAAATGAACTAAAAGAATGCCTGTGTGATTGTGGTGTAGAGCATGGGGAACATGATGTGAATGGAGGCTAGGGAGACAGATCATGCTGGCTTTGGGGGCCAAGCTGAGGATTCTGGTCTTTAGGTGAAGAGCAGACGATCGTCACTTAAGTGCTGTAAGTCGGTGTTAGCATAATCGTATTTACATTTTGAAAAGATTTTTGGCTGCTGTGAAAATAAACTCAAGAAGGTCAAGGGTGTACTGCTGGAGACCAGCTAAGATGGCAGCTCTGACCAAGGCTTCGATGACAGAGGTGCAGGCCTTCCTGCCATACAATGTGAAGTATACCTCTGCACAATTATGGATGGGTTGAATTCTAGGCATCTTTGAGATCCAAACTGAGATATCAGGTAGGCAACTGGATAGAAAAGTCTAAAGCCGAGAGGAAAGGGAAAGGTGGGGCTGATAATAAAATTTTGAACTAGAGCTTAAAATGAACAGTGAGACTGGCCAGGAATGAGGTTATCTAATGAGACAATGGAGAAGAATAAACAATCTCAGAACTCTTGTTTCTTAAGTTGTAAAATGGGAGTCGTAGCAGCTGTTTTCATAGAACTTTTGTAGCTGAGATGTAGTAGGTAGTCAATAAAAATTCAAATTATATTATTATTATTATTATCGTATTAAGACAAATAAAAATTAGCCAGTTCAAAGCAATTTACAGTAGATCCTCTTTTTTTTAACTTTTAAAACATATTTTAAGTCATAAAAAAATAGACTGGGGCTTTACTATCCACTTACTAATGATTATTGTCAGGTGACCCAATTACAGTGAGTGATGTAAATTTCTTCTTTGTGTACTTCAATAATTTCTAAGTGGTCTGCAATGAACATCCATTCTTTCTATGGTAAGAAAGTAAAATGTTTTACTGTTTCAATTATATAAAAGTACTTTTCCCAGGGTAGAGCCAAAGATGATGAAATGAGCTAAAACAACAGGCTGTGAGAGTGGCCCAGCTCTAGCATACATGGCCGAATGGCTTTGTTTGAGTCCAGTTTGTGTTTCCAGGTCTCTGACACAGAGATGGAGAGATGAACTGTTGGGAATTGGACCAAATGACTCTTTTGGTCTAAGCTGACCTGGCTGGGTTTCCATGGCACATGGGGCTTGAGAACCAGTAGCCTTGCCAAACCCTTTGTCTATAATTCTCCACAAAGTATCAGCACAGCCGAGAGGTCCTCAGAGTCTGGAAAATCCCTGCACAATTGCTACACACATGTGCAGTTTTTATAGCCATGGCTAAAATCTGCTTGATCCCCTCTTTTTTAACCAATAATCTGGCAGCCTGTGATAAACTACACATATACTCAGGGTGAGCGTGCTGTCAGGTAATGTGGCTGCAAATGATCAAGAACACAGTATTTGTCTCCCTGCTTGGGTTCCGTGGCCTTTGGCATAAGTTCGGAAGGACTGGCCAGGCTGCTGCGACAAGGGTACATGGCTCTTACGATAAACACCATGCGGTGTGATGGAAAAAACTCAGTTGTGGGAGGCAGGAAACCTATATCCTGGCCCTAACCTTGCACAAATCATCTGTGTGACCCAACTTCTCCCTGTCTTAATTTTGTTTTGTTTTTCATCTGCAAAATGAAAACTGTTTCCTATGAAAGATGTCATGCAATACCTAGGCTGAACCCATCTGTTGGCCAGCAAAGAACTTATAAAACATATGCATTTGAATGTTTTTTAGGTAGACTGAATGCCCTACTGAAAACACTACCTCACATACCACCTAAACCACCACCTCCAACTCACCGCCACCACCACTCCCTAACATATTCCATTTCTCTACATTCTCCATGACACATACAATTACCGGAAAGTGTTTTTGTTTTTATACATCTATTTTCTCTTTCCCCCTCCCCCAAGAGAAAGGACTGACCTTTTCTATCCTGTTCACTGCTGCGTCCTCATGTCTGGTACATAGTGGTGCTCAAAAATGTGGAATGAATGAATTTGAACGCCAAGGTGTCCTTTTTGGTGATATGGGACTTGCAAGTTTCCCAGAATACAGAGAATGAAGAGTTTTCTCCAGAGTGTCAGCACAGGGGCAGAGGACAAACATTACCCCACTCGGCTCCTTCGCACATTAAGCCTGGAAGCACTGAGAGAAGAGATGCACATGGTGTGTCCAAAGCTGTGGAACCAAAAGATCTCGTCTGGGCTCACCTACCTACTGAAATCTCTGAATCTCAGCATCTACATCTATAAAATAGAGAAAACAATACTACTGACCTCACAGGATTACAGTGAGGCTTGAATGATTTTACAATGGGGGGGCAGGGCGGGGGGGTGTCTGAATAGAAAAGCATTATCCAAATGTGAGTTATTGCTCTATTCAGAACCCAGGACATTCTACATTGTCAAAATGAGAAGATGATGCCAATATAAAAACACATGTTAGTTTTGACTTGGAGATCCACGAACGGGCACCAAAACTAAATGGGGTGTGGTATTTTCTAGTCCTGAAGAAACTAAGACTTTGCAAGACTTGCTGGTATTTCCAAGGAGCTCCCCACCACCACCACCTTTTTTAAGTTTTGAGCACTTATTGGAATCTGTTTTCAAACTGTTCTTCACAAAATGGGCTGGGACACCTTGTTTTCGTCCATAAATTTGCAAACTTTCTTCATGTGCATCTGACCTTGGTAAATAATCGATTCAATGTCAAATTGTTGGGATTTTTATTTCCGTAATCTAAATATTCCAATGAAAGGTGGTTGCAGATGATGAGGTGAACCCATGAACAGTACTTCACGGAGCTATAATTGAGGCACAGCTGACTGTCAGGAGGGTTCAGCAAAGGTCCTGTCCCATAGAACCCATCATTGGCCATTATGTGCTAATTCCATTAGAGGAGAAAGAATTTAAAGAAAAAAAGAGTTGACCTGCTAGTCTGTATATATCTGAAATGTTAAGCTTCCATCTTCAGAAAGAAATTTAAAAAGCGGACATGTGTGACTAGGCCAATTGTTAAATAAGATTTCTTAAAAACATAATCAATATGGGGTGTCTTAGTTTGTTTTTGTTTTTCCAGATCAAAGAATTCATGAAAAGTAACCTTTGAGAAACTGAAAAAAAAAAAGACATTGTAAATTTGGCCTAAAACATATGTAGTTGAAAGCTCTTGACTTTTGGCCTTTGTTTTTTTCTCTCTTTTTCCAGAGAGCTTCAAAGTCGGAAGCTGGTGGCTTTGGCAGAGCCCTGCTTTGAAGAGTCGGGAGGAGGGAAGTCAATTAAAAACAGGTCACAGGATGTAGCTGTTCAACTAAAATGGCTGTTGATTTTTATGTATTGGAAGCTTTGAGCGATCAGCCCCAACTTCTTAATTACAGTACCATAATTAACATAATCATAACATCTTATCTTTCAACAAAAGTTTTGACTTGCAGTGATTTCCATCCTCCTCCCTCCCATTTTCTGACAAGCATGATTATCGGTATAAGAGATCAAAGTAACTACTTACAGACTACAGTCAGGTTATACTCTTCAAACTGCCTAGCTATTGGTATGCCTGGGCCAACCTCCTGCCACACCACCCCTGCTGTACTGCAAATGACCCTCCCAGGCTGCATGAAAGATATGCATGCTAGGGGAAGCCAGATCAGAGGGCACCCATATGCCATATGTTTCTTTGGAGACAGTAATTTAACATAATTATGGAAAAAACAGAATTTGTTTTATAAGCTGAAAACTATCAAACCAAGAAAAATCAAGAAAGCCCTGCTCCTTCTCACCCAGCTAACTCAAAATTATAAATCCTTAATTAGCACTGCTGTTGTCATTACCATTCGCTCTTTGGATGTGATTCAGGGCCATTGAACGTGCAAGTTTGTCAGTGTTTTTAACAATCCTTGCTTCCCTTCGCTGTATGACAATGGTCCGTTTCTTAGTCACGTGGGGCTCCCAGTTTCATTAGGTGTGATTCGCCTCACAATAGCTTCCTTCCCTTTGCTCTGTGCCTAGGGTTCCAGGGACCACTTCTCCCTGAGTGTGTGGGACCCCCATCGGCAATCTATGCTCTCCACCTGTCCAAGGTTTCACACAGGCTACTTTATGCTCAGATTCTCCCTCTCTCGGCAGCAGGTGGGCTCCAAGCAGTGACAGACAGCCCTGCTGACTGTGGCTAACCGGTGCCACACAGACAGACTGTGCTGCTGTGCCCTTGGGGCACTGAGGAGGGTTCTTACTCTGGCAGTCAGTGTCTCTGACATCAGGCAAGCTGGTGGGAATGTCCCTGGAGGGACGAGGGCCCAGGCTGGCTGTGGGAGTTCTGCCCTCCCAACACAGCTTCCACCCAGGTGTGCTTCTCTTCCCCGAGGGCCTGAGACCTCACACTGCTAACGCCCAGTCAACCTCTGCAGAGAATCAGAGCTCTGCTCGTGAAAATGGAGATTTTCCTATGTCCATTCCACAGTCAGTAACTCCCTTTCCTCCTGACCCTTTTGAAAGAGAAGCAATGTCATTGAAATGTCCTACTTTGGGGAACCAAGTTGCCAATCTGCCTGAATTCTGGGCACATTTTCTGACTTCTGTATACTTATGAGAACCCATTAAATTAAAAATAAGCAGTGCCATTTTTTCTGATGGGAGTTCTTAGAATGACTTTGTGGGAAGAGGTTGGGAGGTTGAGAAATCCTACCTGATGCCCCTGGTCAGGTGCTTGGTGAGACAGGTGGTGGGATACTACTTCCTACTAACGAGAAACAAGTCCCCTGCTGACAAGAGAAAGAGACAAGCAATTGCCCACCTCAAGCACACATTTCACAGAAACAATCAAAGAAATCCATGAATGTGCCTTGAAGGGGAAAAAAAAAAAGTCTGGAACTTCATCATAAGCAGTAGCAAACTCCCGTAACTAAACTACAATCTGTAATCAAAATTAGAGTCGTTTTATATGATCCAGTTACCTTTGACCACCATGTCATATGTCCTAGAGGCTAGTTCCTGGGAGGCCTAAAGACAGCCATTTTATTTTCCTTTAAATCATACTGTAACTAATTACGAAGGCCACCAAGTAACATGGAAAAATGTTCACAAAGTCATAATTTGTGAAAAAAAAATACAAATAGTCTGGCCATAACATGATTACAAGTATGTAAAATCATGTCAGTGATTTGTTTATATTATTTTTTTTGTTATAAAACAGTATGATCATTGTCTCCCTTAACGATGTCATAATTTTGCTTGTTGATCCTGTCAATAGCGTTTTAAGTGTTAGTGTGTTTATTTCTCAGTGTTAAGAATACATTGGCCCCAGATCAGCTCCATTCCACCGATAGGCAGCCCTACATAAAAGAGCACATCAGGCCCCAATCCTGATTGATTCAGGATTGCTGAAGTGATTCAAGGCTGCTGTCACACTTTGCTGTGTCTCTAATGGAGTCTCACAGAGGACGTAGGGACTTGTCCTTGGGCGTGCGGGGAAGTGGCTATGGCAACAGCACACACATCCTCCCCAGCCTCCTTCTTCCTGTTACACACCTCCACTCGGAGAGAAGCCAGCCCCAGGGAGGGGAACAAGGTTTTCCCCAGCTTGCAGCAGCCACACACACACACATACGCTCACCTGAACAATATCTGCCAGAACAATGTCAAGATTGAAAGAAGAACACAATCCCCACACATCAGGAGCTTGATAAAAGCAGATCAGTTGATTAACTGTTTGCTCAGCTGCTGAAGAGAAGGATGGGGATTGGCCATTACCTTGGACAGTTGTCCTGTACCCTGCTCTTGGGGGGAAGGAACGGGGGCGCCTCAAAGTGCTCTGCACCATTTGCTTATTTTATTTTAAATAGGTAAGATACTAACACACCCCTCATATGTAATAGAGTAGGCCTCCGTTGTACAGACCTGCTCCAGGTAGGAGAATGGACTTTATATACTCTGGAGGGACCAAAATTTTGCCACTCGGAAGCTGCCTTTTCGGGTATGGATTTCAAGCTGCTTACTAAGAAACAAAAGACTCAGAAAGAAGTTTTGACCCTCCCCCTTTTCCTGCCCAAGACATTCAGACAGAAAAATCTGCTTCCGGAGGCAATCTTAAGATGTTGGCCTTAGCCTGAATAGCCTAATTTGAATTAAGGATGGTAAATAGGAGGGCGTCAAGCAGGGGCCTGTTAGCTCTTGTTTCTGAGTTGCCCAGCAAGAATTTTCCTGCCGTGTGTGTTCTGCTCTTCCTCAGCTACCTGTAAATTGCCCATTTTCACTCCTGAAATCTAATACCCCACCCCTCCCTTTTTTCTTATGTCCAAAAGGTCATATAGACTTAATACTGCCTCATTATCTTTGAAATTTTCATGCTTATGTGAATTCACCATACGCATGTATTAAAATTTTTAATTTTCTCCTGCTAACCTGCCTGCTAATTTGATTACTAGCCCACCTAGAAAAACTTAGAAGATAGGAGGAAAAGTATCAATTTTTTTAGCTCCCACGACTCCAACAAATGGAAAAGGCAGTAAATAAATATGCATGCCTTTTAGATTTAAAACAAATCTTTGAGAAGAAAACTGCCAACAAACTGCGACCCAAGGAAAAATAAAACTTAACTTTGCAGCCTTTTAGAATAGAGATAGAGCTCTGCATTTATGGATGGATTGGCAGATCTAGCTTAAAATTCCCGACGGAGAAGCAGAATGAGTGAGTTAGTGGTTGTGTGAGTTATTGTGACAGTTGGGATATGTTTTAGGACACTGCTTCCTAACCTCAAACTTATGACATTTCTTTTCAGTCTTGAATTTGAACTTCCTAGTAGTCTACCCCTTAACACTCTTGCTTTTGAGCTACATGGCTAACAGCTGAGAATACGCAGCTCGGAAAGATTCACTGACCAGCCTGCCAAAAGTCACAATACTTGTTGGCAAAAATGGTCCAACTACCAATTCAGTGATCTTTCACCACTTCCAGGACAGTCACATCCATGGCCCCCAAATTACAGAGCAACAGAGGGTAAACACTCTCTAAGAAATAGTAATAAAATAATAAATAGTATCTTGTAGATAGTGGGCATTATTATCTAAAAGAAAAAATAGTATCTATTTGAAGAAGGTTGAGAATTCAGGTCTTTCCTTCTGTTTTATTTGCCCTGACGTTAGCCAATCCCCGTCTATGCCCCACGCACTTGAAACGTAGTGAATTTTTAATTCCCACACCAATTTCAAAGGCTTTTATTTTTTAACACAGAAGAAAATGAAAAGGAAGAAAGGTCCATAACCTTACTATACATAGAAACCCTGTTGAAGTTTAAAAAATAAGAGTACTATATGGACCTGGCTAAAAAAATGAAACAATAAAGAAAAAGGAAAAAGTGTAAACCTTCCTCCTGACACCTAACTTTCCATTCTTTTCCCCAAAGCTAATTTTTAAGTGTTTCTTATGATTCCTATTGAGACAGGTTAGTTAGCATGTTGTTAGGTACACAGGGGGGTCCCTGGTGGAATAAACAAAAAGCAGCCATATCCTGAAACTCCAGGTTCTGGAATGTCTCCTTCCCTCTGGGACAAAGATATGAGACCATGCCTTGAGGTTAATAAATTATCCCAAATCCCTTTGGGCTGGACAAAGGAGCAGATCTAATAGATAGGAATGGGTGATTTCTTTAATCCAATCATGGGCAAACAGGACAAACCTGATAGAGGAATTCCATTAGAAGGCTCCAGCCCCCTTCCCCAAACAGACACGGGAAGGTATAAAAGTAAGAGCTTTTGCCCCAGTTTCGGGTAGCCCCTCCCACTCGGGAGCTGCAACCTCTTCTCCTGCCTCTAATACACTATCTTCCTTTGCAACTCCTTGCCTCTCCCTGGTCCGTGTGTCCATTCTTCGGCTTCACGAGACACGATCCCGGCCCACACCCAGAAACTGCCAGCAGATCCAACAGCATTTTTATCACTATCACCCTTCCTTGTTATACAAATACCAGGATGCATTATCTCCCTATGTAATTTTTTTAACTCATTTACACAAAAGCAACTGTAATATACCATCATTCTATATCTTGCTTTTATCCACTCAGTATTTTTAGACATCTGTCCACAACAGCCCACATTTCTATTTTTAAATTTTGTATAGTACACCATTCTGTAGATACACCACAATGTATTTAACTGCTACCCTCTTTGTAGGTTGTTTCCAGTTTTTCCTATTAGGTGGGCTCAAAAAGGATAAACAAGCCAATTGCTTGAGATCGTTCTGCTGAAAAACGCACCAGAGCTAGTATCTAAATCCACATACATATAATTTCTAACTCCTTGTTTTTTTTTTTCCTTTATCCTGGATATTTACCCTAACCCAAGGCATGAGGTCTGCCAGCCAGTTCCATCGACAAGTTCCCCTAGAAATTCTTTTTTTTCTTTCTTTCTACTGAGTCCATAGAAAGTGACTCAGAGGCTAAGTGGCTTGCCCACAAAGTTATACTGTTAGAACAGCCCACGTGGTTATGAACAAGTTACTTAAGGAAGACTCCCCTCTTTTTTCCGTACTAAATAAAAATTGACCCTCCCAAATACAAGAGTTCCTCTCTGGAGGAGGAGAAATATGACTTCTGCTCCTCCACCGGGGGAGAGGAAGAGTGGTAAGAATGGGAGGGACAAACATTTCCTCTTAAACCTTAATGCGAGGTGAGAGGATTTGTAAGCCTACACTTCCCAGGAGGATGTAGAGACTGTGGTTCTCACAGCAGCTAAGGATGCAACTATGCCAGGAGGGGAGTGAAAATCCCACTGAGTAATGAAGAAAATGCAAGGATCTCAACTGTTTTGGTGATGTGTGGGGCCCTAAGCTCACTAATTATATGGAAAGAAGGGGGAGATTGGTTCTCTATGGGCCAGGGGGAAAATGGCCTCAATAGGGCCACACAAGTAAACCCAGCCCCCAACACAGGATAATTTCACACTTTCCCTCAGGGGGTTAATGACTTTGTTTGTGGCTTTCCCAGAGAATGGTTCCCCTCTTCCCAATGGCTTTAACTCCAGTCAATAAGCCTTCCGTTGCTATGCAAAGCTATTGAGCTTCTTGAATAATTCCAAGCAAGGTAAAGTGCCCTGCCTCCAGATCCTTTTGTTAGGGATTGTGCCGCCACATGCATGTCCTTGCTATGGCCGAATATTTCACCTTCTTCTTGTAATTAGCTACCACTTTAGAAGGCTTGTCTGGCAATCACTCACAGCAAGGCTACCGGATGGCCAGCTGTACGGGGCGTTGCGGTAACATTTCCTGGCCTTTCTGTTCACAGCCCCCTGCTGGGCTCCCAGCCTTTCCCCGCTAACTAAACACACTTGTCACAGCATGGGTCCTTGCACACCAAAGAAGTCAAAGAAACCGGGGAGCTCAAGGTGTGGGCACTATTCAAAATTGTATCACCTTCCAAGACAGGACAGGGAACTTGAAAACTCCGGAGATCATGGCATGCATGAAATGGTGTTTTAATACTATGTGTTGACAAAAATTGAATCAATTCGGGCATTTTGTGACTAGGCTGTTACATGAAGGATAAAGATTTGCTCAGTGCTATGGAAACACATCTTCGAAGAACCTGAGTGGTGTCTAACTTGCCATCACCCTGAAGTAGTGGCTTCTCTCTTCCCTCTGACAATCATGGTCTTGCATCGTGAGTTACAGTTTCACGACACTTTCACATATTTCATTTTATTTGATACTGAAAAGAAAAGGTTTGTAACTTATATTTAGTTGAGACTATCTTACGTTGGAAAACGCAGCTCAGAATTAGTTTAAGGAGATGACAAGAGACCATCAATCAGCTTTCGAATGTTTGCTCACCTCTTCCCCACGCCTCTGGGAAAATGACTTGTGTGCTTACCTCTTCTCCCTGCCCTGGGATTAGCTCCCCACATGGAAGGGCTGGAAAGAAATGAGAAGATATTTTGCTTCAAAAAGAGCTACATCCCTAAAGAGCTACAAATCCTTGTTTTATACAATCTGAGCCCCGTCAGGGGTTTGAATAACACTCAAAGCTGCTCTTGTTGAGAGCGTCTCCATTTGCCAAAAGCCCAAATGTGTAGACAGCAGACAGACTGAACAGTGCCAAGGAGGACACTGAGTGGAAGGAGTGAACTGCAAGCCTGGGACAAGCAACACATCACTTGAGTAGAAAAGCTGAGAGTTTTAAAGACATATGGTCCTTGCCATCCGATCTTTATGACTTATCCAGCGGGGTTTTGTCTGTTTATACGTGCAGTTTATTCATTGTCTTTTTATTTATATTTGGTTTATGCAGAGGAGGCTTAACGCCTATGTATTTATGTGGTTGGCAAACCTCCCTTTGGTGTGTCTGTTTTTATTCTTCAACTGAAAATACTTCTAAAGACCTTCCCATTTTAAGTTTCACACTAAAATCAGTGGTGAATCAAATCATCTTTTTAGCAATCGCCTGTCTCTGATTTATGCTGGGGTTCACGTATTGCATGTCTGGAAATTGGACTTGGAAAACAGCATCCCATAAAGTGGGGAAAAGAGGAGAAGTATTTAGATGTATGTAGCCAGATACCTATTTCCAAAACAACACAGCAGCCTTTCCAAATGTCCCCAGATGGCCTCAGCAATCTAAATTGCAGATAAGAAATTTACTCTTGTGGATTATTAATGAGAAAAGTTTTTCCTTCAAGGTAAAGGGAAGATGATCTCTCAAGCATTGAAATGCCACTAGTAGATCCCATGTGCAAATGCAGCTCTGCAAAGGGATCCGAGGAGCAGCCATTTTTCCCTGTCTTAGACCCAGGGCAGTTTTGACTGGAGGGATGATCTGAAGAAAGACAAACATGCACATTAACATGAATGAATGGATAACCTCAGCTCGGATCGTCTGCCCAGCACATGAATCACTCTAAGAGTGAAAAACGAAAGAACACCAGCGTGAGTTGGTAACTTTGTCATTTAACCCAGAGTCCAGTTGGCCATACTTTTCCTATTATTAGTTATTCCAACTTCAAATGCTTGGAGTGATTTTGCCCTAGGAGTTGCTCAATCTAGTTTGTCTCTCATAATAGAGCTGCATTGAGCATTTGCAGTAAAAATTTCAGGGTTTCAGAATCACTGAATCACAACTTCACCCAATTTATTTTCGTTTTGTTTTTACAGTTCGAACATATTTTCTAAGGTCGTGATGTTGATTATTCAGTTATGTCCTATCCCTTCCCATATAGAACTTACCCCTCACACGAACATTATCTAACTAGACACTGCTCATGAATGAAGACTGCACATTCACTTAAAACACCACTAAGGAGCAATGAATTTGTCTGCACAGAACAGCAAAGTTATCCCTGTAGTCTGGCCTTTTACTGCCTTGGTCTCTTGGGGTATTCAGGAAATCACTGCGTTGAGAATACATTCCCCGACAACAGGACTTCCATTGTTCCGTGGCTTCCAGAACTGGTTTTGGGTGTTGCTACGGAACCTTCACCCTGTGGCTGCAGCTGCTCCCTTCTCCTGACAATCATTTCCACATGCCCCATTTCAGAGCTAGGAGGAAACGTCCTTGCGCGTGGTTTGGCCACACACATTGAAGAGGACCCTCTCTCACGCTAAAGTGGCATTAAAAAAATGTTTTATGGTATTTACTTAAAAGCTAGCTTTCCACAAACGTCTTCCGTCTAGGCAAACCCTAATGTTATTCTTGTTGAAAGCATGGTGTCTTGAAGCAAAAGAACCTTACAGCTTGTTCCAGAGAACTCGGTAAGAGAATCCACCCCTTAAGAGATAACAACCTACAGGTCTAAGATGTGCTTTCAGCGAAGCCATTGTTTACAGCCCCTTTAGACCTGTAGAGGGAAGTTGCCTTTAAAGTAGAGCAGAGATTTACCTTAGCAGCTACTGGTCACTGACTTTCTCAGGAATAACTAATAATGTCCCTGGAGAACTAGTGCACCGATTTCAAAAACTCATTCACAGCAACAGAGTATCTGAAACTTCAGCTACTCATCAGGAACAGCTCTGCCTCTGCTCTGCTACTATCAAGAGCTCCTTCCAAGGCAAGTGTAACACACTCATTTCTCCCTTTCATTTTCCAGACAGTCTGGTCTACAGTGAAACAAAGGAGATGCAAATTAGAAAGTCTTAGCAAGTAGATGGGTCTATTTCCTGGTATGCAAGGAGATGAACGTCTGCAGCAGACACACCTTGGTCTGTCCCCTTCTATCTTTAATCGACATCTCTAGGTGAATTCTAAATAAGTGAATATAAGTGAAATGATGGTTCACATGGGTATACCTTACTTCACGCAAATATAGTTTATGAGAATACATAAGGACATGAAAAATGGTGTGAATTCATTTGCAAATGGATCTTCACCCCAGCATTTATAATACGAGTCCTGAAGATGCAAGTTTTCTCATTATATTTAAATTTTGATTAGATTAACCAAAATTGCTAAAATTTTCCCAACTCTATCTAGTGTCCTAAGCTAGATCCACCTACTTAGAAAAATATTGTTACGCTTATTAATGCTAAGAAATAAAGCTAAGCAAATGCCTGGAGCACAGAATAATACTTATTTTAAGAATTACTACACAGTCATATGTTACAGGGTCACTGCCATCAGCAGGGCCCCATGTCAGGCAGCATTGGGAGAGGGAGAAAGTGTAATTATAGTCTCTGTAAGAGAGGAACCCACGGTCATCTGAGTAGGTATGATGACAGATCAAAGGTAACACTGACGATACGAAGTTTAAATAATTTTTCCCAAGGTCAAGATGCAAGTCAATTACAGTCTGACTTTAAATCAAAGTCACTGTACCACAACACCTCTCAGACACTTCTTGAACTTTGTCATCATTCTTCTTTGCTTTGGTCTTTGGTCAGCCTTTAGCCACAGCCAAACTTTAGACCTGTGTCCTAAACATAAGAAACAGTGAAAGAGGAGAGGCCTAAATGTCTGATAAGAGGTGAAATGAGGGTGTTAGTGAACAGGGTAGAGGAGCGAAAATTCAACGGAAGAATGAAACAATTTGTGAGGCCTCTTTTGAATGAATGGACAACTTTTAAATAATGAAATGCTCTTAATGGAATCAGGTCACTAACTCCTCGTGGACATGCTTATACAAGCCAGTTTGTTTGTTTGTTTGTTTTAGCCTGTCAACTGAGAGAGAACAGATTTTTAGGTCCAGCTTTTTGTGCCATACAGCTTTGCTTGAGATATTTATTTTCCTAGTACGCTTAGACATCTAAATAGAGGGCAACCTGCTTTCTAAGCAACTTTTTTTTTTTAACCACTAAGTCAAAGCTTTGAACAAGAACTTAGTGAACTGTGCACGTGGGTGAACTACTAAGGAGATACCAATAAGCCTTAAGGTTTCTTATCTTTCACTTTTCTCATCGACCTACATTTCTGTTAGAAGGAAAAAAATAAACTAAAACTAAGACAGTCCTGGGTTTATTATCTTCCTAAGTAATGTCCCATTTAGAAAGAACCTCTCACGCCACAAAATCAAATGTCATTCAGTCTAACAAACATAATTCTATTAAACTACTATGTATAATGATCCCTAATGAGATGCTGAGTTTCCTCCTAAAGAATCAGTCACCAAAACACATTTATTTTTTCTGGTGAAATAATTAATAAAATACAAGGCTCTTTATGCAAAATATATACCGATGGCTCCCAAGTGCGTCGATGCCCTAACCACTCAGATTTAAAAAGCTGAGGTTTGAGGATGATACAGTAATGAGAACTGGGATTCATGCTGATGGAGACACTTTCTCAAACCTTCTCTTATAGAATAAGAAATGTGTGCTATGCTGTAAGCAAGGCAAGCAGAGCACAGCCATACCACTGCCAGGGCAGGATTTCCAATCTACTGTGTTTCCCCAAAAACAAGACCTAGCTGGACCATCAGCTCTAATGCGTCTTTTGGAGCAAAAATTAATATAAGATCTGTTCTTATTTTACTGTAATATAAAACGAGGTCTTTATAATATAATTATAATATAATATAATATAATATAATATAAATATCAGGTCATATAATATAATATAATATACCAGGTCTTATATTAATTTTTGCTCCAAAAGACGCATTAGAGCGGATTGTCCAGGTTAGGTCTTATTTTCGGGGAAACAGGGTAACATTGAAGAGGACCCATTACGAATCCTCACTTATATACTTTAGACTATTAAAAGCATCGGCCAGCATCGCTGTCTGGATAATGTTGGCTGACTGCTTTAAAGGTAGCAATTACAAAAGGATATTTTTGGAAAGTCAAATATACATAGATACACGTTTAACTGGAAAATACCTGCTCTGAATATACTCCTTATATGATTCAAAAGAATTATACATGCAAATCCCCATGAACCAAGATAAAAATTACAGCCTAAAATATTTATCAGTCACTGTTTTCCTGGAACAGAATTAGACCCTATTTGTTCCAAAGTGCTCTGCAAAGTAATGAGTTGGACCTTGAGAGAACAATGACTCTGCAAGTAAAAATTCAGCATCCATTAGGCAGTCAGCGTCAGCACAGCCTGGGGCCCTAGAGATAGTTTCTACCTTGAGAGGATAGTTGCCAGGACACCAGGATGCTGTCCAACTGTGCAGAATTCCCACCTGGACCCCCAAAGGCTTTTGCCAGAAGTGCCCACCTAGACTTGGATTCTTATCCTACCCTTTGAACACAGAAGGCATCTCTGGAGTAGAAGTTCTGGTGTCTGCCTATCAAACTTGTTTAAATTATGTAGCAGATCGAGAGAAGCCCCTCAAATCTCCTCAAGTTTTAATTTCGTCCAATTCTTCGGAGAGTCTTGTCTCGCAAAAGGACAGGACTCTCAGGAGTCCTCCTGTAGCATCAAATGGCATCAACATTGGATGTGAAATCAGTGCCCAGAGCTCACAGTTCTTTGCATCAGAAATGAGTAATACTGGCTGAGTCATTGTTTCTTGCCAGCTTTTCACAGCTCTCTCCAGAAAGCACCTCGTAATAGACCATTTCAGACCTCACTGCTTACTGTAATTTTTTTTTTATTTAATAACACTAGTGGTGAGCAATGTCTTGATAGTATTCCATAAAAACAATACTCATTGTGCTACCTTAAACTTCATTAATATTACCATTTGTATACCATAAAGATGCATTTTGTTTTTTCATTATTTCTTATATTTAGAGTGGAAGATACTGTTCTGTCATCCTTGTTGCTTTTTGTTGTTGTTGTTGTTGTTTCTTTGTTTTTAAGAAATCAAGGCATACATTAAGAATTCAAATTTGTAGTCACAAAACTGTCACAGGGATGTAAAATAAAGCATAGGGAATATAGTCATTAACACGGTAATAACTATGTATAGGTGGGTACTAGACTAGTCGGGGGATCACTTCTTAAATTACATAAATGTTTAACCACTATGCTGTACACCTGAAATTAATATAAAATAATATTGAATATCAACTGTAATTGAACATTTTGAAAAGGGCGGTAAAAGGTGAAGGAGAATAAGAAGTCAGGCTTTGGATTCTGAGTCATTCAATCAGCAACTCTTGACCACATGCTATGTGCCACGTAGACAGTAAACAAGAGAGAAAAGACCCTTGCTGTCATGTAGTTCTTATACTTGGATGGGGCTTAAAGGCAGGGAGAAACAGACAGACTAACACACAATATAAATACATATACAAGAGAGAAAGAGAATGAGAAAGAATGCCAGGTAATCATAGATACAGTGGTGGCCACTACCAACCACGGAGTGATATGAGCAAGAATGACCTACTGGTTTGTCCTCTGAGCAGGTTCCTCATGAACTGAGTCTTGTGAGAAATAAGAAGCCAGCCAGAGTCAGAGTCCAGGGTAAGAGCATTCCAGGCAGAGGGAGCAGCAAGTGCAGCAGAAGGACAAGACAGACAGAGCTTCAATCTCAGCCCCAACCCTGTCCGGTTGTGTGATCTCGAGCATGTTACTTAACACATCTAGGCCCTTTGCTAAAGGGCATCCTTTAAAAGGGTCACAGTAGCTAACTCACAGGGACTTACAGGAATTAAATGAGAATGGCACATAGTTGTAATTACTCACTAAAAGGTAGTCGATTTTCTATCTTAATAAGCTCTTTTCAATTCACTAAACACTGATTTTAAAATTTGCTTATGCCTTGATTTTGTTGATGTTGTTGTTGTTATTTTTGTTTGTTTGTTTCTTGGAGCAAGGGCCTGCATAAAAGAACAGCAGGGAACTTAAAATCACAGAAGAGCCAGATTATGAGTTCCTACAAAGCTTGTAAATCAGGGTTAAATTTATTTATAGGAGAAAACAAAGTGTCACTCATTTGGGGGCAGGGCAAACTTCTGTATTAGGCGTAGCAGCATAGTACCTAGGGCCCACAATACTTTGGGAGAGGAAGAATCCATAAAAATGTTCTAATTTCTTTAAAAATCAGTAGAAAGAAAAAGAACTTTAAGGTCAAAAAAAGTTTTTTTCATAGGCAATATTACTTATTTGCCTTTATAACAACACAGTCATAAAATTTAATTTTTAACATTGTCCTAGGAGAAGGAGTCCACCAAGACAAAGCCTTTAGGACCCACAAAAGTCAGAACATGTGTCTGTTTGAGACAACTCTGTATGTCTACACAGAAAGTGCTGTAGATAGTGGTCTGGTTGTCAGCGGAGCTAGGGTGCTAGTCTCGCAACTCAGCTGGCACAGAAAGTACCTAATGTCCACACAGAGCATTTGTTTATGTATGTAGCTGTGGGGTACGGTGGTCAGTGTGGTAAAGGAGAGGGCTGAAGTTAAACTGAAAATAACCTGAGGAATACAGCGAGGCCCCTATCTCAGTAACCTGTCTAACAAGTCTAGAGGACACACTGGGGGGATGGGTATTGCTCCACCCCCTTCACCATGGCTTTTCCTTCCAGAACCCCTGCAGCTTCCAGGGCTCCCTTCACTGGCTCTGCCACTCACCCTTCATCCTTGCATCATCTCGGCTTACTTTCCTGCCTTATCCCTAGCCTTGCTTTTCCTTAGACCACCCAGCCCAGGTTTTTCCCCATTCCCCAACCCCTCCATGTCCCTTAACTCAGCAGGACCACAACGGGTCAGTCCACATGTACTTAAGCACACAGAGTATGTGGGGCCACTAATTGATGGCATGTCATTTCCAAGTCCCAGAAAGCGTGCGCTCCTGGCAGAATACCCATTCTGTTACACCCATTCTATTCGCATACAAGTTTTCATTTTCTGGATTGCATTTCAACTAAGATGACTTGTGCTCTTGGTCATCAGAATTCACAAATTGTGGTGTCATTAATAATGAGATATACTGGGGCGGCCGGTTAGCTCAGTTGGTTACAAAGCAATGCTCATAACACCAGGGTTGCCGATTTGATCCCTGCATGGGCCAGTGTGAGCTGCGCCCTCTACAACTAGATTGAAACAACTACATGACTTAGAGCTGATGGGTTCTGGAAAAACTTAAAATAAATACTTAAATAAAAACTTAAAATAAATACAAGTTTTTAAAACAAAAAATAATCACGAGACATACTGTCACAACTGCAGTGGCATTCTTTCTTGGCTTGATGTTTTATTTTGCTTTGACTGCTCAAGAAGTATCTGGACTCTAAAAATTTACCAGAGAGGTAAGTTGCTTGGACAGGACTCTGGGTATTGACTCCAACAAAAAAACAATAAAAGTTTTAAAACTGGAAAACTCTCCTTAGTGACTGAACTCTCTGCCAGGACACCCCTCAGATGAAATTGTAAAGCTGGCTGAGAGTATCGCTCCCCAAGCACACTGAGCCTTCCTCAGCTCTGAGCCTGCCACCCTGCCATCTCCCAAATACAACCTGACCTCCTAGAAACTCTCACTTACTGACGCTCCACTGGGAGGCGGGCTCTCCTTGTGACCTAGGCCAGGGGAAGTCACATTTTAATTCTAACTCTAGTTGTGAATAAAAGGCAGTAAGGGATTGTATGCAACAAGAAGTAAGTAGAAGTATCTTATTTGGGGGCTACTGTGACTTTTCCTAAAGCTGATAATATTTTTCATTTTTCGAACTGATTTTTAATTGTACAAGAAATCTATGAATACAATTTTCTTTTCACATGAAAACAATATAAATAATGCTCAGACGCCCTTTAACATTGCTCATTCCAGGTACCCTCCGTTCTCTCCTTCCTGCCATGGTACGTAGCGCCTCTTTCAGAGCTTGTACTCATTTATATCCATGTATGCGTACTGATGGGAAAAGACAGAGTATTACCTGGTGATTGCTTTTTACATAAATGAAATGAAAAACACTTTTATACATTTTACACTGTGTGTTTTGGCTCTTCCCCATTAGAATTTACTTTGTATCTCGTTTTTAACTATGCTGTCACACTTATAGTATAAAGATACTAACGTTTGTTTTGTCATTCCTCTACTGATGGGCTTGCTTGAAATCTTACCTATCAGGTGAGTGTTTTCCTTAGTATTCTTCTCAATCTAGGCACCTGGCCACAATTAAATAATATACTAATTACCATACCAGAAACATAAGATTAGAGTGGTAGAATTCCAAAGTCCTATTTTGAAAAAGCAACAAAGAAAGTTCAAAGAAAGGATTCTTCTCCTATTTGTTTCTGAACGCCAATGTGGAGACAACATGTGCATTTACAAAGGGAGACTGTAAAAAGAAAATCTTTAAAGGGAAAACAAACTGCTGAGGGTTGGGAAGTGGAAAGAAGTGAGGCTAGGATAACAGCCACTCTAAATCAGTGAGGCTACTAATGGAAAAAGTTACACTTTGGGATTTTATGGGACGTGGCCTTTGTTTTAGCGCCCAGTCTCACTCCTCATTTGAGGGAACAGTGACCTAAGTACTTTTCCACTATTCACATAGATTGATAGAATAGACCCTTCATTAACTTACTCTGGGCTTTGGCTCGTCTGGTTTGTGTTAAACTTAATTAACTCAGTTAACTGGTGTTGGACCGCATTGAAACAAAAATCTGTAGAAAGCACAGCAAGTGCAGAGTCAAGTTTGTGGTCCCGGTGTGTGGTCACTTGGGTGTTATCACAGGAAAGAGGACATGTTCAGATTCAAGTTGCCTGACCTTTTAAGTCCTCCCAAATAGGAAACCTAAATTTCTACATAGAAGTCGAGGGAGATCCCAGACAAAGGGCGTGGTATAAACTAATGGAAACACACGGAAAAGTCCAGACTCGAATCAGTGGGCCACAAGGCACTAAGTGGTCAGTGTCTGAGCCTCTGGTCCAGACCCTGAGGTGCAGTCCCAGCTGTGGCACTCATATGCTGCACCATAATAGGTGCATGACTGATCTTCATGCTTTAGTTTATCCATCTGTAAAAGAGGCACAATAATACTGTTTTCATAGGATTGTAAAAATTCAATTCAATTGTTGGTGTGAAGTGCTAATTCAATGCAGTACCTGGCACATAGTAAACATTCAATAAATGTTCACTTTTATTAACCTAAATAAAGCACTTATTGGTATTCAGCCACGAGAGTTCTGGGATTTGAATTGAAATGATTTTATGGTGAGTTAGTATTACTTCTGATTTTCTTTGCTTTCTTTTTACGTGAAAGAAGACCTAGGTAACGTTTCCTAGGAAAAGCTAGAGACTAACATCCCACATCATGACTCAGCCGTGATATTTATCACGGATCTGTAATTCCAAAACTCCAAAACTGGACTTTCAGTATTTGAAACTTTCTTAAAAGGGATATTTGACTTTGTAAGAATCTCACCCTGGGCTCAGCCCCCATTGCTCCAGTTTTCTTCACCATTCAGGTCTGGTTAGCTCCTGAATGAACACCAGCTTCAAATGATCCTTTTTTAAACAAGGCTGAAGCTAAATGACAGTGGGACAGACTCTTCAGGTGAGGCGCCAGCCAGCTTCTGGGCTCTAAACTGTAGCCAAATTGCTTTCTCTGGAGGGGGAATATAATCCCCCAAAGGTAGAAAGGAACAGCGTTTAAAACGAAAGTGAGGAACCTGTTCATCTGTCTTAGCCATTGACACCTCGGCTTTTCCTACTGGCTGTCATCTTCCACAAACCCCAGCATGACTGAAGACACATTTAATGTGCCTGACTCTATATCTTTGAACAAACAAAGTTGCAACCATAACTCCTCCCTTGAGAGTAAAATTTGAAATCTGTCCAGAAACAGTGTGTATTGTATGTCAGTGGATATGATTCAAATGTCAGGTTCTGCTTTTGTGCTCTGAGTCCCCAACCATACCAGACAGCCTGTGTTTATTCAGTGCCTTGGTTTCTCTTCTCTTAAAGCAGGAGAAATAGAATGTGCTCCTAATGGCTGGGTTTATTAAAAGCTATGAAATCCCTGAAATGAAGTTGTTTGAAGTTCTCTGGAGGTCACAAAGGGCCGCCTTGGAGAGGGAGGGGCCACGGCTAAATCCCGACTCTAACATTTCACAATAAAGTTAGAGTTATGGCTACACACACACCGAAGTTTCCCTAGAAGTTTCCAGCAATGGAGCCCTCTAAGATGTGAAAATAAGGACTCCCTCTCCCTGGGCTTTCTGCTGAAGAACAGAGCAGGATTATACCACCAGCTGTTTTCTTCTTCTTCCTTTTTGTTTACGGTTTCTTTAGCTAAATGACACGGAGAGGATTGGAAGCATAAGGTTCTGTCATGGTATTTTTGCTGCATCACTTGATTCTATTAATCCTGAAACAGCAGGGCAGGTGGTTTCTAGGGGATCCCCCCCACCCCAGCCTGCCTGCTCATTAGGCTTTGGGAGCCTGGGTTTAAGAGGGATGAACGATCACCCAGCAGCTGAGCCTCTCAACACGGCTTTCTTTGTGCTAAGAGAAAACTTTACAGGCCTAACTCAGCTTTAGGAGAGATGATGGCTGAGGACCCCAGAAGGCAAGTCTTGGGTGTGCTGGCCCCCAGGCACTGGATGGGCAGGGGAGAATTTGGTTCTGTGCCTCAAGGCTCTACTCACAGAATATACAAAGTCAACTGTTCTCTAAGCGCCCGTCTACGTAAGTAATGATGGTTGTTTTACTGCAACCCTGAGTCCCATCACCCCACAGCCAGGCTGTGATGCTTGAGAATGTTTTCAGCAAATTAAAAAAAAAGAAAAAAAGAAAAAAATGCAGGAAACAGAGCAAAGCAGCACAACATCTGCTGCCAAGTTGTTGTTTAAGTTCTATAGTTCCAGCTTACTCAGTGGTGGTAGTGACAAAGTACTATGAGAAGGGGCCAGACTCAGCCTTCTATTAGGTGAGTGGCAGCTGCCACTGGGACTTTGGATCTAGGAAAGAGCTCCAGAAACTGCCTGATGCCCGAAACGTACTGCAAGTACGTCAGCAATATCCTCCCCTGCCAAGGTCTCAAACTGGTGGTCCAAAGATTTTTGAATCTCAAAATGTTTTAGGTTTTGGTTTTTTTTTTTGAATGTCTGAATTTCTGTTCAAAATCAGAAGAGTTGCTACACTGAGCCCTCTTTCCTTAGGGCAACAATCACATATGGCTGACGGGTGGCCAGCCTGCACAGATGATGCCAGCGCTCTCTCATTCCTCACAGAGGCCATCAGTGCCCCTCTGGTCACCAGTCTCCACTGCTTGCTCTTGTCTGGTGCCGTCTCCCCTTCACAGATGTACGTTGCCTGCTTGGGTACTTACTACATTCTGGTTTTATTACAAGTCGAATCTTATTTTAGCTGTATCTTCTGTTTTCAAGGAGGAGAGGGGGTGCAAGATCACTAGATTTCTCTTGAACCTATTACCATACCTTCTAAGTGATTGATTTATCTTAATATCTAACTGCTTTTAAAGAAAAGAACCCTGGACAGTCATCTCTACTTTAATGTAAATGAAGAGGATGAGAACAGATTGGCTTTAGAGGTGAAGAGAGAGAGCAAGGAAGGTAAAGATGGACACACAAGAGTCTGGAAAGGGTGCCAGCAGAGTGGATCCAGCTTTGATTTGCCCACAGACATGTTCTGTCCATTCTGCCCATTATTTCTAACACACACACACACACACACACACACACACACACACACACACTAAATTTCTTTTAGAAGCAAGATTTAAAAATCAATTGATCAATGGCTGATTCTAGGCCTGAGACAGGGACTATACATGATAAACCTGGAGGATCTTGTAATGCCAGAAAATAAGAAAGCACTAAAACAAAACACACCAAACCAGAATGTTATACAAAGGGACACAGAGCCAACGGAAAGAGCTCTCAATGACCATTTAGAATAATTTGAGTAACAAAATAAATAACATAGTATTGAATTAAAACTCAAAATATAAAATAAACATCTATGAGCCACAATGGTTTAAATAAATTATTGAATAAATAAATGGGGTAAAAAGAAAAATCTCCCAAAGTCCTGACTTTCCCATAAATTATGTAGATTCTCCATCCTCAAGAAGGTGAAGAAACATACCTTCCCCTCTCTTCAAATGTGGGCAGTGCAGAATAAATTCCCTCCAAAGAGTACAGTATGGAAAGGGAAAAGAGCAACGTCACAGTGGAGACACCTGACAAACACCAGATGATTCAGGTTAATACCATCCGTGACAAGTCATGGAGATGTGCGACGAGAACAGTGCTTTACCCCAGTCTAATGGTGAGAAACACATTACATACATCCCATTAGCAGGCTGCGATACACTACCTGATCAGTATCCTTAAAACTGTCAAGGTCTCAAAAACAAAGAAAGTCTGAGGAACACAGCCAAGGGAAGACAGGATCACTAAATGTAATGTGGTATCCTAAATGGGAACCTTGGTCAGAATAAGGATAGAATGTGAAAATCAAGGAAACCTGAATAAAGTATGGATGCTTGTTAATAATAATGTACCAGTATTAGTTCAATAATTTTAATAAATGTACCCTACCAGTGTAAGGCATTAATAATAGAGGACATTGGGTGTGGGATGTATAGGATCTCTCTGTACTATCTTTATAACTTTTCTGTAAATCTAAAAGTATTCTAAAATCAAAGGTATATTTTAAAAACCAATTTACTTCACATTAAAATCTCGACTCCTAGCTCTTCAGGAATACAATGTTACATTAGCGATGCAAAGGTCAGAAAGCGAGTACCCTGCTAAAGCTGTTGTTCCACGACCTGCAACCGTATTTGCCAAGTGAAACAGGAAGAGAAAGATGCCCCCAATCCTGCCTTCAAAATCTCACACAAGTACATCTAACTGGCGAGCTTAATTCACCTATAGGACCTTACCTGTAATCCTGAAATGTGCACCAAATAATAAGGAAAAGCGTGCTGAGTACCAAGTGACCATATGAAGCTCAGATAGATCCATCATCACACTTGCTCTCCCCAATGCTGAGGCCAAATGTGACCTGTCGTTGATCACTGTGCTTGCACTTTTCCTATATATGCCCCTGCTTTCCTCATTTACATTCCATTTCTACACCAACTTAAGGATTGTGGCACAATTTAGAAGGTATTCTATACATGCTAGTTGTAAAGGTTGTGAGTACTTCAGGTTTTAACGGTCATCTTACATATTCAATTCAACAAAATATAGCAGGCTTAAAATACTCAACTAAGGGCTGTAGGGGAGAAAAGTGAAGCAGACATCTCTTTTGTATGAAAAAACTGCCATCCTTGTTAGGGGGACATCATGTGAACACAAATCACTCTATCACGAGACAGAACACTGTAATGTCATGTATATTAACTGAGCAAATATCACACAAAATTGTTATGCAAATTGAATCCAGTGGTGTGATGGGGCTTTGAAAAGGACAATAAAAACTAAAATATTATATTTATTATAGACATATTACCCACACTGTCATATATGTCCACACATGTAACTATAACTACAGGCAACTATGTATTTTAAACTTAGTTACATAAATTAAAAGATATTACATGTCACTATTTTCAAACCACCATAATACCATTTATTCATTGAAACTTTATAAACAAGGAAATCCATCAATTGTCCCCACAATTAGTCTTTTCTATCTGATGAACCTACCTAGTAAGCATTCTGTTTAAATCCTTCAAAAATGCCAGCTCCTTGAAGGTAAAGAAAATCCTGACTGAACAAAATACCTGGCTACAGTCATCTGCTTTTTCTAGCTTAATTTTATCATTAAGATAATACCTGCTTGGTGGAGAACATGCAAACAAAGCACCAATTTTCTTTTCCATTTAATAGGTACTATTTTCCTAAAAGAAAATAGCCCTGCAAGAAAATGTTCTAACTGAGACTTAAAACCTAAAAACAGACATTAAGGGCCAGGACAGTGGAGTTATAGAGGTCATCCATCCACTTCAGTACCTTAACCTTACAGAGAATCTCAGAAAGATTCGAACTTCATTTGATTGCTCTTGCAGACGAGAACCTCACTGCCTCATGAGGTTCTTGGTTGAAATGTGCAACTAGCTCTACTTGGTGGAAGGGGCTTTTGCTGAGGGAATGGCCTCCCTTCTACTTACAGCTTTTCGGAACAGGACAGAACACAAATGTTCCTTCCTTCTACCCTGGAGCCAGCTGGATAACTTAAAGGAATCAAGTACATAGGTGGGGGATTCAATAAGGCATTGTGGGCACTGTAATGAACTGGCAAGTCTATGCCTTTTAATTGGGGGAAAGGCTCTGCAGCTCCAGAAGCTAAACATCCAAGTCAAGTGTTACTTGTAATTTTTTAAGAAAAGTAGGAAATAAGGATCATCATATGAAATTCTCCTTAAAAAGAAAACAAACAACAATCGCAACAACTATGTGGACCAAACAAAACATGTCTTTGTAAGACATCTATCCAGATGCCAGAAGACAATTATCGGGTTTTTCCCCAAAGTCTCATTTTCCTTGGGCTCATCCTGAACTTCCTTTACTGCTGCTTGCAGGCCAGTCTCCTGGGTCCTGGTGGGAGGCAGTGGCCTAGGTTTGGGTTTTGTACAAGCCTGGTATGCAATCCCAGCTCTCTGTGTATCAGTTGTGTGACCCAGGGCAAGATTCTGGAGCACACTAAGCCTCTTTTTCTCTTCTGTGAAAGATAGCACCACCACCACCCCGCCCACCAACTCCCTCACCCCCTCCCCACCCCATCCCACCCCCACCCAGAGCCCTTGTGAGAAATAAATTACACAATACATGTGATCTGCTTAGCAGAGTGCCTCGCCTAGAGTACGTATAAACTAAGAGTGGCTTGGAAATTTCTTGTCATGCTTCTCTTGACACACTCTTGTTTGTACATGCTTATTATTACAATGCATTGTCCCAAGGAAAAACTATTCCTGATGGGTTTTGAACAACGGAGTTAACTTAAAAACACTATAACCTGGACTTCTATTAAAGTAGCATGAGACTGTTGTTTTAATATCTGTGTCACACTGCTGGCTCAGGCTAAGCTCGTGATCAACTAAAATCCTCAGCAGCTTTTAAGAGGGGCTGTTTCCAATCTGGGCATACCTCCTCATAGACAAATGAATTGATTTGGGGGGAACCCAACTGTGTTACTTTACATTCATCACTATTTGATTTCAGATGGTTGGTTTGAGCCCTGCCAAATCTGTGGTAACAACTAACCTCCCAAGTTTATTAAGAGTGTAGGTGGTGGAGTCAGATATCATGTGTTTGAATTCTGGCTCCATTTCCCTATCTGTAAAATAAGGACAATAATAGAGCTTACTCCATAGGGTTGCCATGCAGATAAAATGAGATAATGGATATAAAGCTTTTAGAGAGTGCCTGGAACATAAGCACTCAATGCACATTAGTGATGACGGTGATGATGGTGATGATGATGACGACATTATGTTATCAAAATATCGAAAATAACAGATGAATCTTAGATACTCTAACAGAGCTGGGAAAGGTTTGTTCAAGAAGATATACATCATCTAACAGAAGTATTATTCAGTCTCTCTTTGGCATGTCTCTTGGGTCACTCTGCCAAATCATGGATGGGGAATATAAGAGAATGTCCTGATACGCTAGGTTTCATTTAAGGTGCAAATGGCTTACTGGACGCCCCCTTGCAAGGAGTCATCTGCAGTTAACAATGTCATTCCATCTTATCAATGCCTTATATATAAAACTAATATCCTCAACAGCTCTCAGACTCCTGTCTGTCATATCATCCAGTGTATGTGTGTTAGGATGAGAGAAGGGGCAGGAATTGGAGCTTAACTTATCTTTGCTCTCCAAATCAGAACACGCTGGCAATATTTGGTCTAGATATGGTGCTAGAAGCTCTGGGTACAAAATAAGATTGTTTTTCTGTCTATAGGAACATATACTGTAGAGAAGTTGCTATTCCTCAGAAATGTCTTAACTCCCTTCGTTTCAGTCTGACTTCCTCTGCTTTTAGAGGTATCTTTGGAGCTCCAGCTTTTCTAAGAACTACTATTATCTCCATCTTTATACTTATAAAAGCAACATGCAGAGTTTGGAATAGGAGATCCAAGATGGTGAAGTAGATAAACATTGTGCTTGCCTCATGCTGTGAACATATCAAAATTACAACTAAATTCTAGAACAATTGACCTGGAGAACCATCTGAAGTCTAGCTGAACAGAAGTTTTATAATTGAGGATATAAAGAAGAAGCCACATGGAGACTGGTAGGAGGGGCTTTCATGTGAAACAGGCTGGTCCCACACCCATGTGTGGCAGTTGAAAATCCTCTATATAGAGGATATATCCTCTCTCTATATATCCCTATATATCAGTCACAGAGTTTCCCCACAAAAGAGGGACCCCAGCCCCCCACCGCAGGCTCCCCAGCCTGGAGTACTGGTGTGGGAAAGAGAAGCCCTCTCAACTTCTGGCTGAGAAAAACAGTGAGGATTCAGATATCTGGGAGGGATGGAAAGCTGCGGGAAACACAGACATTCTCTTAAAGGGCCCATGTTGTCACGCAGCAGCCTACCCGTCTGTCTCCTCATACCTGCCCCTAAAGAAAGGAGAGTCTGTGAGACAGAGCCTTTCAGGGACTTTGCTTCACCTTTGTGCTTACAACTTATATCTCCCTGTTTGGCCCCAAAAGATGGCTGGTTAGTCAATGACCGGTAAGATTCCCCATGGGGGAGAGGGGACAACCCAAGCCAGACACAACCATGTGGGGACCATCTGGGGAACTTGTGGGGTTGAGAGAGGTGGGCACTACCCCTCATCTTCCCCCGGCTAAGGAGAGCCTCTACCTCTGTGGCTGCATTCCTTCCCACAACCTGCAGGGGAAGTAACTCAGTGATGTGCTCTCCATCTATTCCTATGCATAAAGGTTTTATCCCTTGGTGAAGTACTTATCCTGGGACTTATGATTCAGCTGCCTGCAGGCAAGGGTGATTGGCTTGAATCAGTTTCCATTATAATGTATGGGATTCACAGATCTTGAGATTGACAAGCTTTAGTTCTTTTACTTCCTCACCTAACTAATAAAAGCTACGTGTTGGCCCAATTTGGGGCTCAGCCCTTGAGGCTGGTATCCCTCAGCCCTGCTTGCACTCTATTCTTGGCTACTGTATTTTTTAACACTGCGCTGCCCTTGTCGCTCCCCACAGCTCTTGTTGCGCAAGACACAACAGGCCCACACCAGCACTCACCCAGGGCTCTGGGGGAGAGACAGTGACTCTGGGGGCGTTGGAGACATGGTGAGAAACTGAGTTGTGTAACTTTGGGGTGAGGACTAGAAGGACAGTCCCCATTTTCCCTGTGTGGGACCCTTCTCCCATGCAGCCAGTAGGCAGGCACCTCATTTCCTGTATTGAGCCCACCTCCACAGGCCAAATCTGAATCTGACTGGCCTGGTGAGCTTCACTGCTCAATCCTGCTGACTCAGCTAACTTTCATACTGCCGGAGGCTTTATCAGCGCTGAACCTTCTGGGAGCCGGCAGGTGGTAGCAGGCCTCAAAGTGTCCTGGCTTTTTGTGGAGCTATCCCAGACCCAGTATAGGTGGCAGCCATCCTTGGTTTGCAGCGTGGCCTCTCCCACGTGCCTCCAAACACAGCACAGGCAGCAGCCAATTGTGGATCACTTTGTAGCTCCTACCAGGTACTCCCTGGCCAGTCACAGATCAAAAATATGAATAATAAAATAGCAATAACTACATATCTATCAATAATTGCTTTCAATGTAACTGGATTAAATGCTCCAATCAAAAACACAGGGGGAGGCTGAATGGATAAGAAAACAAAACCTTTACATATTCTGCCTATAAGAGCCTCACTTCAGATCAAAAGACACTCACAGATTAAAAGTAAAGGGGTGGAAAAAGTTATTTCATGAAAATGGAAACAAACAAACAAGCTGGGTAGTAATACTTATACCAGACAAAATAGACTTTAAAACAAAGGCTACAACAAGAGACCAAGAAGGACTCAGTAATCCCACTTTCTGGTATTTATCCAAAGAAACCCAAAATGCTACATCAAGGGGATGTGTGCATCCATATGTTCATTGCAGCATTGTTTACAATGACCAAGATGTGGAGGTGGCCATGATGTTCATCAATAGGAGAATGGATAAAGAAGAGGTGGTACGTACATACAATGGAATATTGTTCAGCCAGGGAAAGGAATGGGTTCTTGCCATCTGCGAGGCATGGATGGACCTGGAGGGTAGTGTGCTGAGTGGAGTGTCAGACAGAGAAAGACAGATGCACTGTGATTTCACTTAAATGTGGAATCTAAAGAATAAAATTAATTAACAAAACAGAAACACATTCATAGATATAGAGAACATTTTGTTGGTTGCCAGATGAGAGGGGGTTTGGGGATGGGTGAAAAAGGGGAAGGGATTAAGAAGTACAATTTGGTTGTCACACAGTAGTCATGTGGATGTAGGGTATAGCATAAGAATTATAGTCAATAATATTGTAATAACTATATATGGTGTCAGATGGGTACTAATTTATCAGAGTGACAGATGGGAGAGGGTTTGGGGGCAGGGTGAAAAAGGTGAAGGGATTAAGAAGTACAAATTGGTAGCTACAAAATAATCATGGGGATGTAAAATAAAGCATAGGGAATATAGTCAATAATATGGTAATAACTATCTATAGTGGCAGGTGGGTACTAGACTAGTCAGGGGGATCACTTCTTAAATTATATAAATGTCTAACCATATCCTATACACCTGAAATTAATATAAAATAATATTGAATAATACTGAACTGTAACTGAACAATTAAAAAGGGGGGAAGGTGAAGGGCAATCAGTGGTCCAAATTTCTACGGATAAAACAAATCAATCATGAGGATGTACAGCATAGGGAATATAGTCAATAATATTAGGATAGCATGGTATAGTGTCAGATGGACGCTGGACTTACGGTTATCACTTCCTTAGGTATATAAAGGTTGAGTAACTATTGTGTATACCTGAAACTGACATAATATTGCATGCTAAATATATTTTAAATAAAAATCTTTTTTTTAAAAAAAGCAACATGTACTTCCAAAACATGTGAAAGAAGCCGAAGAGGCACAAAGAAAATAAAACCTATAATCCCCTCTGCCACATCTTCCTTGAGACCACTGATGCTGACCCCTGGTTTGAGTCACCCCACCTGATCCTCCACTCTCGCACGAATTCTACATCATATATGCAGAGAGGGCAGAGTCTTTCTGTTTGCTTTTGGTTGTTGTTGATGTCATTTTACAAAATTTGACATTGAAGATACATATTATCCGACATGTGTTTCCCCCCCCCTTTTTAACAGTACCTCAGAGGCATACCCCCAAATCTAACTGGAATATAAATGGTGCATAATATTCCATATCAAACATCTACCATAATTTAATTGCCTGTTGATATACATTTACGTTGTTTTCTAGATTGTACTACCAAGAAACAGTGCCTGTGAGTGTGAGTGTGTGTGTGTGTGTGTTCTTATTTTATTCTTTTATTTCTGAGGCTAGATTCCTGCAGAGACTATTGGGTCAAAAGGACGTGTTGCTTAATTTTTATTAAATATTGCCAGATTATATAGTTGGGACTCCACACTTGGCTTTCGGTTGTTTTTCCCAAGACCCTGCCTCCCTAAATGTTTTCATGCACAGCAGCCTGCAGCAGGTTTTCCTCGGTACTTTCACCAAGGCTGGAAACCCCAGTGCAGCCAGGGATCCGTGCCATGAATTCCCATTATCTGGGCCAGGGCGAGGGGTACCCATTGTCACTCTCAGGGAAGACCTGGTCGTCAGTCCCGAGCCCCACTGTTGAAAGGATAAGGATGTGTGTCTGGCATCCTATATTGAAACTCACCCAATTTTCCACTGACACAATGTTTAGACAGTGGTTAAATGGAGTTGAAATAGCATCACAATAGTACTAGTACTAAAGGAGAGTTACATTAGGGCTAAAAGATGAAGGTTTGGTAGGCCAGTATGGGAATCTGACCAGTGTTTATACCATGACTTTGATGGGAAAGTGTACTTCAAATGCCAAATAGCAATGAACTTCTAAGACCCTACTTGTTTCTGATCTGGGAACATATCTTGGCATTTTAAAGAGGGTGTATAGACACAGCAAAGCTTAACTTGAGGTGAGAAACTCATGGTAGATTCTAAGGCACAGTTACAGACGCGTTGATCATTGGCCCGTGGAGACTTCCTGCATTAACACGCTCCCTTGGGGTCAGGGGACAATGAGTCAGAAGGGGCACTGGGAGGGAGGAGAGGTCCAGCGTGTGACTCCAGCAGGCCCAGGCAGAAACATGGACTTTCACTCGTCACTCTAGCACCAGCTTCCAACTGAAACTGAGTCCGTTTCAGTTTCCTTATTCAGAAAAGGCAGATAGTACCAATAGCCATTTCATAGGTATAATTTGGGAATTAAAGGAGACAATGCACTTAAAATGTTTCACATCAGATGTGGTACATGCTAAGTGCTCACCGTTAGATACAATGACCACTGTGACTGGGGTTCCTACCCCTCTTCCAGAAGCCTCCTAGAGTTCTATGGCACAAGCTTCCTCCCAATAAAATGTTACAATCAACACATCTCAGCAGGCACATCACACAGCTGTAGTCTCTAAATGACAGATCAGCTAGGTGCTGGGGGCTGTCAGTGATTAGGAAGATAGTGATGATGACAAATGGCACAGAAGCATTTCTTTAGGACTTAAATCCATGGATAATTATGCCTCCAGGAAAGTGTTGAGAAAAATAAAGAGCATGACAAAAATTATGGCCGGGGTGAAGGGAATGAGGCAATGGGAGCAGAGCCATGGGCAGATTGCTTATTAAGAGTGACGTTGTTCAAAAAGGATTGTGCTTGGATTCTGGAGACTGGCCTGGTGTCCTCTGACAACTCATTCCACCCCTCTGACATGCTTTCTAATTCATACGAAAGAAAGAACTGGACCTGTGACCTTAAGGTCTCCTCTTTCTTAACCATCTTTAATTCTTCTCCAACAAGGGCCATTGGAGTCTGACTTTGCCTAGCGTCTTGGTCTCTGTGGACTAAGTCTTAATGAAAATGAGGCAAAGCACTGTCCTTGCTCAGCTCTCCTCCAACAAACTCACCACCACTTCCCAGCAGGCGCTGCAAGTTAGCAGGAAGGAGGGGACAAGACAGTGTCTTGATTCTAGGCTCATCCTCCACCTCTGATTGCAACACACTATGTTCAGTGTTTCTGAAAAGAGAATGACTCGGGTGGCCATCACGTTAGTAACCACTTAGCTAGAAATGGGACAACGTTTTCTTTTGTTTCCCTTCCAGGTTTCCAGCTCCAGAGATGTGGCTTTTAGGATTTACATAAAAGCCCAAAGTGGCAATATAAATAAACTTTACCACAATAATTATCCACCCCCTCCTCCAGCTTCTCAATGGAAACTCGTATCTTTCTTCTCAGTAGTTATCCATCACACAGCTCTCTCAGATTTATTACTTATGTGGGGCAATTCATCATCTAGGATAAATACTATTTTCTTCCACTGGGCAGGTCCACGCTTCAGGTAGCTGTCATTTCTGTACGGTGTGCATAATTAAATTTGGGCTAGGAGAAGAAGAAACCTGTTAAGATAATGGGTTGCCTTCTTCAGAGTTACATATTCACGAAACAAGCAATTTGCAGTAAACTTTATTTCTTTTCTACATCCCTATTCTCTTGGGCACCTCGAAGGATGCAACGACAGCGTTTTGAGTCAATGTGGGACAGTAAAAATGCATGGGTTTTGGGGGACATACAGTTCAACTACTTGAAGTTGTGTGACCTTGGACAAGTAAATTAAATATCGTTGAGTCTCAGCTGCCTTGTTTGCAACACGGAGTCAGAAATTTCTATTTGCAGGATTGTTGTAAGAATTAGAAATACTATTTATGAAGTATCTAGTTTTATACCTGGCACATAGTAGGGGCTTAATCAATGGTCATTATTGTGGCTAATTTCACATGGTAAAAAGCTATACCATGATCCTCTGAAGGGGGAGAGAATTTGCAATGTATTAGCTTAGTTTTTCAATCATATTATTTTCTATAAACTTTGCAAAGAATAATACACCATTTTAAAGTGTGTAACAACTAAGCCTGAAGTGGGAGAATCACCTGAAGATAGGATGGCGACTCTCTGTCTTGGTCCTGTTCTTAGCAAGGGGTTTTCAAAGAGAAATTGCAACGCAGATCACCCTAGATCAGGGAGCCATCCCCATAACGGGAACCAAGATGGTAGCAATTTAGAAAAACTTTGGAAATAAATATTGATCTAAGAGCATTAAGTGTGACTGGTTTTCCTTCTCTCTTATTAATTTATTCAGCAAGTGTGTATTGAGCATTTACCCTGCGCCAGGCTTTGTTCTAGATCTTAGAATAAAACAGATGAAATCTCTGCTTTCAGGGCACCCCCGACTTCCCATAATATGTATTCCCATCACCAGATCAGGGGCAGAGGCTCTGAAAGCAAATGTTCTAGAATAGTGCTGCGTAATAGGGTTGGTAGCCACTAGCTACACGGGGGGCTATTCAAACTTTCATTTTAATTAATTAAAATTAAATAAAATTTATAATTCAGCTCCTCAGTGGCGTTAGCCACATTTCAAGTGCTCAACAGCCACAGGTGGCTACCCTGACAGACCACAGAGATAAAGAACATCTCCACCACCGCAGAAAGTTCTATGGGACAATCTGTCTGTAGAGGCTTTTGAGCTGAAATGATGTACCTGGCCACTGACCTACAGCATCTGGGGCACGATCACAGTGTGTCCACAGCCATCTAGTGTGACAGAACTGTCCCAAATGTGTTTTCCATTGAGGACAGTGAGGCTGGAAATTCTCTGCCCCCTTCTACAGTAGCTTCTCCTGAATAATGCTCAGGCAGTAGGAGAGACCCAGCTCATCTATACTCGCATTCACATTTTCTCAAACGCTGGCAAAGCCTCCCTGGTCCCCTCTAGCCCCTCCAACTCCTTCATTACATCTTATCTACCAAGGACCTATTTACTGATCCCCATTCTCCTCAGGCTGCCCTTCAACCCACTGTTTCATCCCCCTTTTTTTGTTTTTCCATGGAGCCCAATCTTGTGGCTCTCACGTTTAATTTCAGATAACCACTCTGGATCGCTTGCCTTGTACTGTGCTTGGACACAGGCCACCAGCTCTGACCCTTGGCATGCTCTCTCAGAAACCACTCTGTATACATCCCGTGGCCTTTAAATGCCACGTGGTGCCAAGTATCATACATCACCAGGGAATGGTCAAAGTGGAACAACCACTTTAGAAAACCAGGGTGTTCTTTAGAACATTACTATGTCACAAAACTACATGATATCGGGATTCATGCTTGAAGTATTCTTGGACAAATGAGGCTAGCCATGCAAAACTGAACTTCTGACACAGGTGAAGTCACTATTGTGTATATTGTACTACTTGGTGTGTATACTGTACTAATTGTTTCTGTTTATAATTTGTAACTTGAAAACAATGCAGAAGACTCAGTACAATCTCTCAAAGTGGGAGAATGCAATCACATGGATAATTTTTTTTAAAAAAACCAAAAATTTTCAGTTTGATTTAGAATGAGTAAAAGAATTGATTCTCTCGTGTAACAGATTTATCTTCCTAATTAGTTTATACCTGGGCTAACATGAAAAACAGAGTCCCTTGGTAGACACCTATCACCGCATAAGAGGACACGGGGGAAGAATGTAAAAGCGCGTCAGCAAGAGACAGCGAGTCTGGGGTTTTAAAGTTTTGTGGGGGAAAAAACAATTCACCAAGCTAATGATTTGTATATGGGGAACAAAGAGTTAATGGTATAGAAATAAACGTATTTCTCCATTATACAGAAGGTGCCAAAAAAATGTATACACATTTTAAGAAAAGGAAAAATTGTATTAAAATTGTAATACTCAATATATACCAACAACAAAAGATTAATACAAGTCATGTCTATACCTTTTTTTGGCACCCCTGGTGCATTTTTCACATTCTTCTTTTTATAATTGCTTCACTACTTCCTCCTCCCTTTCAAATACCACTTCCACACTCACCCGATTGGCTTACCCTGCCCATTTTGCCTCCCTGGTCATTTGCCTTTGAGCTGGCCAAGCATAGGTGGTGCTCAGACCCCTAATGTCTTGGCAGATCCTTTTACTCTGAAAATATGGATTCATCGCTCCGTCTTCCTCAGTGATTGCTATCTCCTGGCGGTCTCCCCTACTTCATTTCTTACCTTCTTTCTCTAGATTCACAACTGGCTTCTCACTCTCCCTCGAACACACCACACATACTCCTGCCTCTGACCGCCTGCCCTTATTGCCCCGTCTCTGAAATAGCTGTTCTCCAGGTTTGCACAAAGTTCACTCTGTCACTTCAAGTATGTTTCTCAGAATACTCTTCCCTGTGATCTCTAGCTCCTTTCTCTTTTTAAAATTTTATAGCAGTTTTCACAAGTTGAGATTATGGTATGTATTCTTATAGATTCTCTCTCCCCAGTAGAATGTAAACACCACAAGGACAGAGACCATGTCAGTTGACTCGTGCTGAGTAGTAAACCTCTTCAACACTGAGTGGCTAAGAACAGCAGCCATTTCTTTAGCTTGTAACTCTACAATTTGGCTATTTGGGCTGGGCTCAGCTGGGAGGTCCTCCGGTCTGGGGCAGGCTCAGTTGATCTTGGCTGCAGCTTACCCAAAACATCTGCATTCATTAACTGGGTGAGCAGAATCCGGACTGCCTCTTGGTTGGGCTGTCTTGTTTTTTTCCCATGTGACCTCTAGCTGGCTAGCTTGGGCTTGCTCATATGATGGTCAGGGTTCCAATGCACAACTGCTATTCATGCCTCCGAGTGAATCACAGTTGTGACAGCCCCACTAGCCAACCCAGATCCAAGGGAAAGAAAAATAGATTCTGTGGGAAGGACCTGTAACATCAATTTGCAAGGTCCTAGATGCAGGGAGAGGAATTCGCAGATATTTTTACAAACTATCCCAGGGACTCTATTTGTTTTATACACTACTGTAGCTCTAGCATCTAAAACAGTGGCTGGCTCAGAGCAGGCTCTCGATAGATACTTTTTAAATGAATAAATCGAGGTAACTCCAGAGGGCCAAGAAACAGGAAACACAAAATCTGCCAGAACTCCATCGTAACTGGATGCTACTGCTGTGACTGTTGCCACTGTTTACACACCATCCCCCTTGGCCCCCAATCTCCCATGGGACATGTGCACCAGGCTTTCTCTTCCTATTGTGGGCTCCAGACTGAAATCTGGAGCTTCTGATTGGCCCAGCTTGGCTCATGTGACAACATTGGCTCTTAGGTGGTGGGGGAGGGAAGACCAGGCTACAAGTGCACACACATTGGGGAAGTTCACACAAAACAAGATGGGTTTTGGAGAGACCAATCCTCCCCATGCCCCACAGATATCCAGTAAAAACATACTATTTAGAAATTGTCCCGATGCCTGTTTTTTATTCATTGATAATGATGGCTGATATCCATACACACCGACACACACATACACACATACACACCCCACATACATTAATTTGCAGGTGAGGGAACCTTTACATTCATCCAAATAATTATTCTTTCCAGAAACAACTGTTTAGTGAATGAATTAGTTGTTTTATTTCTTTAAAAAATCATTTGGATTGCACATCGAGGCTGCAAAGTTCTCTGCGTACAGAATGCTTGCTACCCATTTATCTCACAAAGGAATCATTAGAATGAGTAGGGGAAAGTGCTGTAACTATCATTTAAAGTCATCATCTAGGGTAACACACAAAGACCCTGTACCACTGGCACTTGAATAAATATGTGCTTTAAAAAGTAGAAAATCTAGACCTGGTTACTGTCATGCAGAGCAGTAGACAATTTCAAATGTATTCTATAAAGACTCAGAAGCAGTAATAGGATCTTAGCCTTTAAATCAAAGCTTCTTAAGAAGAAAAGGGAAGCTATAGAAAATACCTAACCCACACAAAACTGATACAATTGTTCATTATTTCCTCCAGTGTTTAAATAGACAGTTATATAAGCACCGTCACCACCCTGACACACACATACACATACATTCACTCACTCACTCACTCACTCTGAACAGCGCCCAACTGAGATCCAGTATCACTTTGTTCTGTTAACTATCTGCACCTCGAAAGGGAAAACATGCTGATGAACGTGAGCCTAAGTGGGATGTCATTCAGGATGAAATTCTCATCTTTAGGAACTATGGTTTCAAGGAATCCAAGACCGCTTGTTGTAGGTCAGGCTGCACCCAAGTGCCAGCCCATATCCCCTTGCCCTTTTCATGCCAGAAACTTCCAGCCTCATTTCCAAGTGCCAGCACCTGCATTTCTCTGCCTGCCAGGTTTTCTCTAACCACGGAAGCCTGCTCTCCTGCCTATTTGGAAGACCAGAAAACGCATAGAATTAACTCTCCCCAAGCCAGCCGCCCTCAGCCAATGACAGAGGGAGTAGTGTATAAACATACGTCAGTTTCCTTGTCCCTCTAACAGGACAATTCTGAGGCGTATGCACTTCCCTTAGAACAAATGTCCACCAGGTTTCCACAGTGGGGAGGAGGCCCCAGTAGCCCACACAGGTAGCAGCTTGCTAAAGTCAGCTTCAGTGTCTGCCTCCCCATCCCTGCTTTATTCCCCCAGTCCATTGTCACAGCCTCCTTCACCTCCTTCCTTGCTGACTCTGAGTTCCCTACGGAGGAACCCAAACCAATACAAAGCTGCAGTCTTCCAACCGTCCCTCTCCCCCGCAACACACAGTCCTCCCCTAGTACCTTGGGTTGGTCCTTGGAGCTCCTTGGTTTAAGTATGTAGTCCAGGTGAAAACACAGACCCCTGAGAAAAGCCGCTTGTCAAACATCGTGAGCTACATATATCTTAATGAACAGAAAGGACTTGTCAACAAGTTGGATAGATGGGAGTGAAGGAGAGGATGCTAAGAGTCTGGATGGTGGAGGAAAGCGCAGCCAGGAAGGAGGAAGGAAGGGGCTCATTCTCCATTCTCTCCATTGATCGGGAAAAGCTGGGCTATAGGACACGGCTCTAACTTAATCAGAACACAGCAGGTGAAGCCAATCACCTTGATTTTACTAGGAAGTTCTGTGCTCTCACTAAACCTTGATTTACTCATCTTTAAAATGGGAATAATAATAATACCTACCTCTGAAAGTTGTTAGTAGGGCAGAAATAGTCCACATAAAGTGCTAAGCACAGTGCCTGGCACATAATAAATTTAACCATTATTTTATAATTAATTAATATTCTCTCATGACTATCTTTACAATGTCTACTACTATAATTAAACCTTGAATTTTTTATTCATCCTCCTGATCTGCCCAAAGATCCAAGACCAAACCAAATGGTAACTTTAAAAAGTCAGAGCTGCTGCTCTGTTTCTCTGTCTTCTCCCTACCCTCTCTCTCACCCGCGTGCACACAACAGGCTACGAACTGTTGTTCCTGTCCGTTTCCTTCCTGGGCTGTGACATAGCAATCCAGGATGAGGGCGTGGAGGGAAGGGAATCTCACGTGCTTTGACCCATGCAGAGCAACTGCAGCAAAAACAAAAAGGAGAAAGGACCAGTAATACTCGTGGACGCAAGGTTAAACTATAGTGTAAAAAGCTCATTATCCTGCATCCTTTCCTGCCCAGCCCCTCTTCACCGGATGAGCCATTCTGCAGCTCAGGCAGCCTTCCAGAGCCATTTTTCAGGCGCTTTGCAGCAGATGTGATAATTACAAAATGCACCATCAGAGGCCTGTGGTATTTATCTGTTTTCCTTAATTTCAATTTTTACTACCTTTCCTTTAAAGACAGCAAGACACAGATTGAGTCACAAACTGTCAGATTCCCTATCTTATGAGGCTACCAATTTCCTGAAATGTGAGATGACTTAAATTTCCAATCAAAAGGACAGATAGGAAAATACACTGCAACTCCAGTAGGGGTTGTAAAGCTCTCAAGCCCTGTTTCCCCCATTTTAATCTTTATCAGCTCCAAGTATTAATATGGACATAGAGAAATAACTGCACATTCAAAATTAGATGCAGTTCCTCAGAACCCAGCTCCGATGGAAATAATTCTGGACCCCCTCATCAAAGGCTCCCTTGTCCTCCAATCCCAGTGGGTTTGGGCAGACAATGTGCTGATGTGATGTCAAAAATCAGGAAGATCATGCAAACTGCAAGTTAAGAATCAGTAGGCAGGATGGCTGGAATCCTGCCTGCAAAGTAGCTTTGGAAGCCAGCCATGTCAAAACTAATACATGTGCAAAGACCAATCCACACAATTAGGACAAGCCCTCTGTGACAACATAACAGGTGTCGCTGGTTTTTTATTGCTGCCATTGTTCTTGTTTTCTTGTTTTGAGGTTGGTGATTTGTTTTCCCTTTGGATGGACAAGATGGAGGAGAAGACGGACACACACTTTTGAACATGATTTTTCGCAGATGGAACCCCTCTCCTGGCAATTTTAACACCTTGAAGCTTGCCTGGTTCTGGCAGATAAGGATTTGAACATTAGTGGTTGAGTTGGGAAGTGATCCCAGGAAATAGCGAAGTGGGAGTGAAGTGGGTAAAGGAAGGAAGCAAGCCAGAATAGAATGTGTTAACGCTCAGCTTTTCACTGTGAGCAAGTGGGACTAGATCATACTGGGGCCCCTGGGTGACTACATACAGCAACTTTCAGAGTTGTCCCCACTCCAGGGGCAAGGAAACTGGGTATTTACCCCCAGTTCTTGAATGGAAGCTGCTTTCAGGGTCATTAACTCTGAGGACGGAGCCAGACCATGGGAACCCCCAGGAGTGCCTGCAAAGGTGAGACAGGGAGGGCACTGGCCGCATCTGCTACAAACCCCCTCTTTGTTCTACATCCTGTTCCAGGCACAGGAGCAGCTGGTGGCCTGGAGCCAAAGCAAGCACCAGGAAAACCCAATTCCAGGAAGAGCCAGCAGCCCTAAAGAAGGAAATGGTACTACGAACATGTGCTGATGTTTTGCTAGGCATGCTATTGTGGGCTCTGAAAAGGGTCCTCTGAGAGGATTCGCAATGCCTATCAAACTGTCCAGAAAGGAGCTTCCAGCTCAGCGGGGCCATGGCGTGCAGTGGGTAACAAGCATGGAAAGGCGGAGGCCTCCTGGGACCTCGGGCTAATTGAATGCAATCCTGTTTCTCCCCCTTTCACTGCTGAAACACATAAGCCCAAATCTCCTAAAAGCCCTAAATTTGCAGCCATATTCATCTCTTTAATTGCTGTGTCTGGTTCACTTTATTTGCAAGCATGGGCGCTTTTCATTGCACTTTCACATCTCTGTGCAAGGTGTCAAAGAATCATAAAGACCCAGGGGGAGACGGGAGGAAAACACGGTCACTCGGGCCAGTGACCATGCTACTGGCCCTTCCTTCATGTCATTAAAAAGGTATTTTAACCACTCAGAACTGAAGGGAGCACAAATTGGCAAAGCACTAAGGCCTGAGGGCCTCTCAGACCAGATTTGCATTGAAGGTGGGCAACTAAGTAGCTTGTGGAGGGAGCACTGGGTGTGTCACCAGGTCCTGCCTTCAGACCAAGGGCTTCTTGTCCAGTCGCTGGGAGTGTTACCGGCAGATGGCTCCGTCAGTAGGGAATTATAATAGCCTGGTCCGTCTTAGGGAATTATTCTTAGCTGAAGGGAGTTGCCGCGCCCAAGGGTCCCTCCCCTCCCTGGGAGTAGTCCCTCCAACCCCCACCCCCCACTCACAGGTCTGTGTGGCGTCCAAGCCCCTTCCTCCTTGCCTTATTTGGGACATCTCTGAAAAACCATCCCAGCTCCAGAGTTCCCTGTGGCTGGGGCCTTGGCTGTAACTGCAGCACAGTTCAGCTCTTCCTCTGCCCTGCTTCCCTCTTTCTCGTGAATGCTGAGAGCATCCCCAATGAATTTCCTACACATAAAGTGTCTCCTTGGAGTCTGTTTCTCGGGAAACCCAATCTAAGGCAGCTGAATGCCATGGATGGTATATGAAATGGCAGATGTGCTGAAGCCCTGTCCAGGTGTTTCTGGAAAGTACTATCTTGAGGAAAACACGCTAAGGGCAGAAAGACACACCAAGGGTGGGTACGCAGGCATTGCATGACTGGCATTTCCTTGTATATTATCCCACAGTGTTCTCATAGCCTTCTGAAAAATCAGTACATTCACTATGCTTGAAAATGTTGGCACATAAAATTCTTAAATTTCTGCACTGCAAAATAACTAACTAGTACATAAAAAAGAAAAAAAAAGAAGGATAACAAAACGAGTGAGAAATTGGGGAAAGTATTTGCAACACATATGATAGACAAAATGATGATTTTCTTCATATATAAAGAACTCTGGAAAATTCATAAGAAAAAGACCAGCAACCAAACAATAAAAAGGGCAAAGAGGATGAACTGAGTTTGCGAAAACAACCAAATTACAAAACAGCCTTTTCACCTATAAAAAAGATACTCCACCTTACTCATAAGAAAATAAATGCAAATTATTACTAACCTGAGATGTCATTTTCACCTACCAGATGAATCACAATCAAAAAGTTGAATAGCATGCTGTGTTGGCAGGTGTGTGAAGTAATAGGTATTCTCGTAAAATTCTGGCAAGTGTATAAATTGGTACAACCCTTTGGAAGGCTAATTGGCAGTTTGAAATGCGCATTCCCATTGACTCCTCAAGAATTTGGCTCTTTAAAGGATTTGTAAATCCAAAAAGTGTGCAAAGGTATCCATATAGCGTAAATTCATTTTAACAATGCTTATAGTATCAAAAGACCATACATCATCAAAACGTTCATCATTATATGCTAGAGTAAATAAATGTATAGTAAACCCATCAATAAAATACCCTTCAGCCTGGCTCTGCCCTGCTCACTCTGCAAATAGTCGGTTCCAGGGGCCAACCAACCTCAAGGTCAAAAACGCTGACACTACAGGGCGCCCGTGAGGCCCAGCCCAGCCCAGCTCCTCCCCAAGCACCCATCTTCTTTCCTGGGTTTGGTCAACTTTACCATCACTCTGGGTAGTGGTGCTGGATTGAACAACCTTTGCTACTCACTGTGTTCCTTATGATAAATTTTTATCACCATTTATATTTTAACAGATTATGGGGTTAGTGGTTTTGACATTAGTCTCTCGCTTGGAGAAAAAAAAATATTTCTAGTGTAACTATAAATTACAGGATTTAATTGTTGGATGTTCAAATCAATCCATAGAAGTTGTTTTCCCAGTACTGTCCCATCCGGGGGTTTGTTAAATAGCTTTCAGTCACAGAATTATTTAAAAGCAAAATCTTTCCTACATTCATCCTATCGCTAAGGTCTTGAGCATCTTTATTCGGAAGAGTTCTAAGCGGGTTACGGAATCTGTTAACCACAAATGTTTGTGTTAAGGAAGTAAGACTCTTTGGAGCAAAACTCTCTTAAAATATTTTTCAAGATAGGAATTTCTAACAAATGAACAGAGAAACAAACCAGAACTTGTAAACCCAAAAGACTCATAAATGTTCACCTTCCTCATCTTGGCAGGAATGAAAATTTGTAAAAAGCCCCTGCATGTTCTTCAGAGACCAAATGACAAAGTGGAAGAAGCAGCAAGCACAGTTTCAGTGACCACTCTCCGTTGCCCATCCACTAGTTCCTGCTGTCCTTCCCACACAGAGGCCTGGAGAGTGTCATTTCATAGCAAGTGTCATTGACACACGAACCTTTTCCCAAGTCCGTGTCACACAGACTGCACAGCACTCTGGAGAAAAATTTCCAAGGCACATAAACTCAGGATCACACACCCAGGTCTCAGATCCCTGTAAACCTGGATTAGCACACACCGCTCACTGACTCAGCTGCATAGTTGAATCCCTTGGATGTTGCAACAAAGGATTTGAAGAAGAGATGAATTGCGCTAGACCGTGTCAGTTCATTTCAGGTGTCAAAATGACATGAGAAGGCCCAGGAACATTTCTTTATTTGTGCAGCTCTTGAGACAAGATGGAGGAGAGAACCTCATGCTTTAGAGAACAGAAAAGCCATCATCCCTCATGCTACACAAATGAACCCATGCATCATCAATCATTGGTATTTGAAAGGACTTTGGATCATGTGATGCACGATTGCTGAAACATGCATATTGGTTTTAATTGCTCTAACTAACTGCACGAGAGAACACTTGCTTGGAGTTCAGATAGCAACTCCTCCATCAGGTCTTTTGGCAGCTTAGGAGTGAGTGCGTGTTCTTGGCAGGAGATTTGCTGAGCTGTGTGTTGATTAATAACTTGCTCTGCCCAGTCTCATTCTCTCATCCTCTCTTCCTTGCAGCCGCTCCCCCTTTTCCCAGCACATTTTCCCACAAAGCCCTTGCTCCCTTCAATTCCAGGCCAGGAATCTGATGCAAGGCCTGGAAGCTCTAGGGGGAGGTTGTACTGGTGTTTAAGCCACAGAAATGAAGTGAGTGCTGAGGGACTGGCGGGGAGCCTGCTGCTGCCTCCTTGGGCTGATGTATCGTGGGAAGGTGTGCCAGGGACTGGTGGGGACAGCCCGTTTTATTAGGAGTCAAGGCTGCGATGACATGGAGCCCTTCCAAGGCGTCTTTCACATGTCCTTGCTACTCCTCTAATAAACCGAGATTAACCCTCAGTAAAGCACACTGCACAGGAAAGAGCCTGTAAATTTTATCTTGCACTGTGGCCTTAAAATGCTGGCCTTGCTTTTGGCAGCCATAAAACTAAACAGATGAGCGGCCACTTGCTTGCCCTTCCTCCACACAGTGGGAAGCAGGTTTCTAGAATGGGGGTCCCGGTGTGGGATACCACGAGGGTATACGTGAGTGGGGCTCTTGGGCTCCAAAACCAGCACTGCTTTTCTAGGGCCGAGTCCGCCCTTCTCAGCACACCTCCTCACTCCTTGCCAGGGCCAGCTTCAGGCCAGGCAACCTGAGCAGTTGCACAGGGTCCTGGGCTCAGCAGGACTCCACACTTGGTTTCATGCTTTGCCGCTGCCATTGTGAAATGCTGAATACTTCTTGAACAAGAAACCCTTCATTTTCATTTTGCACTGGGCCCTGAAAATTATGTAGCCAGTCCTGCTCCTGGCGTTACAGATCCTGACTCAGAGGAAGACATGCTGGGAAGGACAACCTCTGCTGAAACACCTCCTGCGTTTCTGTGTGTGTGTGTGTGTGTGTGTGTGTGTGTGTTTTTGACATGAGGCTGCAGGGTTTCCAATCTGGGGGCTGGCCAGGTTCTCACAACTTCCCAGTGATACATTTCTTTATTGCCAAGACCCCCTTGCCAATATTTTTGAAACACTGTAGAAATTAAGACTTACTGAATGATTACCAAATTCCAGGCCCTGTTCTGAGCACTTTTTGTGCATTTTATCATGTAATCCTCACAACAGCATGGTGAGGCAATCACCATCATTACCCCATTTTAAAGATGAGGAAATGGACTCTCAGCGAATTCAAGTAATTTGCCTCAAATCAAACTCAGATGCAGTTAACTCCAAAACATGCAGTTTTAACCACTAGACCATACAGCTTGATTATAAAAGGAAAATATGTTCTTCATTTCATTGGCAGTAAGATTCATGATTGATGTGTTGATTGATTGTGAGTTTGGAGATGAAGACTGGTTGGAAGGAAAAAAATAATAGAAAACCCTTTGTTTTTCCCCCACTGAGTGCATGGGAGAATATAAACTGATGCTGCCAGAGTGCCATAAAGAAACAAGAATCTGCTGTAACTTTTTCCTGTTCACTTTGGTCTGGGCATTACTTCTAAGGCTGTTAGCATGGAGAGCTGGGAGCACTTTGGCTCTAGGACCATAGGATTCAATATTCCAAAATGGATTCCAGGCCTCACAGCTCTGTATCTTCTCAAATGCATTCAGCAGACCTAGGATATGCCCAGAATCCAGCATCAGGGAATTGTCTGTGATAATAACCATCGTCATCTAATAATCAAAGCCAATGTTTATTCATTGTGATGAGCCAGCCAGTTTACACATGTAAATTTATTTCATCCTCACAACAACCGTATAAGGTATTTTTCGTTGTACTTTCACAGATGAAGAAATGGAGGCCCAGAGAGACGAAGTAATTTAGTAAGGTCACTTAGCTGGTAACTCTCAGAGCCAGGTTTTGAATCAAGGCAGTCTAGGGCAAAAACAAACCAAACCAAAACAAAAAAAAAGTGTTCTTAAACCCTACACTATATGAAAGTTGCTTGTCCTCTGTCAAAGGCACTGTTCTAGGGCAGAAATGTAGAGAGATTAATAATGAAGAGCAGGGCAGTGAGGCCTCCTGATTCTAGAACCAGAATGCCCCTTTCTCTCTGACCTCCCCTCTTTTACGTGACACTGACTGTGCATTCACTGGGATTGAGACTCCTCAGGACACCCCTCAGGACATGGCACAGCCAGCACCAGGGACTAAATGATAGTTTATTGATCCTGATTAGATTAGAGATGTCCAAACTCAAGAATCTAAACTTCCTCAATTTCCTCACTCTACTCATACTTATGAGTGAGTGATAACTAGGTATTCTGAGGAAACCTAGTTCTTGATAGTTATTCTTGTAAAACTACTCACCAAAGAATAGAATTCATAAGTCAATGGAGAAGACATTTCATGAATCCTGACAAATCTCATTTAATGTCTCCCTGCATCCCTGAGAGAGAAGTAACATTATCTCCATCCCAGATGGAGAAGCGGGGGTTCAGAGAAGTTTAATAACTTGCCCAAAAGTCACACCACCAATAAACGAGTTAAGGATTCAAATTTCAGACTGCTACAATAAAACCCAGGTTCTAAACCACGAGCCATGTAACCTCCCCAAATACTGTGTAATGAAGCCCAGCACCGGCCTACCTTCTCACGTGCAACTGTTTAGCCTCTTATCTTGTCCCAAGGTCACCTGTAGTCTCCAACCCTCCAGGCCATGGTTTCCTAATCAATACTAGCTAATCACTGAGTTTTTTTTCACCACTGAAGAGGTTCTTCACAAATCTTTTTCCTTAGGACTATATCATACTAATTCAGAATCATTTTGATGGCGACAATTTCATGTCTACAGAATACAGTAATAGCAAACCTACTACCAAACCTACTAATCTTCTTTTTCTTTTCTTCCCTCTAATTCTGTGAGGGTAAGAACTAAGTTATACTTTAGAAAAAGCATCAGACCAGACATCATTAACTTGGCATCTGTAGAGGTTACTCTGAACTGAAGGAAAGCATAAAAAAAGAGTGTTCCTCCCTCCCTCGATCCACTCACCACCATCATACACATGTAAACACCTATGAATGTACACACATACACACACACACACACACACACACACACACACACACTCATACACATGGACCCAATCACACAGGCAAGTCCACAAAGTACACATACCTGCATACACATGCACATACACACACGTGTATGCTCACACATGCATGCACACGCAGGCCCTCATACACAAACACAAATGTGCACACACACGCACACACACAGATTTGCTGGTTCCTTGGGACTCTGACTGGGTGTAGAGGTTCTTAGAAAGCAGGTCGTTCAGGTACTCAGTGTTCTGCTCTGAGAAATTGCCTCTGCCCTCTCCTATTAGACAGAACTCCTCTTTGTTAGAAGCCAACCTTAGGGACTTACTTGATATCTTTTATTAAAGGTTACTGTCACTTTCCAACAATGACAGCTATTTGATTCCACATTGTAAACAGAAGTTTTATTTGTTGACCAACACTTTTCTATCTATTGACAACTTTTTTCAAACATGTTTCTAGCTTTAACCTAGATATAATTATGAAAATCAAGAATAATTATTACTAGCCGCCAAGTCCAAGGTGGCGGCAGCATTGGAGGGTGCCAAACACACTCACCATGAGCAAAATCAAATAGTCATGCATATAGGTAACAATTACTCCTGCAAAACATTTGGGCACTGAATGAACAGCTTCTGACAACAAACAAGAGAAAGAGACAGAACAGAGAAGGCTGGGAAGCCAAGGGAGCCTGCTAGGAACTGTGGCAACTCTCCAGGCCAGAGGAGCCAGTGAACGCCATTGTTTAATTTGACAGGGTGGGTAGGAGCTCCACTGGGGTGCTTTGGCCTACCTGCATGATCACCACAGGGAGTTCACAGCTTCATTGCCTGGAGCCTTTTGCCTCCAAACAAATGGAGCAAGCAGGAACAATAGGTCATCACCACAGCCACCTGGCCTCCCTGTGGAGAGCTGCTCCAGTAAGCACCTGAGAGCCCAAGGGGTTACCCAAACTACTCAGTACATACAGCCCACAGAGAGGTCTCTTCTACATGGGACCACTTTCAGTATAACAAACAACATACAGAGAAGACTGAAGAGCCATGGGAGCTCTCTGGGAACTATGGGAATTTTCCAATGGTCAGAGGGGCTGGTGGGTGCCACTGTTTATGGCTCACTTCACCTCCATAGGGTAAGCAGGGGCTCCTTCTAGGTGCTCTGGCCTGCCTGCAAGATAACTGCAGCAAGTTGGTTGATAAACAAAGTAGACAAACCTACATCCAAACTCATCAAGAAAAAAAATAAGAGAGCCCAAATTAATAAAATCATAAATAAAAGAGAAGTTATAGCTGGTACCACAGAAATACAAAGAATTATTAAACAATACTGTGAACAATTACATGTCACAAATTCAAAAATCTAAAAGAAATTTATAAATTTTTGGAAATATATAACCTTCCAAGACTGAACCAAGAGGAATCAAAATCTAAACAGATCAATTACTAGCAATGACATTGAAGCAGTAATGAAAAAATTCTCAACAAATAAAAGTCCAAGACCAGATGCCTTCACAGGTGAATTCTACCAAACTTTCAAGAACAATTAATACCTATTATTCTTAAACTATTTCAAAAAATTGAAGAGGAAGGAATGCTTCCAAACTTATTTTATAAAGCCAGCATTACCCTGATACCCAAGCCAGGTAAAGACATTACAAAAAAAAAAAAAAAAAAAAAAGCAAGAAAGAATATTACAGGTGAATATCTTTGATGAACACAGATGCAAAAATTCTCAACAAAACATCAGCCAACTAAATTTAATAATACATTAAAAGGATGATACACCATGACCAAGGGGGATTCATTCCAGCGATGCAAAGATGGTTCAACATTCGTAAATAAATCAATGTGATACATCACATTAACAAAATAAAGGATGAAAACCATATGATCATCTCAACAGATGCAGAAAAAGCATTTGACAAGATACAACATCCATTTATGATTAAAACACTCAATAAAATGGGTATAGAAGGAAGATACCTAAACATAATAAAGACCATATATGAAAAACACTCAGCTAATACCACACTCAATGGAGAAAAGCTAAAAGCCTTTCCTCTAAGATCAGGAACAAGACAAGGATGCCCATTATCACTTCTGTTAAATGCAGTATTAGAAGCCCTAGCCACAACAATCAGATAAGACAAAGAAATAAAAGCCATCCAAATTGGAAAGGAAGAAGTAAAACTCTCATTATTTGCAAATATCAGGGTACTATATGTAGAAAACCCAAAAGACTCCACCAAAAAAAAACTATTAAAACGAATAAATGACGTCAGTAAAGTTTCAGGATACGGAATCAATATCCAGAAATCTGTTGCATTTCTATAAACCAATAACAAATGATCAGAAAAAGAAATTAAGAAAACAATCCCATTTACAATTGCATCAAAAAGTATAAAATACCTAGGAACAATTTTAACAAAAGAAGTGAAAGACCTGTATTCTGAAAAATAAGACATTGAAGAAAAAAACTGAACAAGATACAAATACATGGAAGGATATACCATGCTCATGGATTAGAAGGATGTCCTTATTACCCAGGGTAATATACAGATTCAGTGCAATCCTTATTACCATGTTTCCCCGAAAATAAGACTGAGTCTTATATTAAGTTGTGCTCCAAAAGACGCTTTAGGGCTTATGTTCAGGGGATGTCATCCTGAAAAATCTGCTAGGGCTGATTTTCCAGTTAGGTCTTATTTTCGGGGAAACACGGTAAAATACCAATGGCATTCTTCTCAGAATTAGAACAATCAATCCTAAAATTTATATAAAACCACAAAAGACTCCAAATAGCCAAAGAAATACTGGGACAGAACAAAGGGAGAAGTATCACACTCCCTGATATCAAACTATATTACAAAGCTACAATAATCAAAAAAGTATGGTACTGGCATAAAAACAGATATATAGTTCAATGGAATAGAATAGAGAGCCCAGAAGTAAATCCTCGCTTATACTGCCAATTAATCTATGACAAAGGAGGCAAGGATATACAAGGTAAAGACAGTCTCTTCAACAAGTGGTGTCAGCAAAACTGGACAGATACATGCAAAAACTGAAATTGGACCACTTTCTTACATCATATACAAAAATAAACTCAAAATGGACTACAGACTTAAATGTTAGACCAGAAACCATAAAACTCCTAGAAGAAAACATAAGCACTAAACTCTTTGACATCACTCTCAGAAATATCTTTTTTGATATATCTCCTAAGGCAAGGAAAACAATAGAAAAAATAAATGGGATATCAAACTAAAAAGTTTTTGCACAGCAAAGGAAAACATTAACAACAACAACAACAAAATGCAACCTACTGAATGGGAGTAGATATTTGTAAATGATACATCCAATAAAGGTTGATATCCTACACACACACACACACACACACACACACACACACACATATACATACATACATTTATATACATAAACATACATGTATATTTATACATATATATATAAACCCATACAACTTAAAACCAAAAAAAAAAAAAAAAAAATCAGAGAATAGGTATCTCTGAATAGATATATCTCTCCAAAGAGGACATACAGATGGCCAACGGACATATAAAAACATGCTCAACATCACTAATCATCAGGCAAACACAAATTAAAACCACAATCAGATATCACCTCACACCTATCAGAATGGCTATCATCAATAAATCAACAAATAACAAGTTCTGGTGAAGATGTGGAGAAAAGGGAACTGCTGTAAATTGTTGGTGGGATTGTAAATTAGTGCAGCTACTAAAGAAAACGGTACGGAAACTCCTCAAAAAATTTAAAATGGAGCTGCCATACAGTCCAGCAATTCCTCTTTTGGGTATTTATCCAAAGAAAACAAAAACACTAATTTGAAAAAAATATGCATCCCTAAGTTCATTGCAAGCATTCTTAGTAATAGCCAAGATATGGAGGCAACCTAAATGTCCATCAATAGATGAATGGATAAAGGGGTGAAATATATATATATATATATATATATATATATATATATATATATATATACATATATATACACACACACACACATATATAATGTATAAAATATATCTATATATTACATATAAATACATATATTTATATAAATACATATACTTATATATATTTATACATATTATGTATAAAATATATTTTTATATATTTTATATAAATATATAAAATATATTTATATATTTATATATATGAATATATCTGTATAATGGAATATTATTCAGCAATAAAAAAGACTGAAATCTTGCCATTTGGAACAACATGGATGGACCTAGAAGGTATCATGCTGAGTGAAACAAGACAGAGAAAGACAAAGACCGTATGATCACACTTATATGTGGGGTCTAAAACCAAAATAAATGAATAAGCAAAACAAAACAGAAACAGACTCATAGATATAGCTGATGGTTGCCAAAGGGGAGGTGATGGTGAGCATGGCCATTTAAAAAATAATTGAAAAAAAAAAAAAAGAAATCAGCAGTGTCCTTTACTAATCATTCTAAAAAAGAAATGTTTGACCTTTTGGGAGCTAAAGAATACTTTTGTCATTTTTAAAGAATAATTATTCCTGGGAAGTGAGGATTTCCTTTATAAAGGATTCACCATGCTTTGAAAGCTTTGAAAGAAGTCTCTTAGTACATACAAAACATGACTCCACTGAGACAATTTAATGATACACTTGGCTTTTCAGGATCACCCTGATCACATAAAGGTCTGGAGGACAATCACTCCTAGAGTCACAGATAATTAGAAGTTAAGGTTCTTCTGAATAAACAAAAACTATGAGAAGAGAAACTCTTGATTTGAAATCAAAAGTTAAAATGTGTTGAGTGGAGTTAACTGCTTAAACAAAGGAAAAGGAAAGGTCCTTCAGAAGATATTCAGAAATTCGAAAGGCAAACTCAAGAAGGGAAAATAGATGCAGTGTGCAGATGTCCCAAAGTGGGGCAGCCCCTGCAGTCAGTCCTTCCCTAAGAGGTGCAGTCTGGAGACTACTTCTGCACCCAACACCCAAGTCCTTTTTTCTTTCTTTGCAGCAGCTGGCCCCAGGGTCATCAAGCAGTGCTAAATATAGGCCAGTCGTTTTCGTTTTTCTCTTTGCTGGGAGAACGGTCATATTTTAGCCCAGATGAAAGCAAGGCAAACGACTACTTTTCCTGGAAAGCATATGTGTATAATTCCTAATTTTGCAAGAAACCAGGCAGCGTAAATTCAGTTTATTAAAACAAGAATTTAGCACATTTGCAAAAGTGGTGCTATTTATTCCTACTGAACTTGAAATTACCTTGGATGATAAAAGAGATCTTTAATTCTATATAGACATAGGACAACAGAACACAATGCATTGGGTTTTTTTTTTCTTTTTTAATATTTTCCGAGAGCAGAACATGATAGGTTAAACGTTTGATGTTCTTGCAGCCTTCCTTTTATTTCCATCAAGTTCTGGAGTAAGTAAAATTTTATGTTGGCCTTAAAAATACCTTCAGTATATGAGATATACAGGTTTACAATTGGCCTGATATTTTCCCATTGGATTCAAGAGGACACTAGGAATTTGCAAGAATAGGCTTCTCCAATATTCCATGGCTTTGCTTACATCTGGAAATAGCCAGAGAAGAATAATTGTATGGGAAGTGCTGTTGGGTTTGCCAAAGACGTTTACATATAGCAACTCATTTTTTTTTAATTAAAATTTATGGGGGTGATGATGGTTAGTAAAATTACATAGGTTTCAAGTGTACAATTCTGTAATACATCATCTATATACCACATAACAAATAACCCAATTAAAAAATAGGCAGAGGACCTGAAAAGATATTTCTCCAGAGGGAACATACAGATGGGCAACAGACCTATGAGAAGATGCTCAACATCACTAATCATCAGAGAAATAGAGCAACTCATTTTGAGCCTCACACAGCCCTGTGATGAGTGAAATTACTTTTCTTTTCTGACCCTACCGCAATGATGGAGTTAGAAAAGCCATTTAACGGAAGAGAAACAAGGTCTAGAAGAAGTTACGCAATTTGACCGAGGTTTCAGAATTTATAGATGGAGGAACTGGAACTAGAATTCAGACTTTCTGATTCCTAGATCAGTCCTTTTTGACCCCACTTACTATTTGGATGCAATTTTCCAGTGGGGTCTGGTGGCCACTGGCAACATGGTGTCCTGTGTAAGTAAAGAGATTTCTTAACCAAGGACTTTTATGGTGGTGTGGAGAGTACCTCCCAGCTCTCCCTCACCCAGCCTCAAACAGCACCTGCTCTGAGTACACAAAACTGTACAGTCTTGATGTCCCCCGCCAATCCCAATTGATCAGTGTAACTACCAGGAGTGCTCTAGACAGAGCATTTGCTCCTCTGTGCACTATAGGTCCCCTGTATCTCCTTCCCACATGACACCCACTGCTTACCTACCTATCTGTGCAGGCGTGTGAGGTTGTCCCCCTGAATTTTTGTCTCATAGGTGCAGGGTATTTTCTAATGAAGGTTGGGACCCAGGAAGGCAAGAAGCTCCGTTCCAGACACAGAGGGGCATCTTCGCTTTGGGGTAACCAAGCAATAGAGTGAGATAGAAAAGGGGAGCTGCAAAGTAAGAGGTGTTATTAAGATACAATCAAAATACACCTGACAGGTTTGCTTATAGTTGAACCGCCATAGTGAGCTTTTTGAGTTCCCACCACTGGCAACGTGCAGATGAGCTGACCCTTCCGCATCAAACAGCATCAGAAAGAGGAGGTGCACCACCCTCTCTCCCCCCACACCCAGGCCTTGCACAAAGGTGGGCTGCAGCACAGTTCCGGAGGTTACATTTCTCTCCTAATCCCGAATGCAGCGAGTGTGAGACCTGGTGACTAGCTTCCTACGTTGTAGAAATGCTCTCTCCTTTGCTTGCTCTCGAGCCTCGCTTGCCTCATGACAAACTGTCTCTTTATAGAGTCCCTGCTCCAGTGCAACCCTGTACCACAATAGAGTCTCTTATTGCTTTTGATCTCTATTTGATGAGCTAACCCCTTAGCATGTGCAGATTTGTTGTTTGTATATCCTCTTTTTAAATTGATAAAAAGGCAAAGGTAAAGCTATGTGTTCTTTGATTCTTATCTCCCGCAGATTGAAGATGAATTCTAAGTGTGCTTTTAAAAGTGACTTGCTGCCTCCTAAATTTCATTTTCATGAGGCTAAGAAAGCAAATGAACACGGAGTGAGGACTCCAGAAACTATAAATGTGGCCATGTATTAGACATGTGCAACTCTCTGGTTGTGTTGATTGCGTGCATCAAACAAACAGAAGTATCTTTTTCTAGGTACTTCTTTTATTCACTTTCCAATCTGAAATTACAACTAGGAAAAAGATTGTTATTATTTTATTATTAACTTTGTTTATTTGTATCTGCTTTGCTCTAGAAAAGATTTAAGGCAGCATAATATATGAATTTCAGATCTACGCTCCGGAGCAGTTCAGTTCGATTTTTTAAAAATCAAATCCATTTGTTAATGATTGATATGTTAATGATTGATTAATCCATTGGGTTTGATTCATTCACATCATCATTTACATTTCATCTTGTGTTTTCAGGAAACACTTGAGGTCCTACTCAACACGCTCCATTTCTCAGCATGGGGATCTTTTATTTTCCATAAGCAAACAAAATCTGAACCTTGGAAGTCTGACTGACAGGAAGCTGAAATCTAAGTGTGGGGTTGATAAGTAACCTCACCAAAGTTTCACACACTGGAGGAGCCCACTTTTTCTATGTCTATGTTTCTTCTGTAAGGTACATTTCTCTATAAGACACATCGATCTATACAATTTCTAAAACACCTACCCACAGCGGGCTAAGAAAATGCCCAGAAAGCCTCAGGCCCCAGGCACAGGACCCGTTTTGCACCCGGTGAAGAAAGCTGTGCCCATGGGTGTCCTGTTAAGCTTCGCAATCAGGATACAGCTGGGCATTCCTTGCAAGTACAAGCAGAGTCACGTCCATGTGAAAGACCCTGGCTAGGCCAGACTACTGTATCTGAGGTGAGTTTAGCAGGACACCGACAACGTCAGAAATTTTGAAGGCATCGTGGGAAAATTGTTCTCTGCTGTCATTTTCATTTTCAATTTGCTTTCAGTACTTCCAGTGACATTAAGGAAGAAGTCTCGGTTTGGTGTTTAGCAGACATTTAACACCCTTCCCCCTCCTGCTAAGTTCAGTTGTCAACAAAGAGCTGGCATCAGGATAAGAACCTTGAGCAAACGAGCTGCAATCTAGTGGTGATGCTTCATTTTTGTGGTATTTGAGTTTAGGTTTACCTTCTCTTCCTAGCAAGTGATGTCCATTTGAGGGAGTGCTATACAGTCATCTTATAAAATAAGTATATTCAAGTGTTTTTAAAAATCAATTTAAAGAAAAAAATGAAATAATTATGTAGATGACACGTAAATGATGGCATTTGGGGTGACGGGGGGAACAGGCAAAAAGCCTTCAGTGAAACACAAGAAACTGGTGTCCTGAGGAAAAAAAGTTGGCATCGACCCCAGAAGAGCTGAGTCTGAGACCAAAGCTCCTACTGAGAAGCCACAGGAGGTAATGAATGTCTGGTTACTGGTTTCCCCACCTATATGCTGAATATAATAAAAAGAGTAACTTGACTTTTTCACAGATTTGTGGGTAAGGATCAAATGAGCTATTGTAAAGGGAAATTGTGAAGTATTATACCCATGTAGGGGATAACCACAAAAAATGAGCGATGAGGGAGGGGTAAGAGAGGATAGAAGGAAGTTAAGTTGAAGGAAACCAGTTAATTAGCTAGAAAGAAAATTCTGTTGTCACTGTGAGTACATGGGCCTGGTTCTTGGAAAAGCAGGAAGGGACCCTAATTGTGATTTGTTTTGTATAAGAGTAGGGATCAGAGGAGCAAAAATATCAAAAGCAAACAAACAAAAAAACCTGCTTCCATGGGAGGACCCACCAGGAGGAAAGAGGAAGCTCTGCAGACCCCGAGTCTGGGTGCGACTCTGCAGAGAAAAGTCACCACACATGGGCTGTGTGCCTGTCCTTCTCCCCACTCCTGTCCGTTCACACGTGGCTGCATCCTGAGAGATTCCCGCACATGCCGCTAAGCAGTGTGGGTCCATTACACATTCAGCTGCCAAGTGGGCTGTTCGAAGCATCCTAGACAGAAGGAGACAAGAAGTGGCAGAGTAAACCCCACGAGGCAACGATGCTGTCAGCTTTCCTTGGTGCTTAACACCCACTGCCCAGAACAGTGCCTGACAGAGGGGGGTGCCCAGGCAGCACCTAAGTTAGTGAAAGGAAATAGAAAGGGAAAGAGGAAGGGAGACAAAGGGAAGGAGAGGAAAGAAGGAAAAAAAGCTCGGTTTTCTGGGCCATGGAGGCCAAGGCCAGGCATTGTACCCCATACCCCTTACCCCTCTCCCAAGAAGTGACAGCAATGGCAATACCAGTGTTCCTGAGCCTGGGCCTTGGTGTCCAAAGGAAGTGCATTTCAATTTCACCTTGACCACTTACTAGTGTGTGACATGGGCACGTTGCTAACTTCTCCAGCTGTCAGTACTCTCTTTCTACAATATAGGAGTGAACATACCAATTTCCCAGAGTTATTGCTAATATTCAATGAGACAAAATACGTGCATGGTAGACCCGCCAGAAGTGCATCTTTAATTATTACTGTTGTTATTATATATGCTCTACAAAAATGCAGAGCAATTATTTTGATTCTGTTAAACGTGGGACACGATATGGATTTTTCCTTCCATAAACAGATTCTTATACTTTGCTTCCTAATTAGACTGTATCTGTCGTGTCTGTAATTCCTGTGTACTTAGATTGAAATTAAATGTCAATTTACTTTGAATTACAGAGTAATTCTATGTATACATGCCGCACAATGTGCATTTTGTTAGATGACAACCAAAAATATCCTGACAGTCCCTCTGTAATTACACAGTGATCTGATTAAGATTAGTGTGACAAAGTACCTGCCGAAGCCTGGAGAAGAAACACCGTGAGCTGGTGGAGGAGTCAGCAGAGGTGAGGTGCAGGAGGGGAGAGAGCGTGTGAGCTCGCCCGTGACCTTGTCACTCTCCAGGAACCCATGATATTATGAACCAATGGCAATCACTTTTGCAGTCAGTGCGGGTGATCCTTTAAAAGAAAAACAAACAAAAAAAAGCCTTAATTACAGTACATGCTAACTGGAGCTGCATCCTTGTTACTCTCTAACTTAGCTCTTTTAATTAGGCTAGTGTCTGGGCTCTTGAATTCCCATGCCTCAAAGACAGTGATAAATGTACAGAGAACACTTCAATCCTCATCCAGGAATTTTATTCTTTCTGTAGTGCACAAAATGGCTTCCATCCTCTGATTTACAAAAGAAAAAATAGAAATATTTTATATTGTATTCTTTTATAACCAACAATCCACATTAATATAGCATTCTTGAGCACAAGTGGCCATGGCAAAAGAGGAGGAAAGAGGGCACGAGACTTAAGTGTCTGAAGGAACTGAACTTCAGTGTGACCACTTGACCGCTTACTAGTGTGTGACAAGGGGTATGTTACTACCTTCGACTGTCAGCGTTCTCTCTGTGCCATGGGAGTGATCACAACAGCTTCACAGAGTTATTGCTAGTATTGATGAGATACATGAGGGGAGAGCCGGGGCAGGGAAGATTCAGGGAAGGAGCCCACAGGCCCTGGGACCCGGCTGCTAAGATGCTGACAGCAAATGTAGCAATGCCAAAATGGAAATTCTGCCACCTATTTGTTCCCCCAAAGCCACTCTATGGCCAAGGAAGGTCATTTCCCCTCAGCCTCCCTTTCCTTGACTTTACCCCTTGGTGCCCACCTCGCCCAGTGAACCAAACTCTACTCTGGCACTCCTTGGGGATGGGGACTCGTTATTTCCCGTTAAATCAGCTAACCAGGCCCAAGACACTCTCCTGCCTGAGTCTGCAGGGCACCCCGTGGCAGTCTTCAGAGGAGTGAGCGGTCTTCCAAGCTTACAGGCCAGCAGTGCACCAGAGAGCAGGCCAAAGGACCCAAAGTCATGCCACAGGAGGCCCTGAAAAGAGCATGAAATCCAGAGTCCTGAATTCCAGAACAGGCTCTTTCTTACTAGCTAGTACCCCAAGTAAGTCATTTAACCTCCACGAGTCTCAATTCTCCCAACTATAAATGGAAATTAATATAAATTGTCCTGACTATTGCACAGGGTTGTTGGAAGAACAAAGTAGCTAATGTGGATGAAAATGTTTGAAAAGAGTAAAGACCTGTCCAGGTTTGTTTCTGTTAGTATATTCATAGGAGGTCAGAGTTCTCTCTTTTACAGATGAGTGAAAACCCAACCCAGCCTAAGGAGATCAAGGAAAGAAGGGAATTCCGTTTTGGGGACTCACAACGAAAATGTCCAGGGTAGCTGCAGCTTTGCGCCAGGCCACATTCAAGGGTTACACCAAGCATGTCCTTAGGCTCTGTCTCTGCATCTCTGGGCTCTGCTGTCGGCTGTGTGCCCTTCACTCTCAGGCTCCATGCAGCAATACATGACTGCTTCAGCTCACATCCTCCCCAGTTCAAATTCAGTAGGAAAGAGCATGTCCCAGAAGCTCTCACTCCAATCCCAGGACTTGTTCCGCTTTGACCAATTAGGTCACGTGTCCACAAACCAATCACTGTGGCCGAGGGGACTTGGGGTGCTCACTCATGCTGATTCCAGCTTCTGGTACTGGATTCAGGGGCACCAGCTTCCTCATCATCTGAACAGCGTAGACTGAGCAAGGAGGGAGTAGCTCCCTAGGGGACTGAGAAGAGTGGAGAATGGAAGCCAGACAGGATAACCACACATGTCCACTCAGAAATCAAGGAGTTCGTGGTTAAACCCAGGCTTAGAATAGGAAGTAAGCAGATGAGCAAAGATGGAGAGTGCCTCCAAATAAGGATGAGACATAACTACAGAGACTCCTGACTGAAAATAGCAGGTCACATGAGGAAATGGTGAAGGGCACATGTGTCCCTACGTCATACAGTTTTGGAACTCCAGAACTGGACAGTCCTCTTACACAAAAGGCAGGAAGAACCACTATTGACTGACAGAAATTTTACCCAAATGATAAAATGAATCAAGATGTGCAGCTAATGGTTAGTTGAACTTTGCTTTCACACTCGGAGGGAATCCCATCTCTGTGTTTCTCCCACTGTGAGAGCTGGGGTTGCAGACATCATCCAAGTTTTCCCAGGCCCTCCTCTGTTCGCCACCTGACCCTGAATAACGTGTCCCACTCTCCACCATCATGCTCCCTCGCTTCTCTTTAAATCGAAAGCTAATGCACACCCTCGACCGACCAGCTGCTATGGAGGCGGCATTGGGCCAGCTGCATGCTCGCCTGCTGGCCGAGGAGATCAGCAAAGGGAAACGGATTCTGATACATCTGCCTGAACATTTTTTAAGGTCACTGTGCTCGTGGCATGTGTCTCTTGTGTTCTGAATATTTCAGAGTTTTGCATAATGGGCAACGCGGAAAAGTCAGCATTTCCCCCTTTCTGGTCTGCCAAATTCCATGGATGATTTAAAAAGTGCAACATTTTCTATGAAAAGGAAATTGTTATAGCTGAGTATCTTTTAAAAACTAAGCTTACTATTGCCCAAAATGTAAAGTCATCCATCTTCTGAGACTGCCTTTTCTGTCTGTGCGGTCATTGTGGAATGGTAGGGAACCCGAATGGATCTCTAGGGCTTCAGCTCAGCACATGATGAGTGTGGTTATTCCGTTGGCACTGACTTTAACTCAGCACGGTTCTCTTCATCCAGAAGGTCGACTCAGTCCTTCACAAACCAATAAAGCTACATGTCTGTCCTTATCTTTATCTCTGTTTGACTAATTAGTATCTGGACATCGACATTTAAAATTCATAGGGTACATTATCAAGGGATCCACTGCAACGCAAGTGCCACCAGGCCTCCTGCCCAGAGTCTGTCACTGGTAAATACCTTGTGTGTCTTTTCACACACATGATGTCCCATGACTATACAAAGAGCTTTTATATATATACATATATATATATATATATATATATATACACACACACACACATATATATATATATATATGTATATGTATGTATATTTCTTCCCATAAAGGGCACGTAGTATATATTTTTCTGTAACTTGCTTTAGCTTTTTATTTTTTGTTTAATTGAACACTATGTCTTGGAAAGCATTCCAGACCCCACACATGGGATCCTTTTCTACAGCTGCTACCAATGAACTGCATTTTGCTATTATAAACTATGCTGTTAGAGTCATTTCTGGTAGTAGAATTGCTTCATAAATTCATATGTGCCTTTTATTGTATTTTTAAAGTATATTAACTCTGAAGATTGAGTATATCCACATGATACAACAATAAAAAATATAAAGTATATTTAGGAAAAAGCAAGCTTCTGGAATACGCTTGCTTGAAAGCCATTCAGTTCCCATTCCTGAAGCAACTTCTGCTCCCAGCTCCTCTTATATATGCTGAGAAACACAATGTTCTTCTACATCTCCATTTTTCTCACCGAGCCATATATCTCAGCTAGATGGCTATATATCAGCATGTAAAAAGGCTCTCATTCGTTTTGACAACTAAGCAGTACAATATAAAGGGATTTGCCGTGGTTTAATTTAGCCAGTCCCCTTCTGATGGATTTGTAGGTTATTTTCAGTTTTTTCCTCGTTCAAACAATGCTGCAGTAAATAATCTTCCACCCAGATCAGTTGGCAAAAGGACAAATATTTCCAAAGGAACATACGTTTCTAGAAATGTACTGGGTCAAAGAACAGCTGCATTTTAAAACACGATAACTATGCTAAAACTATTGCCCTCTACAGAGGTTGTACCAATTTACATTCCCAACAGAAATTCATAGGACGGACTGTTTCCCCACACTTTCTCACCTTACCAGGAAAGACATAATGTGTAAAGAAACTTTTTGATCTCTGCCAAACTGAGAGATTAAGTGGCATTTTATTATGGTATTAATGTGAGTACCTCTTCTTATGAATAAGCATCTTTTAATATGTTTAAAAATCACTTATACTTTATTTTCTATGATCTGAGTATTCATATACTTTATTCTTTCTATTGGTTTAGTGTTCTCTTTCTTACTGATCTGTAGGAGATTTTTATATACTAATAAAACTAGCTCTTTGTGTGAATTACAAATTACAATTGGCCATTTGTCTATTTTTTGAAATGCAGAAATTTTTGTATCGTCTAATTATCAGTCTCTGATATTAACGGGCTTATGTCATACTTAGAAATGCCTTCCACACTTGGAGATTATTGTTTTATTTTTTCATATCTTTCTTGAGTACTCACTGAAATTTTTATTGATTTTATATTTTAAATTTTTATAGATATTGATAAATTGTCCTGCAAAGAGATTATATCAGCCTACACTCCAGGGACACTGTATGTTTATTCTTTGAAATGTCTCTCACTTATCTCTTATGAATTCCCCATCTCTCCATAAATTTTAACATCCTTAAGAGCAAAGGTTGTGTCTTCTATGCATCTTAAGTCATGGTACCAAGCACAAGTACTATGCACATAAGCACAACCAGTGGGATTTTCTTTTATATTGGGAATTATTTCGGACCAAGAAGGGATGGACATGTCACGTCTCTACTTGCACCACATCCACAGCAAGTGGTGCTGGGAAGGTGGGTTGTTCGGCATCTGAGACCACATTTTTTGAAATACAAGTTAGGAATCACAGTCTAATTATTTTTAGATTTGTTAATTTATTTATACATAAAGATCTTCAAAGCATAATAGTAAAATAACCTTTTAATTGCATATCACAAATCTCCTTTTATTGAAGTGATATGTGTGTGTGAGATTGGGGCTACTACAGAAAGTCCAGAACGCTCTAAATAGGAAATTCAGGGAACTGTACTGATTCCTGAAAGCTGGAATCCTGGGAAAAGTAGGGAAAGGAAAGAGAGAGACCACTGCCTGCTGAAAGCATGCTTAACTCCCACATAGGATGTCTGCTTTTGCATAATAGGAGACTTATAAATGTATGGAATATTATTAAATATAATTAAATATAAATCTACTGGCACAGAGAGATTGTCAGAAAACAATTCTTTCTCCTGGGATCTGTTCCCCATGAACTTACATGTAAGTTCAACTTATTCCACTCAAATTAAAAAATAAAATTACAATATACTTAAATATGGTACTTCAGCATAATGCAAAAGCCCTTCTGACGGATTCAACTCCCTTTCTCTTCACACCGGCAAGCAAATACACAAGAATTGTATAAACTGGTAGAGAAAAAGGCTGGGGGAAAATCATTATTTAATATTTTCTGAAATTACTAGGTTCCCCCCAAAGGACAGGTCTCAGTTTAGTGTTCCCTTCCAAGGCTCTGGTGAACATCTCCAAGTTAGGAGGTTTCCTAATTGAGGGACTCTGGACCTTATGAGAAGTAGTGGACTTTTTTTGACTTTCAGATGCTCAGCATGTTTTCTCTTCCTCTGATAATAGCTTCTCAGCATCCTTCAGGAATCACCGGTGTCTCCGGTTTCTGGATTTGGGGATGTGCCTCACCCCCTCCCTAAAGGGACTGGTATGTGATTCCGTTCCTTAGCTGCAGGGGTTCGGTCAGAAATGGGTATGTGATCCAAATCACATGCAGTGAGACCTAGCTCTGAGAGTTTTACTGGAAGTATTGGGAAAGAGAAGCGTTCTCTCTGCTGGCATGTCACAGCTGGGAGAACCTCACCATGCCAGAAAGAAGTCAACACATTCATTCCTGTACTGTGGTCAGAACCAAAAAAAAACCTCACCCCCCTTTTTAAAATTTTAGTTTGAATAGGGTTTCTATCAGTTACAACCAATAGAGTCCTAGCACAGTGGGAGAACTGGAAACTCTGTAAATCAGTGAATCTATGAAAAACCTCATAAATATGTCCCCACATCAATCAATCAAGATGACATACTAAGCTCAAGAATATCTGTGTTTTATAGAATCTAATTTAACAATAAGGAGTAAACTGCCCTTAATTTTCATTTGTAATCCCCCACTAGAAATTTTTCTGGCTTTTCCTCCCTGTAAATTTCAATAAGGTGCTTGTACATTCATTTTACTTTGATGTGGATAAATATACATAATAAAGCATCCTCTGTGACTCAAGAAAGCAGTTCATAGACATACACAAATATCCACATACAGCAGCATTTAATCTCAAATAGCCTCATCTTCACACAGGCTATTATAAAGGGTTTTATGTTCACCTATAGCATAAGTGATTTAACTAGACAGTTTTTGTTTTTAATTTAGTGACAATAAGAAGTATTTGGCATAAATTACTGGGAAATGTTCCAGACTCAAGTTCTCCGAAACACTGTAAGTGTAGGATGGGAATCCTTACGTGTTAAAACCAGCTCTGTTGTAAGGCAAGAAAATGTTCTAGATAAATGGTTCTCAAATACATTTGCACATAAGAACCATCTGGAGAGATAATATACACATATACAGTTTTCTGCCAGGATAGCTAAGCTGAAAGAAGTGGAGTCAGGTCCTATCCTGTGCTTTCTGACTTACAATCTGCCTTCTCTCCCCAAAATATAAAAACAATACTGAACGTTAGCATGGAGATTTGGAGATATATGGAGATCACACACGCGCGTGCACACACACACACATATATACATATATTCCTTATTTTTGCCATTATCTCATGAAATCTTCATAATAACCCTATAGAGTACAAGTAGGTGCTACTGTCCCAAATGCAGATGTATGGGACTTCTAGTACATGGCATCAACAGCCATGTGATGGGGGTGGAAAGAGAGAGTAGATTTTTCCAGTGTGTAAGTAGTTACAATTGCCATGTCTCTTATTACAAATTTGAAATATGAAGTTTAAAGAGTTTGAACACTTTGCTCAAGGTCATACAATAGGGCAAATCCAGGACTCCAAACCCAAGATTCTTAACCACTCCAAATACAGATTTGATAGCTAGTGTCATGATCGATGATGCATGAATTCAGTAATCGAACTTTACTAAGAACATTTTTAGAGAATTGGATGGAATGACACTGATTACAAAGGAAAAATGAGCACTGGAAACAGCATTCCTAAAAATAAAAATGGTACCATAGAGAGCTGGAAACAGTCTTTAACCCCTCAGAAGCCGATTTTAAAAGAAAAAGAAAGAAAGAAAAAAAGAAGAAAGGAAAGAAGGAAGGGAAAGGGAACTATTGCCCATTTATTTTAAAGGCTTACATACAAGAAACTTACATACCCTCCATTAAGTCCTAAAAAATGCCCCAAATGCAGATGTATGGGCCTTCTAGTACATGGCATCAATAGCCATGTCATGGGGGTGGAAAGAGAGAGTAGATTTTTCCGGTGTGTAAATTACATAAACCCTTTGTTTTTTTCTCTCTTGCTCCCACTAACTTCATCTAAACAACATCAAAACCACATCAAAAAGATTTCCTTTTTGGCAGCAGGTAGACTACAAATAGCTTTAAAAACCATCTAGAAATAGTAGCAACCACTATATTACAAAGAAGAGATTATGGTGAGAAAACAAAATTGCAAGTGCTTATAAAGGGCAGTTTATGGAATTTTCCCCTATATTGGCAACAAAAATGCCTACACAATCTCGGGTCCCTTCCCAGTTCTGATTCACTTTATCTTCCCTAGGACATGCTTACTGGGAAGTTATATTTTTTTATGTGTTAATAAAAATCAGAAAAACTTCATGATGTCATACAGGTTATTTATATCACAATTCTATGCCAGTGTCAGTGCATTTTGTATAAGCAGATCTCCAATCTTTCATCTCTGGCCATCAGAATCTCTAATGGCATTGGGAAACTGCCTGAGTATCCTTAATGGCATGCCTCTGTTACATCCCTGGTTGCCAACGTCCATACGCTTTTGCAAAATGTCCTGTTGACGGGTTCTGAAAAGCTAATGGAAAAATCATTCTTTGATAATAAAACATCAATGCTTGACTTTCTGGCTTAGCAAAGTTTGGTTTTGTTTGTTTGTTTTCTGATTTTGTTTTTTGTTTTCCCATTAGGGATGGCAAATGGGACCTACCGTGATGTCTCTCAAAGAGGTATACATACTTGTGATTGTCCTTTTACAATTTTTTGATAATGGTAACTTAAATTAGGCACCTTTATACTTAGCCTGTTGATGTTTTTGGCAGGTCTTTCATGTTTTTCTATTCACATTCCTCCTAATTTATGGCAAAGAAAGCCTTTTGGTTCTCCGAATAACAGGAGAGAATTGTGATATCGCTTCCTCCTTTCCTTCATCTCATTTATTGATCCCCTGCTATATGAGAGCTTTTGTACACAGAGTAAGTATATGAAGAAGACTCATGTCAGCCTTCAATCCTCAGGCTAGGGAGGAGTGAGGAAAGGCATACAAACAATTAAAAAGCAGTATTATTCTAAATAATCAAATACTGTAATAGAAGTATTAAAAGAGTACAATGTGACAAACTGCTTAGGAGGCTGAGGGAATTCTTCCCAAAAGAGGTGATATTTGAGCTGAATGTTGAAATAAAGGTAAGTGTCAATTGAAACGATGAGAGGAAAAGACATTCCAAGACATTTTGCTGTGTGTAAAAACAAGACATATTAAAGAACATGATCTTCTTGGGGTTCAGAAAGTACTTTAGCGAAGCTAAACACCAAATGCATAGGGCATATCAGGAATAGACACTATAAACATAGCCAGAGGCAGATTCTGATGGGCCTTATATAGCATGCTGAGAAATTTGCCTTGTAGGAAGCTCTTTATTAAAGGGTTTGAAGCTAGGCCGTGATAAGCTCAAAGAGATGACATGTTGTCAGTGTTCCCTCATCTCACTGAGGCAGAAACAACAGCAACATAACGTTGGTTACTCTATGGCATGAGAAATATAAGTGAAGTATAGTATTTACTGACAGTAACATTTGCTCAATGTTGGGATGAGTTCCTGAGAGGTTGGAACCTCACTAAACAGGTCTTTAAGAATAGATTAAATTATAATTTGTCTTAGATGCTTCAGATGTGATTACCTGTTAGAGCAAGGGGACAAACTCCAAGTCACTTTCAGTTTATACAATTCCATTGTTCATGGAATATTGGAGTGAATAGAGGTCTCCATTGGTTAGCAATTTGGACTTGATCCTATGGTTGTAAACTGATTACAAGATTATAGACACAGAATGTTCACAGGAGAAATATGCATAGAATGAACACCATATGCATGGGATGCAGTCGATCTTTAATAGAGCAACCTGGTTTATGAGAGGAGAATTTTCCTCTTACTTTCTCATAGGCTCGTGATCTATCCTTGCTATACTCTATTTTTCTTAAGGCTATCTGAATACTAGAGCAGGCACCAAGAGGGATGAGAAGACACGATAATGAGCTATAACAGAAATAAAAGAACTCATCCTAGATTAACTCAATATGTAAGGGTACCTTGCATCCTTGCTCAGGAAATTAGCTAAAACCAGCAATTGTTGAAAGTACCCTCTGAGACTATTGATAATGCCCAGAAGTTTCATAGTTTTAGAGTTTAGACCTTAGCAGCTCTTCCCAAGAACGCTGAGGTGAACAAGGCTTTTACAAATGAGGACACTGAGGCTGAGAAAATTGTAATAACCTGCCCCGTCTATCTAGTTAGTTACTCAGTGGCATAACCTGGGTTTAACCATCCTCAGAAATTACAACCTCAGAAATACCTTATCTGAATCTTTCCAAAGTAAGGGAACAATGGTTTGGAGGGGTAGGAGAAAGACAGAAAATGAAGCAACAATCTAAATAAAATAATGCTAAATAAAATGGCACCTAAAAACCAGAATTTAGTTTCATTTCAGGGTCATGAATAATTCCAAGCAGATTATCAACTTGCAAATACCTACTCTTGGTAAACAGCCTTCGAACTAAGAAAAATCTCCTAAAACGCTGATGAGAGAATAAAGAGAGGCTAATAATAATAAATTAAGCATAATAACGAGATCTCATGTAGCTCCGTGTGACTGATTACCAAAATAAAATAACACTGGACTAATGCTTTCATTAAACTATGTATAACAACTGAATTTTATTCAAACTAAAATACCACTGATATAAGATGCACTTTTACCTTACGTCCTAACTAAGAAAGAAAAGTCACTGCTAGTTAAACAGCAACATGCCGTTGCTTTTAAGATATGTCATGATTCTAGAAATGCTAAATGGAGGAAAAAATTCTGCATTTAAAAATATATGAAATATAGTGGTTAAATATATGATATTGGAGTTTACTATCATGTTTCCCCGAAAATAAGACCTAGCCAGACAATCAGCTATAATGTGTCTCTTGGAGCAAAAATTAACATAAGACCCAGTATTATATTATATTATATTATATTATATTATATTATATTATATTTTATATTATGTTATAGAACGGTCTTGTATTATATAATATAATATAATATAATATAATATAATATAATATAATATAATATAATATAATATAATTATGTATTATATTATATTGTATTATATAAGACCCGGTCTTATTTTACTATAAGATGCATTAGAATTTTTGCTTCAAAAGATGCATTAGAGTTGATTGTCCAGCTAGGTCTTATTTTCGGGGAAACACAGTAATAACTGGAGATGCTGAGAAGGCATATCAACCTCAAGTATCACGATAATTTGTTCTAAATAGTATTTTTAGATGAATAGAGGACCTCCTGCACACTAATGAAGATGTCACAGTCCAGGGTCTCAGATTTATGAGACATCATCTTTAGAAGTAAACAGCAGAGGGTTTTGTTCTGACAAATCATATACAAGGGGATCATAGTAGGGGAAAAATAGCAGTAAAAAAATTTTTACTAATATTTTAGGAACCACGGAGTATGGGTTCATCCAAAAGGATTTGGGGTAGTGATCTAACCTGTAGAAGCCAAAGTCTGGAAGGGGAGTTAACCAGTAGATTGATTTTAGGGCATGTAGAATCCAGGGTCTAGAAGAAGCAGCTGACCAAAGCATCCAGGTGGTCTTTGTACTAATCTAGCCTGTTAGCAGAGATGCTTCAATATAATAAATCCTAGAAGTACTATTGTTCCATCACATGGTAAAAATATTTCAAACTGTGAAAAATACTATCAAATCACCTTCCAAAATGTAATCATTTATAAGTATAAAAGTACATGAAAATTCTTATTTTCCCATAACTCCACGAGCTCTGGGAATTATAAGTTATTAAATGATAGTAACTTTAAATATAATAGATGAAACATAAAAAAAAATCATATCTCATTTTAATTCAAATTTTAACAGTCAGTAGCAAAGTTTAGCACATTCTCATTTGTTTGTGGTCATCTGCATTTACTCTTCCAAATCACCTGTTCATAGGTTTTATACAGGTATTGTCTTCATTGATTTGTAAAAACTCTTTACATATCATTGGTATGATACTATATGTATGTAATTATATATTTTACTATATATGGAGATAGATGATAGATAGATAGATATAGATAGATAGGTAATCTCACAAGTTATCCATCATTTATTCTTTAATGTTATTTAGTGTGTTTTTCACCATAGCATGGTTTTAAATTTTTATGTAGTAATATACATTAATCTTTATCTTCATGACTTCAGAGTTTTGTGTCATACTTAAAGGCCTTAGTTACCTGAAGATAACAAAGTATTGCCTTCAGTATTGTAATTGTTCTACTTTTTACATTTAGATCTTTAATTCAATGAAAATTGTATTTGATACAAAGTAGATATTTAACTTCATATTTGCAAAAAGAAATCCAATTGTCCTAACATCATATATTATAAAATACATTCCTTCTCCATAGATTTCAGATGCAGTCTTTTTTTCATGTCTTAACAGACCCTCTTTACTGTTTCATTGATTTATTTGTCCATTATGTGCCAATGCCACAATGTTTTAATTATATTATTATAGAAGTCTCTCATCCTACCTGAGCTGTGGGAATTGTTCAGCATAGAACACCCCATTCTTCGCCCTTTTGTTGATTTTTCAATTCATGCATGCTCAGCAAATCCTTAAGGGAGCCCCACGTCCGGTTTTGGAGCTTTTGTTTCTCTGCAGGCCCTTCATTTCTGGAACTCTGCATTACAACTTCTGGTTGTTTCTGACTCCCTGAACTCCAATCTCCATCTCTTCGATTCAGCAAGGCTTTGTGTGGGTTTCTTCTCCCTGTGCCTTTGTCTGATAATTGCCCCCAAGCATTAAGCCAAGAAGATCTTAGACCTTAGCTCATCTGTTCCCTTCTCTAGGGGATCCTGGTGTGTGCTGTCTGTTGTCCAATATCTAAAAATAGTTGTTCTATATATTTTGTCCAGTTTAACTGCACTAGCTTAAATCTGGTCATTGTCACTTCTCCAAGGATGAAAGCAGAATTCCTAGCGCCTTTTTGATGATAGATATTTGAAACTCTGTTTCATTTCTTCAGTACTTAATTCTTTGTTCCGTTTTTGTTATCTTCTCTTGAAGCAATTTGCATAATTTTAATTTCTTTACAAAATGATCTAATTCATCTAGATTCTCAAATTTAAATAATTATTCTTTCCATTGATAGTACTGCCAGATTTAGCAAATAACAATGTAGGACACACAGTTAAATTTGAATTTTAGATAAACAATAAATAATAACTTCTGTAGAAGGTATAAGTATATCCCATATTTGGAATGTACTTTTAGTATCTATATACTAGAAATACTAGTATATACTTGAAGAGTGTTTGTTGTTTATCTGAAATTCAAATTTAACTCAGTGTATGATATTTTATGTGGCAAGCCTATCCTTTAAGCATCTTTGTTTGGAAAAAAAAAAGCTTTGGTTTTATTGATTAAGTCCAGTGCTTTTGTACATTTGGGGGATAAGTTTTATAAAATATAGCAATTTCTGCCTTACATTTATTAATTTCTTGCTCTCTGGCTTTCACTTGTGGTTTATAAGTATTGTTATTCTTTTTCTAGTTTCCTAAGTTAAGTGTTTCATTCATTTGTATTAAAATAATAAAAAAGTGTGAAGTCTTGAATTTTGCTGAGTGCAGCTCTGTTCACGTCATGGAGCTTTCTCAATGAAGAGGGCTCATTTGCATTAATTGCTAAAGCATTTGTAGTCTCAGTTTCTTATTTCCTCTTGATTCAAGAGTCATTTAGAAAAGTCTTTTTTTCAAATTGTAAGTGTTTTTTTTATTATTTTGTTTGACCATTAAAATATAATATTTTGATTTTGTTGTCAGAATGTGTTCCACAAGTGGTCTAGTTTGGAAAAAAAATGTTAAAACTTTTTGCAGATCTAGTATATAATCAAATTTTGTACATACTTCATAAGCATATTGGAAAATATATATATTTCCTGTTTAACAATTTTGAATAGTGAAATATAGCAAAGTTGGTTAATTACATTATTTAAATCCTTCAAATTGTATTTGTTTTTGTCCAGTTCACCTTGAACAAGATTATAACAAATATAAAGTACACTGAACTTTCATTTTTGTTCAAGACCTGCAAAAGCAACAAGCTTCCCTCTCCATGATTTATGAAGCATTTTTAAATGCGGCTGACTTCCTATGAAAAAGCATCTTTTTACAGGAATTTATTATAGAATGTGTCATTGAAAGCCAATTAGCCTCTTGTTCAGAAGATAGAGTAAAAGCCAAAAACAGGAATGAGTTTATGTAGACAAAGTGCCTTATACAATTCACCAAAGCCAAACTTTCTTAATCTTCCACATGAAAAGCATGATAGTCATTGTTTTCATCAATGAATTGCTTGGAGGGGATATAGAGAAGCCTCAGAGAGATTTCTATAGATTTTAAGCCTCCAGAGTAAAAGCCTGGAAAGGCAAAATCAGAATTTACCCTCCCCTAACAAGTTGGGAGAAAAAAAACAAACAAAAAACTAGAGAGAGGTTGGATTTGACCAATGCTAACTAGTCAACCACAAAATGAAAGGAAGAGTTAGAACCACATGTATATGTAATTATGAAAACTTCCAAATGGAGTTGTTTTCAGATACATCAATCACAGACTTTTGTGAAATAGACTGGTATTTCAAAACATGGAGTTGTTTTCAGTTTTCTGAGCTTTCCAATGGGTTGCACCTATCTTTTGGAATACTTCCTGAAATACCTGGGCCATGGACTGCTATTACAATTGTTAAAACACAAGGAGGAAGGGACTCTTTGCCATACATAGATATAGTTGTGCTCTCTGAACTTTTCTAAGTTTCTTAGGGAAACCAAAGCTACCACGCATCACTAGCCTTCATCTATTTGACAATGTGAGGTTTCAGGTCTCTTTCACTATGAAGATTATAATTACGGAGCGGTAAGAGCAAAAGCTAAAAAATCATACCTCCTAGGTTCAAATTCTAGCTCTGACACTTCCTAGATAAATTACGTAATCTCTCTCCCTAAGGTTTGATTCCTCAATTTTAAAATAGAGACGATGATGATAATGTCTCTCTTCAAGAATTATATGAGATGGTTCTTACAAAGCATTCACTACAAACTGACACTCAATAATTATTACATATTGTTAGATAGCATTTTATAAGGATCATATCTTGACTTAGCAAAATCTATCAATAGAAATGGTTTTCACATGGTTTCTTTAAGGCACTTAAACAACCTGGTTGTCTCTTCAAGAACCATACTATCCATGGCTTGTACCAGTGAACAACCCAAGTCAATTCGGAAGAAGGTCAGTGGTGCTAGGTTCCAATTATTGCAATTGTCTACCATTCCAGAAAATTGATGAAAGGGCTTTGCCTTTGAGGCACTGACCAAGTCAACCCAATGACCTCAAGTATAGTGTATAAATGACTCTCCCTAATAAGGCTGCTCACCAAAAATCTCCCTCTAACTGACCCAACAAGGATGACATTTGATAACTCACCCTATACTGAAAAAGCTCTGCAGCTGACTGCAGGTTCCATGACAGCCTGTCTTTCTTTTCCATGTTGCATCCAGAAGCTAGAATAATGCTTGGCTCATATTAAATATACAACACATTTTTATGGAGATATAATTGACAAATAACATTGTGTTAGTTTCAGAGGTACAACATAATGATACGATGTTTATATATAGTGTGAAATGATCACTGCAATAAGTCTAGTTAGCATCAATTACCAATACATATTTTAAACACATTATTAAAAAAGATATTGATGGTGAAATTAAAGAAAATACTTTTTTAATTCTTCAAAGTTTATAAAGAAATACAATTTTAATATCATTCTGCCAAAGTCAGTGTAGCAGTCACAAAGGGAAACGTCAAGCCTGATTTTCAGAACTTGTAATAAGCTTAAAATGGAAGCAAACATGCCTCGAGAGGCAGTGTAGCATAACGGAAAGCCCTCAAGATTGGGAGTCAAAACATGGGTTTCAGACCCAGTGTAGCTGCTAGGCAAGTCACTTACTCTAAGCCTCAGCTTCCTGGTTCGTAAAGCAACCGTGGCTCTCTGCCTATATCACAAAAAAGTTCAAATGAGAGAAACGACTAAAAGGCTTTGAAATCTAGTAAGTATTGCACAATACAAATGAGTGTTTAAAAATGTAAAGTAGAAGAACTATATTCATTATACCAAGCACATAAGGAAAAAAATGAGTCATAAACGAAAAACTGCAAGAAATATAACCATTCAGCAAAACTATTTTCTTAAAAGAAAAAAATCCAAAAGCTGAAGATCATTGTTTGATATTTGAAAAGAACATCTCATCATACAAGTATATGCTGAACTCACTGGAAAAGGCCATTTTATTTTGTATACTCTTTCCTCTTCATTTTTATACAAAATCAAACTTATTAATTGTCTTTATTTATAGAACAAGAAATAGTTCCGCTGCTTACATTGTTCCTTTCCTATCTTATCAACAGAGCCTAGAAAATGTACAAAATACGCTGATGGAAGAATTTAAGAATCTCAGAAAAACACGTCTCCTACTATTCTATGCACAAACATAAAAGATTGCAGAAGAGAAAGAAAAAGAAGAGGACACACACACAATACACAAATTCCTTCTAGCAGGTCTCTGACAAAGCAACTAGGAACGAATATTAGTAAACTTCCACTGTTGTTTAAACTGCTGAGATAGCCAGTGACACAAACGCTTTGCAAACTGCTTTTTTTCACTGGTTTGTTTGAAGGAATATTCTTTACAGTGATCCTGCTACTTAGAAAAATCTGTAGTTTTATGGGAAATTATTGAGAAAATAAGCCATTGACCATGTGAATAAATGTTTAGGCGGGGGCATAGAATCACTTGATCATGAATGTCTAAATGTTTTGTACTTTTATATAAATATGAACAAACATGGGCATTAAGAAAACACACGATTCATGATTCATGCTTTGGAAAATAAGGTTGGGAGGGGGAAAATGTATTTTCCTGATTTCAAATAGTAAAAGTTTTATGTATCATTTCCTTTTGGCTACTGTCCGTTGTAGCAAACTTTCTTAGCTCTGTTTCTCTTAAGAATCCGTATTTTGTTTCTTTTCATTATCTTTCCTGGAATCATCATCTTCTCCTCCTCTACTGTAACATTTCCATCAGCATAAAAACATTCTGTTGTTTCTTCCATTAAAACAAAAGTGCACAGACATGAACCCTTCTAGCTATGACTTCATTTTTCTGCCTCTTTGTATCAATCCATTCCAACATGGATTGGATCCTCCCTGCTGCTCTGAAACCACTCTTGTGATGCCCCCAAGAACCTACATCTCTCTAAACACCATGTTCAATTTTCAGCCTCATTTTACTCAACCGTTCATCAACATCTGACACAGCTGCTGGCTCCCTTCTCTTACAAATGTTGTCTTCACTTCACTTCCAATTTGATGGGCCACTATAGTATTTTAGTTTCCTGTTCTAATGTTTCCCCTTCTTCCCAACATCTAAATATGGGAGTGTCCCAGGGGTCAATCCTTAGTCTCCTTTCTTCGCCTCTTTTTTGTTTACTCATCCATACATATTTTTATTAAATCCCATGACTTTAATCAAATTTTAAATGATTCGCACATTTATTTCTTAGCCCTGACCTCTTGACTTATATATATATAACTGCCTGCTCAACATTTCCACTTTGATGTCTAACAGGTACCTTAAACCTAATATTTTCAAAAGAAAACTCTTGACCTCCCCACTCCAGAATTTCTTTTCCCCGTTTTTCCCCATGTCAGGAAATCAGAGGCCTAGTCACCCACTTGCCCAGGCTGAAAACATAAAAGTCATTCTTGGCCCTTCCCTTTCCTTCAAACCCTACTTCCCGTCCCTCAGTAAGGACTTGGAGTCTATTTTCAGGTGTATCCAGAATGTGGTCCCATTTCACCATCTGCACTACCACCCTGTCAAGCCGTCATCATCATTCACCTGTCATTCTTTCCTAAGTGATGTCCCTGCTCTTTCACTTTCATCTCCTAAGGTCTGTTCTTCATCCAGCAACCAGAGTCACATTTTAAAAACATACGTCTCATCACATTACTTTCCTAATCGTAATGCTCCAATCTCATCCTGTCACACTCAGAATATAATCCAAACGATCCATTTTCATTTGGTGAATTCCCTCACAGTATCAAATTTATTGTTCAAATGATACCTGCTCAAAGAGGCTTTGAGTAGCAAACCCATCTGAAATAGTCGCCCCATCTCTATCTTTTTAAAGAGCAAACTTAGTTTTCTTTATAGCACTTATCAGAAGGGGAAAGACTAATTAGGTAAGTAGTACTTTGACAATGCGGTCTGTGGTGTAGCTGTAAATACACACACACACACACATACGCACACACACACAGAGCCTTTCAGGTAGCCTAGACTAGACTAACTTTTATATAGAATCCATAACTATATTTAGATTAGCCTGTAAACCCAGTTAGATCACCCTAGATGTGATAAGATTTGTGTAACCATATCCGGCTTAATTTGCTAAGAGTTTAACAGAAGGACTGAGAATTAGTTAAACTTTCTTCCATATCTATGCCATTCCCTGACATTGACGGTTGCCAGAGCTATTCTTTTTTTCAGAAATAAGCCCAGGATGATTTGCTGCACCAGGGGGCTAACCCAGTTCAAACCACCTGGGGCTGACTGAAGCAGCCTGGAGGACTCCATAATAACCTCTTCATGAACTACTCTCATAATATGCTCTTATAATGCTAAAATCTCCTCCCAGTAGGTGTAGGTTTTCCACCATTTTTGAACATGCAGTGTATGAACAGGCATGTTTTCTAACTACACATGTGCAGATATGTCCCCATGTGTACATTCAATGACAAAGCTCACGTTGATGTTTATGCATAATTTCCCCGAATAAAGACAAATCTGATCCTTTGTTCAGGGACATAGCTCTTTGGGAACTGACCCACCCCCTGCTATGAACTTGCTTGCCAGTTCACAATAAAGTTCGTTCTTTCTCATAAAATCATCTTGGAGTTGTCTTTTGGCTGGCAACTACTGAATAATTAGACCTGCTTTGGTCCATAACATAGCCACTTCCTAATCATACACCTGTAAGATGGGTACAGAAAAGTAAGAATTAGCAAATGTTCCATGTGTCTATGTGTGCATGGACGAAAGCATAGCCGAGAGTTCAGCAATGCATGCAAGAAAATTGACTCCAACAACCAAAAGATAAATAAGTGAAAACTTATCATTCTCAATATCCAGATGACCCATAAGGATATGAAAAAATGCAACCTCATTAATAATTGGGAAATGTAAATAAAACTATAATAAGAAACATTATTCCCCTGAAATAACTCGAATTAAAAAAAAAAAAACCACCTCACAATGCCAAGTGTTTGTCATTATGAAGAACAATGGGAAGTCTCACACACTACTGGTGAAGTGTAAATTGGTGTAATTAATATGGGAAACTACTTAGCAGTATCTATTAAAGCTAAAATTGGTAAAAAAAAAAAAAATGAAAGAAAGAAAGAAAAATAAACCTCTAAGTCCAACAACTCTATTGTAAGTTATATAAGCAAGAGCAGTACAGCTATATGCATATCAAAAGATGGGAACAAGAAATGTTTGTACTAACAATATTTGTAATAGCATAAAGTGGAAACAAACCAAATATCTATCAATAGTAGGAGAGACAAATAAATGGATATATTCATATCATGTAAGCTATTGACCAATGTAATCGAATGAAGTACAACTCTACCCAAAACCTGGAAGCTGATTCAAAATAATACATAGTACAAGACTCCATTTTTATAAAAATTTAAAAACAGGCAAGATTAACTTATATTGTTGGCAATCAGGAGAGGAACAGGAAAGGGAATGACTTGGGGAAGACGGCATGAGAGAGGCTTTTGGGGGGCTAGTAATATTCTACTTCTTGACTGCATTTGTAGTTACACAGATGTGTTCATAGTGATAACCTATTGACTTATACACTTATGATTTATACATTTTAATATGCGTGTTTATTTACATTAGAAATTTTGTTCAAAAATAGCTGTATAGCTAGTTCATCCTTTCATTTTATTAGCCTGTGTAAAGCTCAGCGTACCCATTTTCCTGACTGAATGAGCATTGGCCAAATTAAAATGAACATTCAGAAGATAACTATAGAAGCAAAATGGACAAATGACAGCAGTTTAGCAGTGTGGAAAATAAAATAAAGCTTCTTTAAACTAAATCATGGAAAGTCACATTGAATATAAAAAATGTTTCTAAATGAAAACTATACCTTAACTACTCAAGATACACTTGGTAGTTCTGTTGTTGTTGTTGTTGTTGTAGTAGTTTTGCTGACATTTCTCAGTCAAATGATGTTGCTATTTAGTATTTTCAATGTTTTTTGAAGCATATCAGTGATAAATTAGTAGCTTGTTTACTGCTTTGTTCCCAAGACAAGTAGTTGCTTGGGATATTATTTTGCTATTTCTGTGTTTTTGCTATTTTTAACATATATTAGACATCTCACATACTTTGCATATGAGTATACAGGTGAGCTGTATAGGAAAAATGAGGGACAGCTTATGTGAAGTAGTTATATATAAGAAACAGATGCACTGTTGGATTTTCACCTGTTGGCAACCTAACTCCTCTGTATCTTTTCTTCTACACCATAAAATCTAACATGGAAAGAAAAATCCTTTCTGGTAGAATCCCCTGCCCAATCTGATTATTAAGTACCCAAGTTTGCAGATACTCTGCAATCTATGACATGCATTTTAAAAATTAGAGTCAACTTTCGCATCTTTTGGTTAACATGAAAATTGTTTTAAGTTAAATGCCATTGTAGTTTCCATACACCCTTGAGACGGGAGAGCCCCCTCACTACAGAAATTTTAAGTCTCCTTTTCCCTAGTTTCTTAGCTCCTTAGCCCCTGGCTTTGATTACTTTTCTAATCAGTTTCTGAATCCTAGACTAAAGAGTGCTCCTAGCCTGAATCACAGGATGTCTCTCACCCCTACTTCAGATAACTAACTACTTAAAAGCCTGTGACCTCCCTACATCCCTCAAGCCACTCTGGACCTAACTCTTAGATAATTCCATCCCAGAGACCAAATAGGTTTTTTGTTTTGTTTGTTTTTAAATTTTATTGGGGAATGTTGGGGAACAGTGTGTTTCTCCAGGGCCCAAGTTGTTGTCCTTCAATCTAGTTGTAGAGGGCGCAACTCAGCTCCAAGTCCAGTTGCCGTTTTCAGTCTTTAGTTGCAGGGGGTGCAGCCGACCACCCCATGCGGGGAATTAAAGCGGCAACCTTGTTGTTGAGAGCTCGCACTCTAACCGACTAAGCCATCGGCCACCAGAGACCAAATAAGTTTTAACCTTCCCCCTGGCCAGCATATTTGTTCATTGTAATCATTGAAGCCTAATGATCATTCCTTTCCACCCCATTCTGGGCCCAGCTCCTGGACAATTGATGCCACCTGAATGACTGATTGAATGGCCACAGTCTCTACAGAGCTAACAGATTAATTAATTAAAATCTATTTTTCCTCATTTAGGTGCCTTGGGGATACAGAGGATACCCCAACAAGACTGCCAGTCACAACCAGAGAAGCCAACTCGGTCTTCCAGGCGGATCTCAAGACTCCTTCCTCTCATCTAAGACCAGATAGGGCAAGAGTTCCATGAATCCCCCAATACGTAGGGGCAACTCTATACCCCTGCCCAGCAGGAAGCAGATACAGAAGAAAAGACCTCCTGTCCCTCAACTTCCCATAGAGATTTTATGGGGATCATGTCTCTCAAAGGGGAAAAGAAGGCAGACAGTTAGAGATAGGCATAAGGTCTCTGCATTCCTGCACGTCCAACACAACCCACAGAATGTGACTGCCCAAAAGACCTCCCCTTTCTGCCCAAAACTTCCCCTTCTCACGGTAATTATCTAATCCTATGAGGAAACAAATGGGTATAAAATACCCAACTAGATTAAACCAGTCACTCACACCTGCGCAGTAAAGGCCACAACCACCTTCATTTCACCTGGGCCTCATTATACCATCATTATAATATCATATATATGCCCGGAAGCTCATTAATATCATTATAACAGACTAAATTCTGGGAAGGAACATGCACAGTCTAAAAAGATGAGGTAATAGCGTCTTGTCAATCATAGGTGTCAATCAAGTGGTCCCACGCCCAGAAAGGAACAGCCCATTCTAGAAAAAAAAGGATAAAAACTCCTCCAAGTCCTCGCCAGTCAGTCCTTTTGAGCCTTTGAGCCTTGCCTTTGCTTGGGCCCACTCCAAATGCTTTGGAGAGTACTTTTTCTCCTAATAATGCCACCTTGGGCCTTCAAGCCATTCTCTACTGCTCGGGCCTACTCCTATTTCCTTGGAGTGTGGTATCTCTTCTAATAAACTGCTTTTCCACTACTTTACCTTAGTATCTCGTTCAATTCTTTGCTTGAGACGCCAAGAACCTGGACACCATGCCAAGGAGGGCCCATTCTCCAATAACACCCTTAGGTAAACAGAAAGGTGTATGTTTATTTTGTGTGTGTGTAAAATAAATAAATATTCATACAATATAATGTTATTAACAAGTGTGAATGAATGAACTACCGCTATATCCATAATCTGGATGAATCTCAAACATAATTATACGCAAAAGAAGCTGGCGCAAAATAGTGCGTAGTATGCGATTCCATTTTTACAAACTTTAAAAACTGGCAAAATTAATTTATGGTCTTGGAAATCAGGAGAAGAGGAAAACAATGAAGTAATATTTAGGTTTCTATATCCAAGCAACTAATTCCACTGATTTTTTGTCATCTCAATTTTAACACTTCTCTCCATAACTAAAACTGTCTCCTGACTTGATTGCAAAAGTATCTCCATGAATGTGGAACAAAAGAGAGGAACTGTGGCCCAGAGCAGAATGGTTTACTCCTGGAGTACTTATTTGCATTGAGCCTGAAGGCCAAGCAGTTAGCACTTCCAACAGGAAACAATTCCTTGGCCCTGCCAGCCTTGCCTTTTCCAGTAGCCCTCTCAGAATTCCTACCTTTCCATGCTGTTCTTTCTACACCACAGAGGGCTGCATAGTTGAGATGGGGCAAGTGATTACATTTACTTTGTAAAGAGCTCTGTTGTATTTGGGGATAAAAGGCACTTTGGAAATATATGTGATTATTGTTGCATTAGAAGTAAACCTAGGATAAGAAAACAATCCGTTACCAAGTGTTAATGCTTTCTCAGGTGGCCATTCATTTGAAGACACAAAATGAAGGCGATCCCATGTGTCTAACAAGTGCTAATCACAGAAAACCATCAGAGAACTATAATTTCTAATAGAAGCAAAAAACAGATCCCTCCCTCAAGGACAACAGCCTAAAGATTTGCTTAATTACACCATTTTAGAGACTTCCCAAATAACTTGTCTATACTTACCCAAGCAAAGGTCACGATCACAACTTGATCTTAGAGTTTGTCACCAGCCTAGGAGATTTGATTTGGAAAAAACTGGAGTTTTCTATTACTCTCTTCAATCTGTCATACCATGTCAAAGCCTATTATTTCAAATTAGGGTTGAAATAATAGCAGAAATCGAAGTGTATATTTTAACATTAGCAAGATATCCTATCTTATTAAAAACGCTTTAGCTTTTATAAGGAATACATAGCCTCAGCCTTGACATATGGTGAAACCCTACTTTTCATCCAAAAAGTGAGAGGCTATCTGTTAACCACTCAAGACACTGAGCACATAATAGGCACCCAAAGAATGTTAGTTGTCTTCCTTTTTTGGTGTAGGTTTACCTTGTGCTCTCAAATTTACTTAATCCAGTCTGAAAAGAAAAATAGTAACAACAATAAATATCTTTCAGTTGGTGTCTAGTGTATGTGGCCAGTGTGGAAATCACTGTACATTACATACTCTCTAATTTGTACAATTCTATGGGGTAGATTGTATTATTATCCTCATTTTACATAAGAGGTTAAGAAAATTGGGCCACCATTGAGATAGGAAGTTTTTAAAAGGAGGATCACCTCATCTCCGAAACTGGCCAAAAGGGAATATCCAGAGATGTCTTTTGACATATTGTAATAAATATGCAAGACTGAAGATTGTGGGTTCTAAACTGTGCACTGTGTGTTTTACTCAAGTTGTGAAAAAAATCAACTTGTTAAAGACTTGTTAGCTCTTTTCTGTTTACAGAATTCATCTTTCAGGATACCGTGTTTGTGGTAGCTAACTAGTCACACAGAGGTAGGGTTTAGAAAACTTTGGTTTTCAGAGCAAATTGCTTATTTTACTTTCTTAAAGGCAAATGTATAGGCTTGATTTATGTAAGCACTCGTATGGAGCTGTAGAAGTACACACCGCGTGCCTTGGGGTAGCAGAACACTCAGGGTGCTGTCAAGGCAAGTGGAATCATATCAAGAAGACCTTCAGAGTTCAGTTCTTCTCATCCTTGAAAATGAGTTTAAATTACCTTATTAGTGAATATTGCTATATGAGTCCTGATTGCTCTACCACATAGCGATTACATGGTGTTTCATTAATTACTTCCAGCTATCTATTAAATTTTCTGATAGAGCAAGGTGATTTTATTTGTGGGATCATTTTTCATAATGAAAGAACGTGTCAGTCTCAAAATAGGTCCCATTCATTCTTAACCTTATACTTTCACTCTTGTTATGACCCTTATTGGAAGAACCACACCTCGATCTACTTAAATTCTAATCATTCTGCAAAGTCTAATCAGATTTTGCATCTGCAGCCATCACTGCCCTCTATCTGCCTGTGGCTTTCCTGATTGCACACATCTTACCTCTCCTCTCTAGGTTCCCCTCAAGGCCTTTCTTAGTGGCCTGCATATAATGGCCATAATTGTTGATGATGTGTCATTTGTGGTCCACAGTACAACTTCGTACTGAATCATTTGTTGTTTTACACTGTTCACCTTTAAGTCGTAAGTGCTATTCTAACATATTTAACTGAATTACGTGTTCCTTAAAGGCAGAAACCAAGTGGTATACTTTTTTATATCAAACACGGCAGCTCACACATAACTAAGAACATAGTAAGTACTGGGTGAAGAGAACCCTAGGATTGCTCAACATGCCACCCACTCACCCACCCACACATACACACAAAAGACTGTGAAGGCTGAATGAGATGATTTATGCAAAGTTTGTTAAATAATAAGCTCTTAGTAAAAGAGCACTTACCAAGTGCACACATGTGCTCAATTTTTATTTAACCACAGACTATCATCTCCATTTGCAACACACATCAGGGTGATTAAAATGCAAAACACAAAAATGCATTTTGCAAAAATGCAAAAGACAAAAATGCACATGTTACTTACCAGATTGGGTGAGCGTAGAAAAGGGCATTTTCATACACTATGAAGAATAAAAATATCAATATAATCTTTTTGGAGGGAAATTTGGCAGTCCAAAGTGATTCTACAAATAATCATCATTTTCTTAGATCTTTTACTTTTTTTTAACTCAAACTTTTTCCCATAATAAATAGACCCATATTACTTTTTAACATTTTTACTGTTACACATTTTCAAACATGAAGTTAATGATCAGTGATAAAATATTTTTAAAAATAAGCCTAAATAGAGCAAACACGTCTTACACTAGTAAGTAACTTATTGGCAGTTGCTGTGTTTTGTTCTGGGGTGTTTTTTATTAACGTGTATTAAAACCCTCATACTAAAAATACTAAGACATGGCTCGTAATGGTTAAGAGCACAGATGCTGGAACCAGATTACTTATATTCAAGTCCCAGTTCTGCCACTAACCCGCTGTATGACTTTGGGCAGGTAGCTTAACCATTCCTATGCTTCAGTTTTCTTATCTGTAAAATGGGGATGTCAGTATTACCAATTAAGGAATGTAGTGAGGATGAAATGTAGTCACAAGTAGCGCACTTAGAGCAATACGTGTGAAGTGCTTTCCAAGAGTTTGTTTTATTATTAGTATCACTACCTTTTGAGCACCTATTATGGGCTAGGGGCTGAGGATGTAGTGGTGAAAACTGCATGAAGCTTAGATTCTAATGGAAGAAATTATGTAGGTTGATTAAATCAACAAATGCATACATTCTTAAAATTATGATAAATATCCTAATAGAAAAACTGTGGTTGATATGAGAACTAATAAAGGAGGTACTTTGGTGGTCCAGAACAAGTTACCCCAATACGTGCCACTGTGCATGGGGATTGTTTTGAGCTAAGGGCAACTTTAGATGCAGGCTCAAGAGAAATTTCTGCCCCTCTTCCTTTAACTACCTAGAAGAATATGATTGAGAGACCTTGCCCATAAGGGATTATCAGAGATAACTACTTCTGACCTGTCTACAGGGCACGGCAAACTTCTATTTACTAAAGGTCTGCCCCTCTTCTCATCCTGCAATGACCTTTTGAAGCTCTCAAGGCACCTCACTTCTTCCCTAGCTCAGAATGTCTTATATGCCCATATTCCCTTTCTATCTCTGAACCTCTCATGCACGTGGGGTCTCTGACTCTCTCCTATATATAGAGTTCCCATACACATGCACATGTTAAATTTGGTTATTTTCTCTTGCTAATCTGTCTCGTGTCTACTTGATTATTAGACCAGCCAGGAGAACCTTGAGGGTGGAGGAAAGTTTGATCCCCTCTGCACAGTACCAACTGTACATTAGTGGTCGGCAGTCATGGAGGAGTATCCAAGGATCAGTGGGAAGAAGAATCTTCCAGGCAAAGTGAAGAAGAACTGCATATTTAGAAGCTAGGCACGTTCAATAAACTGAATGAGACAGGGTGGCCCCAGACCAGGTAGTGATGGGGAGTGTCACAGATGAGACTGGAAAAGTCCGCAGGGGTGCGTTCAGCAGAGCCATGTGGATCGTGTTAGAGATTGGGGATATTGTCTAAGTTCATTTTTGCCATCGAAGAGTTTTAGGCAGGGAAGTGACATAATTAAATTTACATCTTAAAAATTATTCTGGCTGGAAAATTGTGTAGGCAACCTTGAGTTCTTGTACAGGTATACAAAGACACATGTATAATAAAATCTCCACACTTGGAGGAATTCAACCACACATGTTCTTATTTATATAATTAAAACACTGTACATTATATATTGCATATGAATATATTACCTACTATACATTTCTGTATGCATTATACATTTCTGCCTGTGTATGGCTGTGCAGGTTTGTACTACACATAGAATAAAGCTATTCTGTACCCAATTCCACTGTTCGGGGGTGTTCCTCTCACACGTTCAACAAGCGACTCTTGGACACCAGCAGCGTGTCCAAGAGTCCAACTCAATTGTGACACTATCTACCTGGAGATAGCATCAGATTCGACAGATGAAGGGTTCAGTCCTACAAGACTGCTCATCCCTCCCCCGCAACTTCAGACACCAGTCGCAAGTCCAGGTTGTCATCTGTGCTTCTGATTGAACAGTTAAGGCCTGGAAGTTTCCATGGCGCCTTCTTCAAGTTTAATTAATTTGCTAGAACAGCTCACAGAACTCAGAGAAACGTGTTCCTTACCAGATTACCCATTCATTATAAAAAGATTTAATTCAGGAACAGCCAAATGACAGAAATGTATAGGGCAAAGGATGGAGAGAAGTGTAGAGCTTCTGTCCCAGCACACCACTCTCCTCAAATCTTCACGTGTTTACCAACCTGAAAACTCTCTGAACCTTCTCCTTTTTTTTTCATTTTTATGGAGGTTTCATTACATAGGCACAACTGAATTAAATCATTGCCTATCGGGAAGTGATCTCAATCTCCAGCTCCTGTCCCACCTCTGGAGGTTGGGAGATGGGATTGAAAATTCCAACCATCTTAGCACAAGGTTGGTTCTCCTGGCAATCAGCCCCCATCCATACGTGCTTCCAAAAGTCACCTGATTCACATAAAAAAAAATAATAATTATTGCGCTCTTCACTTATGAAATTCCAAGGGTTTTAGAAGCGCTGTGCCAGAAACAGGATGAAGACCAAATATATATTATATTTATTGTAAATCCCAATATCACACATGGTAAACCAAGTACTGTTATTTAATAAATTTACAACTTAATTTCATTTCTAGGAATTATTGCCTTGCATGTTGACTTATACGAAGATGCAAGTTAAATGATGTTCACTCTGCATTGTTGTTTGTAAAGAAAAAACATACAATAATATAATTATCCATATATTGAGGGGTTGGTAAAATAAAATTTGATATATACATATACTGGACTACTAAGCAGTCATAAAATCTGTCAACTTGCAATCAAAGGCAAGCAATAAAAATGTAAAATTCGTAAAATAAAATACAAGCTTAACTTTAAATCTTTATAACAAATGTAATTTGTAGCATGGTAAAGAATTGAAGAAAGAAATATATCAGCAAAAGAAGGTCCAGCCTTAGAAAAAGTCTTGTAAGAGTTTATTTGAGCCAAACTGACGACAATGGTCAGGAAGCAAAATCTCCATGGATTGAGAAAATGCTCCAGAGAATGGCAGTTTTGCAGTTTATTTTATACCTTAGAACCAAAGAAGGAGACGTAAGGAGAGTTACATGAAACTCACCCGTGGTAGATTAGGGAGGTGGGAGAAAGCAAAGTGGGGAAACCTCTGATAAAAAGTAAAACATAGAGGCACCTACTTCTTTTACATTGGTGGGTACAGGGTAGTAAATATTTACAGCACATCAAGATGGTATGTGGGCAACAAGATAACAACATGCCTCACACTCTCTTGTACCTGCGGTTATGCCTTCAAGGGATCTAGAAAGGAAAATCACCCTGATATTTAAAGGCATGTTATCTTAGATGCACAAAGACAACAGACAATTTCAAAGGTAACGACTGACCTTTTTCAAGGAAGCTACAGGCCGAGGACCTGACTACCCTCCATGACCTGCTTTTAGTTAGGAATTTTGACATTCAGACCACCCTGTGTGGTTACTTCGGTCTCTGGGTTTGTAAGGTCCACCATGAGGGCCTCCCCTGAGTTTGTCAGGTTTAGTATATGGCCCCTTTTTCGTCTACACATAAGTAGTAATTGAAGTGAAAAGAAGATTAGGCGATGCTATTTATAATTTTTTAAATAGTGGTGTATAATAAGGTATTGCCTGTTAATTACTGGCAGGCAGAATTAAGGGATCTCTGTCAACCATTATTGATCAGGTAATAAAACCTGATGTCAGACTAATACATAATCTGCAGGCGGTGGGCTTTATTCGTAATGGCTTCATCTTCCCACCTGCCTGAACTTATCTTTCCGAGAATAAGTGGAGATTGAAAAACTTTGATCAGAGTAGATGTAGACATGACAAGTCCACAGTTATCCTATACCTGTGCACAGGTATATGAAGAAAATGATAAAACTTCTTTAATATCTGTTATAATTAGAGGGACTAGGTAATTATATTAAGATGTAGTCAGCAGAGACATAAGAAATTAAAGCCATCTAATTAATTCAACATGATTCATTTCTATGACTCAGCTGACTGACAGATCCCAAAATATCAGTCTTGTCATTCAGCAGTTTTAAGACAGCTACTAGGAAATTGTACCAAAAAATTTGGTATTATCTCAATGAATCCACCATATTAAGGACCAGCATTATTAAAAATATGCTCTCCAGAACACTAATTCAGAGGGCATTTAATAGGTGTCATATGTTTCTAAAAGAGGTATAGGTTATTGATTAAATAAGCTTCAAAAATGTTGAGGAAATGAAGTTAGGGAAGTTTTTTTATTGGACTTCTCAGAGCCATTAATATGCTACTGTAAATTATGAATCTGCAAGATATTGATATAATAAGTAGTATTTTCAAGTTTCCTGTTCATTTTTCTTTAGAAATCTGTTTGGTGGTGATATATTAGGGTATATTAAAGGACAGCTGTTCTTTTGGAACCACTGACAGAGCCCTGTGTTTAAATCTATATTTGGTGCTTTATGCTATGAAACAAGTTTAGTTGCTTCTTGCTTAATTCATTTAAGAGAGTTGTATAATGCTCTAAAACAGAACTTTGCCATGTTGTCACTGCCTCTAATGAATACTTCTCTTTCTTCATACTATTAGAAAGTTACAGAATACATTTAAGGCTAAACTTCAAAGAAGCCAAGGTATACTTCTGTCATTCATCTCCTACCTACTTTCTATCAAGTTTAGAGTGGAAAATACGCATGAATAAAGTTTGAGCTGGGCTAGAGCAAATTTGGTTTGATAGATTTGAATACGTAAAACAGGCTTGGGTCTTCAACTTGAAAGCAGTCTAGCAACCCTCAACCTTCAGTTCATCACTCACAAATTTCTTAGCTAAGATTTTACTCACTTGTTAAATATAAACTTGCACTAATAACTGGGTAACCTATATTGAATTATAACAAAAATTTTAAAAAATCCTAGAAAACAACTTGGCAACACATATTCAAAAGTCTTAAGAATGTTTCTTCCCATTCGTCTCCTTTTGTTTCCACTTTCAGAAATTGATCACCAAAATATATATAAGAATAATCATAGTGACATTATTCATAATAGTTACAATAAATCATACTCGTACAATAGAAAATTATTTAGCACTTTAAAATGAGGCTGTGGAAAAATATTTATTAACATGAGGAAATGCATGCATTTTTAAAAAGCAGAAATATATACCTAAATATAGAGATATACGTACATACGAGTGTATACTTGTATTTGCATAGGTTATCCTAAGTGATACATAAGTTGAAAATAGAAGTTGCATCTGGATTGGTGAACTGAGAGACTGAGGGATGGGGAAAGAGAGACTTTATCCTCTACGCTCTTTTGTACTGCTGAATCAATTACTGTAAATTAAAATAGGGAAAGGTGGCAGATGGATAGATAGGAAGGAATGAAGAAAAGAAGAAAAGAAGGGAGGGAAGGAAGAAGGGAGGGAGGAAAGAATGAAGGAAGAAGAGAAGGAAGGGAGGAAAAGGGATAGAGGAAACAGGAGGAAGAAGGGAGAAAGGAAGGGACTCTGCGATGGTATAAATTATGATACAGGATTAAATATATTTAATGTTGTATACTCAGATAGCCCCTAGTAATCAGCTCATGATCCTGCTAGTTCAAGGCCATTGAGTTTGATCATTGTCAGTCAAATTCTCTATAGTTATTTTAAATGCTGCTTACTTTATCAGTCTCTAAAACAATGTTAATGTGCGTTTTTCTCATATTTTTAGTGACTTCTGCCTTATGCAATTTGACACTGGTGGTCATAAAAACTCCTGACGGGTAAATTTCTTGTTGGTTTGAACCTTTTATCAACATGATATATATGTTGCTTTTTCCTTTTAAATAGTTTTAGTCTTGAATTCTATTTTGTCTAATATTAATATGTTACAGCAGTGCTCGTTATCAGGATTGTTGTTATCAGCATTTGCTTAGAATATCTTCCCTCATCCATATATTTTCATCTTTCTTGGGTCGTTTCATCTTATATCTCTCATAAAAAACATAGCTAGATAATAATTTTTCCAAGTTGTAGTGCTCTGTGTTTCTGAACCATTTACATTTGTTTCTTATACTTTCTATTTATCCCAATCATGTTTTGTGTGGATTATGTCTACTGTGCTTTATCTTTACTGTGCTTTATTTATTCTTTGATACATTTATTGAATTGATTATATGTTTTACATATTGTTTTTATTCTCTGTTTTTCCTTTAATTCGTTAGAAGCTATACCTCCTGTTCTGCTACTCTAGCAGTTTTACTCAAATTTTTAACACGTAGATTTAAACATATGTGAAATTTGTATAAAACTTATGTGTATCTATTGAAGCCTAGCTTTAATCAATACTTACAACATCTTGACCTCTCTCCATTTCCCTGAGCTCTCATGATGTTGAAATTATGTGGGATTTTAGTTCTAAATTTTATATATCAAATAATAAATACTTTAATTAATACTCAATTATAAATTATGCTTATATTTTTGCTCAGTATTGCTTCCCTATCTTCCTTTTGAGTTCACTTTTAATATTCCTGAAGTATGTTCTGTGTTAATTATTCCATGTAAAGTTCACAAGTAATATATTTTTGAGAGTTTTGTTGTTTAAAATGTCCTATTTTACCTTAATACTTGAACAACAGGTTGATATGGTACAGGATGCTATTGTCTCATGGCTTTCTGCAAATACTAATCATACACATTCTGAAGTCTTTTCTTGGTTGCTCTATTAATTATGTATCTTCAGATATTTCTGTTTTTGTAAAATGCAATGCCTGCCTTTCACGATGGTTGCTGTCCTCTAACATCCTGATTTGGGCTTGTGAGACCGTCATGTATTAGCCCTTTCCTTTCAGCCTGTCTGTGACTACAGCTTGACTCCAGTGACTGAAGTGGAGTCCTGGGCCCAGGGCTCCTCACTCCTTGAGGGCTTCAGCACCCAGCCGGGACACTGCCCTGCCTCCCAGACTTGCAGCTATTACCTAGAATATGAAAGGAAGCAGCCCACCTCTAGGATGCTTTCACAGCAGCTCCCATCCAGGCCCATCCTGTCCCTACCCACGGCCTCTCAGCCCAGCGCTCCCTGGAGCCATCCTCAACCCCTCCTGCATCTGCTTTGGGCTATGGATGCCTCCTGCAATCTAATCTCATCTAAACTCTAATTTTCAGAGATTCCTCATAAATTCTGATCTAACGATGCCATCCCTTCTCTTTACGTATATTTAAAATTCTGTTTTGTTCATTCAAAGGACTTGAAGGGATAAAGAGGGTAGGAGGGAAAGAAGTGAATTCATCCCTTTGGCCTAATTCCCAACCTTGCAAACATTTTTTTAATCTCTCTCTCTCTCTCTCTCTCTCTCTCTCACACACACACACACACACACTCACAGACACACAAATACACACACACACACATCGTCCGTATTTTAATGCTAAATCTAAATAAAGTATTAGGTCTGCATTCCTCACTCTCACAAATGATAAACCACATTATTTCTGTAACATACTTGGAATGGGCAAACTTTCTTAATAATCTTTCTACCAAAAAGCAGTTCCCTGAATTTATTTTCTCTCTCTTTTAGAAAGGAGATTGGGATTACCTGCTAAGGAATTGCTGCTTCTTGCTTGGGCAACCCTTTGTTACTTCTGTTCACCTCTTTACCTCTTTCCTTCTCCCTCTGCTGGCCTTGTCGGGCCGGCCTTGTTGAGCCTGTACAGTCTACATAGGACTATCATGGGATTTCAAGTTCAGTATGTTTTAAGGCTCCTTTCTTTTCTCAAAATTCAAACTTTGGAATTTGCATTTAGATGGAGTTACACAGACCCTGTGTCAGAGGCCACTAGTACACACCAGGGCCAAGCCGACCAGACTGTGGAAATGGGGTCCGCTCAATTTACCATCACATACACACCACCAAGGTGGGCGTACGCACTTCACATCAAACAGCCTTTCAGAGACAATGTCTACAGAGCATTAGCAAGCTCTGTGCAGAGGCATGGATGCTTGTGCCTTGGGCTGAACCTCTCTTGGTTCTGCAAGATAAATTTGCCTGTGACTGCTAAATACTGCCACATAGTTCTCCCACGATGATAGGAGCAAACAAACAAATGAATGTATCTGTGAGTAAATGCATAGTGAAAGACGATATAGTATAGTGATTAAGAGCACAGACTCTGGTTGAATTCAGATTCTTCTATTTATCGAATATGTAATTTGAACCAAATGACTTCACCTCTCTGTGCCTCAGTTTCCACATCTATAAAAGGGGGAATGATAATAATAGTACCTAATTCTGAGAATCATTATGAAGATTAAATAACTTGGTATCTGGAAAGTGTCTAGAATGGTACCTGGCACACACAAGCCCCATAGAAGTATCTGCTAATATCACTAGGAATTGTTGCTACCATGCTCAGAAGAACACACCGATCTGTGACTCTATTTTTGGAAGGAGAGCATCTCTCTCGGCACTCTTCTCACTTCCTACATGGAGATCACGGGAATGGCAACTCTGCAGAGCAGACCACACAAAGGGTGTGGAGATGACGAGTCACTGTCAGACTACTGGGCTGGTGCCCAGATGCCCTCGGGAGAAGTGTGACTCTGTGTCCTTCAGATCTCTTAAGAAAGTCTAGAACAACTCCCAGTGGCTCTACAAACCCATCCGCCCACATCTGCTTTGGGAATCCAGCGGCCCGCAGGGGCAGAGCTGCTGTGTCTCGCACACTCTTCAGGCACAACCCACAGAGCCAGGCCCCACTGCTCAGACAGCCTGCTGCTGCCTGGATCACATGGTGGACCAGGTACTGCAGTCGTAGGCTCTGCACATGGCAGATGGCCACAAGCCTGCTGCAGTCATTCTTGGCTTCTAGACAGGGAGCATCTCCGAATCAGTCCTGGGGGTCCAGGCTGACTAAGAATGACTGTGAAGTCACCCTCACCGCGAAGGCCCTACCAAGAAGTCTCTTTTCGGTCCCTAATCTTTCTGTAGCCGATATCTACCAGATGCAGAATGCCAGCTGAAGTGTGTGGGGAGGGTGAGGAGGGATTATTAGAAAGGGGTTAAAGATGGTGTGCCTCTTGGGTTATAGAAACGAACAGGATCTGCTTATGGTTCTTGGGGTGGCAGTGGACAGAGAGAGCAGACTGATGAAAGGTTCTTTTTCTTCCCCCCTTTCTTTCATATTGACTGGATGGATTATAGTTTGAGCAAATACTTGCGTTCCCCCTCCCTCTTGCATCGTTACTGTGGCCTCCCAGCCTCATTTGAGGATGCATTTGTTTGCGTGTCTCACTAATGCAGCAGGTCTATTTACTAAATCCTAGAAATCAATAGTCTAGCTGAAGATGTGGCCGCTGCCTTGCTTTCCTGGAGATGGTCTCTGAACGTGTGGGGCTGCACCGTGCACACACACACACAGCTCTGTCATTTCTTTGACCATGAGCGGACACATGGAATCCTAACCAAACCAGGTGAGACAGTAAAAGCAGCTCCAAGGAAAATGCTTCTGATCACAGTATGCCAGCGCCAGGCTAAGACACGTAGGGGCCCCAGACACTAATAACCTGCTCTCTCAGCCAATGGATACTCGTTAAAATATTGACCAAAGAACACCTGCGGGATGAATTAATAGGGGGACAGAATCCCCATGGCAGCTTTCCACCTCTCTGCTGCCCCAGCAGTTCACCTCTTGCCTCAGACTTGCACACCTACCTCAGCAGAACAAAAGCCCAGCAATTAACCAAATCTATGCTCTTTAGGAGGCAATTTAGTAACTTGAGGACCCACTTAAGGTCCTTAGGTTCTGTACCCCTCCTCCACTCACAGCACTACACCAAACTATTCCAACAATTCAACCAAAACAATTCTCATCCAGAAAGGAATTCTGGTCGATATGAATTTCCCCATCTCATTACATTTCCAGGGATGTTTTTGTGCCTTTTTTACATCAGTGCCCCAGACAGTAATGCAGCCCTAAGGAGTGCAGAATGGGAACCAGGTGGAAAGACAGAGCAGAGGGCTGGGGGGGCAGCTGTGCCCTCAGCCTTGGGGCAGGCTTTCTGGTAAGGAGGGCAGGCCAGAGAGACCTGTCCCGTCAGCATGAGGCCATCTTCTAAAACAAAGCAAAACAAACATGTTAAGAGTCTAGGGATGAAAGGGATGGAGAATGAAGCGACCGCTTCAGTCATATGGAATGTCATTCATAGAATTTACAAGGATTTAGTTTGCTCTCTGGTTCCCTCCCTCTGTAAGCTCCTTCACACAACACTTGAGTTGGTCTCAGAGAAAAGAAAAGTCATGGGCTCCATCTTCTAAAGCAGCGCTGTCCAAAAGAAACTAATAAGAGCCACAGAATGCAATTTTAAGTTTTCTAATAACCCAATTTTAAACAGTAAAAAGAATGAGGTGAATTTAAATGTAACATCTTTTTATCACGTATATCCAAAATAGCATCATGTCAACGTATTAACAATATTCAAATTCATTAATTTTGTCCATACTACATATCAGACAATGCAGTTATTGAAGCTCTTAGCCTGGTGGAGAGAGGATTCCTTGTTCCCAGGGAGTTGTTTCAGTCTGAAGGGACAGTGGAAGTCTGAAGACCATCTGCCCGTGAGTTAAGAGTTATCTGAAGGCTTGTTCCAGAAAAAAAAAAAAAAAGAGGTGGTATATTTTAGTGCTTAGAGGTCAAGGCTCTGAAGTCAGACCTCCGCTCTACCTCTTACTAGCAGTGTGATTCTGGACAATTTACTGAACTTCTCCAAGCTTCAGTTTGTTGATCTCATGGGGCTGTTTTGAGGTCTGGCCCTCAAAAGCAGAGAAATAACTAGCCATAATTGTACAAATTATGAAATATTTATCACTGATATTTTTACGAAGAATTTGGCATATTCTCTCATCTTCAGATCCCTCAAAAGGATGATTTCTAATTTCTCAATGGCTGACAAAGCCCTATCATGAGACAGAAAGAGGGAGAGTGAGAGAGAGAGTTAGTTGAGTGGGGACAGATAAAGTGTAAATGGGAACTAGAACTCCAGCATAAGGAAACAGGGATTCCCTGCAGACAGAGGCCCAGACATTGGATTTGTCCTGTTCCATGTTTGAAAACACTGAAAAATGGATGAATTCAGGGTTTAATACATGGGGACATTTCCTGACTGCCATATCGCTGGTACATAGGGACCGAAACAACCAGAGCCCCTTCTGGACCCGTTAGCTCAGAGTACAGTTCTGTATATGGAGAAGAGAAAGAAGGAAGTGAGCAAGGAGAGCAGAGGGTCTTGCCAGTACGTATAACCCAAGCTCCTCTTCCCTGGACAGCAGAGGGGTCCTCATATTACGTTGCCCTCTTCCCTGTCAAGATGTCCTAGTCACAGTACCTGTTCTCAAAATTATGTGATAAAAACAAAGTGTGAATTTGGACATCAATGAAGGGAAACAAAGTCTCTGAGGTTGAAGGACCTTAGTCCAATCTCTTACCTAACCCCCAAAACACTTTTCTTATATTTCCCAACAGGCTCTTTTACTCTCTGCTTGGCCATTTGTCTAAGGAAGCACCTTAGGTGACAAGGTAGCTTCCAGGTCTACATGTGAGAAATCTCCCTCCTGTATGGAGCCAGATGTGCTTTCGCTTTAAGTTCCAGCTCACTCTTGGCCAGAGTTTTGCCCTGTGGACATGCACAATATCTCTTCAACTGGCCAGTCTTCAAATACACAAAAGCAGCCCTCACTTCTTCTCTTGCTTTGTGTGTGTGTGCGTGCCAAACCAATAACTTTCGTTTCTTCAGTCTACTTCTCATTAGTCAAGGTTTCCAGGCCCCTTCCTTGTCCTGCCTGGAATCTGCTACATTTTTTAATGTCCTTTTAAATTGCAATGCACAGCATGGAACACCCCTCCTCCCAGCACGCGCTGAGCAGTGTCCAGTACACTGGACTATTGTTTGGGAGACACAGCTAGGCAGCTCTGTTGCACGTCTGCCTTGCCATTCTCCCAGCTGACCAACCCTCCCTCCTCTTCTCCCACAGTAAATACTGTCTGTTCTCCCTCCATTGCGTCTCCCATAACTTCTCCCACCCGCCCCCGCCCCACCCCTGCCTCAGCCTAGGATTACTGAAATAGTCTTCAATGGTTTACCTACTACCTCCAGCTTCTCACCTCTGCAGTCCATCTTTCACCCCATCGCCACGATTCCTTCTAATCCATAAATCAATTGACATCACACCCTTATACAGAAACAAATCACAACTCCCTTCAGAATAAGTCTTAACTCCGTGCTTTAGAATCTGAAGCTCTCAGTGATCCTGATTTAAGCTATTTTCTTGGCCTCACTGTCCTCTACACCCTTCCAGTAAGCCAGACCCCTTGTCATTTCCCTCAGCCTCAAGTATTTCACACTTCCTCCCTGGTTGTAAAAAGCTTTTTGATCATCCTTCCAAGCCCAGAATAAATGTATTTTCTCCACGAAGGTAATGAAGGAACCCTTGGAAATCTTATGGCATATTAGTTATATTTCCATGTTGGATCATTCATTTATATTTCTCTCTCTCTCTCTCTCCCCCTCTCTCTCTCTCTCTTTTTTTCCCCTTTCAACAAGACAAGGTCCCTGCCCTATATTCAAGGAGGTTCCAATCTAATGAGAGAAATAAACAAGCAGAGCAAACAGAATCATGAGTGCTCTAAAGAGAGATGGTGTGTCTAAACAGACAGACTTTGGGGTCAAGAAATATTTCATGGAGCCCAGGACATTAAAATTGAGTCTTGACGTGAGTGGGAGCTTCAGGCAGAGGCCGTTATCTGTGAAAAAGCCATATGACAAGTGAGATCATAGGCCATTTAGAGAAATAAATATGTAACTTTGTGGCTGCTTTGTAGCATGAGAATGGGGCATGACAGAGACCAAGCTGAACGACGGGCCAAGGACAGTTCAGACAAGACCTTGAAGGCTGTGCTTTGGAGTGAGGGGAGTCCTTGAAGAGTTTAAGCAAGGAAGTGACATGCTGAGATTGTGAGCTTAGAAATACCATTTCAGTGGTAGTGAGGAGAACAGATGAAAGCCAGTTTGGCGTAGAGACTGGGAGACTTGTTATGAGGCTACAGCAAAACTATGGATATGCAGTGGGTCTAAAGATTGGTGAACAGACTCAAAAAACACTAAGAAAGTAGGAGTGTCAAACAGTGAACTTGAATGTGAACAGAGAGAAAGAAGGATAAATGCTCGGCCTCTATTAGCTTTTACTTTACTTTGTCTTATTTTGTACAAAATACCTCCAAAAAGGTAGCACTGCCCTCAACAAAACTTGAAATCCCGGAAAACAGGTACAGTCTCTCCAACAACTTGGTCCTCCAATGTTGCTTTCAATAGTGTCTTGCACAAGTAGGGCCTAAACAAGCTTATGCTAAATTTGTCCAAACACCTAATTTTTGGTAGGGAAGTTTAATTTATGATAATGTCAAATAGGGCACATTTTTTTTTTCCCCAAAGGAATACAAATATGGTAAGATCACTTTGAGAAAGGCCTACAGTTGGGTCATTCCATGTTCCCCCATCCATTTTCCATTCCACAACTATTTACTGGGAGTCTCTCACATGCCAGGCATTGTTTTAGGTGTTGAGGATAGAGAGGCAAACAAGACAACAAGCTTCCTGCCTTCACGGAGCTTATTCTATCAGAAGCAGACAAAAATAAGTAAACCAATACAATTAAAATGCCAATTCACATAGGTGTGATTGCAAAGGGAAAAAATGGAGTAAGAAGTAAAAACCACCAACCAAGGAAGTAATAATTAAGCTACAAACTGGATGACAAGAAGGCAGCAAAGATACGTGAGAAGAGTATTATAGGCAGAGGGAAGAGCAAAATACAGATAGCTTGGGTGTCTGGGACTTAAAAAGGAGGAGAAGAAACTGCCTGGTGATGAGCTCAGAAAGGTGGGACATCCATGAGGTCCTGAAAAAGAGTTTGGGTGTTTAGCAGGATAGTGGCATGAGAATATACATATTTTTCAACCCCTTAGAGGTTGTTACAAGCCAGTTCGTCGTATCCTTAGAGAAAAGCAGAGCAGTTTTCCATGACTGCGCCTTCCCTGGGAACGATCCATCGGGAGCCAGCCAATTCATATTTGTGACCTTCATTGAGTAAAATTTCACCTGGGCTTTGCTCCAACATCTTTAGCAATAGTATGTGTTATTTATCCAAGTACAGGAATGTGCACAGCACTGGGTCCAACGGGGCACATGGGGTGAGGGGAGAGGCTGGGACCGACAAGGAACAAAGTTTCTATTGTGTGTGGGCTGTGTATTCAGTCTTTACCTCTGTTACCTGTCTCTCCTTGGGGCATGAGGACAGGGTACATGGTGGTGGCCCAGGACACAGCCAACAGGTTTGTTGTGACTGGAGCACTGTCTGGAGATGGAAGGGGAGAGAAGGAGGCTGGTGCACTGGCGATGTCAGATGGTGGCAAGAGAGCAAAAGCAACAGTTGACGAGTTTGAGTTTGAAAGGGGAAATGAAGGCCGAGGAGAAAATTTAGCTTTGAGCCTCTTAGGATGAGATAGTAGTTCAGCATCCAAATCACAGCTGTGGGGCACTTGTCTCTTCTGGTTTCCCCACGAAGACACAGAGGCCATTAGTTCTGAAGTTCCAAAAAGTGAAGTAACCAAAGCAAGAACTTAAACTATGAAAAGAAGCTAGATGTAATGAGAACCTCTCCATTTTCCTCCACCCCATTTTCACACCAGGTCTTCTCAATACTTTGAAAAGCCAAGAGAACTTTTTAGCTTAAGAAAAAAGAAACTTAGAAGTGGAACTCACATAAAGAAGAAAAATATCAATGGCAAAGGGTCCCCTGGTTAGCAAGTTCTGTTTTATTTTCTCTTACAAAGATGAAAAATACGAGGGCCTGCAATGGTGTTTTCCTTACTGCCATTCTCCCTCTGTCCTGACCCTCTCCCCCAAAACAAAAAATAAATTCCCCATCCTTAGAAGACGCCTGTTTTCAATTATCTCTAGATTCAGACATGACCGTTCCTTTCGCTTGTTATAAATGTGGTTGGGGCCATATCATACACACGGGTCTTGCACTCTTTGCACCCAGTCATTAGAATTTCATCAATGCCCTCACACAATCAAATGGCACCCATGTGTTTGTGATCTCACAGAGACATCATTGTTATGCTTCTTTATGGTTTTCCTTGGAGGGGGGAGTAAAGGAGGGGTGGTCCTACATAGGTGCCAGCATGTACAAAACACTGCTGTTCGAATCTTACCCGTAGTAGTAGCCCGAGCATGTCATGGTAATCGCAAGGGAACTGTATTGGCTCCTTGTCAAATGTTGAATTGATTTTAAAATCGCTTTGATGACATATATTCAGTGCACAGTTTGGGGCCTCTGTTTATCTCTCCATGTGAGCCTCATTGCAGCTTGAGAGCAAATGAAGCTTATTCCATTGGCCATTTGAAAATATAGGTTTAAGTCACATGGAGCATGTGCCTTTGGTTGCTGTTGCAGCGTCTCACATTTGGAGTTCATTCCTGGCTGGCTTCCAAAGCACTGAGTGAATAGATCTATTTAAATGAAATTTCAGTTTTATCTTTACACAAAATGCTTTTGAATTAAACACATACATAAGTTGTGCATGATGTTATTTGGGGTTATATAGTACATGAGAGCTTGAAAGAAGATAAGAGGAAAGGAAAACAAAAACATCACCTAGCCTACTGGTTAAATTGGTCACGTGTTACCTACTTTACCTTCCAAGTTCAGCCAGGTGTTTTATACAGCAGGAGGTTTGACTTTTGTCCAAGTCTCCCACCAGGATAGATAAGAAAATCTTGCCAACACAGAGTGAAAATTCAGAACTGGACCAGAAAGATTAGACTTCTGTTCACCTCAAAATTGATTAATAAAAGAAAGGAGGAGGGAACTGAAATAAAAACCAGGAGGAAAGCTGAACCACAGATCTGAAGGGATGGCTAAGCTTTTGTGCTATGTGTTAGATTAGTGAGGATGATAATTAGGAAAATGGAAAGCAAGACAGGAATGTGACGGCCTGAAAATTCAGACTTCCCAGAGCTCTACTTGTCCTGTCATGACTGGCTGATCCTTGCACAATTTTCCCCAGAGTGGGTGCAACACAAAATTCCTTATGCTTATGGACATGTTTGATGGATTAAACGAAAATCTAATGTGGGATATCCATTGCGTTGCAAGATGCATGCTTAATACATGTGGACCGGGTAGAAAATATTTATGATGGGAGGCAGAGATTAATCGAGCCTGCTTTTTAAAATTCATAAGGTTAATGCTTGTGTTACCCAAGGTCTAGAGAGCTAATGATTTTACTTTCTGATCATGCTTAGTTCCTATCTACATTAGAAAGAAGACAGTTGTTTCAATCCTGTCTCCAGAGAATGAAAATACCATTAAGTCATCTTCCTGGGTGTAAAATGATAGCCAGCAACCCCTAAATTAGCATTCCTTGCCCCCTTTCAGGGGGTAATGTTCCCTTGGAGAAGAGGCAGAAAGAAAGAAAATGATGTTATAGCCAATCCTGGCTATGTTCTTTCAATACCACCATTTCATTTTCCAAAACACAAGGCCTAAAGACTGAATTCAACAGAGAAAAGTACATTGAATTTGGGTCAGCTGACCAAACACAGGACAGCTAAAGTACTCACAGCTCTGAGGTTGTCAATCAGGTCACAAAGGGATAGGACCCAAGGTCAAGGCAAAACGTGATCGGTCCATCTGCGCCAGTCAACACATTTCAGAATGATGCTTTTAAGTCTGAGCATCACAGGTGGATTTCCAGTGATGCTAATGACACTTAGCTTCAGGACCCCTCACTCTGCACAGATCCTGAACGGGTCACTTTGTCCCAAAGGTTGTGGGTGGTAAAAGAGAAAAAAGTTTTGCAATGCCTGGAACCAGAAGTTATTCTGGCTTTTTTCCCCATGGATTTGTGATTATTTGTGGTATCTGATAGCTTTTTTAAATGTATATTGTGATTTCTTTTCTCATTCTTATATTTGTAGTTGTCTACTGTTTTTCCTAAAGAGCCCTAAAAGCCTGGATTCATCCCATCCAATGATTTGCAGTGGTGTCTAAGAAGTTAACCAGATAGATTCAGAGACTACAGGCAAAGGGTTAGTGCACTAACACTTCCTGGAACCTGAGATTCCAGAAGCTGAAAGAGGTATGTGATCAACACTGCTAGAGATCCTGATGGAGCCTCCAGAGACATGGACAATATCCTTAAAGGAGAGCTAACTTCCTGCTAGGTTCGGAAATCAGGTCCCATGTTCCTTCCCCCACCGTTGTCATCCTTCCAGGGCTGGACAGAGCAGTCCGTTGAAGAAACTGTGATAATCGACCACATACATTTGTTAAACTCCTACTATCACTGAACTTCAAGGTGTCGAGGGTCAAATCTAGAAGCCCTCCTTATCACCTCAAATCCATGTTTGCGCTCTTCTAGGATGTCAAGCTCCTCAGACATTCCAAGATAAAACATGAAATGAAAACCAAGCTCCATATGATTTACTTCGTCACTAGAACATTCTTTCATTCCTTAAAGCTCCTGATATTCTCTTGCACAAACACAAGGCTTTGGTTAGTGTCCTAACATGATTTTATTCTTTCTCAACCTCTCTACTTCTTTTGCAGTCCATCTATAAACAATACTCCAAAGGCTGTTAATCAATAAAAGAAAATAGCTGATAGAATGCAGTGAGGTATTAGGATCTATTGTCACATGATTTCCTTCCGCTGTACAAAGCATATTTGGACACTGAGGTCTCAAGCAGTTTAAGTCCATCAAATGGGTTAAAGTAAAGTATTTTCAGTATAGGCAGGCTATTTGCATATCACTCTTACACAGACTTATAGCAAACTGGAGACAATTCAAAAGAAAAAATTCTAATCACTTTGAAAGTGTGAAGAATAGGCAAGTTTAAATCCCACATATTAAAACTGACAAAAAGTTTCCGGGTATACGAAGATACTTTTAAGTGTACATGCATTATATGGATACTTCATACCATTGATGTTACACGTGTCGGCAACCAGTTATAAACCCATGTTCTCAGAAATGTGTTGCCAGCTATGCCTTGAGTAAAATTTAATCTTTTGTTCAAAAGCATCAGACCACAAGCACAATAAGAACATAGTTCCATTGTTTCAAATGTCCACAAATAAAGACAACACTAAATGTGAACACCACTGAGCATACTATTCTACCCTATCTTTTACCAACACAATGTAAATGGTACACTTTTACCAGAGAGTTGCCCAAACCACCAACAGCATCCTATGATAGCCAGTCTTCAAGATGGCCACCAACAATCCCTGCCTCCTGGGATTCACACCTGTCTAGTCTCCTTCTACCTTGCATCAGGTTTGATCAGTGTGGCCAACAGAACATGGTGGAAATGATGATATGTCACTTTTGAGATTAGGGTATAAAAGGCTGTGGCTTCTTTACACATTTTCTTGTTCATTCAATTGCTCTTTTCCCCACCTCCCTCCTCCACCCCCTCCCCCAACCCCCTCACGTCCTCTAAGGGAAGCAAACTGCCATGTTGGGAGTAGCCCTATGGAGAGGTGCATATGGTGGGAACACCAAAGCAGCCAGTAAGGAACCAAGGCCTGCCAACACCCACCTGAGTGGATGGAGATCTGACTGGTAAATCTTCCCTACCCCCAAGACCAAGTCTAATTTTCAGTAACCTATTGGTAGAGGGCATGTCTCTATGACCTCATAGATATGAGAAAAGCCTGTGTATGTATTTGAAACTGAGAGGGTCACATGCTGAAGAAATAATCGTCTCCCTTGTTCGACCAAAATACAAGTTCACTTAGAGGCCATGAGAATGAGGTAGAGTATAAACAAAACTATCAGTGTTTCTATTCTATTTCAGCTTCACCTTCATCATGTCTCACTAATCCAGAAGAAATCTATAAACTCAAGACCCACATTTTAGAGGTATGTTTAAATCACACTGTACTGAATTTTTTACAGTAGATTTCTTTGAATATGACTTTGCACTTGCTGTGCATTTAGACATTGTTTCTGATACGTCTATTAGTGGTTTTCAGAAACTGTTAACTTAGGCAATATGTCAAATAAGAAAAGCATTTTTTAACCTACCAAGGGAATAAAATATGAAACATTCAATTCTGAAAGTTCCCAAGGTGGAGGTCAATAGCTGTTAATTCACTGATATTTCTGGTGCTGATTCTATCAACAAAAAGTCACTTCTAACCCCAAACTTTGGAAAGAAGCAGGGTGGATTTCCAAGTGACTACGCGTATTTCAGGCTGCCCTTTTCCTTTTCATTCTTTCTTCTCCTTCCCATGTAGGACTCTCATTGGTGACTTTTCTGCTACCATATTCTGGAGGGAACAGACTACATCTAATTCATTTCTGAACCCCTCTCTCAGTGTTGATCACAATGCAAGTGTCCACTAGACATATCAAATGGTTTGGTTTTCACCAAGCCCTTTCTTCCCAGGCAAAACCTAATGAGATCCTATGAAACAGAACTATAGACAGTGAAATAAAAAATTAGTTACATTCCAACACACAAGAGAAGTAATACATACACACATTGTCACACACTCCTAAAGAGCTCTTGCTTGATTCAAAGATGAAATATACTCAGTATACTAAAGTAGAACAAGAACTAATTTGAAACCAAGATCTAGAGCCAAAGCAACATATAGTCTATCTCACTTGATTAATCCACCAGAACAAAGTAGGAATTTTTCTGATTCCATAGAAATGACTAATCTTCATACATTTTAAACAATTAAAACAAGAAAAGTGTTATACTTTTGTATGTAATAATGGGTAATTCTTTCCATATATTTTCCCACTGAAAATGTTTTGCCATGAAGAATTAATTGCTACTCAATCCTGGAATTTGCCTCACAAAATCCATGAAATTACTTAGTCTTCCATGAGATAGTATATGTCATAAACCTCTCATTCCAGGCAACCAGGAAATAGAACTCTATTTACAAAGTTAAAATAGAAGCCGCAATAAATAATTACTGCCAGAAATCTAAAAATAACTTTTACTCCTAATTACTATCAAAAAATACAGGGAAATGTTGGAGCCCTATTTTCCAGCACTTCCTGGCTATGCAAATGTCAAAGTATCACTTGGCAACAGTTGGACAAACAACAGAGTTTTGTGTCAACCCAGACAAAGCAACTGATGATGGCTGGGACGCCCTCAGCAGAGAAATGGGGCAGCTGGGGGTGGGGGTGGGGGTGGCAGTTCCTTTATGAACAAGATTATTATCTGTGCCCTACCCCAGCCCTTTCATATTTTTTGCTTTCCCCAAAAGTCTCTTGTTAATTTCCCATTAGACTGAATCAAGAGAAAACATTCTTAAGTATTCAATAAGCATCTGGCCATAATGCAAAACAACTGTGTTGGTGAATCAGTACCTTTATAAAATTGAGCTTGACCAGTGAAGCAAGCAGTCTATGAGAACTTTTGTATTCAACAACATCTGTCACTAACTGAGATATTTCCAACTGCTCTAAATTCCCTATCTGCTAAATAGTTCCCACATCGCTAATAAGTTCAATCTGACTTTGCTAAACTAATACTCTTCTGTCGAATTGGACACCAAGTACATACTACCCAGGAGAATGAACAGCCTGGGTCCAAACCTCACTATACCAATGCTAGCTACGTCTCCCTGGGCAAGTAATTTAATCTGATTTCAGCAATGGTAAAGAGGAGATAAAAAACCTATTTCATAAGGTGGCTCTGAGTATTAAAAAACAGGCAGTGAGCACATCACATGCTTGCCACAGTGCCCGGCACACAGGAAATGCTCAGGAAGTGTTTGTTGGTCCTCATTATTTTTATCATCGTTTCGTAGTCTCATTTCTGTTATTGATATTATTATTATTATTATTGCAAAACGATGAGATCTGACTTGCTAGAATGAATGCCCAATGGCATAATCATATGTAAAAGTTTGACTATTGTCCACACATGTAGAGGCAATGTTATTAAAAAGCATATTTGTTATTAAAAAGCATCCATGTGTAAAGGTCTATGATAGGTACGGAAGAAATAGGGTATGGCTTTATACCCTCAGAATCAATCATGTCCCATTTGAGTCACTAAGCTCTTTCTCCTAATATTCTGCATGATGATTATTTTACATCTGCTATTAAAACACATTCCAATCTCTTCTTAAACCCAGGCTCTTATACTCTGCATAGTAATTCTCAACTTCTTCAGTGATAGAATTCACAGGATAAGTGATGAAAAGAACTTTGAGAAATTCATCTCCACTCCAACGAACAAAACCATAGCCAGCAGGGATTTTATAATGTACTCGTGTCCGTATTCAAATTAAAAGATGCAGACACCAATAAGGGAAACCCAGGAAAGCTGTAAGCTAAAAAAAAAAAAAAAAAAACCTCATCCAGAAGAAGAAAAAAATGGGTGGTGGGGTGGGGAGAGTAGGACTCTGAAATGAAGTCTTCTTCATAAAAGCAAAAGTCTTCTTCCTTTAGGGCCAGTCAGCTGATTGGTTTTTAATGGAGTGCAAAATTTCATCCAATTACAAACTAAATCGCACCTAAATCAAATCAGGATCCCTTTAGCTAACAGGGTACCATCCTTGTTGCTTTCCTAAAGATCTTACTCTTCCAGGCTACAATCATCATTCAATAACGTACAGAAATTATTTACTGGAGGGAAAAAACTTTCTTCTCTTTTTAAGGTCAGGGAATAAATAATCCAGGGGTTTTTTTTGCAATTATATATATAGACAATATACTTCAAAAGAGGGTTACCAGTAATGCAAAAGTTAACTTTCCTCTATTTTGAACTTAGCAAAAATAAACCAAGTAAGTGATGTGTTTGAAGTTCTTGCATAACAAGAGGATATCATTTATGTCTATGGGTAGAACTCATCGGGCCATGCTTTAAACGTAAAAAATAAAATAAAAAAGGAGAAGGAAGGGCCATTCATTGAGAGCATATTATGTGTCAAACAGTAGTAATTTGTGTAGACTAAGCCATTTACTCCTCGTAACCATCCAATGGTGAGAGTATTATTGTCCCCATTTTAAGAGTGATGAAAGAAACCGATGTCCAAAGAACTTAAACGACTTGTCCAGAATCCTACACCGACTAGTGATTTTGGACACCAGAGACCAAAACCCATCCATGCTCTTTGCCCTATACCATTAATGTACAAATGGACCAAGTTAGTTCGCACAAATACACAGAAGTTAACTTTTAAACAAGTTTAAAAAATTAACTTGGGTGTTAAGAAGTCAAAGTGCACTGTGATATCGAGATAACATTATAAATGACAGATATGTGGACTAGTTTGCAGATGAGTATGGAAACCAGAATTTCATAAAAGTGCTTAATTGCTGTTGCATAATTGTTTTTCTCTTTATTCTTGGATTAGGTGCTTGGATTTGTGGAAGAAGGAAGGCGAAGAATTGCAATTCGTGACTCCAGATATTAGCCAGGGACTATCTGATTACAAGAAACAAAGCTCGTTTAAATTAGTGTAAGTAAAGTAGGTGGAGAATGGGGACTGAGGCCTAGGCCGGAAAGCTGGCAGGAATGGATATCCCACCCTCTAGCTCTGAGGGTTCACTTCTTGCTTTTGCTCTGCTCTGTGAGGTTGCTTCTTTCTTCTCTCTGAAGATAATTTTCTCTGCCTTTCAATGTTTTCTCTGCCAAGACTGTCCCACTTCAAACACGTCCCTGAAAAAAAAAATCTCTGAACAGGCTGGCAAATGTTCTTTGGAATATCGGGTTCACTGGAAACTTACATCTCTTTTCTGCTCCAGCAGCAGAAAGGAGCTGTGCAAACTCTCAGAGCATAGATGGTCTGAGGCAGCTCAGGCTGCTATAACAAAAGCCTGTAGGCTGGGTGGCTGAGACAACAGACATTTATTTCTCTCAGTTCTAAGGCTGGGAAGTCCAAGATCAAGGTGTCGGTGTACTTGTTTCCTGGTGAGAGCTCTCTTTTTGCTTATAAACAGCTGCCTTCTTATGGTCTTCATATGGAGGAGACAACGATGGTCTCTTTATCTTCTTTTAAGGGCACTAACTCCATCATGGGCGCTCACTCCCAAAAATCCCCTACTCCAAATACCATCACATTGGGGGTTAGGGAATCAACGTATGAATTTGAGGAGGACACAAACATTCAGTCCGTAACAACTAGCATCACCACTGCCTTGGTTCTCAGGCCCATTCCCCCCCCGACCCCCCCCACCGCCAGTGTCCCAGTGTCATATGGGCTCTATAGGTTCCACATTTCCTGGCCCTCTCTTTCTTCCATCCCCAATTTTTCTTCTCGTGTTGCACTTCTGTTTCTCTGCTTCATCAACTGGCACGACCTCTGGAAGAGGTGTTGGTCAAAGACTTTGGAGCAGGAGTAGAGTTGGCCTTGAATGCTCTAGTGGCATGTGCACCTCTCCCAGAGGGTTCTCTGATGGGTGTGGCTCCAAACACAGCAGCCCGAGGGCAAACTTAGGGATAGCCCATTCTGCATTTGATTTCAGGCACTACCATAATATATAGTGTCTTGGACAAGTCACTTCTTCCCTCTAATCCTCAGTTTAAAAGTGGGAGGATTTGCATAGACAATCCCTAAAGTCTCCAGTTCTGAGACCAGGACACATACCAGCTTTGCCATTCCTCCATTTATTGTAACTTGAAGTCAGTATAACCATACTTGATGCTTAACCTCACATTACAAATTACTTTATCTGCATACTTATGGATACACTTATTTTCAGTTCTTCAAAAATCACAATAAATCAGAAAGGTCATGTTGCTTTTATGAGTTCTTCACTGCAACTAGCACTCCAGGGAATTCATTTATTTCTTCTTTCTTTCAACCATTGTTTAATGAGCACCTCGGCCAGGCATAAAGAAAAGTACAAGACATAGCAGGTCCTCAAAGGAAGCTGAACCTCATTGGCAAGAGAAAATTGATTACCAGGAAGAAACAGCAGAGAATACTAGCAGCTTCTATGAGGGCTAACCATTATGGCAGGCTAAAATACTTTCTAAAGTTCAGAGAAATAGGGAAAAATATCAGTGATGATGTTCATCAAGTTCCTAAATGTAGCTGAGAAAGCTAAGTCGTTACCGGAGCAGCTTCATTAAGCTATCTTTTGGGGAATTAACAATGTCACAAAGATATATAGTAACAATGAGCATAAAGGGATTGGGGGTCGGGGGAGGGAGGATTGATGATTGTTTGGCTCCTATCCTCTATGTAGCCCCAGTTCTTATTTTCTTGCTAAAAGTAGGTTGGCGTGCGGCAGAGAAGGTAAGGGTGTCAGACAGCTGTCATTCTTTATGCCAAACTGCAGCTGTAATAAGGACTATTCACTGAAGTCCTGGGCCAACTGGCCAGCTGGCCAGCTATGCAGTCTTTCTGGTCATTTTTCTAACACCAGTCACCATCACCATGATCACACAACTCAGTAACAGAAACCTGTGTTTGACATGATTGAATGTTTACCCATTGTAGTACTCAGAGTTCTCAAAAAAAAAAAACCCAAAAATTGATTGCATCTATCCATCTATCTATCTATCTATCTATCTATCTATCTATCTATCTATCTATTGATATAGATAGATACAGACCTATCAATTCTGTTGTGAAAGCTAGATACAGAGATTGACTTATTGTAAGGATTTAGCTCAAATGATCATAGAGGCTTAGAAGTCCCCATGATCTGCCATCTGTAAGCTAGAGACCCAGGAAAGCAGGTGGCATAATTCATTCTGAGTTGGAAGGCCTGAGAAACAATGAGACATCCGATCTCAAGCAGTGAGGCAAAAAAAAAAAAAAAAAAAAAAAGTGACAAATTTCTCCTTCCTCCACCTTTTGTTCTATTCAGCTTCTCAAAAGACTGGATGATAGCCAACCACACTGGGGAGGGCAATCTCCTTTACTGAGTCCGTTGACTTAAATGCGAATCTCATCCAAAATCACCATGATAGACACACTCAGAAATAATAACCTGCTACCTGGGCATCCTATGTCACAGGCAAGTCAATACGTAAAATTAACACCATCTATCACACTATGACATAGTTGTACTCTATATGTATAGTTCAATAGGAGGGGTAAGGTGAGACAGGGGCAGAGTAATTAGAGAAATGTGAATTAAAAGTAAATATAGGACTCCCACAGTCAAAAAAAAAAAAAAAAAAAAAAGTGCTAGAAGTCTGACCAAATAGCAAGAAGGATGACCTGTCAGGTTCTGCTTTTCTTTCCAAATGTCTTCATGTCCACGTTTTCTCTCCATTCCCATGCTGCCATCTTGGGTCATTCAAATGGGGCTCTGAACTGGCCTCCCCAAGGTACGCTCCCTGTCTTCCAATACTATTTTCAAAATTTAATGAGATTGTCTTCTCCTAACTGAATCCATCACATCAGTGCCCTCTCAGAAACTATCAAATAACTGGACGTACCATTCAAAGCTTCCAGTCAAACGGGTCTCACTCCCACACAGTGGCATGCTCATTCCTGCCCCTCTGCCACGGTCCTCTTCTTGAATACTTTTGATACCTCCCCAACACTAGCTTGAATTTTTCAGTCCTTCAAAATAAGTCAAGTTCTACTGTCTTCATGAAAATCGGCCGTGACCACTCTGGCCTCCTCAGTTGATGGTCCCTTCACTGAATATCTAGAGTGCTGTGTCAAATAATTTTGCAAGTAATGATGTATTTTGGTATCTTTTAATATTATCTCTGAGTTAGACTGTCAACACCTGACACTATACCTGTCATATGGACTTTGTAGGTTTTCAATAAATAAAAGAATGAATGATTATACTGGCCATGTCATCTATATTATTTTTCTCTAATATAACACGTCACCTAAACCAGTACCAAAGCTTTATAAACCAAAAGATTTATTAAATGGTTTCCAGTTGTAGTACCCGGAGGAATCCTGCGAGATGATAATGTAGGCAAAGTCATGCCTTCACGGAGTACTGCACATGAGTAAGAAAGACAGCATCACGAGTATAAATAGTCTGGTGAACAATTCTGGATACATAGAAGATGATAACGACAGTTGTCATGTACAGACTAAGGGCTCATGTAGGAGAGTGGGTTTTAGGGCAGTGAGATGGCAGGCAGAGAGCAAGAAGTGCCATTGGATTAATAATGAAGAAAAGCATGGAGAAAATTGTCTCCACCCCAGCTTGGATGACAGAAAGGGTAAAGGCAAGTAAATAGAGGAAACAGGCACAAAATGTCTATCTAACCATGTGGCCATTTAGGTCTGCCCCCCAAATATGAGCATGCGCCTGTCAGATCAGAGAAGGAAGGTGGGGGTTGTTGTTAATTTGTTGATTCTAAGTCCAAGTATCTGAATATACAGTATCTATTCATTGATTCCAGGTGTTACGTGTGGGTTCTGTGGGTGATTCATTTATTCATACACTATTTTATTAGATACTTATTGTTTGTTAGATTCCCTGCCAGCTGATGTTAAAGCATACAAGATGTTGGGCTGGCCTGTCAGGCGAAAATAAGATTGATGAAAAGGAAGAAAAAAGAAAATGCAAGAAAAGTAGGCACAGTCCCTTTGGGTGGGACAAGGAGTAATGCTTTAAGTGTCCAGAGAAAGAAAAGCCAGTTCTGGAGGCAGCTAGTGTTGCAGAAAATGTTCTGAACTAAGAGATGATCGAGTCAGCTTTTAAGAAGATTAAATTTTTTATAAGTTTAAGGTGTATTGGATATCAGGACAATAAAAACAACAAATACTCAAAGCACTTACTGTATGCCAGGATACATTCTTCATGCTCTACAAATGTTAATTTAGTTAATCTTCACTACAACTCTTTGAGGTAAATACTATCATCAGCCATATTTTGCAGATGAGGAAACTGAGGCAGAGTAGTTCAGGCACTTACTTAGGGCCAAAGAATGTGGCAGTGGGGAACCAGCATTCACACTAGAACACTGGGTTCCAGAACCCATGTTCATCGGCAGTACATGTAAGACAACATGCACGCATGTACATTGAGTCCATTCTACCCCAAACGGTTATGAAATCCAAGGTGCACCTTACAATCAAGGGGTCCTTAAAAATCAAGAAACCCTGTACGGTATCTCTGTACCGGACAGAGTGCACTGAATTGGGGGTGGGAATTCAATACAGTTTAACAAATATTTATTTAGCTGTGGAGGATTAAGAGATGAATAAGATGCAGTCACTCTCCTTAAGGAGGCCAATAGGTAGTGGGAAACACAGATAAGTAAACAGCTCATCACAGTGCACTGTGCTAAGTGCGTTGGTACGTTTTCTATTGTGTCAACAAAGCTTGTGGGCTGCTAAAGACAAAGGGATTAATTCTGCCAGCCAGGTTTGAAGAGGCTTCACAGAGGTGGTAACCACCGAGCTGGGTCTTGGCAGAAGACAGGCTGCACTCAGGAGTTGGGAGAGGAGAACAGTGGATGGGAGAAAGCTTTCCAGGGGATAGTTATGTAAGAGCTAGTAAGGGGTATACGTGCACAAAAAAAGACCAAGCAAGGTCAGCTACCATTTTCTTTTTAGGTTCCCTGCCTCCCCCCCCAGAAAATTCTAGAGTGAATTCTGAGAAGCTAAGTTAGACCCATGAAAAATGCCCTTCTCTAAGCTAGGATGGTTGAAATGCCCTAGAATCCCAACAGCATAGAAAGCATGCTCTATTTTACCCAAAACCCACACCCAAAGTCTACGTCTCACCACTCTGATGTGAGGAAAAGCTAATCCAGAGCATGGCGCTAGGGTAAGAGGCCAGTTAGGGAGTGAGGGAGCAGCGACAGGGAGCCAGCCAATGAAGGAGGAGCCTGGGGCTCGCCTGAGAGAAGACGCCTCAGGCCTTCAACAACAGCCAAATAAATGGAAGCCAAAGAGCAAGAGAGAATCAGGATGCGTGAGGGGAGAGGCCTCCGTCCTCAGTTCCACTCCCGCCTGTGGGATCCTTGGAAATTCTCACAACTCATGCCCTGCTGCTGTCATTCCTGTGTTTTTCAAATGGAGTATAATGAAATCTTCAGCCACTGGCCGTCCGTATAAGGGACTGATTCATGGCACCTACTCCTCCTTGGGGCAGAGGGAGGGTGGTGAGGGGAGACTGTGATGAGCAAACGGGACTCTTCTTCCCCACATCGCACAGGGGCATAAAATTCCACAGTGTGTTCAGGAGACTAGTCTGATTCAGCATTGCAGGAGCATATAGCTCACAAGATGAAGAGTCACGGAAATGAGGTCATATCCCTCTACCAGTCTCAGTTTTCCCACTTGAAAATGAAGAAAATTATCTTGAAATCTTAGCAGGCCACATTTGTTTCTGACATGCTAACCATGTTTTGCTCACAGCTGGGGTGACAGAGAAGGCTTCAAAGAAGAATGGGATTTTAATTCCCAGCTCTGTGGCTACTGATCTCCTTAACCGTCACTTTCTAGGTAGGGACCTCGATGACATGGCAGCGAAACCTACCTTGCAGGGTGGTTGGCATGAATTAGTGAAAGAATGTGTATATAGTACCTCCCATGAAGCTTTGCACATGGAACTGTGAGGGTCTACAGTATGAGGACAGTCCCTGCCCTCAAATCCCATGGCACTGGACATAATTAATGTCATTGGGAGGAGGGAACAGTATAGGAGACGGAATTTACCACAGGTATTTTAAGTAAAATGGATTTAATTCAGGGCTTGAGGGGCTTACAAAAATCACTGGAGAGGGTGAGCGATGAGCTTTTTGGAATGACTCCCGGAACAACCCAGAATCAGCCCAGTAGAGGAGCTACTAAATTCAGAGGCACTAGTGTGAGGCCCCTGCTGCCGCACGGACATGAGAAGTGCTCAGGGATTAGAGACCAGATCAAGAGGCGGCCACTACCACCACTGCCTCTTGACAACCAGGGAACTAGAGAAGACTGGAAGCCAAGGCAGGAAACCCACAATCTTGCTAGTGAATGAAGACAGCCAGAATCTAAAAGAAGGCCCAGTCTCTCTTCTTCTAAATCTCCTTTGAGAGCTTCTATTGCTGGAAACTAATTTATAGCCAGAATCTTAGCTTCAAGGGAGCCTGGGAAATGAGTTTCTACGTAGGCAACCATATGTGAAGCCCAAACCCCATAATTATGAAAGAAGAGAATGAGATATCGGAAACAACTAAATGCCTCTCCCTTCTAGTACAAAATGGGGAGGGAAGGAATTTGAGGGCAGACCCAGAAGAAGGAGAGGAGTCAGCAAGAACAACTGGTAACTGCAGAGAAGGCAGACAAGAAGGATCCTGTAAAGAAAGCTAGAAATGAGACATCTGACATTGTCCAACAGCTAAAACAGAGACAATTTCTGACTTGCAGTATTTTCTCTTTAGAATAGTGAAAATGTATGATCCTTTCTTGAATGTTCTTCCCTAGGAGTCCCCAAATCCTGTTTAACGTCTCATTAACTTGTCATACTTTTTTTGTATTTTTTGTTTTGTTTCGTTTTTTTAAGGAGGGTGCAGCTCACAGTGGCCCACGCGGGGATCGAACCGGCAACTCTGGTGTTATCAGCACCATGCTCTAACCAGCTAAGCTAACCAGCCACCCCACCTTGTCATGATTAAAGAGAGCATCTTAACTGGGTCTGGAAAGAACCAGCGGTCCCTTCCTCAAAGGCCACCTCTGCATGGAGCTGGTCTCCACGCAGTTGTACTCTGTTATCTCCCAGGTTCAATTAATGCATGAAGGATATATTAATAGTTACCTGCCCCTAGGCTTTCTGAATTTTTCCCTTAAAATGCCATGTATTATTATTATTATTTTTACTATTAATCAAGGTATGCTCTTTGAACCCAGAAAGAATTTGCCTAGAGTTGAGTATTAAGTGGAAGGAAAGAAAGTAGACAACAAGTGCCAATTGCATGTTTACAAGGAAACTGGTATCTTATATCTCAAAGTGCTAACGTCATTTTTCTTTGTTCATGCCGGTGGTGCGGAGAAGGGCTGTAGTTCTTCACTGGTGAAAATGGGGTGGCAAAAGCAAGCAAAAAAGACAGTACTGTTTTCAGTTTGCACTAATGTCCCTAGACAGAATCATGCATCTCTCACATTTGCTTTCTCAAGGCCTTTATTGTTCTAGCTTCCTGTTAAAAATCAAGCTAGTGATGGCTGACCCACGCGATCTCATTCGAATATTGAAAGCAGTATATCACAGTACCAGGCAGGAGCTTGAGGGCCAGACAATGGGTATAATAGGAAAGTGTTAAATCGAAATGAAACCGATAGTAAGTGCACGTCAGCACCACTGCAGAGCCCAGGCTATGGCTACAAAATGAAGACACAAGTATCAGTGATGGAGTTTCACAAGCGAGCAAATTGGGAGAGGCGAAGGGCAAAAGAGAGGAGATGGAGAGGCTGAGGAAACGCAGTTTTGTTTTTGCAGGCTCTCCCATGGAGTTACATCAAGTCTGTGCTACCAGACACAAGCTTTGCTTGGACCCTGGAAGAACAGTTCTGAACAAAGCTGAATGAACAAAGGATGCTGGATAGATCAAACAGATAAATATGTGTGGAGTCTTTGATCTCTTTCTGTGCATGCCCCTGGGTGCATTGTCAACCACAACATCTAATCATAACTCTTCCTTTGCCTGAACAGGAGGGCCAAGAAGAGAACGTCTTTCAAAAACATAGAAGATGAACGTCAGGATCAGTCTTTAGGGCTTATGGCTAGATTCTCTCGACCCTTTAATGAATCTAAGACATAGTAGGCAAGATAAGATCAGCAAGCAGATAAACATACAGGGATAATGGTAAGTGATTCTTCAGCTGGGTCCTGAACATGTACCGACAGGGTAACTGTGCTGGAATATTTCCAAATTATTATGGAGTGTGTTTCTAAAGACGTAGATATATAGCCATAGATACAGATACTCTGCCCACATCAAAACTTGCACTAGAGAAGGCAGGCCAACACTTGCAGAGAAAGATTGATTTGAAATTCTTCATAAAGATACTTATTCCAAGAAAAGGACAATTTACCTTCCACACAGCCTCCTGCCTGGAACAAATGTCAAACCCTTTAGAGAGAGTGGACACATTATCTGAGGCATACAAACTTCATACTAGTATCAGGCTAGATGTTTTCAACAGAGAAGATGGATCTGTCAGTACACACTTAACTGAAGTCAAGAAGTAGGAAACTATAAGATAACTCAAGTTAAACACAATAATTTTGCCCTAATATCTATATGAATAAAATCATAAAACTTTATGGAAGGACATAAAACTTGAATAAACGGAGAGACACACCACACTGCTAGATAGGAAGATTCAAATATTTTAGAAATGTCAATTCTTTCTAAATTATTCTATAAACACAGTGCAATCTCGAGTAAAATCCCAACAGTTCCTCTCATGGAACTGACAAGATGATTCTCTGGTTGTGGAAAAGAACATGTACCAAAAGAATAAACAATATTTTAAAAAAATTAATTGATTAATTAAATGAAGCTATACTAATTGAAACTGCATGATTAGCACAGGATAACTCAACTAGAACAACAGACTGGAATAATATACTACATATCTGCCATAAATTTATGTACGTACGTATGTATGTATGTATGTATGTATGTATATATGTTTTGCATATGTGTATACGAGAATTTATTTCAAATTAGTGGGGAAAGGAGAATAAATGGTATCTATATAATTTTTATCCATCGAGAAAATAAAAGGTCAATCTCTATCTTATAACATATCCCAAAAAAATTCTAAATGAATAAAAAAGTAACTAAACATTATCCTTAAAGCATTAGAACTGGATACAAAAATTCTAGATGGAAAAGAAGAACAGGCTGACAAATATAACTATGTAAAACAAACTCTTGATTGTCAAAAATACTAGAAAACAAAATTAGAACACAAGAAATAGACCAGAAGAAAAGATTTGGAACATGTAACAGAAAAAGGAATAATATCCACCACATATAAAAAGATCCTACAAATCAATTTGAAAAGAGAGAGAGCACGATAGTCAAATGGACAAAGGGTTTGAAAGGCAACCACAAATGAAACTAGGCGTCTCCCTTAACTCCGCTCTTACTCACCTTCACACACAGTTCATCACCAACTTCTTTTCTCTCCAGTTCCACCACTACTACTCTAGTTCACGCTACCACCATTTCTCTCCCTTCTACCAGGAGAGCCTCCCATTTCATCTCCTTGCATCTAATTTGCCCCTCTTAACCAGTCCTCCACACTGAAACCACGCTGAGCTTGATGAAACGCATGTCACCTCCATGGCTCAATCGCTGTTTTCATTATTCTTAGGGCTGAGAATCAAGCTCCCAGTCCTTCAAGGGTCTACAAGACCCCACCCTGTTTGGCTCCCTACCCACCATGCTGGGCTTGTTTCCCACTGTGACAAACTTATTCTCTGGATTAGCCTTGCTTATTTTCTCCCTCCTATTGCAAAACCTTGAAACAAGCCACCTGGAAAACTCAACTGCTCTGGATCCCTCCTTTCCCTTCACCCCCATCTTTTTCTAGGTACCGTCTATACCCTGCCTTTTCCTTGAAATCTAAACTCAGTACTATCACTCCCTCAGGAAAATCTTCCTTGATATCCTGGATTGAGCCCTTGTCCCCTAATATAAGGTCTTGATCTATGTGCCTCTCCTTTACTGCACTTGCCACATTTGTAATAAATAATATATTCAGTTATATGATTCTTTAATTAATCTCTCTCTTCTGCAGTAGACTGTTATACTCCACAAGGGGAGGGACCGCGTCTATTTTTCTCACCCTGGTATCCCATTGCCTCAAACATAATAGGTGCTCAATAAATAATGTTGAATAAAGGAGTTTTTATTTAAAATGTATTTACATATATTCATGTCTTTTATTTATATTTAGCATCATATAAAAAGTGCTGGGAGGATAGACAGTAAATATTAGCAGAGTTTTTCACTGGGGATTTTTACTCTATTTGAATTTTTAACAGTGAGCATCCATTGCATTTAGAGGCTTAAAAAAATAAAGTTTTCACCATTTGGGAGAAAAATACTCAAAAGGTAGAAATTACAGCTCTATGACTGTATAGCACCTGGGAATTTTTAAAATATATCAGCCTTAGGAAGATGATGATCTGTATTCTTCTATTTTTTATTTTACATGAGCTGGTCAGAGCCACTGAGCAGGCCACTAGCTTATCTACAGCTGCACGATTTTTGGGCCACCTCACAGCTTAATTTCTAGGTCACTTCAGTTTTTCACCCTCATTTGTTGTTGTTGTTTTACTATTATTATTATTTTTATTAGTCTTTTCTTTTTTAATTCACTAAAGCGCATTTTGATTGCTTCCTGCAAATACCACTCACTGACTTACCCTGCAAAAGAAACTGTCCTCACCCTGTTTGAAAAAGCCGCCCAATTAGTCATAATGTTAACAAGAAACTAGAAGAAAGACAGTGGAAGAGGCAATGGAAACAAAAGTGCAGGCATACCTCAGAGATGTGTGTTCCGTTCCAGGCCACCACAATGAAGCAAGTATCGCACTAGAAGTGAGTTGTAATCTTTTTGCTGGTGGTGAGTCTTGTCTCCAATTTGTCAAAAACACCACATCTGTGAAGCGCAATAAAGCCAAGCGCAATAAAATGAGGTATGCCTGTAGACAGACATTATTTAAAACAGTTTAGGGAAGAGCCTCTAGAAATGTAAAGATGGCCCTGATTTTTGAGAGATTGTTGGGCTTCTCAAAGGTGATGCTACTCAGATAATTACCATGGTGGAGCCAGAATAGGTGTTAATTAACACGGAAGTCAATTATTTCCAAGATGTTGGCATCTTTTCACTTTTGCGTAATTACTCAGAGGAAATGCAAGATAGTTGTGGGCTACCATATTCTGAGTCCATCTCTATGGTAACCCAGGAAGGGAATGGGGTTGTGATAAATGAACGTTAATGAAATGAGAATTTCAGGTTAAACCTTTTAGATTTTTGTCTTCAGCATTTGTACAATTTCATTCCCCTTGAAACATTGAAAACTGTCAGGCATTGTACCACACTTTAACAAAATTAAAGCCATGTACCAATTTTAAGCCTTGGAGACATTGAGAAATCCAGACATTTGCTTTTATTTTTATAGTTATTATGGTATTATTATAAATCTCACCTGAAAAATTAATAAGTGACACTCCGTGAGCATAATTACATTGTTCATCTTTGCATAATCCATAATTCCTCTGCGTGTAATAACATGTGATCAGTCCTTCTTGTAACCCAACTGTTTCAAATAATTGCTTGCTGTCCTACTGAGAAAAACTTTTAATAAACGATACATTAAGCAAAATAGTGCAACTCTGTTCTCATAACTACAAAATCAGAAATTGTTTTTCCCCAGAATTGAATCCTATGATTCTTTCTTTCTTTTTGCAATAGCACTGGGTGGGTTGGGGAGGAGAGACATTCAAATATTTCAATTAGAACCCCCACAGCTCTTTAGGAATACTACCAGGATTTTGCCACTAATTGAAGAAATAGATAACACACGCCTTTCCTTCAGCAGCTCTTATTTCCTTAATAGACATTTTTTTCAGCAACTTTAAGAAATGTTTCCCTTTGAAATACAACATCACATAATGGGCCCCATCTGGAAAAGCAACTTTGCACACAAACTAAGAAATTGGAAAAAGAAAGACTTTTTTTCGGTCTTTGTTTGGGTGACTAATTGCAATTAGCTACCACAATATCTATATATGTAACCACGATAGAATATGAGCAAAGCTTTTCAATAACTAGGCACTCTAAATCCTGAAAAGGCCGATATCCAAGGGAAAACAAAATATACTGAATTTTGTTTATTCAAATTGGAAGCATGTTTCTTCTTATTCTGTTCTACATTTACCTTCATTTCTGACAGTTTGCCTTTTTTTTTTTTTTTTTTAACATCCTTTTGGAATAACATCTGAACTTTCTAATCCCCTTCTTCAAATTTGGATGGATTCTTTAATGAAAAATGAAAAGTTTTTCTTTAAGTCAAAAAACAGGGAGAATTTCATCGGAAAAAGTGGCCTCTGAAACCTTGCATCCTGGTGCCGGGGAAAATGAAGACTGGAGTAAGCAGAATTCAAAACCTATGGACAGGAAAATATTAAATTAGAGCTGCTGAATCTGTTCATTTGGTAACCATTTCCTGGGTCTACCCTCTCAAAGACATGGAAGAACTACAGGTAAAATTTAAAAACACTAAGTACCCCATAATGCATGAAAACCAAGGCCCTGCAAAGGAAGGCTATGGACCAGAGATGAGGGGTAAAAAGAAGCAGTAGATTGACATGTGATGTATGATTTCAATATTTATATTGAAAACCAAACCAAAAGATTCCTAGTCCAGTGTGGAAATGGCCCTAAATTTCAAAATGTGTCAGAGGGGGGAAAAATGAGGTGGATACATATTTAAGAATATTAATTAAAAAGAAAGAATCCCAGCTTTGGCAGATATTCACAGGTGGGATCACGTTAGTTAGCATATTGACACACTTTTGTGTTTGCTTTGCCTTTCTCTGCCATCCACGATACAATCAACGGGACAAATCCTGGGGAGCTGTTTCAGGCTGGTGCAGCCAACTCAACTCTTTTCTTTACTTCTATTTTATGACATGATTCCACATCAACAGTTTTTCATCCGGTTTTGGCAGAGTTTTCTCCCCCCAGAAATTAAAGAAAGGTATGTTACTTGGCAAATGAAAAAGAGAGAAGGGGGCGAATTTAACTAACTTTTAATTAGTTAAAAGCAGAACATGAAATTGACGTGGAAGCATGGGGTTATGAATCCTCCCTGTCGTTATATCTGAAGTCCTTTGTAAACCCAATCATCAGCTATGACAGCCAGAGCAAGAAGTCTTCTCATTCGGCCTCAGCCTTTCTAAGAGTCTGGAGACTGCTGACTGCCGAAATGTAAATCCTATTACGATGCCTGCACGTGAAAATAGCAAGTGTTTTCCAAGATAAAACAATAAGTGCTAAGCTCAAAAAGCATTAAAAGGAAACTACGGGTATTTTCAGACCTCAAAGGACTGTATCTCTTTTAAAGATAATGACATTTTGGACACAAAAATCACTACTTCACAATAGAAATATCTGGTATTCAATCTGCCTCTGTCGACATATGTTTAGAGCCAATGCATGCCGCTTATTTCATTAAATCACTATAAATCTGGGATTGGACTCATTATGCTATCACATTGCAGTGCCTTCTTCTAGGGCATAATGTTCCCCATAAGTGTTTACTTTCATTCTTTAATTCTAGCCCTCTATCCTATTTCCCCGCTCTATGGCAATTATCCATGACAATAAGAATTGCCTGATGATGCTGTTTTGTAATCCAGGAATACAGGCACTTATACAAAAGTTTTACAACTAACTTGGGGAGATGAGATCAAAGGCTCAACCATAAGACTCATGATTGAATAAACATCTATTACCACAGAAATAAGGTAATAACTACCTTGGCAAACTGGAAGGCTTACTTAACAAGTAAGAATTCCTCCATTCGTGTGTGGTGGGGAGCCTCCCAAGGTGTTGTACAGCAGCCAGAATCCACAGCCCAAAATGATACCCCCCCCACCCCAATGAAGTGGTACATCCCCACAGGGATCCCTCTGGAGGCACAAACATAGCCTTAGGGTGACATGCCAAGTCATTGAAACTCAAGTCCTCAGTTAATAGAGGTGACCCCAAGTAACAGTAATGTTCCAGAGTTGATGTTTCAGGCAAGGTAAAACTAGAATCCCTATAATTAACATTTTGCAAATGTTTCCTTGGAGAAGAAAAACATTAGATAAACACTCTATAAATTTTCATAACAAAAAATGGTACCATTCTGCTTTCAGCCCACCCACCACATAAACAACTGACAGACGGGACACCATTAGCAAGCTCCTCTCAGGCTTGATTAAAGGCACGCTGCACTTTTCCTAAAATCTCCATGTTATGACACACTCTCTGGCAAACCCTGAACCCTGTCATTACCCTCCTTCGTTCAATAACACTCAGGAACCGTGGTCCCCAGGGATGTTGTCATGTTTCACAAAGGGACACATTGTGTCTCTAATTCCTACGTTCTTCGCGGTTCATTTCATGTGCTCGGCATGTGCATTTTGATTTCCAGGACATGACTCATGCCTTTTAAGTTACTCTGCAAATGGACAAATAACGGACAAAAGGAGTAATGGGTTGGCTGATTGGAAGTGAAAGAAGGTGTCTTTCTTTCCCTGAGCAGTAGGACTTTTTAAAGAATGCACTGACTTCCTGGCTCACCAAGATCAATGTGACAGAACATTTGAGAAAGCACAGGAAGGCTTACATTCTTAGACAGAGCATCTTATTTATTTTTTTCTGACAGAAATAAATCTTTTTCTCCCCTGTCTTTCTCTCAATAACAGAGAAACATACAATGTTAGAGTTCAGCTAGATCTTCAAGACAGTTGAGTCTAACCGATAGATTCTACTAAGTGACCTATTTAGAGTGATGGTCAAATTGTATTAGAATGCTTTTGTTATCAGTGTTCAGCCCTGATGGGCACCAGGATTCAGGTAACATGTTAAATTTCACACTTTTGGACAGAAGTGAAGACAACTTAGTCTCTGGAGGCACTTAGGAAGCCTCCTTCATTGCTTGAAAGACGCCCTGGAAGAGGAGGAGCCCCAACCACCATCAGGGCTGGGATGGGAGTTGCTCTGCTTGTGACAAGGACAGGAAGTCTGCAGTCTAGCTGCCCGAAGGGGTTAGGGATGTGGGGTGTGAGAAGCTAGACAGGAGTGAGGAGGGGAGGGTGAAGAACAGGCCTTAGGAAGGGGGGGTCTAAATCTCCCCTGCAAAGGGATGCTGTATGGATCCGACCTCCTGAACTGATCAATGCTGTGTTCACTGTGGCCACGTGCACTCGGTCCTATCTGCAGCCCCACTGCATTCTCAGCCATTCTGGCACCTTCTACTGGTATGGTTGGGATGGATAGTGTTGATGGTTGAAATCGGAGAGGAGCGAGTTTCTCTGGGCTGCCTATATTATGCAGCTAAGAGCTTGCCTGGAAGATACAGAAACCCAAGGATGGACACCATAAGAGCGTGCGTAACCATAAGAAACCTGGGGAACTCGCAGAAATTTTGCAGAGATTTGGGGTGCTTGGTGCTATCCCTGCTGTGGAACTGGAGATCAAGGTAATCTGATCTAGCTCTATAGAAGCCCCAGCTACATCTGGATTATCCTTTTCCCCTCTCTCAACATTTATAGAGCATGTATGTGTTTCTTACGTGTATGTCTTGGGTACCTGTAAGGTGTGATTCTATGTGTGTAAGAGAGAAAATTAAGGGTTAGTCTCTGACCCTAAATATGAGCTCACTGTTCTTTTCCATTCTTCTTTTTCCCTACAAGAGTGGTTAATTTTAGACAAATCTGCTAAAAACTTGGGTGAAAACCCTACCGCCTACAAAGAGAATTTGGCTTGTCCTTGACAGCTCTGTCCTGGGGTGACATGCTCTGACATAATAGGAATCATAATGTTCTTTGTTCTTTTATTATTTTGACTTACATTTTTATACTTCTCAAAGGGCTTTGCATCCATTATGTCATCTCACACTGACGACACCCCTCTGAGGTAGAAGGACAGGTATTATTATAACTCAGCCGCTCTCTCATCAACAGTCATGGTTCATGACTGAAGCTGTTGTTTCCCACAGCAGGAAAAGCAACCCAATCGCTTTAAGGCCTCACAGAAATGTCCTCTGAGGCTAACAATGTGACCAGGCTTTGCAAGTGCCTGAAGGAAAGAGTCTCGAAGAAAGTACAGCCTGCCCCAATGGGCATACTGCGGCAGCTCTGTCTAATAGGAGTGTGTGGGGGTGGGGAGGAGGTCTGCTCTCCTGTACGATCACTTTTCTTCTTCTGCGTCTGTTAGGCACATGGGGTTTGAGGTGTTGGGGCAAGTGTGAGACTTTACTCTCTTCATCAAGCTGGGAGAAAATGCATCAGGACAGGATGAGAAAGAATGATCTCTCTTTTTTGTTTAGAGGTCTGTCTTTGGTAAAGCAGCAAGAAAGCAAAAATCTCTACATTTCAAGAAAAGATGCACAATGTTCTTTTTTTTTCTTTCCCAGCCAGTGACGGTCAAGTTTAGATGTGCCAAACGGCTGGACTATTTCATGGCCAGGTGAATCATTTTTTTCTTCCTCAAGAATTTCTGTGTTCACAGAATGAAGTTAAAAATAATATGTAAACTTATTAGCCTAGCACCTGGTACATAGAACAAGTTCATTAAATGCCATCTATGATTATAATTATATGCATAAGATCTGCAACAGAGAATATAAATTGCTATATATCTTGAAATGGCTATATTTGTTACATAGCACCTGTCTAGACCTGTATATATAGATGAGGTTAATAATTTTGAATGAGCGAGACAGGTTTCCTGCCTGACCAGGAACTGGGGTAAGCCAAGAGCAAATGGCGAAGCCAGCACATGTAAGATTACCATCAGCCCTTCTTGACCAATCAGTCGCTACAAGCGTAACACACAAAAGCCCGCCTCACGTGGCATTACCGTGAGAAACAGTTCATGAGAATGAGCGACGCCGTGTTACCGAATCTGATGTGCTGTTGACATTTGTCTGATGATCCTTCTGGTCATACACAATTCCAAAGGCAAGAGCCTAAAATGATTTTTAACATGTATCCAATTCACAGCCAAGTGAAAATGTTTCTCTACCAAGAATAATCTCACATTCACCTTTTTTTTTTCAGCAGCCTAAATTTAGCCAGTGGCAATGTTTTTTTTAGATGCTATTCTATTCAACCTTTAAAAATGAAAGACTGATTTTAATGTGAAATCTGCATTTCATGAAAGCTGGGACACAGTGTCCTTGGCTTAATTATTCTTTGGAAATCAAACATCTTTACGACTTCCAGTTTACCCGGGAGTGAGAAAAGCAGACTGTAGAAAATTTGATTCAGGTCTTCAGGACCAAATCCACGGATGCTGTCTACACAGGTAAAGCACCCACCTTGCCTTGCTCCTGCTTACATGCTGAAGGAGCAGGGGCTGTAAGAGTCGATGACAAAGTCACTACAGGCCTACACTTACAAGGATTTAGAGCATGAATATGTCAACGACACTGCTTCATAACTGCTTGACACTTTGCATTATAACATCCCCGCTCCCATAACGTTACCCGTTACTGCTCAATTTCATTCTCTTATCAACCCTGGGAGGGAACCAGCCAGTGGGACTCAGGTAAGAGAGACGGTAATTGTGATGCAGATTGAAGGAGGTAAAACCAAGACTTGAAGCTCACCTTGCCAGAGCACTTGTTTGTTTGTTTTTTCTGTCCTGCAGCTTCCAAATAAATGCTGAGACTTTTGTGGCCGGGAGTAGGGGGTGCGGCAATTTAAGGAAATCGCTCCACAGGAAAGAGAGGGAGAACTGACGGATGAACGTCAAACTCAGCTGGAGCTGCGACTATGCTTTTAAGACATCAGGGTGACCTGGAACAAGCGCCTTAAATATCTAAGACCCCCACTTTTCACCTCACAAGAGGCAGTGCTAGTCCTAGTTCTATCCACCTCATCAAGTAGAGATTTTCAGGAAAAATTTTCTTTTAAGTAAAGAAGTAGCTAATGAATATAAAGCTGTTTGAAAACATAACTCTTTCCAACATGTAGGTATGAAGATGGGTTTTAAAATATATCGCTGGTTCACAGAAACACTTGGATTGAATGAATGTACTAACACCCTAGAGGTGCAATCTGCTACTGGCCATTTAGATGACTCTTGGAACCAGTGGAGGGGTGGATCGCTGCTGTCTGCACTGCCTAAAGTCCACATCTGCTCCCACGGTAAAAGGTACAGATTTACTTGGGGAAGCCCCTCCCACGACACAGACCTGAAGCTTCACCAAGGGACTCGCTCTCCCTGGGCCCAGACACACCTCAGGGGACTGTGAGCAGTGGGCAGACAGGCAGAGCTCACGAGAACAGCTAGAGCTCACGTGCCTCCGGGGAGGACCTGGGAGAGGCTTCATGCCCCCTAAGTTTCTGGGGCTCCTCCTTCCTCCCTCTGCCCTGCGTGCTTCTCCAGCCTTTCCTCTGATTCTGGAAACTTCCATATCCTTGCAGTTGATCGTATCAGTGCCCTCTTGTTATTGTCACTCCCTTGAATTGGCTAGTGTCAGTCCCAGCGACTTGCAAACCAAACACCCTAACTGTGAAAGCAGAACAGTGACAGATCTATGCTGCCAGGGTAAGGTAGCACATTCTCAAAACATTCAAACTGTTGCACTTGTTTAAGTTTCCAAAGGAGAAAAGATTCAATATTCCACCGTTTATGTACATCAACTGCGCAGCTGAAGATCCCTGGAGAAAAACACACACTCATACTGACAGGTTTCATTTTAAATCCATGACCACAAACCTCAAATATGCCCTAAAATCTGCCTGGCAATTGTGCTGTACTTTCCCTATTCATTCACACTTCTGCTTTCCCAGATATCTGTGTCACACCTTCTCCTGTCTCCTCAACCTCCAACGTCTCCTACATCCTCATTTTCCATTGACGATCCTCTTACTTCTCTGAGACAACAAAGCAATTCAGAGTCCCTACAGAGTGCCCCCTGCCCTCTCATCTTCATCTACCAGCCTCTGTACACAGGCCCTCCATCTTCCCTTGGCTGTCACACATGGACCATCCACGTCGTGTCCCAAAGCCAGTTCCTCTGCTCTGACACTGCTCCGACTCCCTCCAACCACGCTGCTCCCAGCAGTCCAGACACCAACCATCCCAATAGCATATGAATAGGCTGTTATTTCTTCCCTCTTAAAACTGCTTCTCTTGACCATCCTTCTTCCACAAGCCCATTTTTCCCTCTCCTTCACTTAAAAAAAAAAAATACTTGAAAGAGATTTTTATGCTCTTTCACCTGCATCTCTTCACACTCTCTCAGACTGATCTCAATAAGGTTTTCACCCTCACTACTCCATCAGAGCTGTCATCAAGGTCACCTTGGACCATCTCAGGACTAAGTCCAATTTCTAATTCTCATTCCCCATATCACTTGACCCATCAATAGTATTTGATGATTATTCTCTCCTCCTTCATAGACTTTCTTTGCTTGGTTTCCAAAACACCACACTTCCCCCCAAAACCTCCCTGACACTGCTCTGTGTCTCTCTTCTTGATTCCTTCTCCTCTTCTTTTGTACCTCTCAATGTGGAGTGCTCCAGGCTCAGACCTTCAGTTCTTCTCTACCTACCCCCAGTTTTTTTTTAAGTTTCCTGTCTCATAGCTTTAAATACCATCTACACATGGGAAGCAACTCCCACAATTCAACTCCACCCAGAACTGCTCCCAAACTCCAGACTCAACATCTCTACCAGGACAGAAGGGAGCTTCGGGGGCCCCTCCCAGCCTCCTGCTCCTGCAGCCTTTCCCTTCTCGGCTGATGGCAACTCCAATCTTCAAGTTGTTTATACCAAAAACACTGATGTCATTCTTGACTTCTCTTTCTTTTATTCCACTTCCATTACATCAGGAGGTCCTGTATCCAGACTATGACCACTTCTTTCCACTCTTCCAAGCTATCACCGTCGCTTGCCTTGGTTAGTGAAATTGCCTCCTAACTGGTCTCCTTCTCTGTCTCCCGTCCTCCTACTGCCTGTTCTCAACAGTACAACCAAAATGCTTAGTGAAAGACCAGCCTTATCATGTCTCTGGTCTTGTTAAAGGTCTGCAACACCTCCCATTTTGGTCAGAGGGAAAGCCAGAGTCCTAACAATGGCCGTCAAACCACTACACGGTCTGACTTCTGGTTACTTCACTGACTTCCCCTTGTATTGCTCTTCTCCTGTACTGACCTTGCACTTTACTTTGAACATTCCAGGCATGTTCCCACATTAAGGCTTTTGCCTTGGCTCCTTCCTCTTTGCAGACCGCTCTTCTTCCACATGTCTGAATGGCTATTCCACCACTGCCCGAAAGTCTTTATTCAAACGCCACCTTCTCCGTGAGTCCACCATGAACATTCTATTATCCCTGCAACGATCTGCTCCCCACTCCCCGGCATCCCAATCCTTCTTATCCTACGCTGTTGTTTTCTGTATCTTCCTCCCTGCCTAACCGACTATTGAATTTACCTATTTCTCATTTATAATATCTTCGGCTTATTCTCTATCATGCCCTCCTAGAATATAACCCTCACAAGAGACTTTTGAGTTTTGTTCACAGATGTCTCCTCACCCCTGGAATACTGCCTGGCTCATAGTAGGTGCTCAAAGCATAATTTTTGAAAGAGTAGATATTGTGACGACAAGACCCACACAGAAATGGAGAAGAAAACATCTAAGGTATGATTTCAGGTGCATCAAGGAGTTCTCCTGTCCCACAGGAGCTTTCCTACCACAATACCAAGACTCTCCTCTTCCCTCCACTCTGATCTACAAGTCCTATCTTGATTCATATTAATCCAGATAGTGACGTCAAATAACTAAACACACTTATTCTGAGATGTTGGACAGAGCTGAGAGGGGCTGGGGATGGCGAGGAGGTGAGGGAAACCAGAGGCAGGTGGTGAAATTGAAAGGGTACGAGGTTTTGGAAAATGTACACAACCTTCATTTCCTCATTTGAACAATTAAACCAGTGAATGTGGACTGCTCTGTTTCGTCCGTGCAGTGAAGTACAGCGAATGATCCTCAGACTGGAAATCAGACAGCTAGACTCGAATTCTAGATTTCTTTACTCAGCAGCCTAAGGAAATGACCTAACTTCCTCCTCCACCTGGAACGGCGAGAAACACGAAGGCTCCCAGACTGTGAAAGAGAATGCTCAGGATGTGCCCTTGGAAGCAGAAGTTGAAGGATTTGGGGAGGCACTGAAGGACAAACAAGCCTGCCTCCATCATTAAGCCTGTCTCCGTAGTGTGAATATGGCTGTGACCCACTCATTTTCAAAATATCCTAGTGTTCCAGAGGGGATGTAAAAGACATAGGAGCCAAGATACCATTATCTTCTCATCCATTTATTATCTATGACTACATTGAAAAGCTAGAAGGCAATGTGTCCCAACAGAGATTTCTTTTAACCCTGGGCAGACGGCTGGGCATAACTTTAAAGCAAAGGACACTCAGAAGCAGTGCTGTCAAATCCAGCTGGGTCAATCCCCTGGGGTCTTCTGCATGTTCACAGGGGATGTGTCCACATCCCACTGCACAGAGAAAGCAAGCTGGTTCCACAAAATTTTCATTCAGATCTCCTTCACTTTCTCATGTAAATACGGTCTAAGGTAGTCACGGATTGGCTGATAGAACTTGTGTATGCTCTTCCCCAATGTTTCATAGCCTACTTACTTTCTGAGTAGCTACAGACAAATGGTACCCACAGACGCACTCTCCCTGTCACCTTCTTTCCTACCCTCCCTTCTTTCCCTGCCTCTCTCCTTTTCTTTCCAAGAATTGGTTTGGAAATCATCACAGCATTACTGCAGAATCAAGAAACTGTAGTGCATACTACACAGTTCCATTTCTATGAAGTTCAAAAACCAGCAACAGTAATGTATAATGTGAGAGGTCAAGGTCACAGTTAGCTTGGTGGGGGCTGTGCCGGGGAGCCCCTGCCAAGGAACTCTGGAGCGCTGGAAATGTGCTCTCTCGTCCTCTGGTACTGGTTACATTATTATGTACTTTTCTGAGTGTTTATTTTACTTCATTTAAAAAACAAACTGTGACGTGCCTTTAAGGGACCAGACTCCTTCATTTCATCAGTAAGCCAAAAGTTCAATCACACTAATATGAATATTGTGTTAATTCCATTTCTAAATGGAGTATACGCCTAAAGAAAAAAAGTCACAAAACTAAATGAAAAATCTATTACACCCTCACATACTTAAAAATCAGCATGAATGCCTATAATGGTCTCGTATTAAATTATTCAAATATCTCAACTAGCAAATCTCAAACGTTCACATTAATGTGATAGCTGTTGCCTACTAAAATACGGAATATATGCAACGCATGTGTTTAATTAGCATTTGAAATTTTCGGCAAAGCCAAAGCATGGTCTGAGAGCAAAGGAGAAATTGAATTCTAATAACTTTTCTGCGATATATTACTCAGAAAAATCCTATACCATAAAACTCCAACATAAATTGTGATATAGCCCTGGTCTTCCCGGCCCAGCTTCTGAACCAGGGAGGACGGGAAGCTGCCTCTGGTACAACAGAAGAGACCATGTACTCAGCGTAGCTGACAAGCCCCAAGAGAAGAAGAAAGGCAAGGGGGAACTCAGCCACGAGCTCATTTCATACACTCCTCTTTTCCTCGGGAGAAGGAATGAGGGCCAAGGTTCAGTCAAAACTAGTGCAGTTCCGTCCTCAAAGAAAGAAACATCAGAAGCGGGGTCTAAATGTCCTCAGTTACAAACACCAAGATCTAACTAATAAATTAAAAGGTGCCCTTTAATGAGGTGATTATCGCTTAAAGGACATTTGATAAGCCAGAGAAATCTGTTTAGCTCACGACACAGACCCAGCCTCACCCGGAAATCGATGCAGCACCAATGCTGCCTTTTCATGTTGACGGCATGCCCCGAGTTGTACGGGGTCTTAACATCCGCGAGCCAGGGGACACACAGCCACACCAGACTGTGAGCAGCAGTGTTCTCATTCCGCAGGGGAGGTAAATGACTTTCAGAAAAGTCAAATAACATGTTCATAGGTACTCAACGGCGGGCCCTGTCCCGTCAGTAGCACATACCAGCCACGCTGCCTGACTGCAGCCACAGCACGGCTGTTTCAGGAAAGAGGAAAAGAGAGCAGAAGCACAAAAGTGAGCTCAGTGGGAAGGGGGTGGAGAGCAGGTTTGTGGGGATGGTAAATCAGTGCTTCTGGTGAGGCCTCAGGCGCACAGGCTAAAGAGAAAACTGATGATCTTATCAAGTACCATCTCCTTGTAGTGAGCCTGGCACCAGAAATGAAGAAGATCAGGCCGCCTGCCCAAGGGCCTACATTCCAAACCCCCATACTGCTTTAAGGGGACCCTCCTGGAGTGCATTAGGTGTGCCTGCGTGGAATCTGGAAAGACCAACTTGTCTGCTGGGGAACAAGTTGGCTGGTCAGATTATAAGAGTAGTGACAAGCCTATCATAACAGGAACTCAGGGGGTGGCTGGTTAGCTCAGTTGCTTAGAGACATGGTGCTGATAACACCAAGGTTGTTGGTTCGATCCCCGCATGGGCCACTGTGAGCTGCACCCTACTTTTTAAAAAAATAAATAAATAACAGGAACTCAGGGGCCAGAACCAAGGAGAGGCATCGTGATGTAATGGTGATGAACCAAATCTGCCGGGGCTTAGGTCCCTGCTCAAACCCAGGGAAGGTGCTTTAAACTCTGCTGTCTCAGGTTCCTTATTTGCAAAATGGGATAATTATAATTATCTCATAGGTTTATTGTAAAGTTTAAATGAGTATAAAGATTTAACACATTTAAAACACCTGGCATATACAAACAGTCATATAAGTTTTAGCAGTTACTGATATGTGTCATAAATAATAGATCATGTAATATAAAAACGAAGACAGATTTAGAAGCCTGGAAACATACATACTTTGCTTGTTTTGATTTGTTTTTATAATTGATCAAGGAGAAAGCAAAAAAGGATGTCCAGAAGTAGTATTAGTTGAACCATATGAAATTGCTGCTATTCAGCCTTTTTATTTTTTTCCCTGTGTAATAACAATTTCATGTGGTTCGAGCTATTATTAAGAAGGGAAAGAAAAGGTTTGTTTTTCCTGGTTGTTGAACTGTCAGGGCCTGCCTTCAACCTAAGGCCAAGAATTACCTGTGGCTTTGTGGACCGTGGGCTCACCCAGTAAAGAATCTTTACCCCCATGGGAGGCATATATACACATTAGCAAACATACGTACAATTGGCCATGGGTGTACTGGGAGAAACTTCCCTCACCTGAGTTTATAGGTGGCAGGAGAGACTGCGAAAGCCCATAGTCAGCAAGAGTGTTACCCAAACTAACTGATGGGCTTTTTGGGAAAGTGTTTAAGGATATAGGATCTTTAAGTTGAAAGGAATGTGAGATGGCCCCCTGCTAGCACAAATCCCAACCCATTGCTGGGACTGCCATTACAGTGTTTCTGAAACGGAAATATCCAGCCTGTTTTAATGTGCAGTGATTTTTTAAAAATCCATCCATAAATGTATAAAATAAATACTAAACCTTCCTTATCTACCCTCAGTAACTGATTCCCTTCCCTAAAAGAAATATTCTTAGGAAAAAAACAAAAAACTCTTAGGTATTTGACCAGAAAAAAGTTCTGCTTTTACCTGTACTTATGTTTATGCTTTTAAAATTTTACATAAATGGGATCTTACCAAGCATGCTGTCCGTCTGCATTTTTCACTGGAAGATCAACTTGTAAATCTTCCCATAATGTATGTACAGAGAACGATCTTACAGTACCTGAGGAGTGTCCCCGTGGATTTCAGGAAGACCAGCTTGTCTGTTGGGAAAATGATTGGTCATGTTATGAGAGTAGTGACAGTCTTATCATAATAGTAGCTAGACGCTTTGGAGGTGAGAAGAAAAGATATCCACCTGTGGAAAATTCTACTGCATAGATGTGTCTCTAATATTTTTAAACAGTCACTTATTCATGACCTTTTATGTTCCTCCCAGTTTTTTGCTATTAAAAATGTTGACATAGTATCATCTTGGGCTCAGGGACGCCCTATTTTTGAAACAGCCTGTTCCATTGTAGGATACTCCAGTTATTAGAAAATGTGCCCTTGAATTGATTTAACATCTAAAACTCTTTGAGTTCAAAGTATTGGTCATAGTTTATAATTTTAGAGTTAGTGAGACAATGAAACATTGTGGAATACTGTGCTGTTAAGTTTATAAAACATCGCCAGTTAATACTGCAACATGTATCCTGGGTAGGCTTGACAGATTCAACAAATAAAAATACAGGGACTCAAGCAAAATTGTATTTCAGATAAGTTATGATTTTGTTAGTATAAGTTTGTCCCATGTAATATCTGGGGCATAAGTACACTTTAAAAAAATATGCATTTTTTAGTCTTAAATTCAAATTTAACTGGTGCCCTGTATTTATCTGATAACCCTATACCTGGATTTCTTCTAGCTCAAAATGTCCAGTTCCTGTGACCATTTCTCAGACCCTCTGGCATTGAGATACCCTTAAACCATCATGCAGAGCTCCAGGGAGTCCCAGAGCTGGTCCTAGCTGCCATTAACCCATTCAGTACTACGTCAGCCATTTCCATCCATCCCATAAAAACTGTGCCCCAAATGCAGAGCTAAAAGTAAAAGAACACACATTTGGATCCTACCATATGTCAGATGGGACAAATATTTCTACTATCTGTAAAATGTGTCATCAGAAAACAGCTGAACCAGGAGTCATACTTTGCAACCTCACTTCCTTGGGCCACTATTCTCCCTAATACAAAAGGAAGCCATTAGAGGCGAATTCTCTGATTCAAATAATTGACATGCTCTGGTAGCACAAAATACAATGCTACGGGCACTTTCTTTAAGGCAAAAACTACACTTTTATTATTCAATCCATCCTTGAATATCCATTATATACTTAATATAAAAGCCTCAAAGATAAACCAATAACTTTTTACTTTTATATATATATATATATATGTTTTACAGTAAGTAGCCAAAGCAGGCAGGCTTCCATATAACAGAACATATAATTATTTCTGCTGAATTAATTATTCATCAACTCGATCATGTGAGCTGGGGCACAGGCCCTGGATCCATTTATTTTGACACTTTAACTACCAGTTTGGCTTGGCCACATTGATAGTCAACTAAGTTCAACTGGTTGTTGAGGGTAAACAAAAACAGTTCAAAGTATAGAGATTTGGTTCCAATTTTCACCCATGAAAAGAACTGATTAAGACAGGAAAGAATGTGGAGTGAAAAGGAAGGTAGAAATGATAAAGGAAAATGGCAAGAAATAGCTGAATGAGGCAGAGGAGGGGAGAGGATGAATCCTTCTCCCTACTCCTGCTCTCTCCGTAAGTGAGGTCATTTGTGGTAGGCGATCATTTTCCTAAACAGCCCTGAGAAAATAGAATCACAGTGCATTTCTCATTCCACAACCCCCCTTTCTACTCAACAATATCGCGGGAAGATTTTTTTCATCTGAGCACTTATGGATCCACTCACTGTTTTTACTACAGCACACAGTGTCATTGAAAAAATATACAATTTATTTAGACCCCTATTAAGTTGTTTACCTTTACTGCTATCATAAACAATGCTTCAATAAATATCTTTGTTCATTCTTTCTCGTGCACCAAACGAGGTTTTCTTAAGTGTAATTTCTAAAACATGGAATTTCCAGATCAAAGAAAATGCAGAATTTTAATTTAAACAGATATTCCAATTTGGAAAAGGTCTGGAGGGTAATAGTTTGTCTTCTGGGGAAAGGATTGGTGTGACAGCCAAGGGGGATTTTAGCCTTATCGGTAATGTTTTAATTATTTTTTAAACCAAAAGAATGAATTCACTTATTAATTATACAATGAAAAAAAAAATTTTTTAAAGGAGATTTTAGACACAGAATACAGCAATGGCTTAAATAACCTTGAGAATAAAAGAGATCCAGTCAAACTGCCTATCATATCAAGGCCCCCGTGTAGGAGTGAAAATAGTTGTCCTAGTTAGAGGAGGCCGAGCTTGCTACATGCCTGCCCCCACCACACACACCGTGTCTAAAAGGCGCCCTTGAACAAGCCAAACACTTGGCTGTTCTGTCCAAATCCGGTACAGGCTGCACTCGATGGGACTGGGGTTTCCGAGGGAGCCACCCATGAGCAGCTTCCCCATTCGTGTTCTGAATAACTTAAACACAGAATGAATGTAGAGACCAAAATATCTTTATCAAGCTGACTTCTGTAGGTTTGAGAATGTGGATTCTATCTGTGAGGAGGGGATCACAGTCCTAAGGCGGGGGTCCTGCCTTAGAACTCGGCAGACTTACCCACCAGTCATGGGAACGGGGACCCCGTGCCCCTGCCCGTACCAGTGAGGGTCCCAGCAGGATGCAGAGGGCACACTCAAATTAGGATCATTCAAGAAGACTCCATCAGAAGTGTGGACAGGGAAGTACCCTGAGGTAAAGACGGTACTGTCTTAAACTGGTGCCCCAGGAAAACAGCTCCGAAATCTTCTCAGTGGGATTGCGCAGAGGGAGGTGTTAAACTGCAAAGGAGTTGCAACAAAGGCTTCAGTTGATCCCCAAACTGGGAAGAATCTTCCCAGATGTCCTAGAAATGCAAGGAAGTTGGGCCTTTCTGCCTTTGTGTGGACCACACATTGGATGGGGGCTGCCCCTGTGAGTGGCTCTCTTTAACGGAAGGTAGTCCCTAGAGATGGACTCAAGCTGAGAGGCACATGTCACCATCTCACTAACATTCTCAGAAGGTTGGAGAAGGATGTCCTTTGTCCCAAAGGCAATCTGGGCAGTGCCCCAAGGCACTCACTAGGGTTCAGCACCCAGCCTCTTGGATCCACTTTCTTCAATAGTAACAGAGCCCCTGGGGAATACTAGCAGAACTTGTGTTCCCAGTAGGCAGCTCATTCCCAATTATTCTTCCCAGATTATCCAATCAGTAAAGCACCTCCACCTCCCAGGAACAGAATGAGTAAAGAGGCAGACAGAGGTCAGAAATGTGCTTAGAGAAAATTCCTCCCAGTGGAAACCGGGAATGGGACTAGGTAATTTTCCTGCACTGCAGGGTGGGCTGGGTTCTCCAGGCCCAGAGGACTAAGTGCAGCCAAAAAGGGGAAGTCCCATTAACAACCAGCTTGTTCCATCTCCACCACTGTCTACCAAACTTTCTGTAAAGATGAAAATCTTTTAGAAGATTGTGCTGTCTGAAAAGAAAGCCACTGGCCACATATGGTTACTGAGCAGTGATGTGCTGCTACTATGACAGAGGAACTGAATTGTTTAACTTATTTTAATTTTAATAGCCACATGTGGCTGGTGGCTACTGTATTGCATAGCGCAGAGAAGAGGGAATATGTATCTTGTTTCTAGAGATAAAGACCTTCCGAGGCGCATTCATATAAGTTCTCATGAGACGAATGAAGGCACTGGACGCTTTCACCTAAATATCTTGAATTTGATGAAGCAATGCTCTTGGCCTGGGGTATGGAATAGGTCTCAGAGTCATGCAGGCCCAGGCCACTGCTAACCAGCTACGTGATTTCCAGGAAGCTCTCAGACCCACTTTCCTCTCCTGTGAAATGGGAATAATACTTACCTTATAGGTCTGATGTGGATGTGAAATGAGAGGATATCTGTAAGGCATCTTGTCGTTTGATTAACACAGCCACCTGCCTCCACTCCCTCCGACTTCTCCTGCTTTTCTTTAGCAAAGGCCCGGAACGTCAGCCCCATTCTTTCGCCTGAGCCTGCTGTTCCACTGTGGAAAAATGAAGTAAGCACATCTTCCTGCTCTGGATAGTCACATGTTTTTACCTCAGAGAATTGGGCCATGAATTACTTAGAGTATAAAATGGATAGCAATTTACTTTTTTGGGAGGGAGGAGTGAAATGTATTCTATTATCTCACAAACATGGCATTTCCTTCCACGCCATCCCAACGACGCTAACAACAAAATTACCTACTAAAAAGCAGTAGCCTCACTCCATCAGTGCAAGTGAGATTCTCACCTATTTTTGCTGCCAGTTCTCAGGAGTAAAAGTCTAAGAGGAGAGGCTGAAATTCTCAGTGGAAGGCCCTTGTCTGGGAATTATGTAATTCCCGCAGGGCAAACAGCCAGAAGCTGAATTTGGCAACTCACCGGGGCTTGCTGGAGGCTGACTTCACCTCTGTTTATTTGCATTTGGTACAGTTGCTTTTGTTTTGGTTGTGGGACATCACGAAGATGTTTTGAGCCGTGCTGAGTATTCTCAGGTCTGCCTTTTTGCCTATTGTAGGGGAGAAGAGAGAGTTTCCTTGGTTTGTGGAGCTCAGTAAGCATCTGTTTTTCTGTAGCAGGTGTCATCAGGAAGTTCAGAGGTTCGAATTTTAATCTAGCCCCACTATGGGTCCTGCTGATGAATTTGCATTTTAATTTTTTATCCGTGTCTTGCACCAGACATCATATAAATAAATGAATACATAAAAAAATTCATGAAGCTGGCCTAGGGACTGGAAGCTGAGGAGCCTTGCTGAGTTTCAGGGGAGCATTTTAATATCAGAGCCTCCTCATCTTGTTATCATTACCTATGCAAAACCCTGTAATGAAGGAACAAAGTAGGTCAGTCCCAGCTGTACCCAAACAGAGCACAGTGAAGGAATTATCAAAGAAATTAAAAAGCCTGCCGTGGTCATTGAAAGAGCACGCTTTGATAGGTTTTCTTCCAGTGATAATCCTGCAAGTCAAACTCATGCGAGTGGATTGACTTTTCCACCCTTCCCAAAGCAGCAGTAAAACATTCCTAACAAAGTTTGTGCAGAAAAAGGCAGTGAGTATTCCTGACAATTAAAACACTGGGAACCTAGAGAAACTCCCAAGCCCCAGTCCGATGTTATTCTAATACCATTCTCTGTTCTTTCTTGAGGTTTTGTTTTCCTGTGGATAATAAGAAAATAACTTTTGTTAGATTTCTCCTAACTCCTAAGTCATTGTGTACTCTTCTGAAAAAGAAATCCATATTTGAAGAGAAGACACCAATATTTCTTCAGATTACTTGCATTTAAATAGCTCTACCAGTTTTCAAGCCCTCTTTTGAAAGGTGGAAAAAAAAGGTTTGGGCAATTTGCCATCTTAACCCCAGCTAAAGTCAAATCCCTGGAGATAAAGAAAAAGTGGGATTAATTACAGTCCCAATGTTTTAAAAGACAAATGTAATGAATGAAGGCACAGAGCAAACAAAAAGAAGAAATTATGTCCTAACTAGATTACGGGTTTTCCTTTTCAGAGTTTTTCAACCAAGAGAAGTCCCCCATTAGAAAACATTTTTCTCACAGGAGTAGTCTTAGCAGCCACACACGCAGAGGATCTGAATCAGCTCTTCCCAGCAGAGAGGAAGCACGTATTCTCTGCTGCTGAAAAAAATACCAAAAAAAAATAAATAAAAATAAAAAATGCAGGGAGCCTGTGTCTGACATACTGCACCTGGTAGTAATTGTAAATTCCCTTCTTGCTTATCTCCTTTCCACCTCCATTCAGAGGGCAACCGGAATAAAGGCCCAGAAAAAGCAAATGAAGGTGCTTCCCCAAGAGCACCCTCTCTGCCCAAGGGCCCAGGAAACAGAGTGCTCCTGTTCGGTATTTGCCCCACAGGTAGGGAGATATGAGACTTTCATCCTCCTAAAGGGACCAAGATGCCTGCTCTGCCCCTTCCCCTCCCCCTCCTCATTCCCACCTAGGTCCCTGGGAGCATCTATGCCATCAGACAGTACATAAGGGCCCATAGCTAGTGCCATCAGTCTTAACACCTCTGCAAGTTTTTTCCTCCAACGGTCACTTCAGAGGGGGAAAAAAAAAATCCTCAAAGTGGGAATAATGAGAGAAGTAGGGCAGGTGATTTCGGAGCAGTGACCTGCTGAGCAGCAGAATATCCAGTCCCTGTGTTGCTGTCTTCCCCACACCCAAAGCGGCTTCCTATCTGCAGCGGGCAGGGCAGTGCCCCACAGGGGGCCCCTGAGACTGGGTATAATGGAGCAGTTAGTCCAGGCCAAGTCACAGGGGGGTCGTGATCCCAGCACCTCCCAGATGTGCCATCTTAAACACATTCCTGAACCTCTTGGAGCCTTCATTTCCTCCTGCAGTACACGTGCATAATAACCTAGTTCACAGAGCTGAAGTAATGCTCAAATAATATATAAAAAACTTCTAGTCTGACATGTATGTAATAGGAGCCCAGGAAATATCAGTTCTCTCTCTCACACACGCACGCACACACACGCACACTATGGCAACAAAAGACAAAAGGGACAGCGGAGTCGGAAGAGGAACATATGTAGCTGTGCATACATGTCACTCAAGCTTGCAGGGCCACAGTGTCCTCAGCTATAACATCAGGAGGTTGGGTTGCATGATTTTGTCCATTCCATGAAAAACTGAACTGATCCATGACTGAGGAAGAGAAAAGAAATAAATGAACAAAGGAATGACCGATCTCAAAGCCAGATGGCAGGTAGGATCATACAGTCTGTAGAATTCCTAGAAGAGTAAGAAGGCTGCCCTGGAGGGGAGCACAGGGGTTCCTTCTGATTCCCTTAAGGACCCCGATCTCTAAGGATGCTGGAAGACACAGAATTCAAGCAACATGAACTCCACTCAACAAATGGTAGGCAGGTAACAAGTTCAACAGCACACACTAAACAGGTTTCACTGAGGTTGGAAATGCTTCTTCCTCGTTGGTTCCTGTCTTGCTTGCTATTGAGCCAAGAGGAAGAGAGGTGGACAGACGGCAGAACACGGAGGGGAGGTTAAAGCAGATCTCTATCACACAGATGCCATCCTCCAGGCTTGTTCCTGAGCCCAGATTCCTTAAAGAGGATTCATTGTTGGGATTTTTAAAAACATATCTATGTCTAGATTGTGAATGCCCTGGGAGCATCAATTTCAAAATAGAGTTTCTCAAGAGACGTTGAGTACATGTTGAGTGATGGGAAGACTCTAGCCTTTCCCTTTATCTCGCCAAGTGGCGATGTCATTCCCTTTTTACCTTAGGAATTTACCCTTTCTGTTGTACCTGACACAGGTGAAAGTAGGGAACTGGTGGGTCATTATGACACATAAGGGAGTGAAAACCTACCAGGCATCGTTTAGAACGGGCATATGCATCCCATTCTCAATGAGTTCCCAAGGGCCCAGTTTAGGAGGGTGAAGACAAGTTTTCCTCCCTCCACCTCTGAAGTGTTTAGGAGCCTGTGGCCCAGGATTTGTCACTTTCTTCCTCAGTGTATAATGCAGGCCATGAAGACAGTCTCTAGCTACCCTTACAACAGCTCACTCATCAGTGGTAAGTGGTGAATGGAGACTAGTCAAAGAACAAAAACAAAAGAAGAAAGCATGCACGATGTCTTTTAGGATAGGTGTCTCTCCTTTACCTTGAGCTGGAGACTGGAAGATATCTGGGTGACAGTCAGAAACTGGGTGGTCTTGGAGAACTGCCAGCGACCCACCCATTCAGTACCTAGTAGATATTGTAAGCAAGCAAATGTTTTACATTTTTGAAAAGGGTGTTAGCTTTTGATTTGAATTCAGTTTAGGTCAACAACATTCTTCCAGTGTCTTGTATTGCCCTCGGGAGAGTTGAAGGTCGCCGGCCCTCGAGCAAGTTTAGAGTTGCCTTTGGTGCCTTTCACTGGAGATTAGCAGACGTGGGGGATTTTGTGTCCCTAACTCCAGGTATTGTAGGTGTTTGTGCTTGCGTATGGAAGTGCCATCTGTGCTGTACTCGTTTAACCTTATGACACACGGCTCTGAGCATTCCCTAATGAACACTTGACTATCCAGCCAGGATCACATAAAATAAAGCCAAACATTTTTTCCAGGCAAGTTAAAAAAAAAATAGAAGCGGGATTAGTCCTAAAATGTGTTTCCTTCAGTATTAGAGTTCTTTCCTTTGTTTTGATGTCAGACGAAACGGCTGTGCTCTCATTATAAAACTGTAGGAGAACAGAAAACACCAAGAAAGATTTCTGGTGAAGTATCACAGAGGCTTCCCCACCACCCCCACTGCCCTCTATAGCTATAAACAATGAAATACTTTACTAACAATTGTCACCCCTGAGGCCTTCTTTACTTCCCAGAGAGGCTTTCAGAGAGCCTGTGTCTTACGATGGAAGAAATGGGTTTGGGTACCACAGAAGTCCCTGGCAGTTTTCCCATTTGGAGAAGCAGCGGGAACGCGTATCCTCCATTCTGCATTTTTGCCAATGAGTTCTCTGCACCCTCCCCAAGCAGATCCGGCCATGGTTAGAGGGAACACTGATTAGAATACCAAAGTCCACAGCTAAGAAGCCAAGCTGCAGACTCTGCAGTGTCAGGAGGCCCAGCTCTTAGGAGCCAGATGAGCTTGTTTGATTTAGTGGCAGCACCAATCTGATCCTGTAAATTGTTTCCTAGCAGAATGTAACCAGCTCTTTTGAAAGCCAGTCTAACTGTAATTTGCTACTAATTGGAGTTGGAATGAGCTATTCTGGGCCCAGCTGATAGCAAAGCATAAATTCAAGTGGCTGCTCTTAGGATGTCCTTGGACTGAGGTGAGCTGTAGTCCTCTCTCTACGGGGGCTCCTGGAAAGTGGGTCATTTCCATGCCTATTGTACACATCACCCTACTCATTAAATTAAGGTAAGCTCCCAAGTGATTGGAAAGATAAGAGCTTTCTGGACAGTGTTTCAATTTCATCAAAGAATTGTGTCATGGAGGCTACCGTGCAGTTTCTTCTGTAACAAATGCCTCTCTCTGGCTGCTCATCTTCTAGTTTTCTTACTGCTCCTTAGGCCACTTGATACTTAGGGCCATGTTCTCAAAATGTGCTCCATGGAGCACACGGGATCCTTGTAAAAATGCAAATCTCTAGGTCCCAGTCCAATTCTTTTGAATCAGAACTTGGCTGTGGAGTAGGGAGCGGGTCCCTAAAAATCAGCATTTAATCAAAATAAGATCACTGAGGGATTCTGATGCACACCCAAGTCTGAGAACCACTGCCTGGTACAGAGATTAGTCTGGTTCATCAACGGGAGATTTTTAAGTCAAAAAATTGAACGCTGATTGTAGTGACATTGAAACCAAGAGGAGAGTGTGGAGTGGAGGAGGTAGGTTGAGCTCCTGTATCTCCCTCCAACCTTCACTACTGCTCAAATTATTGCCTCTGCCACCCTGGGCGCGAAAGTCCTGACTAAGCTGGATCAAGGGGTGGTATCAAGATCATAAACCACATGTCAGGTCTCCATCATTTGGCCTTGATCTCTTCCTCGCTCTCTCAAGCACACCCTGCTCTGGCCAGGTCCTGGCCTCTCTTTTCCTCACACAGCCATGCTCCTGTCAGCCTCCATGTCTTTGCCCATGCTGTCTCCCCTCCCCCATACAGGAAGTCTCGCCTCTGCCCCTGATACATCCCAATTCTACACATCATTCCTGCTTGAGTCCCAACTCCATAGGAACGTTTTTCCGTCCATTTCGGAACACCTTCATCTCTCCATTCTCTGAAACTCCACTTCCCTTAGAATCAATCTCAGGTTTATTTATTTGAGTAGCATTTAATTACGACATTTGCGTAAGATGCATCTTGCCTGGTAGATGTTGAAGCTCTCTAGGCAAATTTCCCTCAATTTTTAGCAGTGGGTGCAAAGTAAGTATATGGTGCAAATCTAATAAATTCTCATTAAGGTGGTGATTGATGGAACAGCTCCCTGCCTGCCCAGAGGATTATGTGGTAATTTCTGTCACCCCATCATGTCTGGCCCCAGTCAGCACCGATTGAGTCAGGGGTATCACAGAGGGCACTGAAGGACTGATTCGAGGAACATGCACAAAGAGGAGTGTACGCAACCAGTCATTACATTTGAAGCACAAACTGTATGTCACACACTGGGTTAGATACTTAGAATACAGTGATTAGTACAACAGTCTCTTTCTGGAGTCCCTGTCCTGTTGGAGACAATTACTCAGGTAATCATAAAAATCAATGTCAGGTTCCAATGTGATACACATTAGAAAAGGATGATATATGTGGGCTCTGAAAGCAAGAGACAGGAGGACCTGACCTTCGCTGTGGGATCAGAAGGAAGGAAACTGCGGGAAACAGAACTCTGAGCCTCCAGGGTAAGACTGTGTGAAACATTCCCACCCGTCGGCCTCACTTTGAATAGAGCTTACCTTAATGCAACCTGGGTCACCTTCTCTTTGGTGGCTCCTAAACAACTAAAGAGATGCTCCAGTCCACATGGTTGAATGGTGACTGCCAGGGGATTAATCTGTTTTGTCTCAAGATTGACCAAATCCCTAGAATTCTCCTTGGACTTTCTGGCAATAAAATGGGCGTGATACTAGAGCCCTGCTAACCGCACACTGTGAAGGTTAAGAAATGACGGTAACGCATTTGAACTAGAAAAGGAAAACAACCATGGCTCAAACCAGCAGAGACTTAGCCCCAAATTTCTTCGCTAACCAACCCCAGAAAAAAATGTGAAGGAATGAGGGATGAACAGAGAGAGAGAGAGAGAGAGAGAGAGACAGAGAGACAGAGAGAGAGAGAGACAGAGAGAGAGAGAGAGAATGTGTGTGTGTGTGTGTACATGTAATAAATAGAACTCAGTTGCACAGCTCAGCTGCTCTCCTGTGACTTTCTGTGGATTGCAACAAAGGGACTTTTTAGGGGGTTCCAAAAGAATCCTCTTAGGAAAATTTGGCTGCCTATGAAATGACAGAGGGTATTGTTTATCCCTGAATAGCTTTGTCAGCAATAGGCAAATTTAACAAGATAGTTAGCCTGAAAACTCAGTGTATAGAAAAAGCAATAACATATGGAGACAGAGATGTGTTTTTATTATTTTTCTTTTCTGTAGAGCTTACATAATGTGTGCTACATGCCCCTCTTGAGAGTGTGTGGGAAGGTAGGGAAGGTTGGTGGGGGGAGCCACCAAAGAGGCTGGCCAGCCACCTAATACAGCCCTATCCAGTCAGCCGAGTTGTATTATGCAAACTCACACATTGAAGACATTTCTCTTCAACCTTTAAAATATGAGACTCTAAATAGCATTATTATAAGACCCAGAAGATTTAAATAGATAAAGCATCTGATTGTATTTAACAAAAACAAAATACTTTCGATAACTAAATCTAAGAATTCCTTTGTATTAAATCTGATCTGCTTCTAATGGCCATTTTTAAATTAATCAAATCATAAAAGCAAAAGATACCTGTTTTTACAAATATATGCTTTCATGGTTCATCTTTTAAGTATTCCAACATCACACATTTAGAAGACAATAAAAAGAAAATATACTTATATTTTGCTTTCTATGTGTCAAGCACCCCTCTAAAGTCTTTGGGTATCTTAACTCATTTACTACTTGTAATAATCCTATGAGGAAAGTATGAGCTTTACTTCCAGTCACAGATAAGAAAACTGAGGCACAGAGAGGTTAAGCAGCTTGCCCTAAGTCATAGAGCAGATTGGTGGTAAAAGCACAATTTGCATCCAGGCATGTGGAAGCCAGAGTCTTGCCCTCTCTGCCATATCCTCTCTCTAAGGATTAAGAAGAGAGATGGCTGGTAGTAATTATAATTGCCTTGGAGTGGGTTGGAAAAATATAGTGTTTCCTTAGGCTCTCCGTAAGCTAATTTTTAAAACTCTTGTCTAGCTAGATGGTTAATGATAAGGTAGTCACAAGTTAACTTATGGCAAACTAAATGTCATAAATAGATCACAAATGACTAATTTGTACAAGCTAAGTCAGAATTTGCAATGAAAGTAAGGGGGAGAACATGTTTGAGAAAACCATTTTCAGAGAAAAAAAGCAGTAAGTTAAAATTGACTCCCTGGGGTAAAAAGACTCCACTCTTTGCAATTTACCCAATTGCTTGGAGGTGACTTAAAATTCCCAGCCTATGCTCAGATCTGAGTTTAAAAGTGCTTCTTTTAGCAGCTCTTGCAGGATAAATTATGACTTCAAAGCAGAAATGTCTCCATTCACAAAATGGGTCACTGACAAGAGCTCTAGGGTGCAAAAAACTATAACAAGCAAGGAAATATAGCAACAAGAAAAATGAATTTTTACCCTAGGTTCTGCCTCCTCTTATCTCTTTCACACTGTATTATAACGAGCCTCATTCTCCCTCTCATCACAGTGGGAGGAACATGAGGAGAAGACTCAATTAAATCCCCTAGGTCTGGTCCACACAGGAGGATGCTGGGAACAGAAGATGCATCACTTACTTGTTCTAAGGCCTGTGTGGCTTTCACATTGAGAGCTGTTGGGCTGAGGTCTACGGTGGTGATTGGCCAAGACTAGGCTTGGGGCTGGGAGTCTGGGCCTGTGCGACGTGGAGAAGCCCTCCACAGGCTTCCCTGAAGTCCCTCTGAAACAAGACATTCCAGACCAGCGAGGATCCATGTGGGCCTACAGCCACTTCTTGGTGTATAGTACTGTCCATCTCCACATCGAGGTGGGGTTTTGGTCTAAACAGAGAGCAGGAACATCTAGTGTTGCCATGTTTAAACTGCATACCCAGAAGTGACTTTGATAACCTCATTGTGTACAGGGTGCAGATGAAGGAAGACACTGTTTTAGGGAGCATGGAAATCTTCCTGTGTGCCTCCAGGTGGGAGCCTGGAACATTTGGTGGTGTAGGTAAAAGGGCGGAGCAGCAACTGGAACACCCAAGAAGGCAATGCATGCATGTGAAGGGAGGGGACCTATGTGAAGACATACATGGAGATGGCATGAAGGCACCCCTGTCAGCCAGCCAGGTGGTGAAGGACTTGGAGCCAAAGTCAACTTGGCAGGATTAGGTGACGCCATCACTCCACAGACTCAGCCTCACTCAGCTGGGAAGCAGTCCTTGGCCAAAGGAAACTCAGAACCTCCAGCCAGTGGGCAGTGGGTTCAGTGCAAGGAGCCTCGCTCTGCTTGGGTCTCTGGGCTTTGCCTCAGTTTCCAGCCTGGCACTGCAGTTCTTTCCTAGGATTAGATCCTAGCTATGACTCAGACCAATCAGCGGAGTCTCTGTCTGATGCCTTATCTGGGTCTTACCGTCTTCCTCCTTCATCCTCCAAGGAACAAGAACTCTTTCTCCCACTGCTGAAGAAAGAAAACTTGTTGCAACAGAGCTGTTTCATGACTTCTTGGTTCAGAGAGAATTTGTGAGTGTCCCCAAGAAACTATGTCCTACCTATTGGTGCTACTCAACAAAAATCATAATTAACGCCAGGCCAGCCTTTGTGCCAAGCACTTTAGTTAATCCTCCCATCTAACCTGACAGGGAGGTATTTCTGTCCCCATTTTGTAGATGATAAAACTAAGCACAAAGGAGTATGACTTACCCAGTGCCTGCACTGGAAAGTGGAAGAGTCAGGGATCAAATCCTGACAGTTTACTCTTAAGTAGTACATTACATTCCTTCCAAAACATGCTGGATATATTCCCTCACCTTTTAGTGCTTCCCCTCACTTCTTTCCAGCAGAGGTGACAGTCTCTAAGAGGGTATCAATTGGGTGAGGCAGTGAAAAGAAAGCGTGATCTGATCCGTGAGTTAGTACTGCTGAGGCCACTGGTGCAATGGGAAAACCCCCTTTGTAATGAAACAAAGGGAACAGTTTCTTACGTTATTTAAAATGTCCCTCCTCACCACCCTACCTCTCTCTACTTTAGTGGTAAAATAAAAAACAAGACAAAGTCAGCACTTCAACTCTTCCTGCTTTCTTGATTCAGTCAGGAAAACAGAAAACAAACCCAGCTCCCCAGGAACAGAATATTGAGGAGAAGGGGTGGAAAGAGTTAGCTGGGAGCCCAGTGGGGGAAAAACTGAATGCTTCAAGATAAATTAGAAATGAAAACAAAAGTGAGCTCTTTTATTACTACTAATATATACAGTATCAAGATACAGATGAAAAAAACATTTGGAGAAAAATAAGTAAAAAAAGCAAAGAAAGAGGAAATTTTTGCAACTGTGTCTGGGAGCTAACGGTCTCGTCTTGGCTCTACCATTAACTGGCTGTGTGACACTGGCCAAGACACTGCCTATTTCTGACCCTCGGTTCCAGGTTTGGGTCCAGCCACAATCTAAACAAACACATTTAACCAATTAATTAGTCCATTGGCACTGGCCGATCATGAATTGTTCCTACATTTTTATGCCCATAACATACAGAGAAGCAAAGGGGAAGGAAGAAAACTGTCACACCAAGTCAGCTACTTTCTTATATGAAGATTTTTTTCACTTCAATATCTTTATGAAATGATTTAAAAGTCATCTTTACATATTCACACACACACACACACACACACAAACAAATGCTTTCCCTGTGACTTAAAAAAAATTTTTGTTTGTACTGACATTCAAAAAATAAAATAGTAGGTGATATACTGTGAAATTAATATTGCTGTATTTCTGTTCTACTATCATTAACTGCAGTCAGGCAGGATACAAATGAGCTGACTAAGCATGTGGGCTTGTAGAAAATAATGCATATTTCACTTCCAGGAAGAGCACAAATCATTTCCTGCAGATAAAACAAGGACTCGGGGACTTATCTTACCCTTTTCTCTCTTTCTAGAAGTTAGTAAATAATGTAGGCATAATCATCAAATCTGAGGATATATTTTCAGAATACATTTTCTGTTAGCTAATGAGACTATCACCCACATTTTTAAATGTTAAATACACACAGTATAAAGGAGACAAGAATAATAGTGGCATCTTGTATCAAAATAAGTCTTTCTATAGTTACTGGGAACTGAAAATTCTCTGAACTCTCTGTGATTAATTTTTGATGGAAGCAGAAAACTTGAAACTGGTAAATAATCTGTGAAGGAAAGAGATGTAGAGAATGGGTCCACACGCTGCACGCTCACAAGATGCTAGAAACACAAGGAGTGGCTTATAACATTTGCAATGGCAAGCTCTTTATTTAATGCACCCAGCTACTTAATTAGCATGCTAATATAAATCTTTTAAAAACTGTGTGCAAAGTCAACAGGGGGTCTGAGTCCTGACATTATTTTTCCCACAGCTGAATAAATGATTTTCACTACCACCACACTCATACACTCATCCTCATTAGTATGTATGAAATGAGTGGAATAAGCATTCGGAGATTTATACTGCACCATATACAACGTAATTAATAAGAAAAGGAGACATTTCTAGAAGAGGAAGTAACTGTTCACATGGTCCTACATACCTCTGTTTAATTAATCATATAAATCCATCATAAGGAAGAGACCTTAAAAATGCCCTCCTCCTTTTCTCTACCTATTTAATTATTAATTAAGCTTTTCAGTAACGTACAGATGTTAAGGTGCCATGATTTTTAGGTAGAGTTTGCAATTTCATTACAACCTTAATGTCCCTACCCCACTCCCAACCAACCGAGTCATTCCGTGAATATTAAATGAGTGTAAACTCTAGCCCCACAGCGGGCTAGGTACACAGGACACAAAGGTGAACAGGAAGAGCCCAGTTTTCAAGTAACCTGCAGTTAAGTAGAGGAAATAACGATTAAAAAGAAATGTGATACAGGGTGGGAATTTCTGAAGGGGAGGTATGTATACACTGCTAAAAGACCCTCAGGCAATGGTGAAGGCAGGAACAGAGCACAGAGGGAAGGCAGCTGAAGACCTGTCACAAAAGATATCTGAATAAAGATTTAAAGGACAAGTGCCCATCTCTCCTAATAAAAGTGAACTGGCATCTTAGGACGACTAACCATAGAGCTGGGAGGACTATGGGCAGAGCTGGGCCTCTTGTCAACTCTCTAGTCCTGACTTCCTGTTAAACTTTGTGGTAACTTCCGGGGGAGGGACTTATAGAGAGAGAGGTCATCTTGGGAAGTCTGGCTGTCTCTCTTTTTGCATGTGTATTTCCGGTTGGAGCACTGGTCGGAGGTGTGTGTTCCCATACTGCTGGGGTGGTTTTGTTTCTTTTTCTTTCCCCCCCCAAGTAAACCACTCTTTTGGTGAACTACCTGGAGAATTATTTTGTCCAGTCAACACTCCCCAAGACCCTACTGCCATGAAAGCAGATAAGTCTTGCCGACCAGTGTAACTGCAGCCCCGAGCACAGAGTACGTTCTCAGTAAAACATTCTGAATGAGTTAACTGAGTAAGTTTGCCAGGCACAGAGGATGTGACAGCATTTCAGAGGAGGTTCACAGACAAAGGTCCGATGGTCTTCGTACATTCTGAGAATCACAAGTAACTTGTTACAATGGAGAATGTGGTTTGAGTGAGGAGGTGGTGAAAGATGGGGCTGGAAAGGGATTATAAAAATCCTGGTTTATAAAACTGGGTAAAACAAATGGCTGCCTTCCAAGAATTTTTTAATTCTCTAAAACCTAGAAGCATACCAGAACACATGTCAACCTCATACATAAACAAAGCAGTGGTACCCTCAGAACCACCCAGTATTGTTTCTTGACTTGTTTACGTGACAAAAAGAAAACAGAGCTAATTTTTGGGTATGGTGCAAGACAGTGGTCCAGTTTCATTCTTTTGCATGTGATTGTCCTGTCCCCATTATATATTCTTGGCTCCTTTATTGTAAATTAATTGACCATATATGTGTGGGTTTATTTCTGCCTTCTCTATTCTGTTCCATTGTGTCTGTTTTTGAGACAAGGAGGAAGAGATGTTTTCTGAAACTTCCAAAAAAGAATCACCCTTGCTCTTTTCTGAGAGAGCTTCTGGAGATGTCCACAAGGCCAGCTCTCTCCGAGGATACATGTGAAAACTAGCATATGAAGATTTGTTAGCAACCAGATTACCACCATGAGGTAGGACCAGCCTTAGTGTGAGGATCTATCTGCCATTGTGGGGAGCGAGAGGAGAAACGGAAAGAAACCTTGATGACACTGCTGAGCTACTGATTAATCTAGACGTTGTGTCCTACCTGTAGACTACCAGCTATATAGACCAATATATGTGCTTTTAATGTTTAAGTTTTAGTTAGGTTTTTGATTCTTTGCATCTGGCACATTTAAACTGATACAATTACAGACTGTTTGGAAACCCAGTTGCCTGAAGACCTGGACGGAACACAGAAATCAGTGCCCCATTTCAAAACAATGGCTTGAAGCAGACCACGAGTCTAAGCTTCCTAAAATGACAGAATCATAGTAAGGCACTCTTACAGTTCCAATTATGTTGAACAGAATGGTAAACTGTAAAGAATTTTTAGATAGGTTCCTTTAAGTGTTTTTTTGGGAGTAAGCAAGTATGACCAGGAAGGGCATGGCAGAGAAAAAAGAGAGAACATAGATCTGAAACTGACCATAGCAAACACTATATTGGATTTACTGGGTGCCCGGTATTCTAGGCTGCGGACACACTTATTCATTTACTTCTCATAATAGTCTTACAATACTTAGCCCCATTTTTTTTTTTTTCAGAGAAGAAAATAAAAGAACCACAGGTTAAGCACGGTGCCCCTACCCCGGGTCCCACAGCAACAATAGCTGGAACTTGAGCAGAAGGTCTGGCTCCAGTACTGGCACTATTACCCTCTGCTGCTTTTGCCTTTTGGGGCCTTAATTGAAGGCTGATGTAGAAATATCTCATCATGGATACTAGGCACTCTTTGTTTGCAGTTTCCTTTGAAACCCAGCGGACATACCTAGGATTCATCTGGATGAATCGAGATGTTCAGACTGGGATGTACCTGGCAGAGCCTAAGTGGACAGTGTTTGCAAATGACTCACGCCAAGGACTTCGGCAAACAGAGGGAGTTCTTCTGCCAGTTACTTGCACAGACATCACCGCCACCTACTTACCTGTTGATGTCATTGACAGCCAAAGTTTCTTCCCTGTAAACAGATCCACCTTTCTTCCTCACGCCTCTCTACAGACAGGATGTTTTTTAGGATGAAAAAGCACCTGTATGGAAGAGGACACTCTTTTTCTGAAGTTGTAACAATGTTAGTTAAATCTAATCCAGCCGTGAAACATAAACACAATAAAACAAAATTTTAAAACTTCTGATGCTAGAAGTGGATGCTCCTGTTGTTTTCCTGTTGTTTCAATGTAAATAACCAGCTCAGTGAGTGAACCGAGTCAGTCTTAAGCTCCTGCATTATCACCAATGTTGTGTAAGCCTCTATAGAAAACAACAAAAAATGCCTATAGATGGTTATTATTTTAAAATATTCACTTCTCTCCTTCTGTTTTTCATTTTTTCCGTCTCCCCCCCCCCCAAAAAAAGAATAAAACACTCTACGACCCCACTCCATTCTGCACAAGATCAGATCTCCACTCATTCAGGAGAGCCACACAATAGAGTGGAAACCAGGGCAAACCACAAGCTTTTGTGTCTTTGTTTTATAAAAGCCTAAACCCATGGGGAAAGAGATTCTCTATTCACATCCTAAAGAAACAGGAATGAAGAAGTTCCTCTAAACTCTCCGGGTTCCCTGGGCTTGGGGAAGTGGGAAAGAGGCGGAGGTCTGGGACCAGTCCCAAGAGCAAAGAATTGTGCCCCCCATTAAGCAGCCCACTAGGAAGGCTGCCAGCCCCGAGAGGGACGGCTACATTGTGCACATTGACAGAAATATAAGCAGCCTTCACGAAGATTCCTGGGCTCCCAGCATGACATGGGAACAGCAGAAGACAATTAAAACTGGGGACGGAGAGCTCTCAGGCCTACCCTGTCTGGGGCACTAACAGAGGATACAGTGTCTCCTGTCTCCCTAGCACTCAGCACTGTGGAAGATCCCAGAATGGGGCACAGCTCCAGGGAAGTGTTTAGAGTATCCCCAGAAAAACTAAAACTTTGCTGTGTTTTGCCTGTGGGCTTGCTTTTCCACAGGCCCAACACAATGGGAAAATCATAGTCAGATCTCAGGCGGAGATATGGAAAGTGAAAAGATGAAGTACTGATTTTATACAAGTTTGGGGTATGGATACTAGCTGCTAAAGGACAATACGTGAATCCTGCCATAAGACTCTAATCTTCTAGTAGGTAGGATACAGAGACGATACGAACCTGAGAACAGACAGTAGCCAAATGATAGGATGTGTGGTAGAGGAGATATGATTGCGAGGTAGGGACCTAGATGAAGCTCTCTGGAGAAGATGGAATTTGACAAGTTATCTCAGCAGAGTATGTAAAAATAGGACGTACAAGGGAGGGGCAGGGCTCCCCAGGCGACGGAACAGCACGAGTGAGGATCACAGTTGAGAGTGAGCATATTTATTCCAGGGGATAAGGAGGAGACACATTTGATGGGCTGAACTGAGGGAATAGTAGGTGATTAGAAAAATAAATGTGGGCCATTTATTAAATGCCTGATACAAGTTTGTGTTGGATACCGTAAGCAACAAGACACCAACAGAGACGTCCGACTGGACTGTGAAATGTTTTTTAAAAATTGTATTCTAAATTGTCTTCATGAGGTTGGCATGGCAGATTTTTAATGGCCAGTTGATATTGGAACAAGGCAGAACCGATGGGATGCCATTTCAGAAACCTAGGGAAAAAGGTAGTTAAGGGCCTGCGTTAGGAGTGGAGGGAGAAAGAAACGAGTGCACAAAATAGAAGAGAACGTTTCGAAGAATGGAATTCATTTTGGCAACTTGGAACCATGACTTCAGCAACAGCTGAACTCACAATCAGTTGATCACTTTGGGCGTAAGATAGTTCATTCCATCCAAGTAATGTTACAGGTAAACCTCTCGTCATATATTTCAGTTCGCTATTTTAAGTCACTCTTCACCTTAGCCCCTTTGGAAATGTGGTGTCTTGGTTTGGGGTGGGAAAGAGTTACAGAAGTGAAGAGAAAACAAGGGTTTCCATCCTCAGAATGTTTTCATTCGTGTAATGTTTGGTGCTACTGCTGTTTAATGTCTCCCGACATTTTGACACAGCATTGCACAAGCCAACTCTGAAGACAAACATGTTGAATTGCAGGAACAAAGCCACCTTGGAGTATTTGAATCTGTTAGGCCTAGGGAAATAAGAGAGAATTCAAAGAAACAAATAGATTTGTACAAAGAAAACAGAAACAAAAACCTCTGGAACATAAAATATATTCCAAAGACTGCACGGAATTTCTTCAACAGTATAGCAGAGCTTTTCGAGGGAGAGGCCCGGGTTCAAATCCCGATCCTGCCACTTAATGACCATGAACAAGTCACTTAAAACACTGGCCCGTATGATCTCGTGCAAACCAGAAACAGGGGCCCCTCTGGGCAGATAAAACCTCAAGGAGGCTGGAGACCTCGTTTGGGGCCCACTCACCCCGTGACTGAGTACCTCCTGCCCTAAGCAATCCAAACAACTGTACACAGTGGCTCTATTACTTCAAACCTCTGCGTTTTCATTTCCTCTTTGTATATTGAAGGAAATGAGAGTATCTACCTCATGGGGCTGTTTGGAGGATTAAATTGCTATAGAATACAAAGTATTTAGTATAGAGCTTGGCACGTGTTAAACTTGCTGCAAATGTTTACTATTACAGCATTTTTAGTCATCTAACTCTCTCATATTTTAGGGCAGAGGTTAGCAAACTATGGCCCACAGGCCAAATCCAGCCCACCACCTGTTTCTGTTCAGCCTGAGAGGTAAGAATTGTTTTTATATATTTCAAAGGTTGGAAAAAAATCACAAGAAAAATATTTTATGGCACATGAAAATTACATGAAATGCAAATTGCATCGTCCACGAGTAAAGTTTTATTGGTACACAGCTACTCTCAGTCATGTATGTATTGTCTAGGGCTGCTTTCCGACACAGCAGTGGAGTTGAGAAGTAGCCTCAGAGATGGTATGGCCCATAAAGCCCAAAATATTTTCTATCTGGCCCTTTGCAGAAAGGGTTTGCCAATCTCTGTTTCAAGGCTCCAGGATATGCTGTGCTCTTCAGTCTTTCCCCAGGATCGGTATTAAACCAAAATGATGTCTGAAATTCTTGAGCACCAGTGAACATCAAGCTGTTGAAAGAGAGGCATTCTTATTCTTTCCAAGTATTTTGCAGTATCTTTCAAAACACTGTCACTTCTTTTCATGGGTGATGACAATGTGCTTAACATTAATTCTCCTTCTAATATACAGAGATTGTGGCAGCACGGTGCTGTGTCAGAGCCAGAGCAAACACATGCCTATAGAGGCTGCCCTAAGTGTTACTACATGTTAAATAGGTTCAGGTTGGAAACATTTTATATGGACATATGCCAAGCCATCCTTGGCTGTCACATGATGTCAACATATCTACAAGCAAAGCAAAAAATTCAATAGATCATTGAGATGCTTTATGTTTTTGATGCCAAAAATCCAGATATTTGGAAACATCTGGATAATTGATTACTTTTTTCACTTTTCATCTGGATTTGGCAGTCAGCCTATTTCAGCTAATGAGAACAGCCAACTACTAGCTGTTCTAAGTACTAACATGGGGGGGTGAGGTAAAAATCCCACTTTCTCCCCAGTTTTTCCAAGATAAGCTTCCGGGTTCACTTCTTCCTTTTTCACACATGCACTGTTTTCTTCTATTCCCCTGCTGTGCTTCTCACCTTCTTTCTTTACCTTTTATTTCTTGACTTAACTATTCTCTTTAGCACAGTCTCTACAGTAAAACTTTTAAAGAGTGTCCTCTTCTTTCCAATTCCCTTTGTCTCAAAAAGAAAAATGATTGGTTTCATCATAATTGAAATGAAAACCTAATGTTCAAGGCTCAGGTGGCGTAAATGGCTTCCCAGTTGTTGGGGGCCTGTTTGCCGTACAATTGGCCTGACGGCATCCAGGGTGGAATTCAAGGGAAAGGTCATGGGGACAGCTTTTGAATTACCTATTCATACTTTTTCTATTATTTTCAATTGATTTTAAACAGTCTGTTCAATGTTATAAGTGTAGGTAAAAGCCTCATGATATAATACAGACTTCTCTGGGCCACTTATTTACAATTATGGCAATTACACCCTTTCCTTGACTTCAGCTATTTCGGGAGGCATGGTTATGTTCTGTGCTGGTCCACAGTCTTCTTTTGTAATAACATGGACCTTGCCAAGACAAACTCAATCCTCTCCCTGCTCCCCTAAATTCTTGATTGATACTCTGCCTTTATGAAGTCTTGCTGTGAACACAGCGTTTAATCCATGACGTTCCTGTCAGGATGTCTTTTGCACATTCCCAGTGAGGGCTTTTTCTTCTCCAAACAACACTGTAGGGTTAGCTGTAGCCCCAGATCATATACACGGGGACAGCAGCTGCAAAACTGTGAATTTTATTGTCTTTGGTCCTAAACTGCTGACTTCATATTTAAAAAGAAAGAGCTTCAAAAAGAAACGAGAAAATACCTTGATTTTAAAATAATCATTGCATGATTCCTGGAGGTAGTGAACTATGTTATGTTCCTACAAACACTTGGTCTCCTTTTTGCTTAACGATCACTACAAAACACAAACAAACAAAAAAATACCTTTTCCCAAAAAAATCTCTTATAAATAAAGAGGAAAAAATTATGCTTCCAATACTAGATTGGTCAACCTAATTTTAATGCCAGGCAAGATCTTAGAATTATTAAAAACAAAATCCCTAGAAGAATGTCAGTAGTAATGATGAAATAGCAACTGATACAGTCGTGTGACAGGAAAATCATGCGAGACCAATTTATCTTGCAGGTAAAATTATATTACAAACTATACCATTACAAAAATACTTCTGTATAGTTCAATTGTCTTACTGTCTGAGGAATAAACCAGGATGACAGTGATTTTTAATTTAATTGAGAATATTCGTCTATAACAAAGTATTTTATGGAATACATACTTTCTCGGGTCCCTGCCAGAAAGCTTATATTCCCAACCCTTACACATCATTTTGTCCTTTACCTATGTTGGAAAAAAATAAAAATAAAGGAAAAGAGCCAAGATCATCTCGGCTCTTCTACTAAGGTACTTCTTAAGAAGGCATCACTCAAGTTTCCTCCCCACCGACACATTCAACACCCAACCAAACCCCTCAACCCAACGCAGGATTCAGTCCCTCAGAGGAAGGAGGAAGACACGAATGACGTCTCCTTCTTTTCCTTTCTGGTTTTGAACTTACTGCCCTCGTCACTGACTGATTCACCAAAGAGACTGGCGAGCAGTTCTGTTTGCTCCTAAAACTTCTGCTAAGAAAGGAATTTCTACAAGTTCATTGATTTCTAGACATTTTTGAGATTACCTACCTGTCTCCTTCTCAGAATCCTCCAATAAGCTTCATATCCCACTTGGAATGAAATCCCGAATTGTTTTCTAGGAAGACCTGCAAAGCCTACACATCCAGCCTGACTTTCCCCTAGCACTTCACACCCTGCCTTTTCCTGCCCCATTGTCTGCTCTGTACCAATCACACGAGCCTTTCCTCTGCTCCTACGATATGTCAAGCTCATCCTGGCAAAGGGCTCCTATACTTGCTCTTTCCTGGGGCAGGCTTCCACCCTGTCCTGCCATGGCTCACTCAGATCACTCAGGTATTTACTTAAATGTCAAACCATCAAAAAGACCTTCCCTGACCACTCTGTGGTAGGCAGAATAATGGCCCAAACAGATTCCCACATTCCTGATTCCTGAAATCTATGAATATATACCTTACATGGCAAAAGATCTTGGTGGTGTAAGTTAAGAATCTTGAGATGGAAGATTTTCCTGTATTATCCGGGTGGAGGGCCCAATGTAATCAGAGGGGTCCTTATAAAAGGGTATGTGTGGGCATCAAACTGGTCCCTGTACAAGGAGGGCAAGGAGAGTCCAAAGAAAGAGGCAGACCACTCCAGACTGGTGGTGACAGGGTTAATAAGCAAGGAAGCTTACATACAAGGCTTATCTTGGCAAGATGAGTAGATCACCGCATCCACGCACTGGAGTCTTAAAAGTTTATGTAGAGGCCTTAACTGAGTTCAGTCACACACACTACCCAGCTGGTCTCTCAACAACACATTGCCCTCTCAAGGCCATATCCTTGAAAGCGGCTTCCACTGTACGAACAGTGGGCAGAACACACATTCCAAGGACAGGAGAAGGCGTGAGGGGCCTCCGATTGCCCAGGTCCAGCTCACAGGTCAACCAGCAGCCACGTCCTCTCGATGACCTCCTCCAACAGTAAGAGCCAGAGAGAAATTTGAAGACACGAGGCAGCTGATTTTGAAGATGGAGGAAGGGAGCCAAGGAATGAAGCAACTTCTAGAAGCTGGAAAAAGCCAGGAAACAGATTTTGCCCTAGAACCTCCAGAAGGAAGGTTACCCTTCTAACACCTTGATTTTAGGCCAGTGAGTCTCATTTTGGAATTTTCACCCCCAGAATAGTAAGACAATAAAGTGTGTTGCTTCAAGCCACTAAATTTGTAGTTTGTGACAGCAGCCATAGGAAACTTAGGTAACTTATGTACACACCCTACAAAAAATAACTTCTCCCAACTCCCCATTTGGTTGCATTAACCCCTTACTCTAATTTTGTTCACAGCACTTACCACTGTTGAAAATCATATTACTTTCTCATCTCTTTCCTTATCTATCTCCTGCAGAATATAATTTGCTTTGTTCACTTCTGGATCTCACATAACTACAAGATTACCTGGAGAGAGTAGCCATCTTTGTTGAATAAATGAATGAATGAATGAATGAATGAGTAAATGAATACTTACTAAAACCAGACCCCCCTGAAACATAATTTGAATGCTTGTGGAGGTTGTGTGTGTGTGTGTGTGTGTGTGTGTGTGTGTACAGTAGTCAGAGTGGAGCCGAAGGAGTAGTAAATACTAATAGTGGTGGAAGTGAGGAATTTTGGAATTTGACCTATTTCTGTGATGGAGCAATGTCCCTGATGGATAATAGTTAAAATACATCAACATTTCAAGAAGGCTTTTGGCTAGACCCTATATGAAAATGTCCTCTGTATGGAAGTTCAGAATTGTTCTGGATTATGTTGTTACTATCATTTATATAACACCTTCTGCCCATAGGGCATTTACTATAGTTCAGTGTCTATGGATTGCATACTTTGAAGAATTTCCCCAAATTATATGACTAAAGAAGTCAATCCAGTTGTGATCAAAGTTGTAAAGAAAAATTAATCCCAGAAAAATTTAGGTCAGTATTTAAGCATTCAATTTGTAAACTAAAAAAATGGTTCCCATATGAAAAAAAGAATAAAGAAAAAAAAGAGAACTAAAAATCTGAGAATTTAATTGGTTTCAAAAATAGACCTTAAAGGAATTATGGGCCCAATTAGCAAATTGGATCTCAGTTGACATTTCTGTTTCCTGTGTGATGGTGTATTTATTTAACTACCTTCAGACGTTCCTTCTACTTGGGAAATAACAATTTTCTTTAAAATACTGATGATCTTTCAAAGACATAAAAGGATAATCTGTAACTTTCTTCAGTTTTATGTGCATCGTGTCACTGTTCTGGTCACCTCAAATGAATCCTGGTGCCATCAGTTAAATGAACCTGCTTCATTCCCTCGTTGTCATATGCTGCACAGTGTGTTCAGTGCTAGGGATTCAGAAGTGAAAAGCACAGACCCTGCTTTTAAGGATCTCACAAATAAAACAATAACAGTACAGTGTGATACAAATCAACCACAGAGTGTCGCCCAGCCCTGGGACAGTGGGAGAAAGAAGCGGGTAGTGGGAAGGGAATTGAATGAGCAAGGCTTTTTCTAAGAATTGGGAAGTTGGAGCTATGCTGGAAAGGGGGCGAGGAAAGGATTGCTGTGGGGAGATATTTAGGGAAGCCTGGGAAGAAGGGGCCCCCTGGCAGAACACTCTTCAACTTATACTTTTGATTTTTTTTTTTTTCTCTACTTAGGATACGTGGGGCTGGATTGTATTCTTTTCATATGATCTGTGTTAATATTCGAGTATCTGTAGGCACAGTTCATTCACTTTAAGTATTGTTAGCATTTTAGCATCTCAATAGGCCATATTTTATTTATCCTTTTCCTTATTTACAGACGTTTAAACTGTTTTAATTATTTTGTTTGCTTTCGCTGTTAGAAAACTGCTGCTGTAAACATTCTTGCTACCCCTCCTTATGCACATGTGTGAGAGATTTTATAGGCCAAGTGGAAATGTTGAGTTTTAGCATATGTAAAAATTCAAATTTACTGGATACTTCCACAATGTTTTCAAAAACGATTGTACCAATTCATGCTCTCCCCACTGGTATATTGTTTGCCCACACCTTCTCCAACAGCGCCATCTTTTTTATTCCAATGAGTGATAAATGGCATCTCATTTTTCTTTCAACTTGCTTAACTTTGGAAACTGGTGAAGCGGAATTCTTTTTCATATACCTGTTCATTCTTTTTTAACTTCTTTTGATAACATCTGCTTATGACTTTTACAGATTTTTCTACTTTTTTGCCTTTTTCTTATTGATTTACAGACATTTTAAAAAACTATACCCTGGATGTCAATCCAATCTTTACATATGCTACAAGCTCCTTCTCCTAGTCTGTTTTCACTTTTAAATGTTTCACTTTACTTTACTGTGATCTCTACATTTTACTTTATTTAGCCTTGCTCTTTGAAATGAGCCTGTATGATAAACTGTATATCCATGAAAGTTATGTCACTGGGAAACACACATCCATATTGCTTGGTCTCATTGTCAGAGAACTTTGTTAAAGGTTTAAATTATCTTTCTCATAACCAAACTTACTAAGTAGAAGTGCCTTTCTTAAAAGACGTCCATTTGGATCATGAATAAAGACATCCTAACACAGCATAAAATGATTTGGCTTAATGCCTCATCACTGTATTTTCAAAATGTATGTAGTTAAATTGTGCCTATTTATTTATACTAATTTTCAGGAACTCTTAATATTCTTTCTACTATGGGTATGTTCATTTTCAGCAGTTTAATGACATCTCCTGAAGAAAAACCATACTTATGTTTTTCTCAGGATATGACTAATTTTTGTTTTATGAATCCAAAAGGAACAAATTCCCACACTAAGCTGATTTTATTTACCATGTTAAAAAGTGGTTCTCTTAAAATGGCATCTATCAGGATTGGGTTCATTTTATTAACATTTAACTAATATATAGACCTGAAGATACCAAATTTATTATTATGTAAACAAAATGAAATAAAATGCTATCAGTTATATACAGCTTTAAATTTCCCCAGAAATGTCTACACCAATGATCCTAAAGACTACCTAAAAGAGTATGAGATCAGAAATTTCTACAGACCCTCCCCCAGAGAAGTAGACACAAGTTTAAATGCTACAGATTAATGAACATGAAATTCCACCTGTAGAATTGGTAAACAGACATCATAAATTCTCAATTACTCTCAGTATAAGGATAAAGCAAATCTACAGAAAATATTAATTTTCAGCCAGTATTTCAAACCTTATTCTACATTAATTCTGTTGCAAGAACTACTAGGAAGATGCAAACTCAGATAAGCAGGTGGACAGAAGGAATGAGTTTTGCTTTAAACATGCCAACTTCTTTCAAAAGTTCTTTTGAAGAGCAAAACACCCAAATGAAAGGAGTGAACTGGTGAGGGAGAGGTAAAGACCTCACAATGCACAGATAGGATCATTAGCTCCCCAGCCATCAAATTTTGAGGGTCAAGGAAAACAGCATTAAATAATTACACGTACATTTAGAATTGAAGAGCTAGTAAAGAACATGTGTGGGAGGGTTTGAACATTGAAGATTTGTACTTAAAACATAAAATAGGTATTATTTGTGGTGAGGTAAAGCCGAAGTGAAAAGAGGAGTGGGGCTGTAAGTTTCTTAAAACAACACAGTTAGGCAGACTCAACTTCTCAGGTTTTCTACCTGAAATGAATCTGTAATGACTTTTGATGACCTTTCCTCTGCAATCTTCTAGAGGTTTCTTCTCTAAATACCTCTTTCTTTCTCTGGGTTCCCTTTCCTCAAAATAACTAGCCACGGCAGGGGCATAAGCCACTGTAAAAATACACAGCCATTTCATTCTACTTTGAGGGACTCTCAGATTGCAAACGATAGAGAGGGAGTTGTGGAACAAGTCTGCCATAGGCCCACAATTGGGGGTTTGTCCTCTTGATGTTGGATAAGCTTCTTAGGCAGTCTACTGTGTGCCAGCCCTTGAGCTGATCCAGCCACCAAGTACATACAGAGTGTTATTCTGAGCAGGGCAGCGTACCAGCTCTGCAGTTAGACAGCTGTGGGTTTGAATCCTGGCCCCACCCCTTCCCTGGTAGTGGCCTGTGAGGATAGCTGGTGTCTCTGAGACTCTGTTTCCTTATCTGTGAATCTAGTGTGCACACACCTGCCTTTGTAGTGCAGAGAAAGAACGGTGAATGTTAAGTACCTGTGTGACAGAGAGAGCACGCCTGGAATCCAGTTCCAACCAATGGATGGAGAGCCCAGGGATCCATGTTCCAGATGTTTCTTCCATCCTTGAAGGCCGTGTATACAGACAGCATAACCATAAGATGGCGGAGGACTGCAGACTCCCATGGGGGCCTGTGAAAGCAAGAGACAAACATTGTTGTGCGAAGCTCCTGAGATTTTAGAGTTCATTTTTTACTGCAGAACTGGTTAGAAATGCAACCTGGGAACTGGTTAGAAATGCAAATTCTCAGGCTCTACCCCTTATCTGCAAACTGAGAAAATCTGGAGAGAGAGCCTAGGAACCCATTTTAACAAGCCCTCCAGGTGATTCTGATGCATTCTCAAGTTTGGGAACCACTGGCACAAACCATTCTAACTCAATCCAACACATAACATGTATCCAAGAAATGGTAGTTATTGTTGTTAGTAAGTTAAACCATGTGCAAAAAACTAGTTAATAAAACTAAGTAAAAACACTCCTGGCTACCTATATTCCTCACTACAAAATATGGGGGTCATATTTCATATATGGAATCTGATCCCCAATTAATATCTGCGCCTTCCCCTATTTGGAAATGAAGGTAGAACTGTTAAGATGATCAAGAAACCTAGGATGTGGTAATCCAGATGCTAAAGTCAAGTTCATGATTACAATTAAATTGATATGTGAGATTCATTGGTGAAGTTTAGAAATCAAATCCTCCAAATGTATAAATATTTCGTAATCAATTATGCAACATAACTGCAATTATCAAATAGTAACTGCATAAGAAAAGTTGCAGCTGTGTAGTGTTTCCAGAATTACATTTGTCTAATTTATACAACAAAGTGTATGGTGAGAGGGAGAGGAAGAGAGAGAGAGAGAGAGAGAGAGAGAAAGACTGGCTTTCTTTAATAAAATACTTAAATTTTAATTATAATGAGATGTATTACCATTTTGCCTTCTCACCTTTTCTTTGTTCATCAATGTCTGTTTAGATTTTGAAATTTTGTTTTGGTCCCATCCAAGGCTTTAGGAGCTGGAGTCACAAGCTTGTGATCCTCAAACAGAAAAGTACAGGCTTTACATGCCTAGACTGAGCCAGGAATATATCATACGATGACCTCAGAAAATTTGTAAATGGCCTAACATCTTTGCGTTATGTTGTACGGAGCCCAAGGTTTTACTCTAAGACAATAGTGCCCCACTTATCATGCCTAGCCTCATTAATTTGATGTGATAATCCATTTTTCTCTTGGAAGTGCTGCATAACATTTATTTATTTGTCCTAATTAAAGTGAATTAAATTTTATTTGAAGCAGCAAGCAGGGAGCTTTCCTGTAGATCAGCAAAATCACTTTTCTGAGGATATGGCTACTTGAGCATGCACAAGAGGAAAAAACAATGGAATTTTCCCCTCAAGGACTTTTTTCCTTTAAGAATTAGAGGACATCTTTGTACTCGTATTTGGAATGTTTGATGCTAACGGGAATTACAGTTTTTCTAGTTTGTCTGTGCTAAGGAATTTTGTCTTTTATAAAGTACCAGGCAGGCCATGACAGCTGCACTGCCACCATTATTCTCAAAACCTTGGAGGGAATCACCAACTAATGAGTGGATTTTTGTCAACTCCTTCAGTTCTGTTTTACTATTCCTTAAAAATTCACATTTACTCACCTTGGAGTTTTGTACCATCTGCAGAATCCATCCATCATTCATTTAACAAACATTTGTCCTCTCTTTAACTACTTTTTAATTTTATTTCCTATGCTCGTCCTTCCCCAGGTCATTCTGATATGTTTAATGTATACCTTTTTGTTTGTATTCTTGCAAAATGTGTGTCACTTCTGTATGCATGTATTTTTAGTGTTTTTAAATGACATTGTGTTATATATCTAATTTTCGTTCATACTGCTTTCACTCAGCACTATGTTTTAAATACAACTGTATCGCCATGTCGGCAGCCAGTCTGTTACTTCTAATTCTCCTATATTGATGATGGACTAGTTTTCTAGCTATTAGGTATAAAGGGTAGAACAACAAAATTCATGGTTCCTGTTTCCACAGAGCTTACATTTTAGCTGGGAGAACGTAATTTAAACAAATAACCACAGGCAGTATGGTAAAAGTGTTTGTCATTCATTTTTTCAATAAATATTTATCAAATGCCTTCCATATGCTAAATGCGATGTTAAGTGCTAGGGATAAAATAGAGAATGAGAGAGAAGAGATACCTGCCCTCATGAAGCTTACATTCCAGAGGATTAGACAAGTCTGATAGATCATGGTAAGGATTTAAGATCAATGGCAAATAATTCAATGGTTTTCTGCAACAGAGTGATAAGAAGTTTATATCTTTATTCCCGATTCAGTAGGAATAACGAATTGGAGGGGAGCATGACGGGATTCACAGAAAACACTTAGTAGGCTGTTGCAGTGACACAGTGGAAATGACAGTAGCTTCAATGGGGACAGTGGTAGTGGAACAGAAAAGAAAGAAGAGAATGACATGACATATGCTGAAGATAGAATAAACAGAATTTGTTGATGGACTAATTGTGAGGTGTGAGGAGGAATCCTGAAGTTTCCCTGGGCTTCTAATCTGAGAACTGAGATGGAGAAGACGGAGTGTGGGTTGAGTTTGGGGAGAAAAGCAAAGCCCTGTTTGAGTCATGACGCTTTTGCGGCATCTGAATAGAGCTCTCAAGCAGGCAGCTGGGTGTAAGAATCTGGTTCTCATAGAGAAGAGCTGTAGACTAAAGAGCATATTCAGGAGTCATCACATATAGGTGGTCTTTAAAATCATGAGGATGAATAAGAATGTAGTCACAGGCAAAAAAAAAGAGGGGGCGGGGCATTACAGAGCCCAAATGAATCCCAACACTTAGAGACTGGATGGAGGCGAAAGTCGGCAGGACAGGACAGAGGAGTGCTCAGGAAGGGTCCTGTGGCTGAGCCACTTGGATGCCGGTGTGGTTCCCTAACTAACGCCTTTAGCCAAAGCTGTTTTTGTGGAGAGACGGGGAATGATGCCTATATAGAACAGTAGGAAGAGTAAGTGGGAGGTAGGAATAAAGATGGTGTGAGCAGACAGAGCTTTAGTGAACTTGAGGATGAAGCAGACAGAATAAGGCAGGGCAATATCTGGAAGGGAATTTTGGATTTTACGAAAAAAGGACTTTTTAAGTGGGTGAGACTTGAGCATGATGAAAATGTGACATGACACGTAGGCACACAGGGATAAAGTTCCTGAGAGGCAGGAGGAGATGGAATCCAAGCCCAGGGATTGGATTGGATAGCATCCATCCCACACCTTTCTCTGAATGTTATTTCACTGACAAAATGAGATAAGAGGAGGAGCTAGGGTGAGAGCTCCATTCAAATAGGTTTCACAATGAGCAGAAGGGGCCTAACTCCTTGGAAAGTAATTGGTTCAAAAGTCATTCTCAAAGAAACCAGGCCTCAAAACAAGAAGATAGCCATAGAATTTGGCAGAGAATCTGATTTTTTATTGTCACAGGGCAAATTTGGGTTGTGGAGGAAGGCTGGCTGGTGGAAGAAAATTACTCTCTTCTGTCTGGGAACAGACCATAACAAGCTTTGACAGAAACCCAGCGAAATCGCGCAGCCTCTCCTTGAGTTTATCAAAGAGCTGAAAGCTCCCTCCTTTTTCCAGCTTAAGGAGGCAAACAGAGCAGAAGACAGATTCCCCAGGGTAAATAAAATTTAGGAATACCAAAATAAGTAGGCGGGAATGATAAACCAAATGGGTAGTGATCAGAAGATACACTAATACCTCTGAGCATCCAGTTGGGCACAGGCCAGGGTGACTCTCCCTCTGGAAGCTTATCTATAGTCTTGAGAGGACCTGCAACGAATTTTCTGCTCAGGCCTGGGGAAAGACCATACACAAATTAAACAGTATTTAGTAACAGTTAAAGGATAGGTGCGAACATACCTAAACATATTTATTCCTTTAAATCTTAGGCTAAAGAGTACAGACGTTTAATTGTCCTAGTCATAGTATTTCACAGTGTTTTGGCACTTTCTGAATTGACTTGTTATACATAGTAATAAATTGGTCGAATCACATCCTGTTTTGTATTTCAGATTTTGATGCCATGGAGATGTGCAGACTGTTGGTTCGTAAAGCCATAGTCCAGAGGCCGACACTGACTTGTGGGCAGCTACATGGTGGACAGAGATAAGCCGTCTCTGCAGGATTAGACTCTCAAACCCGAGGTTATAAAATGCATCACAGGTAATAGACAGAGGGGCAGTGTATTATGTGGTAAAGCATGCTAACTTTGGGAACTAGCCTGTTAGTGCTCACCTGCCACTAACCATGGTATAACACCGGGCAAGTGAGTAAACTCCCCAAATCATTTCATATGTAGCGTACCCATAGGTACTCGGGAATTTTTAAGGATTATCCTAGTTTTCAAATCCCTTGACCTGATATATTAATCAGGATTAGCTTGGTACCAAGTGACAGAAGCAGACCTCAAAGTGGCCTAAGTAAAAGGGGAGATTTACTGGTTCATATAACTGCAAAACTCTTGGCAGTCCACATAGTCCCTTTTGAGAAGTGGAAAGAGACCCCCCCACCTAGTGACCACGTGACTTAGCAAGCAATGGGAGCCTTTGTGTGAAAAAGAAGGAAGGAATGAAGAAAGGAAGAGAGGGAGGGAAGAACGGAGGGAGGAAGGAAGGAAGGAAGGGAGGCAGATGTTCCTTCCTCTAGGTAGATAAGGCATAGCTCAAAATGGATTTCGGCCCCCAGTTTTCCCTTTAGCTGGAACCCTCTGCAGTTCACAAATTGCTCTAAATTCAAGGGTAGTCTGGCATCAAGCCTTGCTGGATCTAGGGACTCAAACACTGTCATCAAAATACATTTACTCCAAAATACCACAGACTGGGCTTTAAAAAGACACTCATTTTCTCCCAGTTCTGGAAACTGACAGTCCAAGATTAAGGTTCTGACAAGAGTTTGGTTTCTGATGAGAGCTTTCTACATGGGCACGGGGGCTAGAGGGGGGAGGTGAGACAGAGAGAGGGACAGAGATAGAGAGACAGAAGCTCTCTGGTGTTTCATCTTATAAGGACACTAATCCCATCAGACCAGGGTCCCACCCTTAAAACTTCATTTGACCTTCATTACTTTCTTACTCCAAATACAGCCATACTGGTGTGAAGCCTTCAGTGTATGGATTTGGGGTGACATATTCAGTCCCTGATAACAGCCTGCCCTCCTTCTCCTACCTAAATTTTTCTTCCCCAATTATGACCTCTATTATCAATTTTTTAACTGCTGCATAATATTCTAAAATATGATTACCAGCGCCGATTAACTATTTAAAATAACACCATATTAATACATGTTTAAGTCATGTCTTATATTTTTTTTCCTGATTAAAGACAATTCTACTATGAAAATCTTTACACATGCATGCCTCTTTGTGCACAAAGGTGAATGTTTCTCGTGGGTAGATATCCAGAAGCCGAATGGCTGTGCCATAGAATATGCACATTAGCAACGTTAACAGATACTGCCCAATTGTCATCCATGCTGGCTGTCCCAATTATATTCTCACTAGTGATTTATGAGGCTGCTTGAACATCCTTGCCAACATGTGATATTATCAAACTCTAATATCAAACTTTGCCAATCTGATGAGTATAAAAAAATGGTATCTTATTATTTAAATGTGTATTTCCTTGATTAATGTGAAGTTGATTAATCTTCTGGGATATTTCTTGGCCAATTGCATTCCCTCCCTAGAAGTGCCTCTTTATGGGTTTTGCCCATTTTTTCTTATCAAATTGTTTATCATTATCTTACTCAATTTGCATGACTCTGTCATATATTCTATATGCTAATCCTTCGTTACTTATGTTGCAAGTATTTTCTCCCAATCTACTATTTGCCTTTTTACTTTATTTATTGTATATTTTGTCTTACAAAAGTTTTTACTGTGGAAAAGGTCAAAATTTTTTATTTTTTCCTTTTGAGGGTTTTGCTTTAATGCTCTAAAATGGCCTTTTCTGTTGCCAGATCATAACTGCATTCTCTTGCATGCTCATATAACTCTCTTATATTTTGGTTATATTTTCTTTTTACTTTTAGATCTTTAATTCATCCAGAATTTAGTTTCAAAAGTGGCGTGAGGTAGAAACTAACTGTTTTCCAAATGGATAGCCAGTTGCCCCAGTGCAGGAAGTTCACTCTTTCTGCTAGAAGCTCAAGCTCTAAGATGAGAAAACACTGCTGTATCTCACTGCTTCTGGTCCCAGCTCAAGAGGCAAATTAGCTGGTGTACACAGCTGTGCCCAGCACTCTCCAGAAGAACAGGCCCACACACCTGGAAACAAGGACCTCAGGGTGCATTCATTCTTCATGCGACAGACATAGGTTCTAAGTGATATTTTGTAGGTTAAACATTAAACCTGAACCAAGAGCTACCTTCAGCGTTGATGCCCCTCACAGGAAATCATCTTTTCTATAAATCCATCTGTCAACCCCTGTATTATCTCTTTCAAAATTAAGATTTTCCTCTAATGTAGTTTTTGAATGAGCACACATTTAAATTTAAACAAGTTGCTATGGGGATACGAAAGTCAATTTGGGGAACGTAATCAATAATGTTGTAAAGATTTTGTAGGGTATCCAATGGACACTTGTCTCATTAGGGAGACCACCTCAGGGATGATGTAGATGCCTGATCACTGCACTGTACACCTGAAGCTGAAGCTGAACAATGAATGCCAACTATAATTTTATATATATAAATATATACATATATATTTTATATTATATATAAATATATATATTATATTACATATTTTATATTATGTTTTATATTTTATATATGTTTTAAATATATATAAAATATAGATATATATATTTTTTTTTACAAGAAGTGGAGTACAGCATTAGGAATAGAGCGAGTGGAAATGTAACGGCTGTATGTGATGTCAGAGGGATAATGGATGGGGGGAGGGGGTTATCACTGTGTGAGGGATGTAAATGATAAATGTCTAACTAGTACATTGTTTTGTACACCTAAAACTAATTTAAAAAAATGTAAAAAACAACAACAAAAAAACAAGTTGCTAAAATTGTGTTGGGGAAGAAGATTCGCCATAACGTTACACGCAGTTTGAACCAGATTCTGTTGTGTTCAGTTAGTAGCAGCGTTAAACCCACATACCCCAAGGATGTTTTACACTTCCATGTTTTTCTCAAATGGGCTGAAGCAAGGAGCCAAATTAATATAACACGCTTCCTTTGCCTGACTGAGCGATGCAGCTGGTGGCTGGGTGTGAAAACCTGAGTTTGAATTCTGCCTCAGCCACGTCACAACAAGACTTTGGCCATGTTTTATTAATATCTGTTTGCCTTATTTGTTGAATCGGGATAATAAAAATACATATTAGAATCATTACAAAGAGTAAGTGGGTCAATACCCATAAAGCTCTTAGAAAAGTCTCCATCATGACAAGCAGTGTTAGGGGAAGTTTTCAGCCCCATAGGGCACTGCTTCTGTAATGTCCCACTTTTATCCATTTTAAAAACTTTGCATGTTTTCAGATTCACTTCTCTTTTCCATTAGCGCTACTTTCTTTCTTGGGCATTTTCAAAAATAGCCTTGTCCCAAATTCATCGTCAGAGAATGTTGGAAAATGTCTTTGTGGACAGTCAGGTGAGCAGAACACTGGATCCACACACCCGGTCTGATTCCACAGGAGTGGGAGTCTCGGTCATGGACTCTTTCCTCGTCACCCTGGGAGGCCAGCGCCAGTCCAGGCCTGCATCACGCCTACTCCCTCTTGAATCTTTGAGAGCACTCTTGCCACTTTTAGTGACTGAGGTCCTTTTTGTGAGAGACAATTTTCTAAGAGATTTCGGATATGTAATTTCAGATAAAAAGCTAATGCTCAGTATGACCGGGCTCACCTTGGTTCCCTGGGTCCCACTCATGGGCTCTTTACACATAGGCTGCCTCCCCATTAACCAACATTCTCACCAGACACCCTCATTTTATAGAACCCAGGCCTCAGTTCTCATTTGGGGGCTCCCCTGTGAAACCCACCCTGGGAGATGATCGGTTTGGAGAATAGTGTGCATGTTTTTGGCTCTCCCCTGATAAAATCCTTGCCACCCAAGAATGAGCATTAAGTACCCAGGGTCCCATAGTATGCCATATTAGGGGAGAACTAGAAGTGGAAAGATTAGTCAATGCAGATGGTGAGAATATGGGGGGCACTGCTCATTCTGGAGAAGTCCCAAGGCACAAGGACAGTACAGGGAAGTTTGTAAAAAAGGAAAGGATGGGCGACCCAGTGGAGGGAGAAGCATAGAGTAGTACAGACTAAAACATAGGGAAGAATTGCTGGAAGGAAGGGCCAATATTTGCATGATAACCAAGAATAAGAGGGGTGGGAAAGAAGGTGGATATAGTGCCTCAAATCTGGAAGGCAGCCCTTCTGATGTTGAGAGGGGCTAGATGTTCCATTATACTAAAGATAAGAAGTCCTAAAACAGGCTCATAAGCACTGTACAAATATTTATTGTGTAAAATAAAAATACAATGGTTTTATATGTTATGTATATGTTATATACATTCTATTCTACATATCTTATATACATATACATGTTATGTATAAATACATAAAGCAAATTAACAGACATAAAGGGAGAGATTAACAGTACACAATAATAGCAGGGGGCTTTAACAACCCACTTACATCAATGGACAGATAGATCATCCAGACAGAAAATCAACAAGGAAATGGCCTTAAACGACACATTAGAACAGATGAACTTAATAAATATATATAAAACATTCCATCCAAAGCCATTAGAATACACATTCTTTTCAAGAGCCCTTAGAATATTCTCCAGGATATATCACATGTTGAGCCACAAAACAAGTCTCAATAAATTTAAGAAGACTGAAACAATATCAAGCATCTTTTGGACTACAACACTATAAAACTAGAAATCAATAACAAGAAGAAAACAGGAAAAAACATAAACAAGTGGAAGCTAAACAACATGCCACTAAACATCCAATGGGTCAATGAAGAAATCAAATAATACATTGAGACAAATGACCATGAAAACATAACATTCCAAAATCTATGGGACACAGCAAAAGAAGTTCTAAGAGGGAAGTTTACAGTGACACAAACTACCTCAAGAAACAAGAAAAATCTCAAATAAACAGTCTAATCTTACACCTAAAGGAATTAGAAAAAGAACAAAGCCCAAAGAGAGTAGAAGAAAGGAAACAATAAAGAGCAGAGCAGAAATACATGAAATAGAGACTAAAATACAATTTAAAAAGTCAATAAACCAAAAGCTAGTTCTTTCAAAGATTAAACAACATTGACAAACTTTTAACCAGACTCATCAAAAAAGAGAGAGGGCCCCAAAAAGTAAAATCAGAAATAGAAGTTACAACTTGCAGTATAGAAATACAAAGGATCATAAGAGAATATAATATGAACAATTATACACCAACAAATTGGACAACCCAAAAGAAATGGGTAAATTCCTGGAAACATATAAAATCTTCTGAGACTGAATCAAGGAGAAACAAAAAACTTGAACAGATTACTAGTAACAAAATTCAATCACTAATCAAAAAAATTCCCCAAAAATGAAAGTCCAAGACAAGATGGCTTCACAAGTGAATTCTACCAAACATTTAAGGAATACTTATTATCCTTTTCAAACTATTCCAAGAAATTGAAGAGGGGAGAAAGCTTCCAAACTCATTCTATGGGGCCAGCATTACCTTGATACCAAAACCAGACAAAGACACTACAAAAACAAAATTACAGTCCAATATCCCCAATGAACATAGATGTAAAAATCCTCAATGAAATATTAGCAGAAATTCAACAATATGTTAAAAGGATCATACACCAAGATCAAGTGGAATTTATTCTAGGGATGCAAGGACGGTTCGGTATCTGCAAATCAAGGACATGCACTCAGTGGTTATCATGTAACTGATATAAAATGTGGCAGGTGTGGTTACTTAGTCACTCATGAAGCAAATATTTATTGCATTTGTAGGATTTGCCGGGCACTGTGCTAAATGCTAGGGATATAGTGGTAAATGAAAGTCAATTCCTGTCCTAATGAAGTTTACAACTGAGTGGCAGGAGACTAAACAAATAAACAAGTAAACACAGTAGGCCCTCAGTATCCATGGGGGATTGGTTCCAGGAACCACAGCAGACACCAAATTCTGGGGATGCTCAAGTCCCTTAGTCAGCCCTCTGTAGTGGGTTCAGCATCTGAGGATTCAAGCAACTATGAATCAAGAATATGTCAATCTGAGATTCAATATTGGTTGAATCCATGGTTGACTGAATCCTTGTATTCAGAACCCAAGGATATGGAGGGTTGACAGTATATACAAGATCACAGGGCAGTAAGGGCTGACATGAGGGAAAACAAAGCAAGGGGAATAGGACAGAGTATAATAGGTTGAGAGTTATAATTTTATACACAGTGGTCAGGGAGGCCTGACGTTTGAACAAAGACCTTAGGGAGGCGAGGGGGTAAGCGCTATGGATATCTGAGGAGACAGTGTTTCAGGAAGAGGCGAAGCAAGAGCCTGAGGCGGGATGTGAAGGAGGCAGTGAGGCCGAAGTGGAGTCAGTGACAATGGGGAGGAGAGGAGATGAGACCGGAAATGTAGGGGGGAGACATCATGATGTGGGCTTTGGTTTTTACTCTGAGGGAGGTGAGAAAGAAACCTTTAGATGGTTTTGAGCAGAGGAGTGTCATCATTTTATTGAAAAAGTTAAAGGATCATTCTAGCTGCTACTTTGGGACTAGATGGTGGGCCATAGAATACAATTAAGGTTTCATGAGGGAAGACTAATTATGAGGCGGTTGGGAAACTCCAGATGAAAATAGTGGGTGGTGGTTTGGACCTGTGTGATACTGGTGGACAAGAGAAGTGCTCCGATTCTGAATGTATTTTGAAGGTCGAGCTAACAGAATTTGCTGCCGAATTGAATGTGACAAATGGGAAAACAAAAGGAGTCAAGGATGACTCTCAGTTGTTTTGCCCAGAGCAGCACGACATTGTTATGCTATCAAGAAACACAATGTTGACAAGTAAAATCCCTTGCATCCGACTCACATCATCCAGTACGGAATTGGTAGGAACCTGAGAACACACGGCTCTCACTCCACCATTAGAGAATTAATACTGCCATACAACATTCTTATTACAGTTTATATGGTGTTTTGTAAGAAAAACAGTTCAACAGTTTACGAAACAAAACAAAAAAAAAAGTAACCAGATAAAAGTAATGTAATGACTAAGGAATTAAGCAAAAAGGGGAAAATATCCTTAAGGCAAAGGAATCTAGCCAAACTCTGTCAACGTTGGGCTGTAATAATTCAAAAATCGATGCTTCGATCCTGTTCAGAGGGTAGAGAAGGGTACAGTAATGGTGAGGTGGAGGTGAGGGTTAGGGACTTTCAAAAGTTTGCTTAAACAAGAAAAGGTTTTAAAAGGCTATTTGAAGAAAGGAAATGACTCAATTGCTTTGAGGCATGGAAAGAAAGGGAGAGGAACTATGAGGAAATCAACGTGTGTGCTTTTATAAGAGTCTTAATAATACAGTTCATGACACAATATTTCTTAAGAAAACAGATGTGTAGGTTTGCAATTCAAATGAAAAATGTAACATTCTAGTTTATATTAATAAGTACCTGGTTATGAATAAAGGTACTTTTTTAAGAGGTTTCACAGAGAAACTGACATCAATTGTTCCACTTCTCTTAAATTTGGGTGAAGTACAAATTAAGCACTCATAACTAGTGAATCATCTGAAACTTTTGGGAAGTACCAAAGAATGTTATTTATTTTTAAATGTAATATTTAAGCTCATTTCAACCTGAAATCTGAAAACAGACGTAAATCCACCTAGTTAAGAGTCATCATTGCTTTCTAGTGCTATTAACTACATACAGACTTGCCTACGTACAAAATCCAAAGTCAGGTTAAGACACTGGGAAACCATCTTTATATTTTATAATTATTTGTTTAGGGAAGTTTTGAGAGGATAATTTTATATTCAATGATGTTATTTTTTATATTGCATTAACAAATCTACTTTATATCCAAGCATATCATTTTTTTGAGTACTTTCATTGTCCACAATTATCCAGCCTACGTTTAGATGTTTAAAACAGCTGTTGTCTGTTTTAAAGTTTCAATGTGAAAGCAAACAAAATACCCTTAGTTGTCTCCATTTCTTTAGTTATAAAATTACTCTTAAATACACATTCATCATCAACAGCCTGGAAAAAGTCTTTCAGTTGATATCACTACAGTGTTTTCTCACATAATCTAAAAACTAGATTTGGAACAAACTGAAGCATAATTTTATATTTACGCATGGGCCAAAATAATTCCTTCTCCTAGCAGGCCTTCCACTATGTGGAAGCAAAGGCCTTAAAAATGGTTCTCAAAAAGTATATTTTACTTTTCATCATTCTTTCGGCCCAATAGTAAATTCCAAAGTGGTGCTTAATCATCTGGTTTATCTGGGTATGAAAAGTATAAATTACATTTAGGTAACTGCATTTTTTTAAACAAACTCATATCCACGCAGATACTTTTAAGTCTAAATGTCAGTAGGAGGGCCAATTAAAAGAAGTTATGTTGGAACAGAAAGATGAAAATAAGGTCAGAGACAGCCTTTGCTCTGTGTTACATAACTGAAGACTTGAAATGTAAAGAGCTTTTGTGGGGGAGGGATGGAGTTCTGGTTTACTTACATTTATTGTTCATTCATTACCTTCTTTCTAATCGACCATTCTCTTAGTTTCCCAAACAATAATTTGATATCAGAAGTGAATGGAGCCCAAGCTGCACTGTGGCACAGGGGAATGATTGTTACTCATGGAGAGGGCACCACCCGTGAAGCTATGCGTGGAGGGACAGACAGTAAATCACTGTTAGCACACACCAGCTTGCTGGGAGAGCACTCCTCCGAGATGCTCTTGCACTGTTCCCAGTGGATTCAAATTGCACTTTTATCTCCTTCCTTGGGTCTTTTAGCGTTATATTTCAATTCTTACTGCAGCTTATGTTCAAGCATCTTGTTTTGTAATTGTGGTATTTACTCATCACGTACATCTATAAACCCTTTCTTCCTCATTCAATAAACAAATCAGACACTGTATGTTGAAAGTCCTATGTGGTGGGACAGCCTAGATTTTGTGCATCTTTAACTATGGAATCTCAAAATAACTTTCTAGTGTTTTTCTTTCTTTCCCTTTTTAATTGGTCCTATCCCATCCAACAATCTATTTTTCCCCTATTTTTCCTACTTGAAAAAGTACTATTCCTTGAAAAAGAACTCACTGCTTTTACTAGTCCATCCCCTTTTATCTACCAAGCTCTTACTCTCTGCTAAGTGCTAGAGATAGAAATGAAAAGAGATGTATTCCTAGGACTCAAGAAGCTTCTAACAGGAAAGAGAAGCATTCAGCAAATAACTGCACTGAAAACTTAACTCTAGCTGTGATGTATGAACTAATTTGGCAGGGTCCTTTGCGAACACACGATGAAGGGGTATGATGTACTCTGGAGTATCAGGGAAGTCTTTCTGAGGAAAGGGTATTTAGGCTGAAATTTAACAGGTGAGTAGGCATTAGCCAGGTAAAGAGGTGAAAGGGGGAGACAACAGCGGTGCAGGCAGAAGCACATGGGCAGGCCTGGAGTTACAAAGGGGCGTGGAACTTTCCATAACTGCACTGCTGCAGAAGGAAGAAGGTAATGGGGACATGACAGAGAGATGAGACCAGATAGGCAAGAACCAGATCACACACAGCCTTGAAGGCCCTCTTCAGGTTTTGGGGATGCCAAGGTGTTGTAAGCAGGAGGGTATGTGATCAGCTACACATCTTCCAAAGATCCCTTTAGCTATAATTTGGAGAATGAATTGGAGGGCAAGAGTAAACAGGATACTATTTTTTGTTAATTTGGGGGAAAATACACCAAAGACATTGCCCTCTATTGGTTCTGGGTACATATGGTATATGTAAAAGTACAGAAAACAAACTATCAGGATGCACAGAAAGCTCATGGAGTGCTCCCTATGACAAAGTAGAGAGGAATGGGAAAGACATGGTGATTCTAAGGAAGTCAATCTTTATATGTCATGTTTTGTCGCTTGATAGAAAGACAGGAAACCAGTATCACATAATATTGGCAGTTGTTCATTCTGGATGGTGAAAATTGGGGTGTTACATTATTCTTTGGAAATGTCTGCATCTTTCTATTTCCTCAGGAGAAAAGAAAAGCTAATGGAGAAAGGTAAGAGGAGGACCCAAAGAGAGTGATGTGTGGCAGAAGGCAAGAGCAAACAGTATGTCCCAGAGGAAGGAGTGGTCATGTTCACAGTTGCTGAGAATTCAAATAGAACGAACACTTTAAAATGTCCACTGAATTTACTGTCATGGAGGTCACTGAAGACTAACCAAAGCTTTGTCAGCTGGGGACAGACGCCAGACAGGAGTGAGCCGGTGGGTGAAGAGGACGCAGCAATGGCCACTGGCAACACTGTGGGGGGGGCTACTCGCGGAGGAAGAGAAAGAGAGGGCAGCTTGAAAGGAACAGCGGATCCAAGAAGGGCTTGTTTCTAAGATGTGAGAGACTAAAACTTGTTTACATGCTGCTGGGGAGATGCAGGACAGGTGGACACCACAGGACAGAATTCCTGAGAACACGTAAATGAGAACAGGTGGAGGGAGTAGACTCCAACAGGAGGAGGGACACTGCCTCCACCGCAGAGAAGCTATGTGGGAAGTAATGAGTAAGAAGCAAAGAGTTCCCATCTGATAGACTGTGTTTTCAGGGAAGTAGGAGGCACAGAGGGTAAAATGTCTGGTTAAAGGGGAGAAAGAGACTGAGAAAGGGAAGATGACGATGACGCAGTGCTGAGGGTCCAACGGAGGTTGCTGGTAACTGAGTGTTCTGCCTGCCTAGGTGTGAACTTTAAGTCTTTTTCTAGCAAGTGTCAGCCGCCCAATGAAAGAGCAGAGAAGGCTGAGACTGATATAATTCAGGACTGGTTTTTAGTCAGATAGGTATAACCAAAATATGGAGGAATAAGGAAATTGACAGTGTTTGCTAGAGAAAGACAGTTAGTTCTGTGTTTTCCTGAAAATAAGACCTAACCAGAAAATAAGCCCTAGCATGATTTTTTTCAGGATGACATCCCTTGAACATAAGCCCTAATGCGTCTTTTGGAGCAAACCTTAATATAAGACCTGGTCTTATTTTCGGGGAAACACGGTATGAAGCTATGCTGGACAGAGAGGGGATGGATGGAGGGAGAATGGCAGGACCCATGGCTTGGCCGGCTTTATGAAATCAAAGGCAACGGGGTGCCTAAGCAAGCAAGCTGGAAGAAGAGGAAGTTGTGACTGGAGAGAGGGATGAAAGAGTGAGTGATTTAGAAGATGGAGTCTTTCCTGATAGTAAGGCTCAGCACGAATCCCTGGGGTAAGGAGCAGAGGGGAGGGAGGGATAAGGACAGTGTAGATGAGGAAGGTGAGAAACTGAGAGGCAGAGGGTTAGTGGTTAGGTGGATGCTAACAATTCCATGCACGGCAACAGGTGGTGGGTGTCATGCAGGGTCTCAGCTCTCGCTCCCCGCACCAGAACGCAGGATATGTGAGGCCAAAAAGGAACACCAACGGAGCGGAGCCATGGATAAGGGTTCATACCACTATATTCTCACTGGCAGCTGGGTTGGAGACACAGGAAGCAGGAGCCACACGATGAGCAATCCGCAGTTTGCTTCTCTGCCAACCAACTCAACCTCGTTCCCAGTGTAGCCACGGCAGTTATATTAGGGGCTAATAGCTAACCGGTAACAGCTGATGGCTACCCAGCCGCAGCAGATGGCCATCTGATTACAGCTGATGGTCATCTAATAACCGAGCCAGCACCTTTCCACATGAAGCCGAGAATCTGGAAACTGCTCTCTGGGACTCTGTCCCCACAGTGGGACAGTAAGCCTGGTGCGAAGTCTTTGAAAAATGGGGTAAAATTAGGTTTGTGGGTGATAGCACCAATTTATTTGTAGGGCACAGCCTTCAAAGGTCTGGGAGCTCATGAGAGAAAGAGAAATGGTCTGAGAAACAAGGACACTGACTTCACTTCCCAACCCTGGGATAAATGGGAGAGAGGGAAAATAAACAGCCCCGCCAAAAAAGGCTGGGGGAAAACAGTATTCTAGAACACAGCCAGGATTAATTGTGGTGGTGTTTCTCATCCCTGGCTACACACTAGAGTCATCTAGGGAGCTTTAAAAAAATATTCCAAGTCCCACCACAGACTAATACATCAGAATCTCGGAGCCATTGGTGCCATTTACAGGTCCCCAGTAATTCTGATGTGCAAATGGATTTTAAAACCCCTGATTTAAGGCCAGGAGGTGAAGGGCACTCTGTAGATAGAGATTTCCTGATCAGGACTGATCATGGTGTGAATGTACAAACTGCACTCTCTGAGTGTCCCCCAGGAACTCATACTCACAAGGAGTTGAGTGGTAAGCACTAACAGACCCTTCTCCCAAGTTCATGACTCCTTTTTGTCTTAGAGCTGAGATTCTGATCAAATACCTGCCTAGCTAAACGTGGTCTTTAAAAAGGATTCTGTGTGACGTTACCTTTTTATGTAATCTTCCTCCATACTTTTTCCAGGTGATGTGGAGGAAAGCAGGTGTTGTCATTTATTGCATTTATTGAAGAGGAGTTGTTAGGGGTAGCTCCCAGCACTAATACAAAGCAAGCCACCTCTTTCCTCTGTGTCTGACCCCAGTAAAATGTAGTGCTGGATTGACGGGAAAGATGACAGGCATGACCCTGATGCTAGTTAACTTTTACAGAGCAGTGCATGCGAGGCCCCAGACTTGTGCTTTACACTCACCATTTCATTTAATCCACACCATCCCAGGGAGTAGTACATGAAACCCCATTTACAGGTGAGCCCACGGGGACTCCAGAGAGACAAGTGACTTACCCAAGATCAACAGCTAGTAGGTTACACAACCACAGCTGGCCTCCAGAGACCAAGGCCTGCCTCCACTTCATGCTACTTAACTACAGAGCAGTCTAAGTTTCCCTCTAGTTTTAACACACTGTGATTCTTTAACTCCCATTGGCTTTCTTTCTCTGAAGGGACAGGGTAGATTGCAGACTTCAAAGGCTTTGGAGGGGTGGCAGTTTTACTGAGAAGTTAAGGCAGGCTTCTGGGAGTGAATCTGCAGTGCACAGAAGAGGAAATGACATCATGAGGTTTCCTCTGGTCACCTCCCCACAGGTGTTCCCCAGAGGGCTGGAAAGGTACAGAGCCACACAATAGCTGGCTTTTTTCCCCCCGGGCTCCAGAAGCCATCTCTCCCCTGGCAGGTGGACGTGTAATCTCACCTGGTCAGGACAATAGGCTTCTAATTGGATGGTGAGACTTCAGGATCCAGTAACTGCCAGGAAGATTCTGGGTGGTATTTCTTAGCTGTGCAAAAATTAACTCAAATTCTTTTCTTCTTGTATTCTATAATTTTAAATTAGGTAAATATAATCTTTCGCTTCTTGGCTCAGCCTTCCTGCAAATTAAACATGCAACTATTAATAATGAAAATAATTTCCCTTTAAAAACACATCCTGAAACTCGATGTGGGGCATTTGCAATATATCCATAAAGCAAACAAGACAGCTTAATTGTTTGTTTCTCCAAGGGAAGAAGCTAAACTCAGAATTAATTTGGCTCAGCCTGTGAAACAATTCGTTCGCTCTGCCTAATTCTGCCAATTAAAGAACTTTTCCCAAACACAATTAGCATGTAAATCAGCGGCAGAGAGCGAAAAAGGGGCCCCGGCGACCCGGACGGGGTGGAGATGCCGTTCGGAGAACCCTGAGGATCTTTTGGGTGCTCTGGGTCTCGGGTCCGCGCGGGGGGCGCACGGAGGAGCTCAGGCACGCAGCTCGCACTGGCCCTGCCATCACCTGGGCGTTAAATAGTGCAGCCGAGGATGGAGCCGTGCCGGCCCGCCAAGGCCCTTCCCCTGGTCCCGAACGAATTCGGTCGGGACCTCCGGGAGCCAACCCGCACCCGTGCGGCGAGACCGCGCACTCAAGTCCGCCGCGCTCCACTCCTCACCCCCTTCCCGGAGCCGGCTTCCAGAGCCGCGGGGACTGCGCGCGCGCGTAGGACCGCGCCCCCAACCATCCCTGATCTGTTGCTTTTTTGCTTGGGAAAGGTGGGGATAGCGGCCCCTGCTGGCAGCGCCGACAAACAGCAGACACTAACTTTCCCCTTTTACCATTTTCCCCACTTTTCCCAGGTGGGTTGAGGGGGAAGGGGGAAATGTATATATTATATATGTTATATATGTTGTATATATATTTCCCCTCTATATAGTGTTGTCGCTTGTGCATGTATTCTTCGTGAGTCCTCATGAACAGATGTCTGTACGTAACTTGAGTTCCCAGCAGGACTGGCAAAAAAGGGAACGCCACTTCTTAGTGGCCTCAGCCCCAATTGGGGAACGCGTACAGTTTCTAATGCATTTATTTGAGAGCACTGGGCGTAAAGAGGGACTGAGACCCCGATCTCCCTCCCAGTGCTTTTCTCGGTCGACCCCATGACTAGTAAATATTGCTTCGAGAACTGCTTGGCTGCCCGGTGTCACTTTCTTTAAAGACTGTGACTACGGCCCGCACCATCTGCGAAGCCCACTTGGGAGGCAGTGGCCAAGGCTCACAGTTGTTCGCGCGGAAAGCCGGCGCGGCCGGGAGCGCGCAGTGGCCGGGGGAGGGGGACTTGGTGTGGCCCGACCAGTTGCCATAAGCCTGTAAGAGCAAGGCTTTTCGGCGATTGAAAGTTCGAGCGCTGGAGGAAGGCTGTGCCTGCCATTCTTCATGTGATCATAACAATAGCGCCACGGAATACGCTGCGATTTACTTCTTCCATGCAGCTGTTGGATTCTCATTGGAATTGTCTGCGGCTTATTTCTGAAGTTTACTTATTTCTAAGAAGTCTACACACTTTCTAAATTTTAAAACAGATCGTCGTTAATAACACCGCTCTTTGTACTATGTATGGTTTATTTGCTTACCTAACATGCTTTATTAACGTGTTGGATGTGCGTTGACGAAGAGCCGTGTTCATATCTTCGAAGTGCATATTTAACCGCACCGGCTTCTATCCAATTCATCTGGGTGCGTGGAGCGTCCATCACTTCCGGAATCTACCTCTTGATACAGTAATTAGAAATTAGGAAGGCTCGCCGTTCACTTACCCTCATGCTTTAAAACTTTTCCATTTAAGAAAATCGATGAACAAATCCTTTCTTGTAACTCACTTCTGCACTACATCTATTTTTATTTATTTTTCTGATTTGGCAGGACTCAGCAATGCCGTCCGGGATTTTTTTTTTCTTTTTCCCTTGCTAGAGCAGATGCGGGGGTGGGGGGAGCAAGCGCTGGGCTGCAGCCCGAGTCGCCCCCGCGAGGACCTCCGCCCAGCACGCGGCGGGGCGGGGAATCGCGCTGGTAGGAAGCTTCGCTGGCCAGTCGGTCCAAGGCTCCACCTGCTGCCACACCACGTAAATTCTGTCTCTCCGCCTCGTTCACTCGCATTCACACACAAACACCACAGCTCTCCTTTGGGTCGGAGAAGGCGCCAGCCAAAGGAGGCGGGGTTGCAGGAGGAAGGTCCGCTGTGCGTAATCCAGTCCGGGACTTGGCTCCGCCCGGGAGCGGCGGCCTCTCTGGTGACAGAGGAGTAGTGAGCCGCACGGGGTGAGGCTGCAGCCAACTCCTCTCTCTGCGCACTCGGCTGCCCAGGCGCTCGGGACGCAGTAGCGGCGCTTCTCCCCGGGGCCGACCGCCCGCGATGCCCGCTTAGGAGCGGTGGCAGCGGCCAGCGTCGTCACACCCGCGGCACAGCGCTCCCGGTCGCAGAGCGGGGATAGTGGGTGCACCCCAGCCCCAGCCCCCACCCCGCCCCCCCACCCAGAAATGACTTGTTAATCGGCGCAGACACCACCGAAAGGGCTCACTGGAGTGGAATTCAAGTGGCATTTGGATTTGGAAAAGAGTTTCTTGAACATTTACTCCTACCTTGTTGGTTTTTTCTTTCTTTTTTCCTCTCCCCTTCTCGCCTGTTATTGGAGATGAATACAGAGCGTTTGCATCCCAGAAAGTAGTCGCCGCGACTGTTATCCCCAAAGAGACAAGCACACATGTAGGAATGACAAAGGCTTGCGAAGGAGAGCGCAGCTTGCGGCCCGAAGAGATCCCCTCGATAATGGATTACTAAATGGGATACACGCCGTACCAGCCTGCTCCGAGCCCCGGCCGCCTACCCGTCGATGCACCGAAAAGGTACGGCTGGGGCGCCCCGGCGCGCTCCACCTCCGGGGCGGCTCGGCTCCAGCCTGCGGGGCTTGGGGCCGCGGCCCGCACGCGCCGGCGGCTTTGTGGTTGCCTGCGTTTTATTTTGTCTCGTCTCTGTCTCCCGACCGTTGCCCGGCCCTGGGGGAGCAGTCGTGAGCCCAGCCCGCCGCTCCTCTCCGGCCTGAGTCCCAAAGACCGCCGGGCTCTGTGTTGCGGGCTTCTCCACCCGCGCCGCGCACACGCCCGGCGCCGCCCGGGACCGCGACCACGACCGCGCGGATGGCTGCCTGGCCGGGGATATGTGTGAAGGACCCGGGGCTCGTCCTCACTTTCAGGCCAGCAGGGAGTAGAAAGGCCCGAGAGGGTGGGATTCTTGGAAGTGCCTTGTCCTGGTGCAAAAGCAAGGGAAAAGGGTCTGCCCTCGAGGGCTAGAAGAGGTTGGGTAGAAGAGCGCTGTTTTCGCCCAGCACTAGCTTTGGGTTCTGGGGCGGGAGAAGGGGTTGCACCGAGACGGTGGGGAAGCGAAGCGAATCTTTTGTTGTCCGCACGGGGTCTGGGCTGGGCTCTGTGGAGTGCGGGAAACTTGTAATGGCCCTGGCACCCGCACGCCCTGCCACTTGGTGACATCCCTGTTACCGCGGCCGCTGGCACCAGAGGTTCCGGGCTTTGTTTTGTTTGCTCGAATGAGTGCCCAGGAGCGGTCTCCTCCCTGTGTCGCGCGGCACCCCCACCCTGGGTCCTATCCCTCGCTGCAACTCTCTCCTGGGTGTCGCGGACAGCATCCGTCGTGGCTGCTTCCCCCTCAAGCACGGAATCCTGCACTCCGGGGCTGGCGTGCGCTGTGACCTCCTCCAGAATCTACAAGGCCCCTTTCTGGAAAGGAGGTTCCGGGAGGTGTAAGGGTAGAAAGACCTGGAAAGGGATGGCCCAATGCTTGCTACCCAGTCAAGGGCTCTGCCCCGGCCCCCGTTTCTGGATGTCCGAACTACTCGTTGCGTCCTAGAGCGCTGCCTCGCGGGCAGCAGAGCGCTCGGGAGCAACCCGATAAAGCCCACCCACCCTGCATGACCATGCTGGGGTGGGAAGTGTCTCTTCTCCAGATTCTCCGCTTTTTCTCAGCTTCCCACTGTTGTACACGGTGCAAAGCGGGCTCCTGAGGTCCGCTGCTTCTTCCCACGACACGAGCGATACAGGGGGAGCCAGGGAGCTTGTGAGTGTCGGAAAAGGAAACAGGACTCCGCTGCCTTTCCCGCTCCCTCGCCGCCCCTCCGCCCAGCGCCTCCTCCTTTTCCAACACGGGTCACTCGACCAGGCGCTTCTGGAAAGTTTCTCTGAAAGCCGGGGGAAGAGGGGTATTGACAGGATTGGGGCTTTGCCTGTGCAGCCCGCGGGAATCCGAACCCCGAGGGAAGCCGGATGGAAGGCCCAGGGCGCGGCTAGGAGCGAGGCGCCCGCCCATCCGACAGTGGCGCCCCGCGGCCGCTTGGTTGGGGTCGCGGCGCTGCACTTGGTTGGACCAGTCTCTCATGCAATCAAGGAAGGGATGGGTTTGTGTGCCGGGGAAGGGGAAGTTCAGGATCAGGACTCAGGAGGCTGATGCGTCCCCTATGGCCAGCGGCTGCCGCGCGGGTGCATGTGGGCACCGGCCCGGGCTCGCTGGCTTCCAGGCACTACCTCCAACTGCAGCATCCCCAGGGTCCTGCGCCTCGCGCGGTTTTCCGGCCGGCGGGTGCCCAAGGAGGAGCCAAGCAGGTAGCCTGGCGTGCGGGGAGCAGGGTCGGAACCTCGGTCTTCACAGCCAAGGCAAGCACTTCCAGGGGCGGTCTCCGGCCTGCATTGCCGTGGGTAGCCCCGCCAGCCCTTCGGTGTCGGTCCTTGGTGAAAGGTGGCTGCTTTAGAGATGCGGTGGCCAGACACAGTCACGGTGGGACCGCTCTCTGCTTATGCTGGATGGAAATCACGTTGCTATTTAATGTGATCCATGAAAGGTTTAAAAACAAGGCGCGCACAACACACGCTTTCTCACACTTGTACGCACCGAACTTTCTTTGCCTCAAATCAGAAAGATGTTTAATCCAGTTGCAGTGTCCTGCCGGGGGTGGGGTGAGGGGGGTGGGGGGGAGGGGGGGAGGGTCTCAGGAAAATAGTTTAATGCCCCCCAGCGCTGGGATTTAAAGTCTTTTCCGAGTAGGAAGGTTGAGTGGCTTTGCCTTTCCTTTCTCTAGCCCTGATAATTGTGGGTTTTCCTTCCGACATACATCGTGGGCGTCCAGCCCATGGTCTGCCACTGATGGCAGGGGGAAGATTGTTGTTTCTGGAATGCATGAATCCTTTATGTTTTTTTCTCCCCAAAATAAAGATGCCTGTGCTCGATTCTGAATGAAAACATCTTACTTTTTTACACCTTATCCAAATGGCTACCAGAGGTCAAGATTGCAAGCATTCTGTATGGTTTTTTTTAATACCCTGTTTAGTCTGCATGGAGCAGTTTTATGATTTACAGTAAGCTTTGATTAGACTATTCCAGGCACCAAAGTTAATTATTAACCTAACCTTAAATACAGTGGCAGAACCGTGTCTCCACCTATTAACCCAAACTATCTGTTAAATAATAATTGCACTAACTATTTGAGTTTGGTTTACCTTTGCTTGTTTATATGTTAACTTTTATTTGAATCTTGAGTAACCGCCACTCTATTATTATTTTGGTTTTAGGACATTCTTGATTGAGGCACTTAGCAAACCAATCTGAAAGCAGAAAAGAATGAACATCAGATTTAAAACCTCATTTTTATGAATTTTTTTTTAACCTTGATATAAAAGAAGCATTCTAGTTCGTGTTTCTTTACAATGCTTGTGGGGTGACAGTCTCCCCAAAGTGGTGTATTTTGCAGTTATCACCATATAGCGATGGGCCACATTCTCAATAATGTATATAAGCCACGCATGCAAATGTTCTGCAGACACCCAAAATCATTATCTCAGGAGCCATCTGCTGAATATACTTATTGGATGAAACATCTAAGTTTAACTAGGTTAAAAATTCCTAAGAACCAGTGTAACAACTCAACTAAATGTCAAATGAATGAGTGAAAGAAATAGTGACACGTGGTTCACGTTTCTCCACTTACAGTGGATCCCCCCCCACCCACCCCACCCCCACAGCGGGGGGGGGAAAATCTATGCCTTCAAGTATCTGGTTATTATAAAGTGGCAGTAAGTGCAACTCTTTATTTACACACACACACGCACACACACACACACACACACTCACATACACACACATCCCTCAAGTTCTTTCAAAGTCTAGTGAATGCTTTTCCCCATCATTAACAAATATAGCCTTTGCATTTTGAGTAGGCAGATGACATTGCCAAGTGTACTGAATCAGAAGGATAGCAAGAATTAGAAAGTGTTACCTTCATTGAATAATAGTAAGACACCCATTTTAAAAACTTTCATTAAACTCAAAAGAAATAATCATGCTTTAGCAGCAAATGGTTAATCATACTCCCGTATGAAATGGGAAGAAAAATACTGTTTTGAACAAGGAAGTAAGTCATACTTTACTATGTGTATATAGTGGTTCAGCTCTTTTCCATGCAGGATAAGAGTGATGATGAGAAAAAGTTTTTTTTAGAACTAGAGGGCCAAGAGCTAATATATTCTCCCACCTTTTTTTTTTTTTTTTCAAAAAAATCACAGAACAAGCCAAACTAATTGCAAATGCTTTAATTAGGCATCTGCCATTTGCAGCAGTGTAAAGCCTAGGAAAGCCTGTATGTATCTCTGCGCTCCATACCTCCCCCCCACTCATCTTTAGGTTTAGACAATCTATTGTCCAACTCCCAGAGTGGGTGTTCCCTGGGTGCTCATGCTTCCCCAGGAAGGTGAATCCTGGAAGCATCCTGCAGAGCCCTCCCATATCAGTGCCCCTCACTCTCTTGGGGTGTCCTGGAGCCAAGTTATCACTGAGATATTTCTATTCCAGAGTGAAGGCTTTTCTCATCTGCCTCAAAACGTGCTGCAAGAGCAACTGAGCTATTCTCTGCTGGCCACCATGTGGTTGCCTCTTGGGGATATCCTAAGATGGGGAAAGTAGGGAGGCACTTAATCCCTTTGAAATGGGTAAATAAGATACACCACACAAACCTCAAGGGGAGGAGGGAGTTCAGGATACTTCTCAGCACAGGACTATTACACTATAGCATATACACTAGGGTATCTTGCTCTGTGAAGATGAGTTCTTACAAAACCTTTTTATTAGAATAATTCTAATTATACTAATGGAGCGTGTCCTGTAAAACTATCAATACTCTGATGTTTCCCCAATAACCTCTCCAGCCCATACCTCTCCTGGATTTCTCAAATTTCAAAGCCTACAAGGCAGATAGCTCGTTCTGGATCTGATAGACATCTCAAACTTATCAGGTTCAAAACACCTAATTCTGGCTCTTTCTCCCCCCACTATGCTTTTCCTAGAATCTTCTCTGCTTTGGTAGATGGCAATTCCGTCCTTTGAGTTGCTCAAACCTAAACTCACACACGTTATCCTTGCCTCTCCTCATTCTCCTGCCCACATCCATTCCAGCTGCACTGCTGCTGGCCCCTCCCTCAGAGAGCAAGCTTACTTCCTCCAGGTCTTCCACCTCTGTGACCCTCACATTGACCAGTCACTGTCCCTTCCTGCTGGTGATTGTAGCAGCCGCCCAGCAAGTCTCCCTGCTTTGCACTAGGCTTCCTTCAGTATCTTCTCAACTCTGCTGCCAAAGGGAGTTTTTTAAAAGCTAAGCTAGATCAGATCACTTCTGCTCAGAAGCTCTCCCACCTTATTCCAGTAAAAGCCAAAGTCCTTCCTGGCCTCTGCGGGCCCCCCACCAGTGATCTGCACTTGGGTCCCCACCTCTCTGACCTCCACTCATCCTTGGGGGGGTTTCGTGAATAGGCCAGGCGAATATGCCACAATCGCCCTCTGAAGTCCTTTACGCTTGGCTTTTCATGGTTAGGAAAAGGTTCTTTTCCCCAGATGGCTGTGTGATTTGCACCTCATATTCCTGAGATCTCGGTTCAAGTATGTCTTTTCTCAATGAAGCCTGTTCTGATCACCTATTTACTTCACCCTTTCCCCCAAAACTGCCTGCCCCCCTGGCCTGCCTCAGTTTTTTTCCTTAGCACTTTTCACAGGTTGTCAAACTATATGTGGTCCTCATTTATTTGCCTTCCGCTAGAACAATGCTGCGAGGATAGGCATTTATATGTTTTATTCACTGCGGTAGCTCTTGCACCTAAACTTGTGCCTGGCACATCCTAGGTATCTGCTGACAACCAAGTATCTGTTGAATGAACGAACAAATGAATGAACGGACAGTGAATCTTCTTACAAACAACTAGTCTTTATTTTATCTTTTTTCGGTCTGCTCATTTTTCTATATCATGTTTCCATCAAATGAGATACTTCTCTGCCTGAGTGAGTGTGTAACACTCTTCCATGTACATAGATGGCATGTGTCACGCATCATTAGTGGAGCAATCCCTGGGTTGTTTTCCCAGTCTTGGTAATGGACTGGAGCCTGCTCTTTCCCACACTCACACCCAGTCCCCTTCTGTGGCCAAGAGGACACATCTGTGGGACACCTGTTTGAAGCTGGAGGGAATCTGATTTAGGTAAAATCAACTTGCCAAGAAACTGACCTAAGAAGACAGCCAGCAGTTAGGGGATTGAGCTTTTGACCTTGGCCTCGTTTGTTCTGCATTCTAACCGCTGGCCACAGAATCTTCGTGCTTTTCTGGAGTTCACTGATCGTTTTTATAATTCAACTTTCTACCCACATAGCACGCCTGTTAACCCACATTTCTGCCCCGTACCAGCACAGTGGTGACTGTCGCTGAACATCCTGTACTTGGAGTCAGATGACATGCGCTCCAGACTCATCCTATCTCCGACGAGCCACTTAAGCTCTCTGAAGCTGCATTATTTTACATAAAAATTGTGACTAGTAAACCTATGCTTCCTCCCTTGCAAGATTGCTGGGAGAATACCATGCGATCAGGAATGTGGATGTATTTGGTAAAATATGAAATGCGCTCCGGAAATTTCAAGTTTGATGCTACTAACTTCTCCCTCCCCTTCCCAGACCCCAGGCCTAGGAGAGACCCTACCTCATTGTCTTCTAAAGCAGGAAAGAAAAAGCATACTTGGTTGATGTCATTTTAGTGTGAACTACATTATGAAATTAAATAAGATCCTCAAATTCATTGAAAACGCACAATCTACGTAGAGCATGGATTGCAGCCTTATTCGTCAAAACGGCAAAGGCGTCAAGTAAAGATTGCTTTCAATGTGACCATTACATCGGGCAAGGTCACAGGAGTGGCACTCTGCCAGGCATTACAAAGTAAGGGCATTGTTATCGCTCAGGTAAGCTCTAAATTAGTTTACAGCAAGGTACACAGTGCTGTGGAACAGACACGTCAGGCAACCGTCAGGCAACCGTGAGTCGTAGGAGAGAAGTTTTGACCTCTGCTGCAAAGATTACAGATTCGTAACATTTTGTGGCATGAAGTTTATAAACGTGGAGGGGCTGTCAGGGAAGGCAGTGGACCGCTTTGGAGGCAATGCAGAGGTCACACTTCTTCGGCAGGCACAGCACACTTGGATTTGCATCCCAGTTTTTGCCATTTACAAATAGGGTAACTTTGATCCAGTTGCTTACCTTCGCTGCCTCAGTTTCCACTTGTAAAATGCTAGGATGATGACCATCTTATAAGGTTGTTGAGAAGAGCAAGTAGGATAAAATCTGTAAAATTTGTAGCCCAGTGCCCGCCCGGCACACTATACACATTCATTGAAGGTGTTATTTTTATTTGGCTGACAGTAGTCATGGAGCATGCCCTGATGAGAGAATACAAAAGGAAATGGCCACACATCTGTAACATAAAGAGATGATGCAAAGGAAACCACGTTTGGACTAGAAATGACTATTCACACCGGCAGCTGGCCATAGTGTTGGGTTTTAAACAGAGAAGCATTTGAAAGAGTCATTTGCATGGGAAGAGTAGTCATGACCCTTTTTCTAACTTCTGAAGCTGAAATGTCACACCCAAAACAAGGAAGGAAAAAAACACTATACAAACAAAACAATAGCAAGCAGTGCAGGGCTTTACATCAAATAAGAGCCCAAAGGATAGTTGTTTTTAAAAAGAGGATAGGCTTCACTTAACTAACATTTTAAGACTAAAACACAATCTGTACCCGCTCAAGAATCTGAGATCACCCACATTTGGAATCTGAGAGCAGCCCCTAATGACTGTTCACGAATGAGTTGGATTGACCCCAAGCACCATACATACCTGTGACAAGAGAGACGCTTGGCTGCCCATCAATTCCTACAGGAGGCTGTCGCTGGGACTTCCGCAAGAGGGTCTTCATGGTGGCCATACACTTTCCAGGGTCGCTCTCCGCTGGCCACGCCTGAAGTCACTTTGGGAGAGCACGAATCTCCACGCAGAAGCAAACCATTACGCTCTCCCTCAAATATAGGAAATAGTTGGCTGACCCCAGTAGAGATGGATACACTGCCATACAACCTGAAATTTGATTGAAATGGTAGTCATGCAGGTTCTTATCAGTGAGAAGAATCCAACTTCTGAAAGGCATGGCAGAAAGGGCAGTAAATTCGTATTATCACTACATTCTCTGAAGGACTCCTGCACCCAGGAGAAATAGGAATCTCTGTATGGCTTAGAATTACAGTTATTTTCGTCTAGGAAACAAACAAACAAAAATTCCTCTTGAAATTTTGTTAGTGGAAAGAGAATATAAAGAGAGAAAAATAAATCAGCAATTAACATGCCAAAGGCTGAAGAGCCAGGTTCTTCTGAGCAGCAAGTGGGATGACGGCTGCTTTGAAAGTATTGTTAATAACAGACATTTGCACAAACAGCCTGTAGACCTGAGGCTTTCATTTAAGATGATTCAGCGCTTTCTAGTGGTTACCCACTAACCTATAATTGCCATCTGTAGAAAACTTAATACAAAGAATCCACGCCAATTAAAAAAACTTAGCAGAAGAATCTCTAAAATTGATGCTATTTACTCCTCTCTTATGCCTTCTGCCCTCCCACGTGTTTAAGACCAAGCCTTTGGCCACGATTTGATTTGAAGCATTTTTAGAACAGGAGCTGGCACTGAATACAATGGAAACGTGCCATTGGAAAATAAAGATTTTGGGGACTGAAACGAAATGAAGGATATATTAATTACGGTGTAAATGTTACATGAGACTTCCACAGAGGAGCTTTCTGTGATGACTCCATTCTTCTTTTTCTTATTCCTGAATCTTTTTTAAGGAGAGTATTCAATCTTTTCATTAATATTGCAGCGACTCCAGCACTTCCCCACTCCTCCCCCAGACTCTGACTGTCCTTGAATGAGGAAACTGAGAGAATACTGATTGAGCTGGTGAATGGAAATGTTCCTTTCCTGAAAATGGAATGCTTTATGAAAAATTGCATTCCACAAAAAACACTCAAACAATCCAACAACTGTCTCCTCCTTTTTACTCCAGAAAGCCACATGACTTCATTCACATATTTTGGTGTTTAAATGCATTTATTCTGAGGCTTCAAATAACCAGGTGGAAAGCCGCTCTATTAAACCTTTCATTATTCTAAAAACGTGAGCATCTGAGTTACTAAGAACATTCTCATCTCTGCATAGTGAGCGATAAATAGAAACCAAATTGTTTACAGCATTCTGAACTGTTGGCAGTTGGGTAGATTTTTGTAAGAAGAATACTTAATGGTTTTCCAGATGGATTCTGTGCTAATTCTTCTCGCATCATGAATGATGGCCCGAGCTACACACTGTCGCTGGGATGTTCATCTATTAATCATGGAGGCTGCTTTCTTATTCGGTTGCCATAGTTTCAGTGCCTCAGATAGTGTTGGGGTGTCTTGGGAAAGGTTTGAGATACTAGGGCTTGCAAGACTGGCAGTTATTTTGGCAGTTGCGGTGCTCTGAAAGAACTGAAAACCACTTCTCATCTAATTCAGTGTTGGATTAAAAGAGGCAACTTCTGAGAGTGTCTCTCTGGACCTTGTTATGTGCACAGCCAGCTGATATTTACTATAGGATTTGCCTCTTGCTCAGTCTTGCTGGTAAAAAAAAATTACAGTCCGGGGGCTGATGTCACTTTCATCTTTCAGCAAGAAAGCACAAGGGTGTGAACTCTTCGTTAAAGCTATTCATAAATGTGGAGGTAAATGAGGGCATTCATGACTTCGCTCAAAATTTCAGTTTCATAATTTGGTTTTGGCTCTGCAGATTGCTAAGTAAATAAAATGACCTCAGGAGTGTTGTACGCTGTGCTTGGGTATGGCTGTGTCAACATGGAGTGCTTTGCTTCAGGTTTCATTTTTTTAGGTTTGACACACGTTACTGAGGAGCTAGAGACCATCTTACTCGATTTTGTGACACTGGCCCCTACATAGGTCTGTTGCTTCGTCAGCTCCTGATTATGTGAGCATTTTGTTCCTTTCTGGAATTGTAGTATTTTGCTATTTTGTTTGTAGGTTTGTGACTTCGGGTTTGATTAGGAGAAGCTCTCCAGTTGTGTGTTTATTGTGGGATCTAGTCAAGAAAAGATTTAGAGAAGTAAATTGCTGCAAGACGGAGATACACACTCAGTGATTGATGTGCTTCTTGTGTGATGGAGAACACAAGCTTTCCTTTGTTAGGTAAAGTTGGCTTCCCATAACAGATACTACTGGTCCACTTCTTAGTGCTTTCGTTCCCATTTCTCAAGTGGACTCTCAAGGACTCCTACCAGTCTAAGCCAAGCCATTTAATGCCTTTGTAGATTAAAACATAAAATAAAACAATCTGACACTTGAAGCAAGCAGCACGCAGTTCGGGACCTGCAAGGCAGCAGATGAAACTCCAGGCAGATTCAGAAGTAGAAAACCTTGAATCCATTACAAATGGGCCTAATCTAGAAAATTAGTCACTTCTTTTCTTTTTCTTTCTTTCCTTTTTTTTTTTTTTTAACTAGAAAATGACTAGTTTTTATTTCTGGGTAAGCTTCAAAGCAGCCGTTTTATATTTCCCCATATCTAGCCTGCCAAAATGTTTGCTTAAAATCAACAAGCATTTTTAATGCACGTGCCTATTATACTGACCTCTCCCTTACCCAGCCACACTGAATGATTGATTTTCAAGGCCAATAATTTGAAGTAAATTAAAAGGATAACATGGCCTTAATTACTACTGGCTTCACCAGGCTTCTGGGCACCGGAATTCCTTGTGGAGAAACACTTTTAAGTGTCACAGCAGTTTTTGATCATGTGGTCTGGCTCACCCATAGGCTGCAATTATCCCCCCAGCACTTCTCCACCTCCCCCTCAGATAGCTCCGTGAAGCAGAGAAAACATGCATGTGTAAATTCAGTACTATGGACCCCTGATTATTTGGCAGGGTAAGAAAATAGGCCCTCCAAGTTTTATAGTCTTCTCATAAGCTGGTTGCTTAAAAAAAAAGAAGAGGGGCATTGGGGATGGGAGGACAGTGGGACTAATATTTCAGATCAGAAGCTTTCTGTGTTGGAAGAGTTCATGTGAATTCAGGAACAAGATTGTGATTACTCTTGGGTGTCAGACACGATACTGCACACGGCACCTTAAGAAACATAAGCAGGACTTTTGTGTGGATGTCACTCAAATACAATGTGACTTTAATTAACCTTAATTAATGATTTCTGATTACAGATTTTCTTTTATGCCTCCAAGGCACAAAGTGTACCTTGGTGGCACTTTCAGACAGCAGTGACTTGAGCATAATTCCATTATCTTGTCATGCACACCGCTCTGGGTTCTTACTATATGAAAAATGTGATGCTGTTAGCACTGGCAGAATGGTCACGGAAAGCACGAAGTATCACTTAGAGGACAGCTGAATGTTTTAAGTGATGCCGAATACTTTGAATCTGAAACATTTTTAATTTTAAAGTAATATACTTGTTCAAATAGCTGATATTTACTGGCTCCTAGCTGGATTTAAGGCCATTCCTTGTAAAGATTGAATGGGGCTTTGAGAGGTACACAAGTGCTTTTCAAATGAAAGCTACTGTATGTTGGGGGACAGTAAACCAAGTGGTATTTCCTTTACCCAAAAGTACCTCTGACCAAGTGTGAAAAATAATGACCAGTGGATACTGTAGCACTGGAGTTTAGTTCCTGTGTCATGAGTTTTAGAACAGCTATCAAGAAGCTGAATTATATTGTTAATGTACTATTTACATTTAAGTTTTAACTAGAGGGTCTAATAAAAGTTAGATGTAATGTATTAATGTCGACTTATGAATCAAATTTGTGTGAATAATCATTTTGCAGTTTATACAAAACTCTAATAAAGAGCAATAGTTGGGTGTAATTCGTGTTTATGAATTATCATTGCTATACTTTTACAATTAAGCTTACCAATCTATACGCATTTTAATGAGAAATTACCTTAATTAAATTGATGTTTAATATTTGCTGTACTGTGTTTTGGGGTAGTGATTATTTAAAATACTTTCCAAGATGGCTGTCCCACTGCATGAAATATGGTTTTCCTTTTAACAGAAATAAAGTCAACACAGTGGCATGACCCCCCCGTTTGCCCAGCCAAGAGGAGATGGGACTGGTGTCAAAAGTAGAAAGAACAGTTTCATATGTAGCCAAGAGAAAAGGTAGCAAACATCTTTCGGATACTATTCTCTTTTAAAGGGATGTTCAGAGGACAGGGCAAAGTTTTCTATTAAGAAGTCAACCTTTATCTACAAGGTGTTTCCTTTTGTTTGTGATGAGAGGAAGTTCAACATGTTGAATACGCTGATTAATTAATTCTCGTGGGATATCTTGAAGGGTGGAGCTTTCGTTTTCATATTTTGTCGTGTCCAGAACACAGACCTATTAATACTGCCCAAATATATCCTTTCCCAAGAATGAAAAGGACAACATAATTGCCTGTGCTGTTAGAAAACAGTCACATCCAGTTCTCCAGCAGATCCTACAACATGCCAGGTGTGCCAGAGAAGGCTTTGAAATGTTGTGAATAGCTTGACATTATCACATTGTTACTGAAATGCAAATTCTTCTGTGCAGAACTTGTAAAGGTTTTCAATGTAGGAGGACCATATCGTTCCTTGCTTGTTGTCAACCATACCTAGTTTTAACTACAGGGCTTGTTCTATAAAAGTAACCATAATCCATTTGTATATCCCATTGTTTCTGTTGCCTACATTTAAAGGGCAGACCCACCTTCCTGGGATGGCACCTTGGTGGGAGAGGGTAGATTGGCTTCCAGCAGGGAGGTGCTAACACAGGCTGTTCCACCTAGGAAGGAGTCTTGCTGAGTCCCACATCAGATTTAGAAATCACGCTTACTGATGATACAGCAACAGTATTTACAGTGTTATTATTAATAATAGACCTCATTTACAAAGTGCTTATAGTTTTCAAAGTGCATTTGTAAACATTGCCTCATTTACTATCATTATAACCTGGGTTAGGCAGGGCAGGTATTATTATACCCAATTTAAAGATGAGATAACTGAGGTTCAGAGAGGTCAAATAATTTGCCTAAGAGTGTAACTCTGGTAAGGCAGAGGGTTGGGACAAGGTCCCCAACCTTCTGAATCTGAGTTTTGTGCTTCTCCATGTAATTTCACTGTTTACTCAATACGTAATTAAAAAAAAATGATTACAGTCTTTCTACCATAGATATTCTCACATTATGCCTATTATGCAGATTGACTACTGACACAAAACAAGTTTAGAAGTAGTTTTCCAAGGCCTCCACCTGAGGTGTCAATGCAACTGGGACCTAAATTCCTGCTTCTCAGTGGAATGCCATTTCTGGACATCGTCTCCAGAGGCTCGTAGGGGTTAGTCGGTCATCTCAAAGGAGATCAAGTGAAAATTGGAGGCTGTTTTCATTTGGGATTCTAGTCCTGTTTTACAGTAGGGATAAAAATATACATTGGAAACTCTGAGCCTGGTTCAGGGTAGAACTGGAGGGCCAGGCGGTTGAGCCAGAAACTCTGGCAGGAATAGCCTTCCGGGACTTGAAACTTGTACCTATGAAACAGAAACATGTTTTTATCAAGGAATGAAGTGGATCATATGGCACAACATAAGTGGATCTTTCCTCTGACATAGTCATTGTCCTGTCTGGTCCACGTTACTAAGTGTAGTGAAAGCACCAGTTCAATTTAATTTAACAGATACACATTTTAGGTCTACTCTAAGGCCAGTTCTAGATACTGAAGAGACAACGAAGGCCTTGTTCAGAATTTATTAATGAACTGTGTACCCACTGTTGGCTGGACATTGGGCCCAGTTCTAAGCAAGGAGGGTAGATGTGTGAAAAATCACTATAGTGCAAGATCTGATGACTATGTCTCCAAAGCAGAGGGATGAATATGCTCAGGGCGGGAAGGGGCAGCTCTGTCCTGCTGGGAGGTCAGGCAGGCCTTTGGGTTGTGGGAGGCCGGGGCAGGAAGAGCAGTCAGGCTAAGGAAGGGAAGGGCAGGAGGAAAGGTCTAGAGACAGGACGACGGAGAATGAAGAACTTGGCCCCAGAGCAACTAGGGACCTTCCCCGAGACTGGAAATGCGTGTGGCAGCCCTGGGGACAGAAAGGGAGATTGAGGACAACCTGTGAGGGCTCTGCCCTGCTCTGGAGATGGGACCTGGAGGTGCAGGCAGTTGAAGCTTTTAAGCTAGAAGATGACATCATCAGATGTGTGTTTTAGAAATAAAAATCTGCTAGCACTGTGAGTGGAAAAAAAGAAATAGATTCTGGGTGTGTTTGCAAAGTACAGCTGTCAAGACTTAGGGACCAGTTGGTTGTGTTGGGTAAGGGAGTGGAAGGAGTAAAAAATGGTTCCAAGATGTCACATCTGGGGGGAGCTGAGTGGCTAGTGGGGGCAAAGGCCAAGACAGAAACCCAGGTTTACAGACAAAGTAGTTAACATTTAACAGCTATCACAAACCTCATTCAAATGACACATCATAGGCCAAACACCAAAGCCTTGGATCTAGTCCCACTGTGCTCACACCTACCTCTGTAAAATGAGAACGAAAAGATTTTAAAATGAAAGACTGTTTAAACTGTCACATTTGGTCTGGCAGCTGGGATCACTTTCTCCAACATCAAGGAGGTTAATACCATAACATGATGTGGACAGCATGAGGGAGACAGAAGCACCACCCAGGGCATCTATAAAAACTGGTTACAAACTGCAGGCGGCGCAAATGCTAAGGACTCATCTGTTTCCTATTTTTTTTATCATGCTGAACAATTTTACTTTATGCAAGTTTTTCAATTCTGAAATTACACCTACATGTGTTTGTCCCTCCTCTCTTACCCTCCCGACCCCTTGTTGGGCATATTTAGATAAGTGTTTATCTCTTAAGTTGCCTTGTGCAGCTGAAATGTTACAGATGACGTAATTCACAAAACACAAATAACACCTAAATTGTGTCGTATAACAGGACATTGTTAGCAGATAGCTAGGCCTTTTTTTGCTGCATTGTGCTAAAATTGAACGCTGCTTATATAGTGGGAAGAAAGAAATATGTTTAAGAATACTTAGGAAAAAAATCAATCTTCATTACATAGGTGATTGAGGTATCAACGGTTTTGTTTTATGGTTTCAACCTCTAGATAAGTATTGATATAGTATAGTTGTCCAATCAGTGCCTTTAATTGTTGAATATAACTAACATTTTTACTACTAAAAAGAATCCTAAAAAATGGATAGGGGTAAGCCCTTCACTTTGCAGTTTGCACTTTCAAGGGTTTCTAAATAAAACTTATAATGGGAAAGTTTTATTCTATCACGAAATAAAGTTTGATTTTATATTTTGAAAAGAGGTTGAAGAGCAGAAGTGAAACAAAGCAGGATTAGAAACATCACGTATCTTCAGGGAGCTTTAACAGATTGAGTTTCTGCAAAGGAGAAAACCTTTATGAAACTGTTTGCTTTGATGTCTTAGTATAAAGGCACGTTACAATTACACATTAAAGAATAATTTGTTTTTTTGTATTTATGTTGGGACACCATATCTGAGTTGGTGCTATAATGTTGAGAAACTGAACTATAGATTATTTCTCTATTGTGATATGTCAAATTATTGCACAAGATGTAGTGTCATTTTTTTCTAACTTGTAGGCTGCCCTCTAGTGTTACTTAATCTTAACACAACCACTTTTGTTTAGATCTCAGGAAAAGGTGAAAAAACAGTTTACAGAGAATCTTACCATCTAGTCAACAGGTAACCCAACCCAGCTAGACCCTGTCTCTGAATCGTGTTAAGAAGTATATAATAAACATGGTTTGAAAGGTTGTGAAGAAATTTAAATGTGCCCATTACCAAAGCTCTGATGGCACCGGGGGCAGACAGTACAGTGAGTCCCACTTAATTTCCACAGGATCTGAGATTTTAAGGGAAATGACATGACATATTACAAGACCACACAGGCTAACAGATATTAAGTTCCTAAGCATCTCATCAACACTATAACAAAATGATGTCATTCGAGGACCTGCTGTATTGTGTGGAAAAACACACACAATGATGGCTGCATTAAAGGTGAACGCCGAATATAAAGTGAAACTCCGGACAAGAAGTTATCCAATTAATTTCACTTATATTTTCTTTTGGGTGTGTGCAAAAGAGTGATATGTGACAAAATAAGTTCTGTCTGAATAAGTCTAAAAGACCTTCTTTAATAAGTTTCAATAAAAATTACAAGTGTCAAGAAAAATATTTCAACCACCATCAGGTGGAAGATGTTTGACCAGACAGCCTCAAAGTCTGTCGCATAATTAGCCCTCAAGGAAGAGTTCTCAAACTTCAGTACACTATCCAATTCCAAACCTTCAAAGAGTAAATTCCAGCACTTTATAATTTTCTGTAGATATTGAGCACACATGGTAGCCCAAACTGTGGCATTAAGTGCTTTCTGACAGTAGTGCCAATTCTGCTTTTTCTTGGATGAAGAGTAAACATACTCCAGAGTTTGCAGTAAGTGGAGAAAGTAAATTTCAGAGGTAGCTGTTTTTTGCATTACAATGCTGGCATTCTCGGTGGGTTACAAAGGTAAAAGTTATGAGGTTCCAACCTTCATCTCCTAGCAGCAGAGTGACTGACAGGCATTTGATAACAATGGTTAGTGGTGATTATGGTGATTTCCTTAAAGTTTTGAGACTAAGATCAGGAAGCACAACAGACAATGTGTGTGCAAGACACACAGAATGAAGCCAAGGGTCAAAATTACACTTGGAAGTTAACTTCTTTTCTTCTAGAGGGGTGACATGCTGGCAGTAGTTCAAAGTATGTGCTCAGGAATTTACTTTTCTATTGGCTGTGAAAGCTTGGGAAAGTTACTTACCCTCTCTGTGCGTCATTTTCCTCATCTGTAAAATGGGAATACTGATCGTGCCTACCTCATAAAGCGATTCTGATGACTAAATGAGACCACATGTACCAGAATGATACCTGGTACCACAGTACGCACTCAGTAAATTTCAGTTATTGCAATTTGACATCAAGTACTCCTAATAGAATTGGCTAAATTCAGTGTTTTGTGTCACCTGCTGTATGGTCTTTGGCATGTAGGTTGTCATGCAGGGACTGAGCTACCGCTCCCCGCACAAGAACGCAGGATATGGTGAGGCCAAAAAGGAACACCCACGGAGCCACAGATAGGGGGTTCATACCACTATAGTCTCACTGGCAGCTGGGTTGGAGACACAGGAAACAGGAGCCACACGATCCGCAATACGCCAGCCGCTTCTCTGCCACCCAACATCACTTGCTAACTGCAATCCACCCTTGCTAGCTTAGCCACAGCAGTTATATCAGTGGCTAATGGCTAACCAGTAGCAGCTGATGGCTAACCAGTTACAGCTGATGACCATCTACTACCCGAGCCAGCACCTTTCCACCTGAGGCTGAGAGCCTGGAAACCGCTCTCTGGGACTCTGTCCCCACATAGGTTAAAACTGAAAAGACAAGATTATAAGTGTCCAGATGAGTCTTTCTGCCTGCTTCTGTCTCTTTCTCCATGTTCTTTTGTGGGTCAGGGCATGGTTTAAAATAACTGATTTGACGAATCATTTTATTTTATTTAGGAAACAGTACATACCTACTATGTGCATTGAGCGATATGAGATCTTATTGGGTATTTCCAAAACATTAACTAAGGGTCTAGGTGAGATGACCAGTTTTTGCTCCAGCTTTAACCTGCCTCTGTTGGGTCTACTGCTCTGTGAAGAGCCTGTGTTCAGCAGGCTTATATCCAGACCCTGAACTATGCAGCCTTCCTATATACTCTGGGGACAGAGGATGTGGGAACGCTGAAGGAATAATACTGAGGTTTTTCTCACTTTTCTGTATGCAGTGTTTAGATTGCAGTTCATGTTATATTTGGAATCGTGATATTCAGAAATTTTCACTAACAAAGAGGGCCCAAGGATCTCTTAATATCTGACTCAAAACCAATGTATAAAATTTATTTTATACGACAAAACTAAGTTATAGGTAGGATTAACTACTTATACCTTCAAACTGAAAATGTCAAATTGATTCACTGGTTTTAACACTTGTTTCTCACACAATCGTAAGAGTCGTTGAACCACGAAACAGCAAAGTGAGTGGATTGGGAAGTAAATCCCTATTCCGACCCCTACTGCTCTGAGGTGTAATGAGAGGCAGGCAAGAAGCTGGGTGATTAAAAAAGAAACACAAGGACCAAACTGATCATTAGCTCCCAAGCAAACACAAGTTAATTCTGGCGCCATCCATCCCAAGTATGCAATCCACCAAAACCAGGAAATTGCTGGTCAGGAGTTGGGGAATGTGCTAACTGTAACAGTTAAGAACTTGGAGACTGGGTCCATCCGGAGATGGGTAATAGGAAGTGGGGCCCCGTCCTCCCCAGCGGCAGGGCGCTTTGTGTTCAGTTGGTATTCACCCAAACTCAGGACCATCTGACAGCTGTTTGGTGTTTCTTGTGAAATGGACTTGGGCCCTGGCCAGATGCTAGTGGACAGATGTTCACAACACAAAAAACCTTCATCAAAATAGGGGCTAATTGGCAGCCTCCTAATGATCTGAACAAATACAGCAGGAATGGGCTGGATCTGCTCAGGACCATTGAGAAAGGCCCAAGCCAGCCTCTCCGTCTTAGGGAGGAGGCCTTGTGAGGAAACGGAGCCTTCTCCATACTCGGGGATTGTTGGTTCCTGGGCTCCTTGACAGGGATATTTAGGGTTTGTTTTGTGTGTGTGTATGCTTGTCTATATACCTATGCTTAACAACTGAAAGTGGGCAAATCTTCAAGTGCAGGATTCTCTCCACAAATTTGGTTTCTATGCAGCTTTTGAATATCATAAAAATTACTACATATTACCTTCATGGGAACCCTCAAAAAGAATGTATGTGCTTCATTTCATACCTTTGGTTGTAACTGGTCAGTAATAGCTGCAGTGTAATTTTGTTCAAATAGTTTGGTTAAAATGGATTTGTTTAAAAAACTGTTAAAGTGAGCATTTGGGGGCAAACTGGTTTGACAATGCCCCATTCATAATTAGGTGGACTTGCTCCTACTTGTACAGGCTACAATTAACTGTCTTTGATTTCAACAGTTAAGCTGTCTTTTTAGTGCCTCGGGCACTTTTTGAGTAGAAATTCTCCAGAACCTCTCTTTTTTTCCTCTCTCAATTTTGCAAGTTGGGAACAAACTCTAATTCCTGGCTCATTACCAATAGAATGTATTACCCATCTAGAGACTGACAAATAAAGTTTTTCTAAGGCAGGGCATAGTTTTGTAATAGGTGACTTAGTCCATTTTTGACTGACGCTATACTGTTCATTGTTTGTTTTCCAGGGACTCAGAGAATATGCAGCTTAGCCCGAAGAACAGAGACGCTCCCTAACTCTTTAGGCCCTCTGCAGCCCCCACTCCAACCTGTGCTCATTCAAAGACTCCTTGTCCCCACCCCTTTCCAAGAAATCAAGATTTAAGAAAAACCCATCTCCACCCAGATATTTCTAAAACACGATCTCTAACCCAGCTAAAGAGGCTAGACACATTTTACTAGTCATTTCTATAGTTATTTATAAAAAAAAAAAAATTTTATAGATTTGGTTGAAGATGCCTCATGATGAGCGTGCAAGATTATCTTGCCGTGGTGCGTAGTGATCCTGGTTACAAGGGTCTTGGCCCCCTTCCCCCACCCCCAACATCTTACTCTCAGGATTTCTCGGGACCAATAATACACCCCCTCTTTCCCATTCTCTAGTGTGGCTCCTGCTCCCTTGAATGAAAGGCAGCTCCAACTAAAGGAGCTAGAATATGCCCAGCAACCAATGCCGGGGACTATTGAGACCATTGTTTGCTCCCAGCACTGTGGAGCCAGGGCTCATTTTACAGCACAGTGTGTTCTAGGAATTCCACTTCATCAGTACAACAGACCTTCTCTCATGCTTTCCTATTTTCCCCGTTTGCCGCTGTCACAGGCAGCGCCACACAGTCCTGCAGCAGGCAATTATAATTCACTTCTCTCCAAGGCTCCGCTCTCCCCCATCTGCACGGGACCACGAGGCATCCGCTGCCATAGTAAACAGACGCTAATGACACCGAGCATGGTCAGCCCAAGCAGTGGCGGTGACGGTGTGTTTAAGATTTAATCCCTTTGAGGGACTGAAGTTGGAGTTTAGACGTGGGTCTCCCTACAGTGGTTACAGGGAGGTTTCTAAGGAATTCAGCGAAAATGTCAAGCGCTTCAAGATAAATGAGGTGATTGTGTTTCAAGTGAACATATTAATTCAGGGTTCCCAATATAGTCACCCAAAATAGGCCTGACACAAAGTTATAGAATGTGTTACGTGAATATACAATATGTACTTAATTTTTTAATCTATAGTTTTCAAAGCAGTTTGCAAATTAGTAGTACTGGACCCATTTTCCAAATGGAGAAGTGTCCTCTGGGGACTCCCAAGCATTCCTGGGGCTGATGAATGCTCTCTCGAGTATAGCCCACTCCTCCTGGACCCTTGTCTGTGTAAGGAGATGCTTTCCCCTGGAAACAGGATCTACAGCATGGCTTATGTATCCCTACCTCTGATCCACAGAAAATTTTACATTTACTTTTTAACTTTCTAGTATATTTTGGCAATCATTGAATAAAAATGTTTTCATTTTTCTCCCATCTGGCAACATGCGGCACCATTTATGAAATAGTTTTCTGCTGGATTTTAAAACTGCCCCATTAATGACATTTCCTGTAAATAAGTGTGAGTGATTTCCCTCCCACCCTCCCAAATTTTAGAAGGTCTGGAGGGAACTCAATCTGTATGCAGGTTCGGCGGACACGTGTGACTTCCCCTCCCAGTAGAGAGGGCGCAGCGTCAGGCTCCGCCCAGGACGGACTCACCTGACTTGCTCCATGGCCTCCAGCCACTGTGCTGAGTGGGGAAGAGCATCATCCTGACGAGCCCAACCTCGGAGGACTTCATTTAGTACCAAATCATTAAATTGACCCAGAGGGTGACCAAGTGATTAGGGCAAGGCTTTTCAGAGCTCTTTCGTATGTACTGTCCTGTTCTCATAATGTGGTACAGTACCTGTCTTTGCTCTGGTTTGGAAAAAAGAGAGGAAACATGCTCCCCCTTGAATTAAAAGATAGTCAGTGTAAAGTTATGTATTCTTATCCTTTGCCCAAATATGGAGCTTTGTCATTTTCAGCTTGGCAAACTAAAACATGTTAAAAAGGACAGTTGGCTAAAAATCCTTTTTTTAAAAAAAAGAAATGTGAACCTCAGAGGAAGCCTTAGGCCATAGATACGGTCGTATTACACATTCTGGGAAATTTTAAATTGTAGGAACAAAGACCATGGCTTACCTTACAGTGCTCTCCAGGTGAATCAGTCACTCTCTGACTGGTGTCAGTGACATTTGGTGGGCAGTGGTTGGCATGCCTCCGTTTTTTGTTGTCACCATTTCCTCAGGTGAATGTAGATAATTGAGTCAGGCTCTATAGCCTGGATCCTGTGACAGACTCGCAGGAGAGTCTTTGTGGCGAACATCAGGCAGGTATTTTTAAAGCCTTACCCTAGCTGTCAGAAGGCTGACGGCTCCTGATGTTTTAAACTGTCAGTCCAGGCATTCTAATTCCTTAGTGGATTATTGATGATGTTGTTGTAGCATGTCTGCGTTTAATTGCAAACAGGAAACTGATAGAGCAACCTGGTTGTGATTACATCCTCTGAGATACCCATTCTATATGAATCCAATAATCCGGTCAAAAGTTAGGGACGGGAGGGAAACAGCTTCAGCAAATAAAATTCTGTGCACGCTGCAGAAGCCTGGGGCCTGGGTTCAAATCCAGAGTTCACCACTTACTAGCTGTGCGACCTCAGCAAACTCCCTGTGCCTCAGTTTCCTCTCTCTAAAATGGAACAGTTATAGTGTCTGCCTCGTTAGGGTTGCTGTGATGATTGCATTTGTCAATATGTGTAAATTGCTTTAAGGACCTGTTCTACAGGAAGGACTAAATACATGTTTCCTATTTTTACATTTTCTCCCCCTCCCCCAAATCTTCTATTCATATAAGCATGCTGATGAGGCATAAGCTGCAGTGTGTGTGTGTGTGTGTGTGTGTGTGTGTGTGTGTGTACACTAGAGAATGTCATGCAGAATTGATTCTACACTTGAACTGTAACATGGGCAAATTTGGCTTTTGTTGCCTACCTGGTCCATTTTGACACCTTCGATACACCCAAAGCCCCTGCTCTGTCACCTCTTCCTCCATCCTACTGCTCCAGATTTTCCCACCCATGTCCTCTTTGGTCATGGCCTGTGTCTCATCTAAGTGATGCTTTACGAATTCCATAGTGCCACTTACCTTTGATATCCCCAAGAACACAGACTATATACACTGACCTTCTTGGCATGGTTACTTGCTGAATAAGTTAATGGATGCTAATATTTAAAAACAGCTAATAACCCAAGACCTCTTTTGACAATGTTGGATCCCTGTCCTAAAGGGTGAGAACTGAAGCTATTTGGGAAACCGGGTTGCCAAAACCCTACCGTATCAGAATCTCCAGGGTTGAAGCCTGGGGATCTGTAGGAATCAAATGTCCTTTAGGTGAATGTGATGGTCTGTCCAATTCTGGAAGCCTCTGTCTTAATTACTCGTTCTGAGAATAACATTCCTCATGTGTGAGATGCTTAGAGAGCCAAGCTTTTCTCCCAAGCCTTTGGTGCAGACCAAGTGATGTCCTGTCTGTGCTCACACGGTGTGAAGCCGCAGGGAAACCTAAGGCGCTGCTCCTACTGTGGAAGCAGAGCTGCAGGGCGCTGTGGGAGATCGTGGGGCCACAGGGCCCAAGGTGTCCTCTGGGCCTGTGCTGAAAGGGCCTTGGGAAGCTGGTCTCGGGCGAACATCTCTGTCCCCTCACCTTTGCTTCTGCGGTGATTCAGTAAAGCCCGCTCAACGCCAGGTGTCAAGCCCGCCTGACGTGGGGCTCTGTGTATCACTAAGTAGTGTTAACATTAGCACTTTTAGAGTATTAGTTCACAGACCTGGTTTCAAATTCAAGAACTAAAAGGTGGAGTGATGGTGTCAGGTAACCTCAGAGAGGATCATTCTCTTAGTAATCTCTCCTTTCTTAAAATAATCCAGACAGTGCTGACAATGTGAAATTCATGACGAACTTTCAGTAGGTATCAGTAGATGTATTTATTTTCCTTTAAAAATAAAACCAAGGAGGCTTAGAAATAGTCATAAAAGGAAATATTATGGAAATTAACGACCTGAAATAATTGAGGGATATTTATAATATTTATGTTTTCAAATGACAATGGCTTACAATGTCTCTTAAAAAAAAATAGACTCTTTAACCACCGACCCCTTTCCATTCAAACCCTAAAGGGGTTCTGCAATTCCGTATTTTCTATTTGTACAGGGTTAGGATCCATCCCTGACTTAACCATGATCTTAAGATGCCCATTGAGAAGGCTCAGGAGCGATGGAACCAGTCACAGCCAACAGAGCATGTGTTGTCACCAGCCCCCAAAGTAGCGCGGCCCTTTGGCAGAGAGGTGTTTGTATAATAATAGTGCACGAATACTGGCTGAACATTCTGATTATTGTTTTTATACTATTAACAGTTCTGAAAAATTATAATTTAATGATATGGGGGAAACGCACATGAATTTTGCATAAACGGTACACTGCATTTCCCCGTTGCTAGAAAAGTACCCACATGGCACATTCTGTTAACAATAATTGGATATTTATGCCTCATTAGAAGGGTATATAATTTCTCACTTATAAATAAAATCACTTCTTTTCATGTCTCCAGTTTCCGTCTCTGTTTCCATTTTGTTTCTCTGGTCCGTGTTGGCATAGGTGAAAAGAAAATTCCTCATCCCCAATCAGAGGATGGGCAGCAGGGAGTGAGCCACTGAGGGCTATGCCAGAGCTATCCGCGTGCCGTCTCCCTATCCTTTTCCTCGCCTTCCCATGAGGGATTCGTGGTAGCCTAGTCTTCTCCAGAAGATAAACATAATCATCCAGATCTTTCGGCTTACTTCTCTTCAGGCTTTAGCCTCTGAATTCTGTTCTGGTATCTGAGATCTTCACATGCTATGGGATGATACAAAACAGAATTTATCCCATGACTAAGGCTAACCTTTCAGACTTCAAGAGAAAGTTGTATTTCTTGATTCAGCTTTCAAATGGTAGAGGCTTATAAAAGCAGCTCTTAGTAGGTTCTTGGCGGTATTAAGGGAGTTTAGTATGTGATTCTTTTCCCCCCCCTGATTTTCAGAGACACCTAAGAGATGATTTATCAGGTCCATTTTGTTGTTTGTTTATAATGATTTTGATTTTTACTTGATTCATTGAGAGCCTGAACTGGAAAGTGCTCATTTGGTCTTCCCATCGGTCAGCACTGAGAACCTTTAAATTAGCGGTTTAGGTACTGTATCTACAAGATCATGCTTTAGTTGATTGTACACTTCTTTCTAGATGTAAAAATTGCAGACAGAGAAGGCGGGGCCTGTCCCATTATTCCTTTAGTTTTCAAGGCAGCCTTCATGTAAGAACAGAGTTTAAAATGTTTTTGTATCTTGACAAAACCCTTTTCATTATCGATTATGGTTTACGGAGTGGAATTATGCAGAGCAGTACTGTGTTAAGGTGAATTGAAATCATCCAGGCAAAGAGAATAAAGTTGTCTTCTTATAGCTTCTGTTGACTGGATATAAGCTGTGGACAAGCCCGTTCGCTCCCTGGCCTCAGTTTTCCATTGAAAAGGAGGTTTTTGGTAAGATCTTAAAACCTTCCACCTGAAGAAGCCATATCAATGAAAAATGTATTATTTAAGCACAACAATAGCTTTTGCATGGCATACACCATTATATTTATAGACTATAAATTGAAAAGAGCCTTGAATGTAACACGAATACTGGGAGGCCTGTTTTATCATTGTTGACCATCAAAATCTCAGAGAGGTATTGGCAGCCCATGAGACCCTCCAGAACCTGCTTTCAAAGTTGTCTGTATAAAATGACATGCAGTTTCTGTCCTCCACAGCAGGAGCTTGAAACTTTCTTCCATACTCCCCAAAGCAAGTTTTCTGCTGTAAGGGTAACAAGAAATGTGATATTCATGGAAACGTACCATGGGCTCCGAGAACCACTGCTGAGCCAACTTGGACATGGCAGTTAAGTGGCCAGTGTCAGGAGTGTACCAGTCCTCCCTGGAAGCAAAAATTAAGGTCCATAAATCAAATATCAAGTAGGGAAAAGAAAGAAAGAAAAGAAAGCTGTCAAGGAGGGTGAAGGCGTTATAACTAGCCCTCGCTGTTCTGCAGTGTCCAGCTGTGTTGATACCCAGAGCTTTGGAACCAGTTCAAGACCCATCAACCTCAAACTAGACAATTAAGTTCCAGGGCTGCCAGACGTCCCCGTCTGCAGGTGTGAATGTAAGTGATAGGGAAGATGGTCTAACGCAATAACCATGATAGCGATGGGGCCAGAGTTTCCCCGAATAAAGGCCTGTCCAGGGATAAGGTTCAGCACTTTTGGAGATGGCATTAATTCATAGCCCCTAATAGCACTTTAGCGGCTCTCAAACAGTAGCTGACATACTGCAAGCTTCTGGGTAAGATATACTTTAATTAATAGTGCCGATCGTGTTCCCTCCCTATTTGCAGAATGCTTTACATTCACGGGTGTTGACTCAAGGGATCATTCAGCTTCTTTTATTAAGTACCAGATGTATAGCAGTTTACATCATTGGATTTTCTGCTCTGGTTTAGATCCAAAGACGTTATTAGCCAGACTTAATGCTTGTTTCTTAGTAATACTGTTATGAAATAAAAGCTTCTGTTGTAGAAGCTTCCTTAATAGACAAAACAAAGGCTTTTCCTTAATCAGTACATTACTTAAGAGATAGCAACAGTCAAGTAATGAGAAAAATTTCCCTTTGAAACACAGCCCTTTTTACCTTAAGAATATATAATATAAAAACTACTAATTTCTGATAATACACACACCCCCCCAAATTTGCTGGCATTTTATGAGTTAATTCTTAGGAGTTAATTTCATGTATTTGAATATTGAAAAATAAACAAATACAAACTGTGGTGTAAATATATCTGGAGGGTTTGGCCCATGCCTTGGCTTGGAATCCAATTTGGATGATCTGGAAGAAAAGGATCAAAGCAAATATTTCCATAAAGTTGAATATGAGGTTTTGCAGTAACATCAGTGCTATACCTTTTTAGGACATTCAGTACACATGCCCAGGAATTACCTACCATTTCTTTAACGCCGCTAGAATAAAAATGATAGGTGTTGTTTTTTTTTGTTTTGTTTTTTGGTTTTTGGGGTTTTTTTTAGGCTAAATTTTTTTAAAATCCTTTTAAAGTTTTTTCCTGGAGTGGCAGGAAAAATTGATTCAAAGTCAAAGAGTGAACAGGATGACTAAATGGAAATCAGGCAACAAACCTAAGGAAAAAAATAGGTTTGGAACTGAAAATAAATTGGACATGTAACACCTCTCCATTCTGTTCCCTTTTCTTTTTGTTTTTCATGAGAATCTATCTATATTTATGGAAATGTCAGTTGATTGCTTATCAGGCTGAAGCTTGTGTTTGCTCAGACTTGTGATAATGAGTAATAAAAAGAGGTGGGAATGGCTAACGTTCGAGGAGGAGGAGACAGAATCAGGGAAAATGGGTGGGCTCAGGGGACGTTCCGGATCTGAGTTTCGAAAGCTCTACATTCCCCATAGTGTTGTTACATTAATTGGAGGGGGGTTCAGATAGGATCCGTGTAATGAGTACGGGGTCTTTCCAGGCAGGCTCCAGGGAACAGCTCCCAGTAATTATCTGGTTACATTCTCATTGGTGGACCAGTGATCTAACGCCTCACTCCCAGAAGTGTGGCCCACCAACCAGCAGCATTAGCGTCATCTGGGAGCTTATTAGAAATGCAGATGCCCAGGCCCCACACCAGACCGACTGGAGGTGATTCTGCATTTTAAAAAGGTGATTGGTGTACATATGGACATGAGATATGAGGACACACGTAGAGTGTGGGATGCAAAAATGGGGCTGTCTTCGAAAAAGGAGGAACCAACTATTTTTAGATAGCTAGCTAACTACATTGTAGGGATGCGATGGTATTTATTGGTAGTTTATCTCTGAAGATGTAAAGCAATTCAGACTGTCTCAGGGAAGTAGTGAACTTGGACCCTGACATGACTTAACCTGTGGTGTCACGGGGAACCCAGTATTTGCCTAACAGCCTCAAGGCCACGTGGGCAAATGGAGCAGAGGTAAGAGAGGTGGGTAATAAGAAGAGTGACAGTAATAATCTCAGTGGCCTTTAGGATTATGGCTATGGTCTGGTTTCAGAGCTTTGACTCCGGTAAACCAAGACTCTGTCCTTGGTTTCTAGCACATACTCGTGATTGAAATGATTTATCATTTTATTAAAGCTTCTTAAATGCTTTACAGCCCTTTGAAAACAATCTTAATCATCATAACAGCCTGGTGAGTTAGCACGGTACTGTGTTCCCCTGATTCTAAAAGGCAGATGAGGATTTCTGCCATCGCCCCTGAGGATCTGATGGACAGCAGAACTGGATGGGGCCATGAAGATGGCAGGATGAAAAGACATCCCCCTCTTGAGAGCAGATTGCCGCCACATCTGAGTGGCATTTCCAAGCCCATGTGGAAAGACTTGCTCAGCCAGTGTCTCCAGTTACCCACTCTTGGGCTGCCGTTTTCCAGGGCAACCGAGCAGTATGTGACTAAGGTAGCATGTGAATAAGCCCTCCCATACTGTGTTTCCTCGAAAATAAGACCTAGCCGGACAATCAACTCTAATGCGTCGTTTGGAGCAAAAATTAATATAAGACCTTATATAATACAAGGCCGGGTCTTATATTGTAGTAAAGTAAAACTGGGTCTTATGTTAATTTTTGCTCCAAACGACACATTAGAGCTGATTGTCCAGCTAGGTCTTACTTTCGGGGAAACAGGGTAGTTTCCTGTAACGGTGGAGGGTGAGGCTGCAGATAAACCCTCTGCCACCTCACCTTTTTGTGCCAAAGTCTAAAAGCAATTAACACGACCTAGAGAAACAATGACTAGAAATGGTGACATCACAGAAATTACAAGTCTGTTTTTGTCTTTGTTACATTTTAATTCAATAATGATCTCAGTCCTGTTTGGCAGGCAGAATCCAATCTGAGAGTCATGGGAGGCCTCTTCTGAGAAATACACAAGGAAGGAAACTGCAAAGGAGATTGTGCCTGTCCTAGGCTCAGAAAAGAGGGTTGGGAAGGAGATTCCTCAGTAATCCCAGAAACCAACTCTGTTAGGGAAGGGCCACCCATTCTGACAGCAGTTGGAAGGCGTGCCTTCAACAGTAGTAAACCAGAAGTGGAAATACCTTACTGAAAGGACTATAGACCGTTGCCAGCTTTTCCAGTACATAAGTTATTTCCTGGAAACATTAGGGACCAAAGATAGTTCTTTTTTTCCTGTTTCTACCAAGGTTCATTTAATCTTCATGAGAAAGGCAGCAGAGAACACTGACTGCCATATAATCAAAGACCCAGCAAATGTTATTTTAAGAGCTGCCCCAAAGATGAAAGAATTTAATGAAGAAGTAAAGGAGAAGAGAGAACCTACGAAGGCCACCACGAGAGTGGAAAGGGTGAGTTTGGGCTTGAATGGAAACACCCTGGAGCCTTGATGAGAAGCACTGGGGCTGGACCACATTCCCTAAATGCAGGCTTGTCGTATCATATTGTCCCATTTACTGTTCTTTCTCTTCTTCCAGCACAAACTCATGTCAGCCTGTGGGAGGGGTATTTCTGCTACCTAATCTGGGTTACACAGCCCTGTGAGGTCCGGAAACTAGGCAGATTATAAACCTTTGGAGAAGATGTAATAGTTGTCACATGTTGATCAGTCCTGCCCACTATGAATTAAAAAAATTATATTCTTGGCCTTATTTAAAACTGTAACACGTCTAGAAGTTAAAGATAAACTTTGTTTTTATATTAGCAGGTATTTCTATATAGCTTAGGTTTCAAGAGTAATGAGAATTAATTCAGGAAGAGAAGAGTGTTTTCAGCAGAAACTAGACCAAGAGAAAAACAAAAGATTTAGACGCATAGGCAGTTTTGAAGACTACTTCAGAAAAGGTAGGAGTACATGGGTCTCAGGTGATAGAGAACCTCTCCTGAACTGTGTCATTTTGTTCATGTGCAACACGGGCGGGAGTGGGGTGGGGTGGGGGGCTTACTGAACCAAGGAGTCGTGTGAGAGTTTTCAAAAAAAAAAAAATTAGGTACAATTTAGTCAGTTAAGAAATAGAAAGGCAGCACTTCTCTGACTTAAAGGAATTCAATTATAGTCATAAAATAAAAACCAATCATCATCCCGTAATTGAAAGATGAAATTAACATCATCTTGAAATAGAAAAGCTAGTAATTTCTGAACTTAGTGGGGGGAAAGACCCTTACACTTTATGGTATGCTGCTTGGGCTTTGCGAGTATTCAAATAGACCTACAGTCACAGAATTTTAAGTGTCACAAATGGGAAATGATGCTGTACCCAAAATCACAGACACCACACAGACACCACCAGGGAAAGGGTTCAAGTGGCGCTGAAGCAGCCGCTTCTGGAAGTAAAGAAAGTGGTTGCCAGTCGAGGGAAAGGAAGATATAGAGAATTAACAAGTAGTCCTGAATAGAAGAGACTCTACTGCCCACGCTTTTTGCTCATTGTACCAATTCAGCCACAGACACTTCCTGTTTCTCCAAGCATGACACGGGAAACAGCTTTATTCATAGTTTAAAATAATGATAATCCCCACAAGTTCTGCCCTGATCTACACGTATCTGCAACTGGTCGATCTTCACTTTCAAAGAAATCCACATTCTTTTGGAATCTTAGTAGACTGTGCTAGTTTGCCTTTTTATTTGTAGATTTATTTATTTAGTTAGTTTCTTTATACAGTAGATGGATGGACCCGTTTTGCTTTTTTAAATTTCTTGTAGTCTAAGGTAAATGAGACAACAAAATTTTCGTGAACCCATATTAATGAAAGATAAAGGGACACTCAGGGCCCTTTAAAATGCTATCAAAAGTGGTACGTGTATGTAAAGAGGTTGGAGAGGGGTCTCCTGGGAGGAAATAAAACACAATAGAGCAATGAAGAGGAAAGGGCAAATGCTGAGTGTCCTTTAGAAGATACTGTATTTCCCAAAGCAGCGTCAGATCTCTGACTGATATAAACACCACAATATTGGTCAGTTCTGGTAGCAGCCTCATTGCGTGGTTCCTAGACCTTTACACAATTTGGTTAGCAAATACCAACTGTACAGGATATAAGAAATTATGATTTCATTCGCCCTATCCAAGTCTTAAAAATCCCACACCAACTCGTGTAACTCAAATGAAGAGGGGATATAAAGAGACTCTTAATTTTTGATGGCTCTCCAGAGTGCCCTCCCAGCAGCAGGGACGGAATCCTCGGAAAACATGGAGAAGAAAATGAATTGGCAAGCACCAATGCATTTACCAAGATATGACATGTGCTTCTCTACATGAGACTTCTTAACTGGATAAATAAAGCATCTTAAAGAACTTAAGGTTTTCTTCTGCCCTAGATGTTACCAAGTTCACGCTAACTATTAATTAGCATCTGAACTTGTGAGCTTGGTACTGACAAAATGAACTTGTGTGGGTGGCCTCTTAGCACCAAACAGGCACAGTAATTAACCCTTTCTTTAGTCATGTTAGTCTGGGGTTGTTGCCTTGAAAAACATTGCCTTCAAATGTCCTAGAATGCTAGCTATCATTTAAAAACTAAATAATAATAGTTTTGGGGACTCTACCCTCACCCTCCCCCACACACCATAGACATGATAGGACTTCTGAAAACAAACACAACAGGTTTAGATCAAAGACTTGCGGTATTAATTTAAATTCTGGTTTTGAACATGTAAAATGCACTGTCACTGTGATCATCACTAATTAGCATTTTGTGTAGCCAGGCCAGCCTGTGATTCAACGATTTTTCTGTTTACCCTCCCCTCAACCCCCACCATCATCACTGATCCGTATGAATGTTATCAAACATTTGCAGCCTGACAGAGACATGATCCAGATTTGCCTCCTTTATTTTGCCACAATTAGTATCAAGTGGGGCCGAACAACCTCCACTGTAAGTCACTTACGTTGTCATTAACATAATCATTAATATCATGATTGTGAGTTTTATTGTCTTGGGATGAATCGAGAGCTGTGACATCAGTTCAGCGATGCTAATGGAAAATATTATTTACACAAGACTTTTTCCTGTCTGCATTCAGCCATGCAGAAATAAACCGTCATCTAAGTGCCAAAAGATGCTGATCTGAAGTAGAACTTGTTGGCTCATATTGGTGCCAGTCCGAGGAGAGTAAACTGCTAAGGAAGACACAAGTGAAAAAGGATAGTTGGGGCCAAGTTTCTTTCTCTCTTCCTCCCTCTTGAAATTAGGTAGGTAACACATGCACATGCATACACACAACATCCGTCTGTGAAATAAAAGGGATGCATGATTACAAGCACACAGGGAATCTTGGGGCAAAACTCTAGTGCAACTTCATGCCCCATCCCCTTATCTTGACAAAGCATGGTTCTGATAGTGAAAGGTAAAGTGACACGGGCAAATGATGGGGAGTTCATTTCTTCTCAGTGTCAGAGTATGACAAGGGCCAGCCCGTTCCAGCAGAAGTGACTTGAGACAGAAACTATAGCCCGAAATCAAGGATCACTGTGGACAGCTGAAGCAGGAGTTATCCAGGGACAGAGACCGCCAACATGGTGGCGACAACACTCAGGAGGGGAGAGAAAATGGCCCCCGTGCGGCAGGGTAATGATGACAGAGTCCAGTTTGGCCTGCATTTACCATAACGCTTTTTCTAATCACCTACTTTAAAAGTGGTATTTGAAACGATTGTGAATGGAAAGCATGATAATGGATACTTTTCCCAATTAAAAAAATTCATCTAATATACTATGTATATCTTAGTTACAATAACTACATGCCCTGGAAACAAGGAGTTTATTTGAATCTTATGTCAGACCTCAAGAGAATATCAGACTAAGCATATTAAAAAATAGACCATTTACCTTACCAAAAAGTTACAGTGTAAGAAAAGGAGTTTTATAAAAATACAGTTTAGCACAAGAAAGTGAATAAGATGAAATGACCTTATAATTGAGGAAGACTTAACACAACAAACAACGAGATCAGAAAACTCTCAAGAACATTCACCACACGAAAGAGTAACCTGACAAAGCAATATAATGCATTCTGTATCTAGTGTCAAAGATACACGAAACAATTGATGTGACTGATGACCTAAGTAATTAAAATTTCATATAAAAATCAAGAGGTTAAGAAAGTCTAGGACAGAAGTAAAATAAGAACTAACATGTAAAGAATCTAGTCGTCAAAGGCCTGTAAATAACTTAATCTGAGCATCTACCACTGATGGAAATGGTGTTAACAATTCTAGTAGCGAAAATCAAGTGACGGAAGGAGACTCATCAGTTATTTTATGTTTGCGTGTGATTCGAGGGGCATTAATCAGGCACAAGTTAAAGAAAGGCCACACACGTCAGCATTAGAGGAATTAAGATGTGCAGCGATGAAAGGTACACAGGTACCATATTAGAATACTGGGAGCCGTTTCTGTGGAGTACAACCTAGGACGCGGAAGGCGGCTCTGCACACGGCCTAGCACAGCTGCCGGGGCAAGACGGGTCTTACAAGTAAGGACTATCAACGATTTGTCCTGTTCTCAGACTGCAAAACAGAATGCATTTCATAGCATGTCAGATTATGTGCATACTCAGTAGACTACAGATCTTTAACAGCCTTACAATTAGGAATATATGACATATATTCCAGGAAGGAAACCAAAAACTACAAAAGCAACCTCCTATCGCCTCCAGCTTTAGAAAGAACTACCACATAAAGCTTGCCCAGATCATCCCAGCTAAAACCCCTTTGTAAAAAGTTGTCTTGTGCAGAAGAAATGCTATTTGTTCCCTCTTCCAGAGGTGGGGGCATTGGGTTGTGGTGCATAAGGGTACAGTGTAGATGTAAAAATTGCACCTTCTATACAGACATGCGCCGCTTAATGATGGGGATACGTTTTGAGAAATGCGTCGGTTGGAGATTTCGTCATTGCGCAGACATCAGAAAGCACACTGACACACACCTAGATGGCACAGCCTACTTCACACCTAGGTTAGGTGGTATACCACCATCTTTTACGTGTGTGGTCTGTCGTTGACCAAAACATTGTTATGTGGCTTATGACTATACGATGAAGAAAAATTTGTTTGCTTGCAGAACACACAACTAAAAATGTTAGTTTCTTAGTTGCTATGAATGACTTCCATCAAAAAATACTGGCAACTCCAAGATTAATATAAGTACATGAGAAGCAGCTATTAAGTAGTATATTCTAATACATATATATATATATATATATATATATAGTATATATAATAGGGTAAATAAGGTAACAGACAAAAACATCACAAACTGTTATTGAAAGCAAAAACACATCTGACAACACTAACTGCAATTCTGTTCCTCTGAACAGAACTACCCTGAGAACTCAGGTAAAACGAGAGTGCTAGAAGGACTTTGGAAAACATGGACTAGGAAGGACCTGAAAGGGATTCATTATGCCAGCCTTCTGGGTGGTTCCACCTGCTGGAGGCTGACATCTCAGGACAGGACAGGGCATTGCATCCTGGTCATCCAATTAATTACTTGAGGACACCCACCCGTCATCGGGGGGGAAAAACTGAACTGCCTAGCAATGTTATTTTGAGGAAGATAAAATGTTTTTAAAGAATCAACAAATGCCTGTTACTAACATTGGAGAAAGCAAACTGAAACCACTGAGCCCAAGCAGATGGATAAGAGCTATAATACCTATTCATGTCTGAAGACAGCAGACTGTTATTGCTACCAAGAATTTGGTCTAAATTCTTAAGAGCAGATAAAAGAATTAAATGGTTCACTTATGTGACCTGACTGCATTTATTCCCCATATGCTTACTCATATATCTTTGTGGTTATTTATTATATCCTGTTACTATTTTTTTCCTTCTTTTCAAAATGTATTAAAATTCCTGTGGTAAGAATAGCACTACTGCTACTACTGCTAGCAAGTTATGGTAACCAACATTTACTTAGTGAGTGCTACTCTTTCACTTAATTTATGCAGCAACTCTAAGGGCACCCTTTACTATTTTCCCCATTTTTTAGTTAAATCAGTTGCGATTCTCAACAGTAAAGGAATTTTTCCCTAAGTCACACAACTGGAAAACAGTCCTGGGGATTCAAGCCCAGACTGGACTGATGCCAAAAGCCATGCTCTGGTCTCCCTGACCCTAAACACTGTCTCGCATGCAGGGCAATATGGAAGCACCAGGATATCCTCCTTGAAGGGGGTTAAGAACTGCTTTATTTGGGAAGTATCTGTGTGTCTTTCTCCAGAAGAACAGGCTGCCTCTCTGCAGACGGAGGTAGTGGACTAGATGTTCTCCTAGCTCTGTGATTCTGGTTTCTATTACCGCCCTAGCAAGAAATATATGTATTATGAATAGTACATGCTGTAGTTTCCTATGGACAGCTCTCTGGGAGTGTGTGTGTGTGTGTGTGTGTGTGTGTGTGTGTGTGTGTGTGTGTGTGTGTGTGGAGGGGGTGGGGAGGGGGGACATGCAGGGGTTGTTGCCAAAAGATTTCCATCAAAAACACACGAGTCAAAATACTTACCTCCTAACTGCTGTTGGAGCTGCTTCTAGCTAGGTAGGCGTTCCAAATTCCAAGCTGCTCTTATTATGGACTTGATTTTAAGGAACACCTATTCTTTTTTTTCACACATGCTAATACATTGTCCCTCTTGCCTCTCCTAATAGCCCATGAGTCTTAAATTTGGAGCCAGAAAAGTACGGCCTTTGTAAAGCACAAAAGAACACCAGTTTTGTGGGGTTTTTGTTTTTTTTAATCACACGAGGTCTGAATAAAAAGCTCCTCGACCATTCACAGGCTGCTTGCATTGTGCAGCTGTTCCCTGACTGCTGAGAACCTCTCCTTGCTCCCCGTCGCTGACAATGCAGTACCTGAAGGAGAAACACTGCACGCGGAGCTTACGCCGGAGTTGGAAGACCTGGGATTTTTGCCAGTGTCCTCTCTGAAAGACTGGGGGCCTTTTTTCTCCGTCAAACCCTGATAAGCATATTGCAGTTTGTTGTTGTTTTTTGTTGACTGCCTGCCAGCGCTTGTTTCACAATTTTATTGCAATGATGTCTTCCCAACATGCTGGCACTCAGGGACTTTTTTCTTTTCCTGTTTTGGTCCCACCAATGTGAAATGTACAGTGAGACTTTGATTGGTCATAGCCCACTCCCAGTTAGTAAGGCGGGTGTCACTGTGTGGACTGAGTTCCCAGGGCTCTGGCTCCCCAGGACAATGTCTCTTTCTTCACCAAACTGATGGTGAATATCTGGTCAGCCTCATCTATTTAAAACCAGCCAAGCAGGAATCCTAGTGCTGGGAGGGGATTCTTTTGTTTGTTTGTAAGTAAACAATGGACTCCCACTCTTCCTAACTAAAATTAAATTCTAATCACTCTTAAAATAATACCAAAGAACTAATCTAATTGCAATAGGAGGGCCGAGGGAGATGGCGACAAATTTACTGTGTTGGTTGCTGCTTCACCACTCTGTTTGAAGTGTTTTCTAAGTGATGATTCTAGAGAACATTTTTCTATCCAGAGGAAATTATTTTGTTCCTTACAGGTAGATAGAGCCGAGTGAACTAAAAGCCAGGTGGGCATCATTACCTGAAATCATTTCCTTTTGGGTAAATAGGATTGAGTTATTTGGGGTGGGCATTTAAAATTTTTTTTTCCCCCAGTATTTTTAAAAATGCCGAAAAACGAACAGGCTATGCAAAATTACTAGCATTATCTTCTTGCTTTAGAATGACATAAAGACCCTTGCTTTAAACAGTCTCAGTATAGGAAGATCTGTATTGAGGAAAAACGAAGGGAGTGGGCGTAATGTTTTACAAAATCATTTATAGGAGTCTCTGAAGCAGAAGCTCCATGCCTGTAGTTACAACATGACCTATTTAAACGCTGCACGTTTGTTGAAAGGTGCTGCATATTTCCAACTTCTCCCTCAGCTCAGCACGAGCCCTTCTGGAAAGAACAGGACGTCACCGTAACTGGGGATGCTTCACAGCTCCATCTGAACCCCAGCCAAGGGTCTGTTACTTATTATCTCCCTCAGGTTGACAGTAGCCTTCTTTCCTGCGGTTTACATTTCCATCTGATACTGGAAACATCATCAACCCAATTTTCTCGCATTTCTGACTGAATACAAGGTCAGTATAATTGTGATATTACCTTAATCACAGTTTCTATCGGTTCAAAATCCAAAGTCCACACGCCTGTCAAGAAGCTCCTGCTGCTCACTCATATATGCTCACAACCTACTTACGCCACCATGCCTTTTGCTCATCACTGCAATTTCGATTCATCTCCACCCAAATCCTTCCTGTCTTCTTCTCCCTCACCACGGTAAAGCCAACTTTGTGTTTATGCAGACGTGCACTTCTGCATTCCACTTGTTACGCAGCTTCCCTGTTTCTGGCCAGGTCAGTGACCTTAGGACTTGGGGGAGCTTCCGCCTCCCTGGCTGGGTAAAATTACCCCCATCGTCAAAAATCACTTCTCCTTCGCACTCTGTACTCAATTGTGCTCATTCTGTGCCATCACCAAGGCCACCCTCCTCTTTCAGGCCACCCTCGTCACCCCTCTCAACGCGTCTGTGGTTTGCTTTAGACCCTCATTTCTATAAAAGGATGTATACTTGTCCTATGCTAAGTGCTTTTCTCCTCCAGGCTGAGTGGCCTGATTTACATACATGCAGGGATGAGTAAGGCATTTCAAATGCTAGAAAGCTTAAAATGTGAATTTCCTCATTTGTTCTCTATTGAGTAATAATATCTCTGGTTAGGTTTTGGTAATCCTAGAAAGACCTTCTGTTGTAAAAGCATAAAGTCTTCATTTGTCCATTCAGTCATACAGTAACTATGTGTCTGATACAGGACTCGGCATTGGGTGTCTAGTAGTGAATAAAAAGGACATAATCCAAGGATTCACGGGGCTCACAGCCTAGTGGAGGCAGAAGGTAACTCAACCAGTAAGTACATTGCCCACGACAACTTGTAGTCTCTGACCTGAAGGGAAAGGACATGGTGACATGAAAACAAAGATCTCTGGTGAGGAGGGAGTGTCGGGAACCCACATACAAGGTCGGACAGTTAAGATGGCAAACCTGTTGCAACGGTGTTGCTAATCTTTTTTGACATCAGAGGGATTATTCATTATGAATTTGTACCAACTGGACAGTTAACCAAGTTTACTATTTGGAAGTGCTGAAAAGGCTGCGTGAACAAGTTAGACGAAAACGACCTGAACTTTTCTCCAACAATTCATGGCTCCTGCATCACGACAACGCACCAGCTCACACGGCACTGTCTGTGAGGGAGTTTTTAGACAGTAAACAAATAACTGGATTGGAACACCCTCCCTACTCATTGGCCCCCAGTGACTTCTTTCTTCACCCGAAGATAAAGGAAATAGTGAAAGGAAGACATTTTGATGACATTCAGGACATCAAGGGTAATACGACGACAGCTCGGATGGCCATTCCAGAAAAAGAGTTCCAAAATTGCTTTGAAGGGTGGACTAGGCGCTGGTGTCAGTGTATAGCTTCCCAAGGGGAGTACTGCGAATGTGACCAGAGTGATATTCAGCAATGAAATATGTAGCACTTTTTCTAGGATGAGTTCACAAACTTAATTGTCAGACCTCATACATAGATGGTCTGGTCACAGAAGGTCTCTCTAAGGAAGTAACATCTGAACTAATAAGACCTGCAGGAGGAGGAGGAGCCAGCCAGGGGAAGGGCTGTCTCCTTAGAGGGAACCTCCAGGCAAGGAGCTCTAGGGTACTTGAGGACCCAAGGACAGTCCAGCTGGAATGTGGTGAAGGAGGGAGCAGGATTCTCAGGAGCTGAGCTTGCAGGGCTGTGGGCCATGAGGGAAGTCTGCATGCTGTTCCAAGAGCCCAGAGAAGCAGTGAAGGGGAGTGACAAGATCTGATTTATGCTCTCTACACGTGAAGTTCAGCAAAACAGTGGTGGCCGCAGAGATGGAGAGAAGGGATTTCCACTTTTTAGGAAGCATCAACAGGGCTTGCTGAGATCAAGCCATTGGATTTGGTCACTAGTCATTGATGTGCTTTGTGAGAGCAGTGTTGGTGGACTTACAACATAGCTGTGAAGGGAAACATAGCTGTGGAGTGGATGGAGGTTTAGGAAGTAAATGTAGCTCGTGGCTGTGCTAACGTTGTAAGGTGTTAGGTAATGACGGAAGGACTTAGCCTTCAGGGGAAGAAGGGTGGGGAGAAAGGTTTGTTTGGAGAAGGGAGACTGGCCTGTTTATGGGCACGTCAGTGGGTAGGGTAGGGAGGGAATGAAACTACCAGAGAAGGGGCAACGAGATGGGTACCCTCTGGGGAGGTTGGAGAAAATGATCCCGAACACAGATGAAGGCGGGGTGAGCCCTGGACGCAGGTGGAGCGTGGAGGGAGTGAAGCCTGGAGGGGAGGAAGGAAAGGTGAAGGCTGATGATGGGCTCCTGGCCTTTGTTTTATCCACCGGGTAGGAAAGGAAGCCTCTGTCTAGAGAAGGGAGAGAGATTTTGGAGAGAGGAGTAAGGGTTTGGAATCCTAGCTGCCTCATCAATCCAGAGGGGCTGCTTTCGAGCAAGAGAAAGGGCTGAAGAGCAGTTAGCAGCTTTGCTGAATTTGTTTCGAAGCCCTTCCAAACAGCTAAGTACAATTTTCCCCAGCAGTGCTGCTTCACTCCAGAGAAAAATGTGCTGATGTACTTTGGAAAGATTTTCAATAACACGGGCTTTCTAAACAACTTTCAGTTTAACCAGGACATTATTCAACCAGAACCCCCCCGCCCCCAAGTATTCCAGTTAGTCCAAGTTTCACTGAAACATGTCAGCACTGAGAAATGCAGAAGGCAGCTAAGTAGGATAGGATAAAAGGCATCAGGAATCCCACGTCTGTGCACAGAGCAACAATGGCAGGTCTCAGAGGCTCACCGTTTCCAACCTGCCATCTCAAATGCATGGCAGTCTCGTGGGTTAAAAAAAGGGAAAACCAAGGAGGAAATCCGCAGCACAGAGTAGAAAGGCACTGCATTCACAGTATTCCAAGGCACGTGTGCGTTTATTTACTTGTACAGGGCATTTTGAAATGTTCACTTGGAAATTAACCAATGGCTTTGCAAAGTTTGAATGAACAGTTAAAGGAACTCAAATGGCCAAACCTGTACCACATAGGTGCATCATAGGAGTTATGTAAAAACAATCCTGTAAGAATGTGTGTGCTGCATACACACACAGGGCCAAGCGAAGGTATGTGAGCTGTTGGCAGAGGGCATGGAGAAACCTGATCCTGCACTTTGTAAATTATAAACTGTTTACACCTGTCATCTGTGTCTGGGTCTCAGCTAATGACACTTTTAACAATTGGCTTATGTGTGAGCGAGTGCTAAGAGCCGGGCTTTCAAAGCAACCACAGGCAAAGGCACTGCTGTTGATGCCCTCTGAAGTCTACAGGAAAATAACCAGCACAGTGCCAAAGTTGTGAGCGAGGACTTCCACCGCCGGGTGTAGGGTATTTTTAGAAGGGTGGCCCTTGAAAATGTCTCCAGTGGAACAAGAAGGCCTTTACAAGGTAGATGGGGCCTGGCCATGCGGTTATACCATCCAGAGGGAACCAAATACCTCGGACACACTAACCTCCAGGTCCCCCATTTCTCCAAACAGGAAGAGCCAATTGGAAAAGGCAAGATTTATTATATCGTATTAGAGTCACTGAGTCATGTCCACCTGGCCCACACAATTGTGACAGGAACTCTGTTCTTTTTAAAACTTTATTCCCCCATTTCCCCACTCCAGGCCCTCCCTATCCTTAGCCCCCACTCCCAACCTCTAGTCCAATGTCCTGCATGTAGGCACTTATTAAATGTTTAGCAAATTTAAGAGTTAGGAAATGACTGTGATCAGAGGGCAGTGTACATAGTAGTTAAGGTTGGGGGCTTTGGAGCCAGCTTGGCCAGGGATCAAATCCATGCTACCCTATTTAATTAGTGTGTGACCTTAGGAAGTCTCCTCACTTGTAAAATGGGCATAATAATAGGATGTATCTCAGTGTGTTGCGAAGATTAAATGAGTCATTATACACAGAGAGACAGATCTGAGCTTGGAGCTTGGTAAACACACAATAAAATGTTATTATTTTGCAAAAATAAATTCCTCTTGGGCAGAGGGAGCCCTTTAGAAAATACATCACCTAAAATAAAGGCAAGCAGGTATTTTTGGTCACCGGTTAAAAAAGATTCTACGACAAGTTTTGCATTTTCAGTAGCCTGTTTTTAAAGTAAAAATTTTAGATTAATATGGGTTTTTAGTATGAATCGCTTTTAAAGAAATTAAGTTAAGCTTCTAAAATATTTTTTCCTGTTTAAAAAAACAAAACAAAACAGATTCTGTTGCTTTTTAGAAACAAATCCACATCTGGGATGCCAAATTTCAGGCTTAATACCACATGGAACAGCTAAGTTATAATTTTTTAACCTCCCAGAACACACAGACTTCTGATGGGAATGCGGGAAAGGACATTTATCTTTTCAGCTGCATGAAAATGAAACCCATAATATTTTAGTGACTAAAAGAAAAATACATATTAAAAATGAAGACCATGTGTAACAGGGAGTGTCTATATAGCTACAATACTGGAACTTGTACAATCACCTACTGTACAGATTATGTCCTTTACCAATTACTGGAAGTACTAGTGCCTTTTATATTAGAATGAAAGTAAGGTAAACGTGGTGATTTTCAACGACACTTAAGATTTACAAGATTTCGTTCAAATGGATATATATGCAGCCATACTAAATTCTAACCACCTTCTGATGAGGAAAACAAAACACAGCACTCACAAAAACGGGGGCAGGGCGGGAAATACTGATTAAAATTGCTCACCTAATCCCTAGTTGTAGACCATACAGTAGCTCTTCTAGCTGTGTCTAAAGACACGACAATAACTGGTTGAAGTATAAAATATTTCGTTACTCGTTATTTATGCTAGGTTCTTTATCCACACTGACCAGATTCTTGTTGTCTCGTGTTAATGCCCGAGGTTAAGAACGCCCTCAGACACTGTACGAGTCCACCCAGTACCAGAACAGCCTTGGCTGATTATTATGCCAGTTTCATAATCAGAATCCATTAGTTCATTTAACACAGTCGGAGAAAAACTCATTTGTCTCCTTCAGCGTGTTGCACAAAGTGACACAGGGTCAGGCATTATCTGGTGCAGGGGGACAGTGAAATTAAAGTCCCTTGGTACCAGCCATTCACAGCAGTCGCATGGATGATTATCAGGCTGGATATAATTATAGAGGCACCGCAATCCCCCCCAATACACTGGCTATCTGCCTAGCACAAAGGTTTGGATCCTTAATTTGTTGTGGGCCAGAATACGCGTATCTACGAAGTAGCCATGCATTTTTGTGTACCATCGATTACAACTTGGATAAGCAACTGCTGCCATTTGCATTTTGGAGGCTTGGCAGCTATTAAGCGACTAAGCCTAGTTTTTGGACAGAAAGATAGGACGCAGGTCTTCAGAAAGGCTTTTAGTGGCAGAATGATGACACCTCTGCCAGGATCCTATCACAGGCTCATTAGCTGAGTGGATATTTGAGCCTAGTCAGTTTCAAAGATACACTCATACAAAGTCATCTGCTTCATTAAGCTAATTTACCTGAGCTGGCTTTCCTGATAACCAACTGCTTCTACAGTATCAGCTCCACGCTGTAAAGACAGATGAGGATGGGGTGGGGCGAGACGTACTGGTCAGCAGAGTACTGGGGTTTATGGGTTGTGCTTTCCTTTAATTGGGCACTTCCAGGAATCCACATGACATTCACAAGCAAGTGAGAAACACTGCAGGACGTTTATGAAGGCCTATTCCTCACTTTTGGTTTCAGAGGATGAAGGGGGAAAATGAGAACGATTGTGTGCTATGTTAAACACACCGAGAGTGGTATCCAATTGTTAAGAAAGGAAAAAGAAAGCGGTAGTAAGGGCTACACATGTGTTGATGAGCTGTTTAACCTCTAGTGATCTGGAGTTGCTTTATGATGAGATTTAGTTAAATGATATGACCTAAAGGAAGTTATATCTGCAGCTTATATTCTGCAAGAAGTTGTTAAAGAAAAATCTGTAGTTTTCCTTCCCCCATCCCTTTTCTGGTACTCTAGTTGCATCCTCGTTCGTTTTTAGTAAGCTTTTGCTGTGTGGTATTTAGACTTGAGTGTTATTAAATTAATGACACTTGAGTTGAACTTTGGCCTGTTAGAAAAATTAGTTGAGAGCTGTTTGGATGTTAAAATTTAATCTTATCTAAGGTTTTGTGGTCTCAGCGTTGACTTTAACTGAAAGTTCTTACTGATTTTCCCACCGTGCTGTTAATGCTGCCGAAGACTAATAATTAGACTTCACTACATAGAACCAACTGGCTTGACAAGGAGAAATGAAACAGCATATGGTACCTACCTAGCGCTTTCTCTTAGCACAGAGCTAGAACATCAGCTCTCAGGAGAGAGATGGATAAGAATTCCTTTTCCAACCTCATATATACTTTCATCTTTCATGGCCTATTGGGTATAAAAGATCACTTACTAAAAGTTCTTCAGTGAGAAATATTTCCCTACATGTAGTAAAAAAAAAAAACCACCCGTATATTTTCTTGCATTGAATCATTAGAAATAGTTTTATTTTTTTTAGCAAGCCCCAAATTAATTTTTTTAATTTGGCAATAATCATCTTTAAGCCATATTCAATTTTTCATTATCCAGCATTTTAGAAGATCCACCGCCACCCATTTTTAGGGCAGAAATGTTCAATTATTTAGTTCTGATGACAAAATGTTTAAAGCCTATTACGACTGAAGAATTAACCTGCTTGAATTGATATTTTGCTAGTAGGAGCTTTAAGTAACAATTTAAACTTCACTGTCAGGAGTACATAAAATAAATATCATCTTTTCACACCCAGGGGAATCTGGGCCAGCTACATCTTTCTCAGTTCTTATTTCATTGTCCATATAATTGAATAATATACCTACTCCAATGCAATATTGAGGTCACAGATTTAATAATACAGAACTTGGGGAATGCAAAATTTACTTTTCTCAAGATAACAATTTCTTCCAGGGGCTGGGTTTTACATGCATGTAAGCTATGCTTTCAGCAGTGTAACTACGTCAGGAATTTCATAGACTAAGGTGTTACAACACAAATACCGGCCTCTTAATGTTTCATGTATATTTCAAGAACCTGTATTTATAAATACAAATGCTGGCTCGGTCTGCTGTGTGTTCCCAGGGCCCGTGTACATTATAGGGTTTCTGAGGCTAGCTAGCACTAAGGCCTTTACAAAAGAAAGTCTGGTGCAATCTATGGTAACTGTTTCAAGGCTCCAATGCATTATGATGTGAACTATGTAAATAAATCTAAGCCTTTCTGGAAAAATTAAAACTTAAAATGTGTAGCATTTTTCTTATAGCACGTAGGTATTTGTGCTTTATTTTGCAGTTTGTTATTGACATATCCATCTCTCCCATAAATTGGAAATCCTCTGAGGACAGAGACTGTATATTCAATTATTCATTCATTGATCCATTTATTTATCCATCAAACATCTGTTACCCCTTGCCAGGTTCACTGTCTAGTGGTGTGGGCAGATTAGTAAACAAATAATGTCAATTTGATGGTTATGATAGAGCTCTTTCATGTGGAAAAAAGGAGGGACATTAGTGATTAACTGTCAGAGGGGATCAGGTAAGACCCCACAGAGGAGGTGATGTTTGAATAGTATCTTAAGGGAAGGGTAGGCATTCCCAAGGCAGAAAGAAGAATGGGAAAGAAAAGTGGGGTGGGGGTGGGGGAGGTAGCAATGGGCAAAGCATTGGGAAAAAACCCCAGCCCCAGAGAAGGATAGTGCAAGATACCAAGGTTCAAAAGGAGAGAAGAAAAGAAAGCCCAGGAAAATCCAGTAAGAGCCGTTCTTGCAAACTCTTCCAATTCAACTGATTTGTGAGAAATTGTCAACCTTGTTGTTAAGGGCAGTGGACTGAAACCCCAGTGTACATGGTTAATCCCGGGCAGCAGGCAGGAAAACCAAGGTGCTTGGGCAGGGCGCTCACCTAGGACCAGGTGAGAGGACACCAGAGAAGTTCTGAAGCGCTGCTTCCTTCCCGAGTTCTTGTACATCAGCCAGCCCTCACCTTTCTACCTGCCACAGTGCCTGAGACAGTGTCTTACTCGTCAACATAGACAATAAATGCTCAATTTAAATAGCTGAAAATAAATAGAAGTAACATCCATCCCCCTTGAGGTATCTGCAGTGTAGTTGGGAAGAGAGATACGAACCAAGTAGATAATGACTCACACCAGTGACCAGAAGCTGTTCCTCCTTTTAACATTGCAAATACAAATGCCATGTCGGTCTGCTGTGTGTTCCCAGGGCCCGTGTACATTATAGGGTTTCTGAGGCTAGCTAGCACTAAGGCCTTTAGAAAAGAAAGTCTGGCACAATCTATGGTAACTGTTTCAAGGCTCCAATGCTGAAAATAAACCCTCCCTCCTCTAAAAGGAGTAATTTAGATTTCCATGAAATTTTGGTCAAGCACCAAACTGCAGTTACTATCTTCTCAGAATGGCAACTATGCATAAGTGAAACAAAATGTAGGCAGCAACAGTGCAAGACATGGAAGGCTATGGTTGGGAAGTTCTGCAGAACGGGGAAAACTGAAACTATAAGGAGGAAGTATTCTTACAAAACAAGTGATCCAAAATTCAAAACGCTGAAATGTGAGGGTAATGCCAACTGCCAGCACAAAGGGCACTGAGAAAAAAAAATGGGAGCACACATTTATTAGATATGTCTTCATGGACTGGGGGCTTTTAATCCCAATAGCAACCATATGAAGTGAAAACATCATTATCTCACTTTACAGTCAAGACACTTGAGGCTTACGGGTATTAAATAACTAACCCAGGGCCACTTAACCACTACAGGAAGGAAACCCACTGGCATATCAGCTCCATGAAAGCAGACTTCCTCAGTGCCTAGCACATGTCCGGCATATAGTAGGTGCTCAATAAGTATTTTTCTGAAATGACCTAGACTTCAAAGCCTGCGTTTACAAAGTGGTCAGGATCAACTACATCACAGAGAAGATAAACTTTTGTACTTGCTCCTGGGATAAAGAATTGCCTAGATAGGCAAGGGGGCAGACGTTTGGTTGGGCGAACTGAACTATTAATAACATCAGTCAAAACAAGTAAGATAAGGAAAATAAAAGAGTCCAGAGATAGAAAAGCCGATAGGTCTTCACCCAAAATATTTTTTCTTGTGCTACTAGAAAAATGTTTTCATTGTCATTGAAACAATAGCTAAGACAAAGCGTAGAACATCTGACCCCTAAAGAACAGCTTCTAAAAATTAAGTATGTGTGTACACATAATAGTACACACATTCTATATAGGAGGTTAGGAACATGTGAAAATAAACGGTGATGTTGAAAGATGTCTTTAACCTTAACCGTAGCATTTGCTAGTCGAAACTGTAATTACCGTTGTGTTTTTGGTGGTGACTGCTCGTGATTCTTTTTAAAGGTCTGACAGCTGCCTTCCTGATATTTATGTGTTTCTTGTTAGGGAGCCCAAGATTCACAACTCTGAGCTTGTAATGAGGAAAAGAAGACAATACAAATAGCATGAAAAGAAGTATGAACTAGATATCGCCAGAGAGACAAATCACATATTCTATGCTGCTTTAATTGGAAAACAGTTCTTTCATGGGGTGACTTTCTCTTCAGCTGAGATAATTAAGTCTGGGCTGACACTGGTGACCAGCTACTGATGATATATAGTCAGTTACTAACAATGCAGCAATCAGTAATCAAAATTTGTATTTCCCAGGTTACCAGGGCACCGTTGGAGAGAAAGCCGTTTTGATAAGGCTGAGAGATAGGCCTCCCAACGCGGTGTTCACGTGGCATCTTGGTGGGTTAATTAGGTCTGCTTTACTTCAATTCTGTCATAGAAGAGAACACACCTATTTTCTGTGTTTACATTAAAAATACTTTGCAAGCCCCACACTGGAAAATAAGTTTCTGCGTGGGTCCCTGTGATTTTTAATGGATTAAATTATATTTGGTTAGTGGTTTGGCATGAGGGTAGGTGGGCACGAAATAAACTTAGATGTTTTAAAAGCCACTCCATGCGGCTGGCACATGTACAAGTTGTTTGAATCATGATTAATTATCCCTGGCTCGAGCTGACGGCACTGAAATGGAAGAGATTAGGATTGTAATTTGGATACCGTTTATGTTTCTATCAGTGCTTCCCGAACTTGTCTGCTCACAAGAATCGCCTGGGGATGTACTAAAAGCCCAGGTCACACCCACCCCCAATTAAGTCGCCATCTCTGGATGTGGGACACATGCATCCTTCATTTTTGAAGCTCTCAACGAGATTCCAATGTGCAGGCAAGTTTGGAGACGATTCATGTATACTCACACCATGATATATTTTTGCACTGAGCTCTGGACAGAGCAGCATATGCTGTCAGAGGACGGAAAAGAGAACACGTGTTCCAATGGGCAGCACTTGCCTCTAAGGCTCAAGTTGGAGTTGAAGCTGGAATCAGAAACTACTGTCCCCCATCCCAGTGAGAGACCTTGAACCCCAAGAAGAGCAGCATACTGTGGCCCACCTGGCGAGAGAAGCAACTTCTAAGTGGTTGAGATGGACTCTAGGGAAAAGGGGAATAAGAAATAAGGCTTTGCCCCCATTGCAGCAGCAGCACCTAGCTCAGTGTCTGTTGAGTAAGCAAGTGAAAAGAAAAGAAAGGAGGAGACAGTCACTTGTAGCTCACCTCCCAGAAAGGGGTGCGAGGATAGGATGAAGGATACTTTTCATCCATCATATACCGACACAGTGGGTACCTCTCCACTCTGCCCTCTTTGCTCTTCTGATGAACTCTTGCTTTCTGTCTACTTTAGTCAATATCCTTTCTTCTCCAGAAGCAGTCATTCTGGGATAGTCTAAGGTGACCACCCAGAAGAGAACAACACTCATTCCACTTCGAAAAAGTGGGACATCCTTTGGGGATGCTTCAGAAGCGGCCTTTCGCACTCCTTTGCCCTGGGACGTGATCACCAAGAAAGGGCAGTGACATAGAGAACACGGGGGCAAGAGCTTGTCCAGGAATGAACATGCAGACAGAGGGGGAAAAGGTTCCTGTGCACAGCACTGGAATCTTGCGAACGGAAAAGAAAATAAAAAACACAAAGGGTATTTGTTTTGTGCTCATCTGATTCTTTGTATCTGACTTCACTGCACCCTGCTTTTCTGAGTTTGTTATATTTTTATTTGACAGCTAATAAGTTAGGCAGCCATTCATGTGGCATGCCAGCGGGTTTATAGTGTAAACTACCAGCCACCATAGAGCTCCAGCTGCATTACAGATAAAACTCAAGTTATCACGACTGACACTGTGATGCCTATAAACTTCCCTCACTCACGTCCTGTATTCCAGAACATTATCACTGGCTGAACATCTTGGGAAGGGATGGGATCCTGGGAAAAACTGTGGCAGTTGGCAGTATCAATAGGCCTGAGTTCCAGGTTTGCCTCTGGAGACACAGATTTTAAAAAGTAACTAGTTTTGTTTTGTGCCAAAAATTAAACACATGCACAAGAAAAACATTGAAAAAACCTAAGAGTACATACAACATGAAAAGTGAGTCTCTTTTCTACATCTGACCCCCAGCCCTTCTCCCTCAGAGACAACCACTGTTACCAGTGGCTTGTATAATGGGCTTGAAATATTCACAACACTTTAAAAAAAATCAGTCTTGGCTTGTATTTCAACATTCATTAACAAAAAAATTGCCCCTTTTACAATCATTGTAGAACTCAGTGTGCTGATATTTAAAACTACTCAGCCACTTGAATCAAAATCAAGAAATACTTAACAAGTCCTTTCAACGTACAAGATGTTGCCTAAGCAAGCCATTTCTAATGAGGACTTTACATGTATATATTCCATACTTTTTCTGGTGTATAATCAACTAATATAAATTGATGTCTGTGCTTTAAATCTTTTTCTCAGATCATTGCCACTCACCTCTACCTCCTCAACTTCTCTAATCTGAGATGTCTTCAGCCCAGACATCTGGGTGGGCGGTACGTTCTGGCCAGAGCACCCTCTCTCATACCTTCTCCAGATGGATTGGCTGGAGGATCTAATATTCCCCAAAGGAGTAAAACTTCTCTGAGTTGCATAAGAGGAGCTGTAGCACTCTCTGCTTGAAGACACACATGTGTAGAAGGATGAGATAGCCCAGGACAGAGCCGACAGCCCCACCCACATCTTGTCTGCAAAGAGGGGAACACCCCCCCCTCTGTAGCCCACTGCGGCATTCTGGGCTGACTGCACAGATGAGGGCCCCATAGCCCCCTCCAGCTCCACCCAGCAACATCTGTATGTCTTCTCTCCAGCTGGCTGACCCAGCTGTCCTGGTTTCAGGACCAAGTTATGAGTCACTGGGAGGGGATTTGAGACAAGAGCCGAGTTAAATCATCTCTTGGGGTCTGTATGTCATTGGCAATTGAGCCTTAGTAACTAGCCAGTGGATAACAGTCATCCCCAGGAAGGCCACACACCAGCGCGTCACTTTGTATTACACACTTCAGTACCTTCTCTGAGCTTTGCAGAGATGAAAAGAGGTAAGATAGTATGGATGCTGTATGTTCCCACCCCAAAAAGCCTCTGGTACACATCGGCTTACGACCATCTCTCCTACCTTACATATACTTTTTGGCTACTGACCTATCGCCTGTCCAAGCTGGTCAAATTGGGATCCTGAATGAATGAGGTCTGGCCAAAGCCTGAAGACTTCAAGTCCTCTTTGGTCCACAGATTCTTGGCACTTTATTTCATCAACAGAGCTCTATGGGCAGCCTCCAGCCAAAGGCTTGAGTCAACAGCAGAATTTTGCTGGACCATCTGTGGTTTCCTGCTCTAAGCAGTGTTTCCTCACTACGAGGGAAGAAAGACTTGTTGGGGGATCCAAGAATCATAGGTAATCAGGCTCTCCACTGGGACCGTAAATGTTGTCTAGCCCCACATCCGATGTCTGACCGACTGCCTGGACAATATTCCTTCCATCCCAGCATTCATCCAGCCTCCTGTCCCCATCGGTAGGCCAGTCTTTGTGTGTGTTCCTGAGACTACTAGAAAACTCCCCCTTTTCAGCAGAAATGATCTTACAGTTTCTGCCTACTGCTCTTAGTTCTGCCCTCCTAACTGTCATCTGGGTTTCTCTTCAGATATCTGCAAATGCCCCTCTCGGCCTATCTTGCCTCTTGCGTATGTACTTCCTTTGTTTTAACACTGCCTTGTGAGAAATTGTTCTGATGTTCTTTCTTGGAGTAGCCCCATTTATTCATTATTCAAGTTCACTGTGTAATAAGCTTTGTTCCAGAACACAGAGATACAGTGACTAACAATACAAACTTGCCCATATGAAGCTTACATGCTAATGGAGGGGAAAGACAGATGAAAGGCAAGTAAGAATTTAAATGTGGAAATATCAACGAGGGACAAATCCATTACAGAAACTGAGAGTAAAATGGTGAAAAAAGAAGGCACTGGGTTGTTTTGGGGATCACGGAAGGCCTGTTCAAGGAAGCGGCATTTTAACTACATTCTCAATGACAAGCCAGCTGTATGAAGACTGGGGTGGTGGGGTGGGGGATCATTCCCTCATTCCAAGAGGGAACAGCAAGTTCACAAGGCAGGAGTGAGAGCTGTGTGTCTGAAGAAAGCCAGGCTAGGTAGGGGGCTGGAGCAAAGTGGGAAATGGTGGAATGAAACAAGACAGGATGAGGGAGGAGGTGGTGCATTTTGCACCCAAATAGGGAGTTTCAACTTTGTTGTAAATGCAGTTAAGAAGCCACTGGAGGTTTTTTACAGGGGAGGATCTGATCTGATCTATGTTTTTAAAAGACCATCAGCTGCTGTGTGGGGATTAAACGGAAGGAGGAAGACTAATTAGGAAGCCACAGCAGTTACCAGGCAGCAGCCGACGGTGGGCTGGACAATCCCAGACAGCAGGTATGTCGAGAAGTGGACGGATGTGGCATGCATTGGGGTTGTAGAATTAGTATCTGGATGTTCTCTCGGAGTCCTCTGCACTCCCATAGTGTTTCCTTTTACATTTACGTTGCTTTCTACGTTGTTATAGCTGCTTATGGACTGTCTCCCATAGCGGTCTAGGGGCTCTCTATGGGCACAGAACCCGTGACCTTGGCCTCCCCCACTGTCCTAGCACAGTGCCCCACTTGCACATATTAACCAGACTCAACAATTTCTTGAGTAAAGAAGTGAAGGCGAAAACACTAACAAAGGCAGTTTTTTATTTGACTGAACATAGAAAATAGTCCTCTCTCAGTGCCTCCACACTTACACGGTATTATCTCATGTCTCATGTTCTCGCTGGAAACTCCCCAAACATTGAACAAGTAATATATGATGTACACAAGCCATGCTCCTTTGGAATAAAATGGCTTGCTAGAAATGGAAAGATGACTAATAACGACTGTTAACCTTCTGTGTGAGGGAGGAGGCGGCGTTCATAGAGCCCTCACTTTCAGCTGGTGAGGCAGAGCCTGAGCTTGAGTCATCTAGCTCAGGTGCCATACAACACCTTGCTCTCTCCTCATTGAAGATTCTGGAGGAGTCTCAGCCTTCTTTCACGTCTTAGTGCTGCTGGAAAGGGCTGATTAAATAGATACTCGTATACGAAGAACGTATCTGCTTATTCTTGCATAACACTTCAGAATAACTTCTTTTTTTATTCTGGAGCAGAAGACTATGTATGTTAACTGAACAGGAAGACCTGATGTTTGAAAAGAAGTTCATGCATTATTCCCTCTCCATGTGTTCCGCAGCTGTGCTTTTTCTGTCTCACTGCTCAGACCTTTGAATCCTTACCAGTGAAAGCCTGCGTGACCCAGGTGGATCTCTGGGCTTTCCAGTAACCAGGCGTTGAATAGCTTTCAGAGCCATTTATGCATTTCCTATGCCTCCATTTCCTCCCCCAAGAAAGCCGAGCACGTGTGTGCAGGGATCCTTGTGTTCTCCTGGGGTGACCAGCTGTGTGGGCACCTCTGCTGGGCTGGATGTGGGTCTCATTCTCCCTTTCTCTCTGATTTACCGCCTCTCTTTTCTCTGACCCTCAGCACTGTAATTTGCTTTCTGCCTGTCACACTCAAGCTTATTGGGTGATTTCACTTTTCCTCCTGATTCTGGTCTCTGTCACAGAGATCATAATTACAGGACTTGTCTGCTGTGCTATTAATTACGGGAATTGTGGTTTCTTTCTTTCTTTATTTTTAGATTCAGGGGTTAATTGGTGATACCCATGTGCTGTTTTCCCTCCAGATCATTTGGATTGCTGCTGTTAACTATTTGCCTCCATTTTATGACAGTTAGAATTGATGACCACTTTGTGAGAAATAAAGGCGAGGGACAGTGTGTGGAGGGGACCCCTCAGAGAGGAAGGGGAAAGAGTCTGTCTTCCTCCTCTGCTACGCCCACCTGCTGCCCGACATAACAATTACTCTGCCCCCAAATAATCCTGAAATACAAATTCTTCATTTTTCTAATGAATCCTTCAACTAGTGTTAACTATGAAAAGAAAGTTGCAGGTATTTGAAAATAAAAGGCAGATACATATAACAAAGCAGAGGCCAGACGCTGCCAACTGACAATTCCTTCTGATTATGGGGATTGGAAAAAGCCATTTCCAGGGTCATTCCACGGGGGAGAGAAAGAATACAGGCTGCAGACATTATGAACATTCCTTTGAAGAGACCACCACTAACTGCACAAAAAGCCGGTGACATCTACACATTTAGTACAGAGAGAACGGGGGGAGGGGGATGGGATGAAGGGGGGTGGGCTGACCCACCTGTAGTTGGCTGTCAGATGGGAGAGAAAAATGAAGCGCAGCCACGCAGGGGGTCCCTGTGCCGAGTGAGGCAGTCCCTTGTGCTGCTGTTAGATTTCACTGCTTCCCCACAAGAGGCTTTGAGACCGTCTACCAGGATCACCTCTGCTCTGTGGGCATCACTCATTTTGGGGAAGCCTGTGCTTGTCAGTCCCTTGGATGGACAGGAGCCTGGGACTCTGTCATCAGGAGTGCAAACGGAGGAAATCAAGACTAGATGACTCAGTCAGCAATTCCTAATCTCTGAATTATTCTTGCAAGTAAAGTATGATATGATACACACTCTTAAAAATAAATGAAATCACATTACATGTTTTAAATTCTCTGAGAATCTCACAATACACTGGGGGACAATCAGAGAGCTCCTGGGTTTAGGAAAACCAGTGTTGGGAATTCTGCTCCAGAGGATCTCCTTACCTCTCATTTTTTATCCTTTTTTTTAATCTCTTCAGGGACAAAGGAATATTTCCAGTCTTTTTTTAGAACAGATGTGTTTCAGAGTTTTAAATTGTTCAGGTTTTAGCAAAGTAACATGGGACATGGACCGCTGTGGGGGCAAAAATGTAACATGGACCACACACCCCTGTGGGGGCAGCATCCAGTAATCAAACCCATTAATGTTTTTGCAGTGCATCCTAAGAGGGTAAATAAAGACAAAAAATGATCTCATGCCAGCTCAGATCAAGTTTTGTGACCAAATGAATAGGAAAAACTTTTGGCTTTCAGGTTTTGGGGGTTTGTTTTTGTTTTCTTGTAATTGCAAATAAGGGATTGCGTACGTACCTATATTTCTAAAACTAACTTTCTTCATCCACATTTAGAGGAATCGGGAAAAATGAATCTTGTTTTTCTTTCAACTTAAGGAGAAACCAGGCAGATTTAATTAACAACTAGTCCTACCACCAAAATAGTTCATCCAGATGCCGATCACCTTTATCTCAATGAACAGGCCTTAACTGTGTGCCGGTACGGTGACCCTTAAACCACCTACGTAAGGAATCTAGTCATTAAGTGGTAGAAATGTTTAAACAAACCTGTCATTTCCTGGAACTTACTCTCATTGGCCATAAGGAAGCATATTTTCAGGATGTTGGGAAATAGTTATTAATTTTGAGGGTAGGGTTTCACATTAAAAACAAACGAACATTTTAGGAAGTGTTATCACTAGATTTGACCCATGTGGGAAGAGGCAACTAAGGAATGGTGCTCTTTCCACCCCAATTCAAACTGATACCTGATCCAAGTAAATCGAGGCAGGCAAATGAGTGTGTGAAGAACATGAACAGAGCCAATAAAGATAACATTAATTTCAGAAAACCTTAATAATAGCTACCAAACTCAATAATAAATTTAAATAGATTTAAACGTATGGGTTTGCAATTTTCATGTAGCTCATCAGGACATAAAGCAGACTTTCCCCCCCTTTTTAATAACAATGAAATGAATTGCCTAAAGAAAACTGTGGAAATTAAAGAGATGATGCTTCTGTCTCGTTTTTGTTCTGGAAGTGTCTAGATATACATACGGATAATCGACTGTGTATATAGCTACTTTACTGATAATAAGCACCAGTCAGCAATATCATGTTTTGTTAGGGAGCAGATCTTAAAATGATATTATGTCTCTCTCTATACAATCAGAAGCTCGTAGTCAAATACGAACTGTTTGGGGCATTCAGAGTGCTGGAAGAGCATTAGATGCTCACTGAAAGAGACAAGGAATACAATGAAAAATGGCACGCAGCGAACGCCAGAGAACCTGGCTCAAAAAGTTTAGTTCAAGGAAATGTTTTTCACTTCCTGATCTTGGGACTCACCAAAAAAGCAGTAAGAGTTTGTTCAGTCAAATTTCCAATCATCTGTGATTGGTGATCCTGTTATTTTGGGCTGTTACTCAGAGCTCAGAGAAGGAGAGTCTTGCAGGTTATTTTTATTTCTCTCTGAGCCAAGTTTGAAGTTGACTTCCACACCAAAACAGGGAAAGAATACATCCCTGCAGCCATCTGAGCCTGAGCAGTCCCAGGCCAAGCAAGGAGCAGGAAGGTGAGAGTCATGGTCGGGAGATTTTGTTTTCTATTAACTACACTGAGAGCAAACAGGAGAAATTATCAGGGAGAGGCATCCTGTCAGCATTTGCTCTATATTAGTTTAAATCACTTCAGGAGTTTGACAAAGGTTCATGGAAAACTCCAGACACAAATACCCTGAGCTAAAAAGTCACTCTACAGATATCTTCCTAAGGGCTAGGGAAAAGTGGGTTCAATTTAGGCATGTTGTTTTTGCTGTTTCCTTTTTAATAAAACTGCAAATGTACAGAAACCCAGAGAGGAATGTGAAAATAACTCACATAATCAGCCCCTCGAATGAATAATATACCAATATTATGAGCTTTTACCTCGGATTTTACCCTTCTTCCAACATAGTCTTGGAAAAAGTAATTAGACGTAATCTTAATTCTCAGTTATAATTATTGAACCGAACTTTGGGTGAAGTGAAAAAAACCCACCTGTTACTTTAGACAAATATTTGAAATTCCTTAATCAAAGAGTGAAATGGCCCCATTTGAGTTCCTGAAAGTCCAACTTGAGCGGAGTTGTTCGTTTTAACACCCTGCTCCCTTGGCCGGGTGCTGCTACCCGACATGCCGTGCTCCCACCTGCCCCTCGGCCAACCCTCGCAGTCCACAGTGAACCATCACACAACCCGCCGAGGCTCTCTCCAAGCGCAGGTCTTTGCTGATCATCCCACCCCCACACCTCTGCAGCACCTTTGCCCTCCAGGCAGTATTCTTCCAAACAGAATTTAATTTCTCTGTTCAAAGTTATTGTTGTCTGTTTATGTTCTATTTGGGAACAATGGGCAGGAGCTGTCAGACCCATGTTCTAAATAGGGAGGTTCTGGGAGGGGGACGGCGGTACACGGGGGCCCCTCCCCCATCTCCGTCTACATCAGCATCTAACACGGAGCTGGCTCCCAGCAGAAAAGCAAGCGGGGAACCGGGAAGATGGCAATCACGCAGTGGAAATCATGAACGTCAGGCAGCAAGCCAAGGAGGGATGAAGGAGTCTTGGCTTCCTTTCTGAAAGCAGCGTAATGTAGTGACAGAGCTCAGAGGAGGAGTCAGCCGTCCTCAACTGCTGCTTAGCTTTACCACTTGGTAACTGTGCCACATCTGGCAAGTGACCTCACTTCTCAGGGCCCCGGTTTCCTTAACAGTAAAATAAAGGGGGTATTTGTTTCTGCCTCTGGAGCAGCTGTCTGAATTTGGCAATATTAACGAAATTGAAAAAGATGGAGGTGGCAAAACGTTGCAGTGTGACATGGGGAAACATGGCTGGGACCGTTGTAGCTTTCTGAGATCAAGATGGTTTGCCAGAGCATTTCAGGCCTGCTAAGATCATGTCTATAACTGCAGAGCTCCGAGTCATTGGACTGTGTCAGAAACACCCAAGCAAAGTGCATTAAGTGAACAGGCCCAAGAGTGTATGGGGGGTGTGTATGTGGGGGGTGTTGGCAGAAAGAAAACCGCTGTAACAAAGAATCACCAGAAAGACAGGCTTGCCTTTTCCCCTCAAAAGATAACAGGGTTACAATCAACCTGAATTTTTACACAAAAATGTTTTTCTAAAAGTACTTCTGAATTCACAGCTATTTTCCAGCTTCTTTGTGACAGTGGTTTTAGATCTAAAAATGGCATATCAATTATACACAGTCGATATTTGTTCTTATATACTCTGTTGAATGCCATCATCATTCTCCAAAGCTTGCTGAAGCTGGGTCTGTGGCATTTCCCTTTCCTCAGAAACGCGTCCTTTTATGTCTCTGCTAATGGCTGCGAAGGGGAGGAGAGAAAGATCAGATGCTTTACTAAGAGACTAGAGCTGTCTTTCTCATTTGCAGGAACCTTGCACCTTAATGCGGCATCACCGAACAGGTGGCCGGTGTGGTCCCTGAAGACTGGGCGTACGGTAAAGGCTTCCACCAGGATCAAGTGGCCCAAGTTTTTTCTAGTTCCACTTGGGAAGGGCTCTTCTGGGGCCTGGCCATGTAACCTGCGGACAGCAGCGCCTTCTAAATGCTGCCGCCCTGGACACAGCGCTGTCCAGTTCACTGAATGGCACCTGCTGTTTAAATACTCTTTCATTCTTGAAATGATCTTTTGGTGCAAGAGTAATCAGCCGTTCACATCTCTGTGAGGCAGGTCTCCAGCACTCAGCAAGCTGGGTTTTGGCACAAGCACCTGTTCTCCCACCTCTCTGGGCAGAGGTTCCTTTCTCTGAGGAGTGTCCGAATCGGTTTATTGTGGCCGCTACTGAAGCAGTCAGGCTTGTTCTTACCCTTCATAACAGACCCTGTTCTCTACGATGTATCAGCATTAAAACACCACTATTGAGGAGGCTGTAAGCAGGCAAATGGTTTCACTTAACACGGTGCTGTCACGAGATAATCAATTCCCCTAAAACTGTGGTTGGGAAGTATTTGCATCTTTCCTACCCACCTTAAGCCGGCAATCACAGGGCCATAAAGTGGAATGAGCCTTTGCATGCCTGCATGTTTGCGAGCCGCTGTGTACTCCATTTATAGATTTTTATTACTGAAGCCATTAGGGACTTTCAGCCACTCTGACCATGTAAGCATAGATGCATCAACCTGTATTCAACTATCACCTTCACTGCAGTGTTCATTTATGTGAGCATCTCTCTCTTTCCAACCTTCTTTCTGTTCCCCTTTCTTTGACATACTGGGAAGAACGTAAATTTTCGCTTCATACAGACCTGGGTTTGTTTACGCCTTGGCTTTCCCTTTTTACTAATGCGCTGTAAATACTGATGGTGTGCTGTCCGAATATGTTAAGCACTCAGAGTGCTTAACCACTCTGAGTCTCAGTTTCCTTGTGTGCACAATGGACATAATAAGATCTGTCTCCCTGGGTTGCTGTAATATTTAAATAAAATAATATGCGTACATATTATACATATTATATTTGTATATTACATTTGTAAAAATATGAATATTATATTTTTTAAATAAAATATAATATGTACCCTGTACACAGAAGGTGCTCAATACACCTCCATGCCCACCCTACCCATTCTCCATTTCCCAGACATTATTCTCCTTTGCAACTCGTGTGAGTGCTGTGATTCTCATTTTAAAATCACACAATATGAGTTATGCCATCCTGAGACAGGCTCTTCCTCTCCCAGATGCCCACCTCCACTGGTAGGAAGCTTAGTGACCTGGAAGGAGGAAGGGAAGGAAGGAGAATGAGGAGACAGCTTCTTCTCCACTGAAGAAGTTAAACACCAGCTGTTGATCGGGGGTCTACGTGAGAATTTAAGTAATTCCAAGAAAAGCTACTGAAAGGCAATTTTTAGGATCTCAACTGACGAATAAATATTTTTGAGGACTACAATTTTTATGTACATTATCTCAAAACCAATCTTGAGACAGTTTTACCCACTCTGAAGAGGAGGAAAGTGATGATCAGGGAGTTGCAGCGTTTTGCCAAAGGTCCCAGCCAGTAAGTGGAACAGAGGGATTCACACCCAATGTTTTGACCCTCTGCTCTTTCTGTTCCCCAACTTTAGCAATAGTTCTATATCATGCAGGAGCCTTTAAACCAATTCCGATTCAGATTTTTAAAACACAATCGCCCTGTAAAGACCACGAAGAGGAGGCCAGAAAGCTGGAACAATACGATTAACTGGTAACAACGGAAGTCTCTTTGGCCAGATTAGAACTACTTATGGAATTGGAACTGCGTCCTGATGTTGAAACGAATGCAGTAGCACATGCTCCAGCTTGAGGAACTGTTCACAACTTTCACCGTGTGCCTGCAGCAGCCCGCTGATTACCCCGCGTTTCCAAACCGAATGAATGGAATTCAGGGCAACCAGGAAAGAATGCAGAAAAACCATCAGCCCTGTTCTTTACAGAAAGAGCACTTGCCCAGGTGCATGGAGCTTTTCCTCCCGACCTCTGCAGTCACCTCAGAGAGCCTGACACCACCTCTACCACCAGAGCCCCGCACCGTTCCCGCTGCGTGGAGCTCCAGCGTCCCACTCTCCTTCGGTTCCTAACCCTCCCGCCCAACCCCTACTGTCAGTCAGGTGGTGTCCCTGGCCCTGGAGACGGGTTCCAGTGGGTGGCCTGGTTCAAGGTCACTCCAAGTCCTGTCCTCCCTACTCACCACCCCATCCCCACTCCCTTCTTCACTGGGGCAGAGTCGCCTAGAACTGTCCAGTCTCAGAGCCTGAAGGAGTTTCATTGGCCATCACATTGTACATCCTTTCATTTTACAGGTGAGGAAACCAGGAGGCAGTGAGGCTCTGTGACTTGCCCACCATTCGCGTGTCCCTCTTTCTGTTAAGGACGGCATGAATTATTGATTACCTTTAAAACTTCCGAAGATGTCAGCAGAAAATGTATGTTTTAAGAGAATTGCTGAAACACGGTAGTAAGTGATTTTCCTCGATGAAAAAGTACTACTGCTATCATTTCCCTTTTATTTCTAGGCCGCACTTGGCGCTATTATCAAGAGCGTTTTGCATTTGCTAGTTTCCAGATTAAATTATTTTTCTCACTATTTCACCACTGACTACTAAAATGGTCACTGGATGCCAACATTCTGGAACATGCTGTTGTCGTACCAGATCAGACAAAAACTAGATCCATACAGTCAAGTGCACTGATGAGTTGTTTGCTGTAGCTGGACATGTAAACAGTGTATGGAGCAGCCCAACTGGGTCTTTAAGAAAAGCACCGTCCACTCATTTGCGTGTGGACATTAGGTCCCACCAGGTTCACTTGTTAAGACTGACACACCGCAACCTGCATGTGACAGTGAAGACGAGCGGACTATCTCATGCAGCAATGGTGATATTTAAATGCTTTTCCTGAGTGGCATGGAGGTCACCCTCAGAGCTTTCAGAGGTCCGGCAGTAAGGCTAGTGGGTGACGAAGGCTCGCTGAGACAATGAAAAGTGCTGCGAATATTTCCAATTGGAGAGGGCCAGCCCCTCTGCTCTGGGCAGCCTCTGCTCACCTCTGGCGTGCGGGCCACATGGAATGTTGGCCCGCAAAGCAGGATGCCTGTTTTTTCTTTATTTAAGAAACCAAAAATCTGAAGTTGTATGTTAAATCTTTTTTTTTTTCCCCCTAAATGTTGTCAACAAATTTAGTTTTTTCTTCTCTGTGAGCCAGCTTTGGCCAAGTCCTACCAGTTTTGTGAGCCCAAGTAGGATTTTCCAGGGCAGGATTTGGGGGACTCATTAGGGAGAGGATTAAAACTAGTGTTGGGGTGAGTGTGAGTGGTAGGCTTGTCACAGCTTCCTAATGGCTCTGTGACATGAACCTGATTCATCAGAAGTCAGACGTGGCAATTTGTGACCTCATTCTCTGTCAGTTCTAGTGACATTCCCACGGCTTCATGCTTTGCTGACACAATGAGCTACTTTATGATAAGGGTATGGGGGGAGGTATGGATGGAAGCTCCAGTTATTGAAAATATTTGATCCTTTTGGAAACAATCAACACAAATGCAGTCACAGGATATTTGAACAGACATCTTTTTAGCCCCCATCATGTGGTCCTCAACGTGGAAGATCTGAAGGCTAGTTTGCTGGCCAATTAGCATTCTGCACAGTTCATTTAGCTCATGGTAGCCAACAGTCACAGCACTACTTGGGCATCGCAGTTCTATTATTAAGTCTGGTCTTTAAAATTGTCGGGGGAAATTTACAGTAAAAACAATTTTCGTCTTGGCTCAGAGTATGGAGAAAGTCAACATCATTCTTGCCCATTTGACTCAGAGTAAAGCTGTATAATTAGTTTTAGATGAACCTAAATAAATCTAATAAATTCACCAACACACGCCTATTAAAACTAAGACTTTCTTAAGGTTTCCCACGAATTTTGTGGGTTGGGGAAGAGTAGGATTATAACTTCCTAGTAATGGTGCATTTTACGAAGGGCATTTCTCTTCAAGCTAAGAATAATGGAAGGTTGAAACAATTAGATGGAGAATTCAGGCATAATTAGCTTACTTTTGAAGTAGATTACTTACTTTTGTTTAGAACACTCATATTGATAGTCTTCCCATTATCTAATTTTCTGGATAGCTGCTTTTGTCTGAGTGATATTTGGACTATGCTAGCACAGTCACAGAGAGGAAATCAGCAAATCACTGCAGATGCCTATAAATATGCTACATGGGGTAGTAGCACTTTTCAAACTTCAAAAATTACTTAAATAGCCTCTTTAATTGCAGCCGCCCAGCGAGCTCAAGATTTTGAAACTCAGTGGAGAGTTTTTGTTCTTGTTCTGGCCAGTACAAGTCTGTGTTGCTGTGGTCTTAGCAGGGAGACCCAACTCACGTTCTGCAGGATGGAAAATGACAATGAATGAATGCGGATCTCTCCACAAAGCAATCATGTCAGCAAGAATATAACTGTCTACGTATTTACAAGGGTTAGAGCCCAAAGTTGTGTAGGAAGGGGATAATACATCAAAACCTCAGCTAAAGAAAAGTGTAAAGCGTTCACGTGGACTGGCCAAGATTCACCAGTACTTCCCGGACACTGTCTCCATATGATGGACATGTGAACAGCCTGATGATATGATGATAGAAAGACACATGAAACAATGATTTTTCCGGGCATAAAGCCCTACTGTAAACCTCAAGATATTTAAATAACTCATCTCAGCCATGATCCTGGCTATGTATGCGTAAGGATTTTAAAAAGCCATTGGATTATGTAATAGATTTATTCTGCATGCCTTGCTCTTCCTGCCAGCCTCTGGGGTCGAGAATATTGTATCTAACCCATGCAATCTTAAGATAGAGAAAAATAAAATTGGCAGATGTAATAAAATAGCAGGACTTTGTCTCGTTAGCTTGTAGGACATTTATACAAAGATGAATGCAAGTGTGGAAGGATGAGACTCATTTATCATGTCAAGAAAAATTAATCTTTAAAAGTATTCATATATTCCCAAAGACTTCTCTAAAGGAATGAGAATCATCCTTCTGATCTCCATTATTCTTGCATTACACGCTGCAAATTCTGAGGTAATGTCCTCTGTATAATACTGTAAGACTGCTCCGGAACCCTTGGTAAATGTTGCCACTTCCTCTTCCCCATATACTTTCTCATCTAAAACGTAACAGCTGACTGGTGTCTGGTTTACGTTTTACTTAACTCTTATTATTGATTTCACCTCTTTAATCTTATGCTGAACAGGAGCCATGAGAAGCAAATAAGGGCACATCAGAACTTCTTCCCTTTGGAATCAGATTCTCCAGAATAGGAAGAACTGGGGAACGAGTGAATGAATGAATGCATGCATGAATGAACGAGTGAATGAATGAATGGACTTGCTTTTAACCTACCTATAAGTACATGTTTATGATTCTTGGTAACAGATCGCCTTTTGACAAGTAATCATTTGAAGTTTAATTTTAATCTATACATCGGAGCTAGAGGTATGGAATTGCTTAGGCTTTTCTTTCAACCTCTCTCCCTCTTCGATTTTCAAGATAAAGAAAATTAATTAATGTACACTTTTCAACTGAAGAAGAAATGATTAAGACCCAGCTGTGTCTGTAAAATTGTAAGTTGTGATGCAACCCTTGGGACTTGTTAATGCTTTTTTTGACATGAAGAAGAGAGACGTAGTTATCTTATATTAAGTGGTGTTCTAAAAAGCAGAAGTTAGCAGTCTGCTTGCCAAATTAACTTTTAAAGACATCTAAGTTACTAAGTTTGTCTTTTCCACACACACACATCTTAAATGATTGATGGACTACTATAAAATAGCTTTGTTCAAATAAGATCATCTTTGACAGGCTACTTCTAGGGCTAGCTTTCCTACTGAGGAGAGATGAAAAGATATCCCCATTTTACATTAATTTCCCTGATAGATCAGCACTTATTTGAAATATGCCTGAGAACTATGCGATATTTACTATACTGTGAGTCTTCTTTCACTGTATTCAGCAGTTCCACATGGGATGGTTTTTACCTCTAAGATTTGGAAGTTTTTTACCCATAAAAAGCATCTCCAAGAAAATACGGATGGGTAGAACAGTGTATCTGGCATTTTTATTTACTATGATTTCATTGCAAGGTAGTATGAGACTAAAATATACAGAGATCGGATTTTTTAAATACCATTTCAGGATGTGGTTTTAGATTCTCCCTGTATTATTCTTCAGAGTCTAAAAGGCTCAATTTCTTCCTTTTTAAACATGGATTATGTGGTTTTATTTATGTCTGAGGTCATTATTGAATTACTGTAGAATTATATAAAGCAGGGGTGGAAATCTCAATTAAGCGGTCAGGGAGGTCATGGAAGTAAGTGAATGGGGCCAGTGATAGAGGGGGTGTGTGTTGGGGGTAGGGCTGCGGTGCCCTAAAAGGTACTACCATTTAGGTCAATGGGAAAGCTATTCTGATTTTTATAAACGAAGATTAAAAATCTCCTAAGTTTTCAATACTGGCAATTACAAATTTTTTAAAGATCCTGGGCTGGCCAAATAAAACATGTCTGGGGGGGATGACCTGTTGCTGTAAACCTGCTACGAAGAAAAGTATTTACCTTAAAAAAAATGCTTCCTCAGTTGTCCACAGTTTTTGGAATGCAGTTTCATATTGTGAGACAGCCACCTATTATGGCCTACAGATGGCTCAGGACAAAGGAGATAAGTCTCTGTATCACATAGCTTGCGAGAAGCTTTGCAGAAGGGCTCAGATGCCTGGGAAAGAGGTGAGGTGGGTAATAGATACAGGTTCCTTATGTAAAACGCAATAATCAGTGAATTCACAATGGAAAAAATATGAAGCAGAGGCCCCTTTTCTCTTAAATTTATCTTCAAGTCCATTTTATTTTATGGAGTTGAATCAAGCTGACTTGCAAAAAAAAACCCCAAAATTCCTGTGTTGTTCTTTGGCAGGGTGAAGTAGAGAAATAAAGTCTCCCCGCTGAACTACTATGAGGTCAGAAGCCTTGCTGCTATATTTCACACTGCTACACTTCGCTGGGGCTGGTTTCCCAGAAGATTCTGAGCCAATCAGTATTTCGCATGGCAACTGTAAGTACCCACAATCTCACTCTCACTCTCTCCCTGTACGGACACTGTAGCCTGCATCAACCAGTAAAACATAAAAATTAAGAGTCACTTTAACTTCTGTGAGTGGCAACGTTAATTCAAGTGTAGTCACATCTGCCTGTTCTATAATGCCATTAAATATTGTCGTGGGATGTATTTGTGCGAGGATTTGAAACGTTCTTCGATGCTTTTGATGAAGTCTCAGTTCCTATATGGAGGCTATGATCATGCCTGAAACCAGCTGTGGGAAAATATCGCTGTCACTTGGGCATTGCCACCAGTATCGCACATTTTCATATGAAATTAATACATGGGCTTTGTTACAAGAACAGAAAATAATAAGACTGCTTTGGAGTTAACATTTTTTAGACTTAGAAGTTATATTATTGCTAGACTTGGGTAGAGTGAATTTGAATCCAGTGGACCTATTTCAACTGTTTACATAACTTTCCTTTGGTCTCTGCTTCGTTATCAATGGTAGAAAGCAATGTGATTAAGAATTCAGTTGACTCCCCAAAAGAGGAAAGTTTTACCTGTGTGTTGGATGGAACAGTCAATTTACTACATTTTTTCCATCCCTTCAAAAGACAAAATATTTTATCACATTAAAGGTGAAAGCGAATATTCTCCCCAGATACCGATTTTCCCAATAATTATCTCAAAACAAACACTAACTAACCATACAAAAGGTATTTAACTCAGTATGTGATACTAATGAGATCCATTACTGCTAAGCTTTCTGTTGGATAGTCTGGGTTAAAAAAGGAGATAGTTTTATATGAAGGTGAGGCAGCAGACTGATATATAAAACAATTAGACAACAAAAGTTGGCATGATTAAGGCCAAATCACATAGTTCAAGATCATCACTCTTGAAGTGGTAGAGTCTTCCTAACTCAAGGTACCAAACCTCAATAAGCATTGATTTATCTCCATTTGAGATAGGTATTCTATCTTTGGCGCTCCTGTAAAAGAGACCCCAGCCCAAATGTGCTGCAGGAAAGCATACTTCAGTGAGCACTCAAATCCTTGATAGTAGAGTCATGAATTGTTTTGGCAAGCTCCTTGATGAATGGTTAAATGAAATTTCAGAGCAGTGGAAGGGGAAGTACAAGAGAGTCCCATACCAAGCGTGGTTGTGAATAAACTATTCTGATGCTCTCTAATAGATACCCACGCAAGTCATACTCAGATACTACAGGGGTTTCCAGGGAGGGGTCTGAGCATAAATCTGTGAATGCTTTTCGAGTCATTATTTACCTCCCACCCCCCTGGAAAACCCTGCCTTTTAAATGTGACTCATCTTTCCTCCTTAGTTTCTTTGGAGGAATGCCAGTGCTCTGGATTGTTGGTTTAAAGGCAGAGAGATTTTTGAGATGTAGGTATTTCTAAAGGTCAGATATTAGTACAAATTGCCTGCTATCAATCAAAGACAACTGTAAGAAAGGAGAACTATGCTCATTGACTCTGCATGTCAGGGAAAATTCCAGATCACTCGACTGGCTACACTCAGTTTGACCCTGCCCTGTCAAAGCGCCCATTTCTGTGAGATTTAGCCAATTGCTTAACTCCAGCTGAACTTCCCACAGTTCCTAGAATGCCAACCAACCTAGCTGGGCTGCCTTCAATGGTGGATTATTCCAACTGGACGCCTGTGGAGACTGTATTTTTCTTCTGGCTCCTGGACGAGGGCTCTCGCCTCCAGACCACATTGCCTTTGTGGTGATTGATGGGAAGGCCGCTTTGAAATAGTTTTGTCCCGAGACAAGATCTTTGGCAGACTGCCCCTCAGGCTTAGCACTCTAAAAAAGATGAAAAGAAAACTGAAAGAAAAGAGCACCTTCATGTAAAGGGCTCACTTGCAAGCTTAAGCCCCAGAAAGAGGGACAAGTCAGAAACTGTGACACTTAGAAATACAAGTTCAGGCTTATTATCACCTGGAAATGAAACTGTAACTTGATCATCCTTAAAGAGTACTCTTCTGTCACCGTTTTCCCTAAAATAACAGACTCGTTGGAGATGGGAGACTGTGGCACGGTCTGGCTTAAATACGGTTTTGTTTTGTGGCCGCCCCTCCTCCCCCTGCCCTGTCCACTCTTGGCTTCATTTCCTTCTCCCTCTCTTGCCCCGTCTTCTCTTGTCACAGATACAAAACAGTATCCGGTGTTTGTGGGCCACAAGCCGGCACGGAATACCACACAGAGGCACAGACTGGACATTCAGATGATTACGGTCATGAACAGAACCCTCTACGTCGCTGCCAGGTGAGTGGCCCGGCCCTCGCCGCTGCCTTCCGAGCACCCGAAGGTCCCAAGACCCAAATGTACCCGCTAGGCGTCATTTGAAAAAACATGACATTCCCAAACAAAGCGTTCTTTAATTTAAAGGCTACTTTAGTTTGTCAAGCAATCATTCTTTCAAGGCTTTCTGTGTCTGGTTAACTGTATGTGATTTAGATAGAAATAATTGTGTGTTTTGGAGCTTAGATTCAGATAATCCACTTTATCCTGAACATATATGCAAATATTTACTCAAACACCCAGTACAGTACTTCTCCCTTTGATACCTGCTTGTTAAATCAAGTTGAATGTGTAAACACGTATTATATAGTGTGTGTGTGTAGGTGTGTGTATACCACACCTGTTTGTATTTTTGCAGTGAATATATAGTACATATCATTGCTTTAACAGATGGCAGTAGCACCCAAACAGTTTTTGATTTGGATCTAGTGGGAAAATACTTATCCACTGGGGAATTGTCGTTTAAGCAGACCGTGTCTTAAGGCTGAATGGTATGGTAAGAATACTGCCCAAACATGGGTTACATGGATTTATGCTTTTATTTTAATTCTACTGTTAATTGACTTGGACCACAACTTCTCCGGCCACAGTGTCCTCTGTCAAATGAAAGGTTGGATGAGAGTATCTTAATGAAGTCTCTTGGGATTCCAAGAATAAATGATCCCGTTTTTGGGGTGTGGAGCTCATTCAAAATAATTCTAAATGAACAGGGACAAGGGCACTAGCTGGTGGGGTTCCGCGGTGGTCTCACTGAGTCTGTAGTGATCACTGCACACTGGAAAGGAGGAGGAGGGATTGTGTCTGTGGTACCTGTCTGGCTGTGAGTACAGGCAAAGAGCACGTAAATAACGACAGTGCTTGATTTCTTTGAAGCACTTGGATGTTCTGAAATGACAAGCTGTGCAGCATAAAGTTAAAAAAAAAAAATCGGCTGGATTAAAATACCCTGCAAGTACCCCACATTTGGTCACAGGCAGCAGTGCCAAAACACTTTTTAAGAATTTACTTCACAAAAACTTATATAATACATACTAATTGTATGTGCCATATACATTGCAATTATATTTGTAAGTTCTTTATAAATATTAATTCATTCAATCCTGGGGGGGGTGGGGTGACCTATGAGGAGGAGATATTACCATCCCCATGTTTTAGGGGAGGAAACCAAAGTACAAAGACTAGGTCAAAATGACAGAGGCAGGATCGGAACAGGACGGTCTCGCTTTCAAGTCTGGGCCATTACTCCCTGTACTAAGCAACCTACGACGCAGGGGAGGTGGTACGATTTCCCCGAGGAATCACCTCCTACTAGCTGTTGCCCGCGAAGAGAGTCATTGTGCATATTCACTAAAAAGCATTCTAATGAGGTTCTCAGCAGCTACCCCTGGCAGAATATGAGCTCCTTCTTAAATACCATTTTTGCCTTTCTCAGTGTAGCAGGGTGGGAAGATTACATTGGTACCCAATTATCTAAAAGCTGGTCAAGACAAATGATTAAACATGGGATCTGTGAGAAATACGTTGACTCAAGAATCTTCTATGACTTGTTCACTTTGTAGTTGAGTCTCTAGAGGGAAAAAATGGTATAACCGACTGCCCTCACACCTGATGACTTAACATGGGTGTGGCCTGCAGGCCAGGGTGGCACCTGAGTTAGAAGCATGGTGCCACACAAACTCAAAAGTGACCATGATTCCAGCTTGTTAAAACCAAGGCAGTCTTATCCTAACCCCTCACCCCCCAAAAAGGGGAAAGAAGAAATGAAAGGAAAAGTATAAAACAGACTTGCCTTTTGTTAGAGGTAAAGTCTGCAATACCCTAGCATTGCCATGTTGCTTTTCACTCTCTACCCAGCCACCGCCCTCCAGTACACACCCTTGGAAGGATTCCTAAAGGAGTTCTGTGGCTGCCACGTTTAGGACCTCTCCTGTCCCTTTTCATTTTACATTTCCCAACACTGCCCTGAGAGATCCAGGTTCCTAGGCAGCTCGTAACATGAGTCAAAGTTAAATCCTTCCCCCAGGCTCAAACCATGGCAACACAATTCAGTGGTGTGCTCACTGGAGGGGTGAAGAGGAAGTCCTAGGATTAAGTCAGTTTGTGTTCAAATAATTTAATTCAGTAAGAGCAGCACATGAGTCCTGGGATGCACACAGCGGTCGTTGGGAATAACTTCCGACCCTGTTTCTATTTGCTGCGCAATGTAATGTGCTCTCTTGGATATCGAAAAGATCGTCCCTGTCCAAAAGGAGATTTCATTCACAGATTGTATTTTTAAAGGGCTTCCCAGTTCTTCTAGACAATTGGGGTCAGCAATGGGAAGCCAGCTTCCAATCAGAACCTGGGGCTTGATGTCAAGAACCCTTTTCAGTTCTGCTTTATTTTCCATTTTTTAAATTCTTTTTTTTCCTTTACTCTCTAAACTATTAATTAACATAAACCAGCCATGCCAGAAGGGGGCAATCGGAGAGCTTTCTGAGGAATTGCCAATGCATATTAATCAGTTCTTAATTTACAATTCATATATTCAGCTCCTACTTAAAGTTCTGAGGGGAGGCAGGGCAAGAAAAGCCTGGAGTCATCTCGGACCTGATACCAAAGTAATAGGCAATTCCATTCCAATAATGAGCCTGACCCACAGCACCGCCAATGAAGTCAAACAAGTAATAAAGGAATGCAATAAAACTGCCTTGAAATTAAAGAGCAGGGCAATTCTGGCACCCAACTCAAGTTTGAAGAACTTCCCAATTCAGCAATTTACAAAACAGGCTCCTCATTCTCTCTCTCTCTCTCTCTCTCAGTCTCTGTCTGTCTGTCTCTCTCTCTCTCTCTCTCACACACACACACACACACACACACACACACACACACACTTCTGTAACAGGCAAGGGAATTTTGTAAGCCAAATGCTTTGCCCTCTCCTTTTATTTGCACATGAGAGAGCCTGTTTTTATTTTTCTCTGTTGTACTTTTCCTAAAAGCAGTAGCAAAGATTTCCAAAGAATTGGGGGGAGGGGGGGGAACTGAAGTAAATCCTGACAGCAGATAATTCCTTTCTTTCCTTTTTCCTTTCTCTTCTCCCCTCCCCCCTTCTTTTAAGTAATGAGGGGCCTTGAAAGTCAGCATGGGAGCCTTGAGGTCCTGGTTTAAAGCTGTGGGTAATTTTCCAGCCCCAGGACTTCCTGCATTTTAGAAAAAGTCAATGTTATTTCAAGGGAAAATGAGCTGTTTTGCTTTCCCTCACTAGCCCCCCATGTCCCCGGTTGAGTGTAGTTCTTTTCTTTCTTCTGAATTCCAGACAAAAACGCCCTTGTACTCAGCTCAAACAGAAGGGGATGTTTAAATATAGCCCCACACCTGAGCTGCTGATTCCGTTTCTCCCTTTCCAAGAGCAGATTGGCAGCAAATCGTAAAGACAACCAAATTCTCAGCAAAACAGGAAGGTGAACAGAAGCAAGAAATGTAAACTTTAGCCCAAGTACATTTTAGATCTTAATTGACCATCATTGTGTGAGGAAAAGAGTGACTTCTGGAAGTAATTCTACCTTTATTATCTTCCATCTTGCCAATCAAATCATCAAAGCCAAAGCTGAACACACATTTTCCAAAGAGAGATGGAGATGAAGATTAGCTTTTTGTTAGCCCCCTGCATGAACTGACGTGGCATGTTGAACACCAAGTGTCTGGTACATGGATTTGATGATCCTGAAAGGGGATGTGAGCCCATCTGTGTTCCGGTTTGGGGGCCAATTTAACCTCCGTAGTCCTCTTTCCTGAACTACAGTATACAGGTGTTACGTCCTAGTATGAGAGAGACACAGGCAAGTTTTCATAAAAGGTGTCCGTACAGACATCAAGATGGCACCACATCAGAAGGTGACGAATGTGATAGAGAGACACCTGCATGCTTGAATGTGGACATCTTGTTTGTCAGTAACATGGCTGTGGATTCATCTGCCTTGGATGATATATTCACACACTCACTCATTCAGGAGAAAACGAACTGTCTTGACTCTTGTGTTTGACACTATTAATTTTTCTTTGTTTACAGGGACCATATTTATACCATTGATATAGAAACATCACATACAGAAGAAATTTACTGTACCAAAGTAAGTAGTTTTAAAACCATGTTTCTGAAATGGAGGCCCTGAGGATAGTTCTTGAAGAGTATTATCTATAATTTAAATACACTGAATGAGATGACATGGCTAATAATAATTTGGAACATTTTGTGAAATCTTAATTTGGAGGTAGGTTAGGGCTTAACACATGTTCAGAAACAGTTATGTACATCCTATTTTATTCATCAAATGTGTGAGCATGTACACTTTGGAGGTTTAGGTAATTCCTAAATTCCTCTAACAAACTGTTGCCATGTTTGTCCAGGAAAATACAGGTTTTCACATGTAAAATTTGGGGCCACAAATGCTTCAGTGTTATGTGTCCATGTCTTGCAGCACTAAGTCTGATTCGACTATTGTGGTTCAGGAATTTGATCAAACAGACATATAATATAACCTAGGCTTCCCTGGTAACCCCACATGGAGGTATTTCAATGAATAAAAACTGCCACAGAACTAGACGATCCCTTTAGTCCATAAATTTACGTGAAGGAGTATCACCTGAATTAAATCTTTGTCCACGGAAAGTGAATGCCTCCTTTATTTTTAAGAAAATGACTTCCACATTTTAAGGAAAACGCCTACTTAATGAAAATTCATTTATCAACTGAAAGGAAAGAGCAAGCACGTGTATGTTATCAAAATGAACATAATTTAGCAAGTAAAATTTGGGTATCTTATGCGTATGTGAAATTTCCACAGTTGTTTATTCTTTTTTCCTTTCTCCTCCATCTTTATCTCAAAGAGAAGATCATCTTGTAGTTTAACGAATACACAGGAGTTCAAAATTAAATGAACGTTTCTACCCCTAATCTTTTCTTGTTATGGTGAATTAATCATGGAGAAAGACTGTGGAAAGCTTTCAATAAATATATGTTCAGCCTCTAGTCTCCCCAAGGGTACTCTTACAATTCTAAAATCAAATGCAACAACCTCTGGGCTCTAATTGATTTCTTTCTTGATCCCTCCAGAAACTGACATGGAAATCTAGACAGGCTGATGTAGACACATGCAGAATGAAGGGAAAACATAAGGTAGGCAATTTTCATTTCTCTCGCAGCTGCCACTTTGGGTTAAGGTTTTGACTGTTATCTCCAGCCATACACCATGATGTGGAATAGATCATGCTAGTCCCTTTTCCCCATAATTGCTTTTTCCATCAACTTATTGAAGGCTTTAATTTGCAAAAACAGTTTGCTTTTAATGTGATGAAACCTTAAGACAGCTGCTAGGGCTGCCTCATGAACCACTTCGGGGCACTAGGGATTACAGGCACAGAGCTGACTGGCCGGACTCCTGAGTGCGCCGTCCCCATAGCCCACCTCACGTCCACAGCCCTCAGGGGCTCTGCAGAAGAGCTGAGAAAAGGCTGCTGCCGCCTGACAGGGGTCTGTGCCTTTGGTCATAGGACAACATAAACACACACTTCAGCCGGGAGCCTTGTATATCAAAGGACCCTGGAGCATCCGACATTAAAATTAATGTGATGGGAGGATGCCACTTCCAGGTTTGCTTTCCTTTGGGGACATAAACACACTTCCATTCTATGCCATGTTTTTATTTACCGTTGGAAAGGCAACTGTTGTTGTCAGTATCATCTTTTGGTAAACATCAGGAGGAACTCTAACTTAACAGAGGAGCTCCTCAGCCACCTTCTCTTTAACCCGACTGTGGGCAGATCACAGTATATGGTGAAGGAGGGGTTTCTGTAGTGAATGTCCTGGATGCAAAAAAGTTTGAATTATTTTTCAGGAGGAGTGTCACAACTTTATTAAAGTTCTTCTAAAGAAAAACAATGATACTTTGTTTGTCTGTGGAACTAATGCCTTCAACCCTTCCTGCAGAAACTATAAGGTAAGTGTGATTTGTCTGTTGCAACCACATATCCCGGAGGTGTTTCAGAATTTACTGTGATCGTACCTGCAGCCACGTCAGAGGGGAAATTCAATGCCACCTGGGTTCTTCTCACTCGTTGGACTTCATGTGTTTCTCCACATGAGTGATCCTGACCAGGCTTCTAAGCTTCCTGTTAGTTCAGGATTGATTGACAGGTCTTTAGAAAGCCTAGCTAGCAAAGTTAGTTTCTGTAAGAACCTATTCTTGATTGTTCAGAACACCGACATAGCACATATACAGTTTGCTTTTATATACCATGTGGATTTCCTTTCTCTCCCTTTCTTTTTCTCCCTCACACCTCACCATCTCCTCTCTGAGCACAAAAACACACTTATATTGTGAGTGATTACTTTAAAAGGTATCTCAAACTCAGGCCATTGGAAACTGTAGTCTTTCCTCTAGGTAAGATTTTTCAAGAGCACAGGAATTTAATTCCTTTTAGCACCCGGCTTACTTAACCATGGCCTTACTTATCTTGGCCTTCATGCAAGGAAAAAAAGAAAATCGTAACTCTCATAGTGTTAAAAAATCTAGTTGGTTTTGATGCAGCTGACAGAGGTCCTGCCAGAGAAGTGGGAGCTCCCGGCTATAGAAGCCGAGGTGGCAATGCTCTAAGGTCTTGGCTCCACACCTGCTAGCTCTCCTTGTCCCTTCTTTGTGCCACAGTCTTGCGTTCAGCAAACCCACACTGAGTTTCTCCCATAGCCAGGCCCTGAAGTTGTCAAGACAGACAGGAGGCGTCCATCCTTAGGGAGGCCAGACAGGGAGAAGAGACTACGAGTCCATGGGGTTTTGCTGCCATGACGACGTTAACACAGAGCATCATGGAAGAACACAAAGTACTCAGCCTGAGGTGGGCAGTCAGGGAAAGCTTTCTGAAAGAGGTAGACGACCCCTCTCTTCACACAATCCCCTCTCCATGTGGAATATAAGCACTCCCAGCCTAGAAGAAACCTATAAGCCATGTGAGTACAGGGACCAGATCTGACTGTCCAGAGCCTGACACAGTGCCTCCAAACAGGTGCTCAGTTAATTTTTGTGGGATAAAGAGTGAGTGAGATAATGCCTATCCTCTGTCTTAAAAAAGCAGAGAAGTTAGCCAGGTGAAGAGAGGGAACAGCATGAACAATGGCATGGAGTAAGAAACAGTCTACTGAGCTTGAAAAACTTCATTTAGTAACAGTGCTGAATGGTGAAGTAACAAGTCATAACAAACACGAGGTGGGAGAGGTAGGTGGCCCCAGGGATAAAGGGAAGAGAATAGATTTAAGAAATACTTAAGTGATAAAAACCAGTCGGACTTAATAATTGATAAGAAGTGCAAGATAAGGAGAGAGAGGAGTTTAGAATGACTGCTAGGCTGTCTCTTGGGTTAAGTGGATGGATAGGGCTGCCACCAGTTTAGACAGGAAATAAAAATAAAGGAAGAGCAGTGGGGTTGAGCAGGGCCGTGAAAAGATGGGGGTTCACTTTTGCACATGTGAGTGTGCTCAGCGCTGTGGATGACAATGCCTGTGGGACGTGAAAAGAGATCTCTAACAAGATGGATGGGTGAGCCTTTATTTAGGGAGGGACATGGGGAGCACTAAAGATTTGTGTTTCACCAGCATTAAGGTGAAACCCTGGGGTGTGAAGAATGCAAAAACATATCAGAACCACAGGGCTCATCAGCCTCTGCTGTGACAGTTTTAAAAGACCCTCTGCCTTAGTGTAGACATGACAGGGAGGGGCGATTTTGCCCTCACACCCTCTTCCATCTAATGCTGGGAAAGGGCGCCAGCAGAGCCCGGATTAGGGTGAGGCAAGTGAGGCACTGGCCTCAGGTGCAAAATGTAAAGCACCGGAAAAATTCATTAATTAAGATAAGTGATATTTTAATGCAGTATTTTTAAAAGCCAAAGTTAATGCAAAAATACTCATAAAATATCAGATTTAAATAATGACAGGATCCATTTGGTTTAATAGAGGTAACAGTCCAAACGTTTCTTCTAGACAGTAACAGCATACAGCTAAAGTTTTTACTTTAATTCTACCACTTAATATTCCATTCCTGTTTGTCATTGTTTAGGACTCATTAAGATTAATGCTTCTAACAAATGCTAACGAATTCCCTAGCCGGAAAGCTATCTTTTATGACAAATTACAGGTTTTGTTGGCACTGTGATACACAGGCTACGAATGATCTAGCTCGTTCTTCCCACACACGTACCATTCCCCAGGATGCCTCACCTCTGGTGATACCTTCACCTCTCGCTTGTTCTAGTCTCACCTGCTAAGACATGTTCCAGGAGGCTGATCTTCTCAGAGACCACAGACAATGTTATTCCCGTGTAATCCCCATCTATATGCCTAGCAGTGACTATATGCCTAGTAAGAACGCTTGGCATTGCTCAGAAGTGTTCTTTTAGACACATGGCACAGCAGGACGTGACAAGAATGCATTTGGCTTCAGGGAGAATGGACAGCCTCTTTCTTAAGCTTTTTTTTTTTATCAATAGATCAAGACCAAGGGTTCAAAGCAAAAACAATTACCAGTCTTCCACCGAAAATCCCAGGTCCCATAGTGTGGAAGCATCAAGCTGATTAGACTATCTTAAAGCAGGAAGGTGACAAATTTTTGGTCTCTGCCATTGCTCCATGCCCTTGTTTATATAGTTTTTATAACAAAAGTAGGCTCAATGTATTAGAAAGATTATATCCCCAAATAAGATTATCTGGGGAAGAATTGTGAAGGCTACCCACTATAAATCTAGAAATACTATCCTCCATACCTTTTCCCTCCCGTTCTCTAAACCTCTTGAACTTCTACAAAAAAAAGTCAGGTTGGTTCTTAGTATAATTATCTGTACCCTATAGTGATTTAATTTCCCAGGGGCTGCTGTCAACTCTGCGACTTGATGACTAATGCAAGGATTAGTTCTTATTTCAAGGAAAGAGGATTTCACCATGGCAATGTTTTGTCTCTGGACCTTTCAAAACTCACAAACCAATATATTAATAGTTCAATGCTTCCAGCCTTTGACTATCTATAGCTATGGCCATGATTTTAGAAGTAGGTACACTTAAAATACATATATATATATATCTCCCCCTGGATATTGTTTCCACATTGCCAGGATTACAGAGTGCACTGCTAGGATAAGGGCATTTTTGTTGCATCACTGTTTACTAAGCACCACTTTTGAATACTTGCCGAGACCGAAGACCGCTAAGTCTGTTACAGGTCAACAGGAAGGTATTGTTGGATTATCAGAAAAAGACTATCATAAAAATGTGGAGGGAAAGGTACATTTGCTTTAAAGGATATCTGATTTCAACATCTTTTCCCCCAAAATATATCTTTTTAACAAAGCTGTTTTATGTGATTCTCAAGTACAGTTTAAACAAATAGGACAGCTTCAATAGAAGGGAGCCATCTCAAAATGGCTTCAGATAGCAAAGGCCTGTCGTATTCCCGAAATGGTTCCCCGAGACTTAGGGCAAAAGGCACGACTGACTGGACCACACTAATGGCTGCTCAGTAAGAACCTCACTCTTTCCTCCTGGGCAGTGACTCCAAGCACCTTGATTTAAGGCACCTTAATCTCGTGCTAACGGCCTTTCCATGAACCCTTCCTCAGCAGCAATGCTATCTTAGCTTTATCTTCCTTCAGTTTTTATATATGTAGTCAAACCGTCCAACTGCCAGATGATAAAATGCCCTAAAACTATAAAGAAGACAATCACAGAGGAGTATGAAAACATGAAGGATGTGGAGATCATTTTGTGGACTCCACGGTTCTGAGATTTAAATGCTAGGAAAGTCCTCTGGTGTAAGGAAGAAGACCACGAGGTAGAAGGCTGAAACCACTGACTGTTAGTGGCCGACCAACAGAGCTCCATTCCCTGCTCACATGGTGGGCGAGTGTGGGTCACTGACGAAGGCCAAGCTCCAGCATGCTCATACCTCTGCCATCGCCTAGGGTCCTGGAATTCCTTACTGGATCCTCTGTGTCTGGGGGAGCAATGTGGAAAGAGAATAAGAGCAGAGGACCCTGGAAGGTTTTTAGGGACAAGACTTAGAATGGTGCGTACCTTTACACTCACAGTCCATTGGCCTGAGCTCAGTCATGTCGATCACACCTAACTGCAAGAGAGGATGTTAAATGTAGTTTAGTGTGACGTGGAGGAAAGAGAAACGGAATTTAGTGAACAGCTGTAACAAGGCTTTGCCACAACAGCAAATGTCAATGGGCCAGGCAGGTACGTAGGAGTGAAGCAAGTAGGGTGCTGATATATTCCGTGGGTAGAGGGGACTCGGCACTAGAGATCACGTTTGTTTGAAGAAAATGGCAGGGGTCTCCTTTACTCAGCTATAGTTTGTTGCTCAGCCTCTTGGGTAAGAAGGATGTGTACTGACTCTCCTAGTTGTTCAAAAGAAGCAAGAAATCCAGGTCTTTGCATGCAATCTCCATTTTAAAATACGGCTAAGTTCCCTCCCTCCGTACCTCCCTCTCCCCTTTTTAAACATACAAAGATGGCCAAACGAAACTCACTGTCAAGCCAATAACAACCTGTAGCACACAGGAACAAGGCCTGGGTTTGGCACTAGGAAACAGAAGTCAAGTGGCAGCCCCACTGCTCAGTGCCTTTGACCTGTGTGAGCCCCTCAGGTTCGGGGCTGCTTTCTCATCTCCACGATCTGAGGTTGGGACATGTTTCTGAGGCAGGTGCAAACAGCTACCTGAGTTCTCCTTGCATCCATGGTACTCCATGTTTGCTGATGCCATACTATTTTACCAGGTAACCCAAGAAAGAATTGTTTTCTCCTGGGATTTAACCCAAAAGGCAGGACTCCTCACGCAAAACAAAACCAAAAACTGAGGTCATTCTCTGTAGAGTTCATGACTTAATAGATAATTTTTTTTAATTAAAGTTTATTGGGGTGACAATTGTTAGTAAAGTTACATAGATTTCAGGTGTACAATTCTGTATTACATCATCTACAGATCACATTGTGTGTTCACCACCCCGAGTCAGTTCTCCTTCCATCACCATATATTTGATCCCCTTTACCCTCATCTACCACCCCCCCCTTACCCTCTGGTAACCACTAAACTTCGATAATTTGAGGGGAGTAAAGGAGGGAGGGGAGTAAAGGAGGGAAGGGAGTAGGTTTTCCTGGTGATTGCCTCAGAAATTCTTTTTTCAAGGAGAAGACACTTATTTCCAGAGCATTTCAGAAGGATATGGGAATCTACTTTTGTAATTGTTAACAAGTCAAGCAGATATGACTAAATGTCAGACTCGCCTAGCTATAGAACCTTGGTCAAGTGATTTAATCTCTCTTAACCTCAGTTTCCTAATTTGAAACCAATAGACTTATCACAGAGCTATTTGAGGATTATTTATACCATGCATATGAATTAGCACATTAAGTGGTTTATAAATATCAGTTGCTATTACTACTGTCTGTTCCTAATTATGTCCTATTATTTCACTTAGATGGATACTTTGGAACCTTTGGGGGATGAATTTAGTGGAATGGCCAGATGCCCTTATGATGCCAAACATGCCAACATTGCACTGTTTGCAGGTAAATGACCTGATCTCTTCTCACTGCATTTGCTTTCCCGTGTCCCACCTGTCACTGCAAACCTGCTCTGGAGGATTTATAGTCACAGCTGTACTTTTTTTCTCTGGTGAATACTATAATTAAGATGCCTTTTCCATTCGAAATTAGTATGGAAATTGGACTTTTGCTTCTTAAAAGAAGTCTTTGCCACACTTACCCATGCTTTTGTGCCTTTAGAAAAGGCTAACAGCTTTGCACTGGACAAGTGACATATCAGTTAAGGCCTGTTGGGCTCAAATAATGGAAAATCCCACCTCAAACCACTGATGGAAATTGATTATTTAAGGCAGCACTTGGTTTGAGTCAGCAGCTCAATAATATCATCCAGGACACAGGCCCTTTTCATTTCTCTGCTTTCTCAGTTCCTTCTCTGAGAGAGGCTGGCTGCTCTCAACAGTCATAGCGTGCCTACCAGCCCCAATTAGGGCGACCTATCTTCTTGTCCACATAGAGAAAAGGAAAGAGACAAAAGGAAGTTTCTGGAAGTTCTCGGAGCAGTGAGGCCACATATCCCCAAGTTTCCAGCAGATGCCTTCTCACACATCATTGACCTGATTGGGTTTCATGCCTCTCTGATGGAGAGACTGCAGTGGCTGAGGGGAAGAAGCTGCTTAGCTTAAGGTGACTCGTATTCCCCTCTTCACCCCTTCCTTCCATTGCAAAATATATAAAGCAGCAGCAAATAAGCCAGCATTTGCAGATTGGGATTTCTGTGGATAAGTTTGTGTGTGTTTTAATTAGGAATTTGTTTAGGAATTCATTGCCAGCTGTGTACATGGATATATGGAAAAGTGTTGGTATAATAGTGATGGTTATAGCATGTCATAAAGCAGTTAGCTATATTCCCATTACAAAAGCTGAAAACTGGCACATCGTAGCTAGACAAGGGCCTTGGGGGCTTTGATTATGAAACAAGATTAGCTCCACAAACCTCAGGCTCAATGTCATCCATTTGTGATCCTGCATCTGTAGTCACAGAACATAGAAACAGCTTGTGCCAAGTTAAGAAGGAAAGGTTCCCTGGGTCCCCCAACCCCAAAAGTTAGAACACAGTATTCCTCGAAAGCAGCATTGTAAGAAACACAAACTCTTACAAATCTATGTCAGCCTGGGCAGGAGCAAGCCCAACAGAAAGAGACGTTCTCAAGTACATAACTTTCACTGTCGCACCTTTCGGATACTTTAACAACCTGTATTGGTTGGTATCATGGAGGATGTGGGCTGCAGTGGATAATTTGAATTTAACTATTAACTAAAAAGAGGACCTGTTGTAGCACGAGGTAGCAAGGGGAGAGGGGGCTGAGTATTTACTAAGGCACCAACTTTCTAGGAGCTATAAAAAGCAAGCCACAGAAGACAACACAATGACTGCCCCTCCACTTCCCCCATATGTATATGTGAATAAGTCTTGGAGTGTTTGAAACCTCACACAAGCTCAGCCCTTATTAACAGAAGGTCCTTGCTGCGACAGAAAGGCTCTCTCATTATCAAGAATGCCAGAATAATGCTTGTTTTACAAGTGCAAGTTCTGGTGAGCTACCCAGTGTTGGATGTAAAACAAAGAGTACTGGAGAGTGGTCAGGAGGAATAAACACACACACACACACAGACACACACACCCCACCTTGCCACTGCCCCCCCACTCCCCAGATTTAACTGTATGACCTAGGGCTATGAATCTGTAATAAAAGTTATGGTTTTTATAGATATGTTTATCAATAGAAAGGTTTGCTGTCTGCAGTTCAAATCTAACCCAGACAGTCAACACTTACCTATATGTGGCTGTTAATAATACAGCTTTAAGACAGCTCTAAATTGAACCTGAGCAAATTTCAGTTATTTTAAGACCAAAGGCAGACATCAAGAACTTTGCTTAGGTAGGGTTGGATAAGCTTTTTAAAAAACCATGGTGCTTTCCTACAAATAGAAGACTTTAAAGAATACTGTATTGTACATAAGCCACTTTGACATACAATTCATGAAGATATGTAATCCATTAAAAATGAATCAAGGAATTTTTTAGTTTGAATGTAATTATTGCTTCTTTTCATCTATATAGATTTTGCTATTCTAGAATATCCCCTTGGATTATTTGTGTGCAGAACATTTGCTAATCCAGGAAAAGAACCAAAAATTTTAGGGATTAATCTTTAGTCTTAATTCAGTCTCTTTTCCTTTGGCTGCATCCTTAACGTATCTCCCCAAAAGCATGAAGGCATAAAGAAAGCCAGTTTGAACTGTCACCCTTCCCCCTTTTTTCTTTGCGTTGGCATCTTGTCACAATGTTTTCAGTTTGTGACTTTGAAAGTACTGAAGTAAATATTTATTGGCTGGCTTGGCAGGGTTTAGTGGCTCTCATGACGTAGGTAGAGGAGCAGCGCCTCTCAGGACGACATAAGGAGCAGTTTAGTCAGCTCCTACTTATTTGTGAATCTCCCCTCACCTGCTCGGTCTGAGGACTCCATTACTTCTGCTTGAACTTAAATCTTCTGGTGATACATTCAGCTTCTAAGTTTCCCTGGGTTCCCAGCTAATCCAGTTTACCAAGGGACGGTGGCAATAGCAGTGTCCAAGGGGCCTTGGCCTTGAGATTTCAATCAAGGACCATCTAATCAACTGAAGCGAACAACATTTTTCATTTACCCTGTTCCCTGAGCGGCTGCTCCTTAGCAACTGCCATGCAATTGAAAAATGAAAAATGTTTCATCTCTCATGATCCCAATTTAAAATGGTTAGGAATGTGGGCTAAATATTTTCCCAGCAATTCTTGAATGTTTCCCAGATGTCCCATCTCATTTGCTTGATGTAGGAAAGCAATCTGGGGGATGTCTCTGTTATTCCCCCAAGCTCACTGTCTTGCTCCCACCCCATCCACATCTTTTCTTCTTCTTCGAAGATGGAAAACTATACTCGGCCACAGTGACTGACTTCCTTGCCATCGACGCAGTTATTTACCGGAGCCTTGGAGACAGCCCAACCCTACGGACCGTCAAGCACGATTCGAAATGGTTGAAAGGTGAACAAACAATTAAATGAAGAAAAGAAGGGAAGTTGGGGGAGATACATGTCATGAGGGAGATGTAGAGTCCCAAGGGACCAGACTGTAGTTTCATTTTAATAATGGCTTCTGACAGACAGGAAGGTGGAAATTGCATCTTTTCCCTCAGCTGATTTATTTGCCTCCCTTTTGCACTTCCCATGAGTTTCTGGAGTATTAACAAAACTACCAATGCCAGTACAATGGAATACATTACATTTATCTTTCCCTTCCTCAAAGTCTCATTTGAGTCCTACATGAAAAGAACTGAACATTTCATTCATAGAAGGGAGCAGTGGATTGGAGGTGGTAGGAGACAGGAAAATAGCTGTTCATAACCCTGTGTGAGTCAGGGTAACAGGAAGATGTGTACAAAATCTGTTCTGTAATATGTGCATCCCATTGTGGAAAATAAAATTACAGAGATATGCAATACTCATTTAGTCTTCATTGTTGGTTGTAACCACTTCTGAAACATATATGAATATATACATACACACACACTCTCAAATGCTTTCTGAAATCACCAGCATTTGCATGTGTGAAGTCATCAGAAATGATTAGTGTTAACCAAGTATCTAATAGCCCTTTTAATTAATAACGTCTTTGGTGGCAACTGATAAAAGTTCTTTTAACTCTGTGACATGTCCCCAACTGAAGTTCCCAATTTGTCCACAGAACCATACTTTGTCCAAGCAGTGGACTATGGAGACTATATCTACTTCTTCTTCAGGGAAATAGCCGTGGAGTACAACACCATGGGAAAGGTAAGAGGGGAGCATGTTTCACTTTTGGATCAATATTGTTACGAATGACCTTGAAATAGGAATCATAAATCTAATGACACGCTCATCATTTTGAGGAGATCCAGACAACAAACTGGTGGAAGTGAAACATTGTGCTGCCTCAAAGCCCTGTGTAACGGATTACCAGGAACCTCTTAAGTATTTCTTTTGAAAATGTAATCAACAGATTTTTAGTTGATTTCATACTGAGTTTCAAGTATCTTGAGATGTGGTTTCCAGGTATACTCAACATTTTTCTCTTTTTAACTGAGTTGCTCCACACAGAGTAAATATCCAGTATCTGTAAGCAAACTGAGGGTCATGAGTTTTATCTTTATTGACTAAAGCTGAAGATCACTTAGGGGATGTGCATTTCAGTGACTTGTACCAGAGAGTAGATCAAGGTCACTGAGTTGGAGGGCACCGACTAATGTCAGGGCGGCTTGCACAGTTAGACGAATTCCGAGTATGGGATTCAGGGCCCAGAGGCAGCGAGTGAGGATGGCAGAGATGGTGCATACAAAGTATGCTTTTGTTTGAGGAAATAAAAAGCTAAGCAGTCTGTATGGAAATGAGTTTATGTGGCTGGGAGCTGATCCCCTGAAGGATTTATGGCTCTGTATTAAATGCCAACCTTATCTTTTAAAACATGCTGTTTTTCCTCCCCTCCCCCCATTCGCTACTGATTTTAGAAACACGGGCTTAAATTAAGCACCTTGTTTTTCTGTTTCTATTTTCAAAGAAAGGTAAATCCTAAGATCTTGAAAAATTGAGTGCACTTCATTTTTCCTCCTCATGTGTTCTTCCTCTGCAGGTAGTTTTCCCCAGAGTGGCTCAGGTTTGTAAGAATGACATGGGAGGTTCTCAAAGAGTCCTGGAGAAACAGTGGACATCTTTCCTTAAGGCGCGCCTGAACTGCTCAGTTCCCGGGGACTCTCATTTTTATTTCAACATCCTCCAGGCGGTTACAGACGTGATTCATATTAATGGTCGTGATGTTGTGCTAGCAACCTTCTCCACACCTTATAACAGGTAACCACGCCCTCGCTGTGCTGACCTAATCAGTGCTTCCGGGCTTCCTTTTCCCACGTGTCCCTTCTAATATGCAAGATTCACAACGGATGGAAAAATTGTCATTCACTATTTTGTAGCTAAGAAGCACTTAACACTCAGTTTTCATCAACAAATTAACAGTCATTTATAAGCATTATTAGATTAGGATTTTAGAGAAAGTAATTAGGTAAATTATAACAATATCTTCTAATTATATGCCTGGTGTATAAACACTATTCGTGTGCTGTTTCTCAACCCCTCCAGTCACTCTGGAAACTGAATACTGTTGCCCTGTGTTTACACTTGAGGGAACTGAACACAGTTATAGTACCTGGTCCAGGTAGTCAGTAGACAGAAGAGGCAGCTTTGAACTCAGGAATGATTCTCCATTCTCTCCTAGGTCATCTAACATTCTGATTGACTTTTAGTATTTCCACGACTGGACTGGTGACTTTTAGAGTAAAAACACTGGAAACTTATTAAAATGCTACAGAGTACAAGTTAGTACTGAGATGAGTCCATCTTGTATCCCACCAAAGGGACCCTGGTTATTACCTCATCAGAGAAACCTGGATCCCAACCACAGCTCCACTGTCTGACGCTGGAGGGCTTGAGCGAGGCGTCACACACTGTACCTAGAAATACTTAGTGTCAGCTGTTCTTTCCTATTTTTATATTTTTAGTTTAAGTCTTTGAGCAATTAAATAATACACTAATTAATAATTGTCCCTGGAGCAGTGGAAATGTGCTGAGTTTAAAGACTAGAAAGCAAGCAGGCATTTAGGTTCTTTGGTACTCAGTTCTCCTGACCGTAAGAGTCCTGGCACTATTGTATAAAAACAATCGTAACACTGGGCGTCGTCATGTACTATATTCTCCTTTCTGTGTAGAACTCTGGATGTGCTATATTGTCTTCCTCTAGAAATACACTGTTTTGTTTTGGATTATACTTTTCACAAAGATTTAAGAACCTGATGATTGCCTAGATGACAGGCACATACATGAGATCAGAGGGTAGCATTTAGAAAGAAACGCCTCAGAACCGGGTAGAGCCCGGAACAAAACAAGCTAGAGGATGAAATAACGTTCCTCAATTATGTGGAACGCAAGAGTCAAGACTTCCTCAATGAAGATATATGAAAATACGAATCCATATTGCAGTAAGAAGTACTCAGTTAGCTTTAAGTAAGCTTTAAGCATCTGTAGGGATTTTTAGACTTCAGAATAGAAAAGATATAACAATTCGGGCCTTGACTGTTCATACTTCAGAACCCATCTATCTAGGATTGTTGAAAAAGAATACTGTTTTAGTACATGGGGTGTAGGACCTAGTGGAATTTCAATGCACATTTCTAGTTTGGGGTGTTTTTTTCTCTGTTTTTTTTGGAGGATGAATTCCTTTGTGATTACAGTACAGTAGTAGATTCCTGCATATTACAGATACTCCATTTAAAGGATTTTCTTAAAAGGCTCCGAGGAAACATCCAATTAACGCATGTTTATACAGTCTCAGAAGCATATGTGTTCAGTAAAATCAGAAAATGGTAAAAATGCACATACTCTTTTTCATCTATGGTCTTACTCCCTCTGGTTTCATCCCTCTCCACTCCATCCTCCGCTCATACAAACTTGGTCACTCTCCGATTATTTCAAACCCTGCAGGCGCTCCTCTTTGCCCTGGGGATAAAGCCCAAGTTCCCTGTCACAGCACCAAGCACCCTCATGGTCTGTTCTGGCCCATCTCCCCCTCGAGCTGCAGGGGCTTTACTGGAGCTAAGATCTGTATTGAACATACTGTGCTTGCTCATGCCCTGTTCGCTGCCAAATTCACCTGTCCAAACAATGTCTGTCTGCCCCGATGCCCTAGGGATGCTCCACGGAGCTCGAGTCACTTCCTATGAGATCTTGTGCATTCCTCTTTAAATACTGCTCTCTCCCGATGGTCCTGGAGTAGTTGTCATCGTCATCGTCATTTGCCTCCATACTGAACTGTGAGTCAACCGAGAGCAGGACTCTGTGTTATTTATTGAGCATTTACTGCTTGAGATTAGGGATTCCATAAATATAGGTTGAATGAACACAAGGTAGCAAGAAAGGAATGAAGGAGAAATGAAAGGAAGGAGGGAGGGAGTAAAGTAGGGAAGGAAGAAAGGATTTCACATGTGCTTCTAACCTTGGTAAGATTATAAAATCCTAGGGTGTCTATAGTTATTAAGAGGTGCCTCATAAAACACTTCAGTATTTATCCTATTTTCTTACCATTTAAAGTAAATACGTATACCTGTTACTTTTAGGAAAGGGAGATATGAAGAGAGTCTTACAAAATTAAATAAATAATGCTAGGAGTTTAAAATTTCAAAACAAATGGTATCACTGTCTTTATATACTCAATTCTATAAACAATGTATATACATATAAATTTTAAAATTCATCCTGCCACCGTGTTTTAAGTAACCTTTCTAATCCTCTCCCTACTTCTTGCTTTACTAGTAATATTTCAATAATCGTTGTGAAATTAAACATATAGCATCAAGTTCTAATCATTTATGAAGTGACTCCCATATCCTTTCACTACGTGCGAAATCCTTCTCTCGGCCCTGGGTGGTGTCCCCATACTGCGAGCTCCACGTGTTGTCCTGGACACTCCTGCTGTGCACTGGCCACTACCTCAAAGGCTGATTAAAACTCTTGGCCAGCTGGTGCATGCAATTTATTTGATCAAAATCAAGGAACAACCATAGTCAAAAACACACATGGGTTCAAACACTGTACCCAGATGAATGTATAATTCATGACTCTAACCACTGATGGAAAAAAAAAAAATCCCAAAGTCTTCCCAGGAGTGCCACACAAGAATGTAATTATAGGTAGAGATTACCGTCATTATTATTATTTAGGACTTAATAGAGCACTTTATTTGCAAAGTTTTCGTACTTTCAACTTCAATTGTTCAGCCTTATGCAAATAAACCAGCAGTAGAACCTGAAATGTACAGTGACTAACAAAACATTAATGAGTTCCCCACACATACATTCTCACTCCTGGGGTCCTTAGTTTGAGGAACCAAATCCAAAGAAGCAGTATGTGGATAGTGGGAGCATTTTTACTTCATACTTTCACCAATATTAGAGATGTAGGATATTTTCCAAAGATTTTTATCTTTGGGTTATTAACTGAAAATTAATATCAGGGAATTAATGAAACTTCTAAATCACCAGTTCAACTATTCTTCCTTTATAAACAAAAGTGGTTCCAGAAGCAATGAAGACATGAAGAGCGTTTCTATGAGCGGTCCGTAACTAGCCCTTTTCTTTAAGGTCACTGATGCAAACAAATGTGATTCACAGAAGCATTCTCTTTATGCACTAGGATCCCTTACATTTATTGTGTTTTGGGTATGAACTTTAAATTTCAACTGCTGGTAAGAGGCAAGTTTTTTTGGCGTATGTTTGCCAAGCTGCATGTGTGCCTGTCGCGTGAATAACACCACGTTGCAATGTCATGTTGTAGCATCCCTGGATCTGCAGTTTGTGCCTATGACATGCGCGACATTGCCAATGTTTTTACTGGGAGATTCAAAGAACAGAAGTCTCCGGATTCTACTTGGACACCAGTTCCTGATGAACGAGTGCCTAAGCCCAGGTACGTGCAAGTATTTGTATGACTATTTGGAACTTCCAGAAATGGTGCAGCTTGCGCCTCTGATAACGTACTTGTGAGCTGCACACCAGTGCCTTCCATGCTAGCCATACAGATACAAATGCCAGAACAACAGAAAGGCCTATCAGGTCATTTACCTTCATTCCCTTAAGATCCAGAGTTACCTGTAGTTGTATTTAAAACAATGACTCTCTAGTCCTTCACTTACTTAACCTCTAATATCTGTGGCTCGTCCAGTGTAATCCTAGGATGATAGGAACCATCAGGTCCAGCCACTCCCAAAGGTGTATAGTTGAGAAAACTGAGGTCCAAAGAGGTATAAAATGTACTGTGCGAATTCACATAGCTAGATAGATTACTTCCACCACTCTTCCCTGCTTCCCTTCAATTTTACAGAGACTTATGTCTTTAAACTCTAATAAAATGTGAAATATAAAATGTGTTCCGTGCATTTTGTGACCAGGCTGGAGCAGGACTCCCAGGTCCAGGGCAAGACGAGACCAGCAGGTACAGTGGGCCATTCAGATGTCTCTGGTCTGCCGGATTCTGGTCTGTTTGGGGTCCAAATGCAGTGCAGGTTACCTCTCCCTGAAATATGTTCCAGAATTGCTTTCATGGGGAACCTATTGTCCAGAGACAATGGAGAGACCTCTTGGTCCTATGTAATCTCCTGCAAATCTTCACCCTAAACCAGTTAATTCATTCTAATTGGGGCAGGAGAAAACTCCCCCAACCCCGTGCCTGCCCTCTTTATGTGGCACACATTACAGCATTTGGAATCTAAGTTACATAGAAAATGCTTCTGTGCCCAGCTTTCTTCACTGAATTTATGGACCTGTGGAAGAAAGCCCAATGTTGTCTTAATATTTTTGGTTTCCAACTATCTCCTGCAACCTCCAGTCCCCCACACAAAATACCTAGCCCAACTCATTTAATTGAACTAACTTAGATAATGTGAACCGCTATACCCAGAGGAGAAACCCCTGTGGTTCATCTGTCTGCATCATCTGAATTATCTGGCCTGTGCATAGTTACTTACAGAGAGCACAGTAGGTGCAAAAAGCACATCCTGTAAACCTCAGATTTTCTAAGTCAATGCCTGGAATTGTTAACTACCTTCTGGGTAAGTAGGAAGGGAGCTTAAGCCTAAGAGTTCGGGTTTCAGAGAGAAGTTCTGTAATATGCTCTCCCGGCTGTGCAAGTTGCTGTCAGCCTGGTGATGACCAGGAAACATGCTGGAAGTGATTTTCCACTGAAGGCAGTGTGTTTGCCCTCATCTTTCCATGTGCTTGCCTCCTCCCTCTTGCAGACACCAGTATGCTTCCACAGGGCTGGCTGGGTTAGTACCATGAATAGCCGTGTGTGCATGCGGCTAGACCATGCCACTGTTGGCAAAGTCCCATTTCCTCTCCCGCACCAGCATGTAAACAAGGTGCCTGGACAGGACTGGCATTGGTGTCCCCGTGATCTGACTTGAGATGGCTCTTGACTCCTGAAACCCTAGAATCTCTTGTAGAAGTGAATTTTCATGTCATTGTTCAGTAATAAAGAAATGATCTTTCAGGAGAGAATCGTTCGTGTACTTGGCTTTTCATACCTGCCCAAATCAAAAACAAAAATATCAATAAAAAACAAAACCCAAATGTTCTGTGACCCCCAGGTAATGAGATATGGTTACAAGGAGTCCTGCTGCTACATATATTGTCTGGTAGCTTTTTGAATGCCTTTGTTGTCTACATTTGTAAAAAAGTCAGCTTAATTCTGTCTTTTTGTAGAGCAAATGCTTCAAGTACTTCTAGCGGGGTTATAGGACAGGTAGAGCAGTCCTTGAGACACGTACAAGCCACACACTCCCCGACTTGCTTCAAGCTCCTTCACTATTTATGGGGTTTGCCTGTGCCACTGGGGGGAAGCCAGGCTGCCCCCAGGCAAGGCCGACATGCCCTGGCTGAGGCTCCCTCTGAAATGAGGAGGCGGCCTGGAGGAAATCTAATCACATTTTATTTGGTGGCATTCTGCATTGGTCAACTTCCCCCTTCCAGCCTACGGTACATTCTCCCTCATGCCAGATGCTTAGAGAAGCAGTTCATTCCAAGAATTTGCCAAAAGGCATGAAACAGCTCCCTCCCTTTTTTTCTTCTAGGCCAGGTTGCTGTGCTGGCTCATCCTCCTTAGAAAAATATACAACCTCCAATGAGTTTCCTGACGATACCCTGAGCTTCATCAAAACCCACCCGCTCATGGATGAGGCCGTGCCTTCTATCATCAACAGGCCGTGGTTCCTGAGGACGATGGTCAGGTGGGTGCCACGCACACCATGTCCTAAATGGATATTCCCTCCTCTGTCATGCTCGTATCAGTGGATCCTGCCACAAATATCTTATCCTGGGCATTGATTCAGCGCTAAATGCTGGCCAGTGGGGTGGATGCCACCAAACCCCCATCACCACATCCCCAGTGAGAAGAGTTCTGGTATTTTCAGGCTAATTGGACACACGCCAGCAATGACAGGAAATGAAGATATCTCCTTCCGCGTTAGCCCGTTAATCCAATCTGTGCAAAAGTAGAAAAAGTGAGAGAATCAGTCCATGGCTATGGATACCTGTTTAGCGGGATATGGCTGCAAAACATGCTGTAAATTCCATCCGAGCACTGAGCCTGGGATGTTAGCTGTCAAATGGAGCTCGGGCAAACGGAGCATTTGCACACGTATAGCAGCATGACGGATTCATACGTTAGCATTTTTTGTCTGAAGTAGTGGCCAGCAGAGACAGGATTGCTGATTTGAAATCTGTGATAGCATTAAATACTCCTCGTATTATTTAGAGATGATTTCCAAACAATTCAACAGGCTTTCCTAAGGACCATCCAATTGTGGCACTCATCAAACATGTTAATTTTACCATCATTTTTAAACTGACTTTACTGAAAGATATTAAAGTATTATAATAGCTCTTGACCGTAAAATGGAAGCAATGTAACTTGCAGGAGGGTCCATGTTTTCTGGTTCCTGCTCTGGTGCTTAGGACAAACAGGTGTCCATGGAGTGTTGACTGGCTGAGGGGTTTCAGAGCAATAGGATGCCCAACAGGACTTACCCTAGACATATGACAAGACTGATGTCCTTCATCTTTGGCTTTAAATGGATCTTGTTTTGCTCACACATCATTCAGTACTCTCAGTCCCTCCACATATTAGGTTGGGGCAAAAGTAATTTGGTTTTTGCAATTTTTAACCTTTTAAACTGCAGTTACTTTTACACCAGCCTAATACAATTGGAAAGCTTTCTAACCTGACATTTTGTTGATGAGGCTTTGCTCCTCAGAAGAAGAGTATGGAAAAATGGTAGCCACTGCTTTTCAATGTTCAATGAAATGTTAAATGAGTTCCCTTATTTCTTCCCCTCTTCATAGGAGACATCAGGCTTTCCTTGTTGCTCACGGAAAGGATAATTGCTGAGACTTCACATGATTACGGCTGTCTATTATGTAATAACTTAGCCTCCACACACACATACCTTCTTCCTCCCCTTGGAGCTGTATTAATGCTCTGCGTATGGAAATAACGTACCAGAACAGCTTGAGAGCATTACTTACATGCATACATTTCTCTTGAGGTTATTACTCGAAAGCTATGTCACAACTGCTTGAAGTGGAAAAGGGGACACTTTAATGATAGACCAAAAAAGAGGTAACAAATGTGATCTTGTCATTTTAGATACCATCTGACCAAAATTGCGGTGGACACTGCTGCTGGGCCGTATCAGAATTACACTGTGGTCTTCCTGGGATCAGAGAAGGGAATCATCTTGAAGTTCTTGGCCAGGATAGGAAACAGTGGTTTCCTAAATGACAGCCTTTTCCTGGAGGAGATGAGCGTTTACAACCCTGAAAAGTACATAGGATGTTTGGTTCTTTCTTAGTAATCATTTGTTATGTCATTATGATCCCTTTCATTCGAGAAAATCACGGCAGACTTAGGTTTTGTGCATTTTTACATGTCTTTCAATATTATTTGTAAAAATCTTTTAATACATAAAAGCATTATTTTTCCTTACCACTAATGTGTTTATGTGTGTGTGTGTGTGTGTGTGTGCGCGCGCGCGCATGCCTAAGGATCTGTTTCACCTTCAGTTAGATCAGATTAAGAGATCACCTTGGGTTGGGAGGTGGCCTATGAGGGTGGTGGCAGGAAAGAGAGAACTGACCCAAGAGACGCTATTAATAATATTATCCTGCCTTATAAAATTAGATGCAGCTATGATGGGATAGAAGACAAGAGGATTATGGGAATGCAACTGGACAAAGCAAGCAACTCTCTGTATGTTGCATTCTCCACCTGTGTGATAAAGGTTCCCCTTGGCCGGTGTGAACGACACGGGAAGTGTAAAAAGTATGTACTTTGCCTCACTGACCCTTAGAAAGCCCACAGTGCTTAGAAAAGAGCCCTAGGGAGCTCATGGATATCGTCTTCCTGCAGAACCTGCATCGCCTCCAGAGACCCATACTGCGGATGGCTAAAGGAAGCAGGTTCCTGTGCCCATGTGTCCCCCAGCAGCAGGTAAGGAGCCCGCGGTGTGGGAGAGCATAAAGTGGTCTTTGGATGCTCTATATTCTAGACGTACGAATAACTGTGCTCACACATACCACTGCACTCGGCCTCCCGGGCAAACCTCACCAACGGGACTGCCAGCCGTTCTCCTGCCTTTTCCTGTTTCACAGAACACACCAATATCACCCATGGCAGATTTCCAATTGATGAATCATCTGTCCTCAGGCTGATTAAAAACACAAAGAAATACAGTGGGCTTCCGAGTGTTCCCTGGAGAGAGGGGCAAGGAGGTGCATGCCTTAATCATCACAGTTCGAGAACAGCAGAGAAGAGGAGCAGTTGGGTACCAATTAGATTAGTGATGTGGTTTGTCCAGCCATAGCAAAACTGGCTCCTCTAATTGACCATACAAGGCTGAGAAAAAAATCGCAGAGCATTTGTTAAGCGATGCGTTTGTACTGCAAGTATGTTGTATACATCCAATAAGCCTTTCTCCTGCACTGAAGAACAGTTGACCCTGTTTCTCGTTAGGTAGTCAACTGGCATTTTTCCAGCAGATCAGCTAGAGCAGGGCAGTCTACTATGCCCGTGATTTTGGTGCTTAAAACTGTTACCCTGTCTTTAAAAGCTCAGAAGGCATTAGTTAAAAGCTTTCTTTTATGTTTTCACTCCTGTGGATGTGAAATCCAAAATAATATTTGGAAAACCATTCATTGAACATCCTTGACAGGTTATGGCAACTCAATTGGAAGGTGCCATATGGCAGCACAGTGCTTTCTTAGCCAATTCCTTCAACTTCCCCAGATCCAAAGGGCGAACCGAATCGTCCTCGCATCGCTCTGAAGCTCCTCTCCCACTTTACAATAGCTAGACAGATAGAAGGGCATATCTGATGACCACCAACCTGCATAATTTGAGGGAAAGCATTCCCATAGACAGAGCTAATGGTAACTGTAAATCTGACCTGGAAATTTTACTACTGCGAAGGGTTGACCCACTGTGTATTAGTAGATCAGCTTTGTAAGTAGCAATACTGACATACTATGATGTTAGAGCTTTATATCTTTTCATGGGAACCCTTAAAGTAAAGAGAAGAAAGGATTGCATAGCACAGTGAGGGAAGCTAAGAAATGAACGATCTCCTTTCTATGTTTAAAGTATAACCAAAGGCCATAAGACTGATTTTTTTAAAATCATTAAGTCAACAATGAGAACTCCAAAATTTGTCTCTTAAGGATCTACATACATATTGCTCAAAACATCTACATACATAAAGCTCAAAACATGTAAAACTTTCCCTGGAAAATGGCTTTCAGGTCCTGATGCATATGGGTTCTCATTACCACTAGAAATCTTTATCCTTTGAGGATATGATTGTTTAACAGCAAAACACATTGGAAAATATACATGGTAGATCAAGGTGTGACTTACAAAATAGTTTTCTTACGTGGTTCACAAACTCGGAAGGCAGCTGCAAAATAGGAGTTTCAATTATGTTGTGGGAAGAAGTGCAAAGTTGCCCCCCAAAAAGACAGTACTCCTTTGAATGATTCCAGTCTGCTTATTTTAAAAATGAAAATAGAGAGCTGACACCGAAAGTGAGGAAGGAAGGCCGTGCCCCTCCCAAAGCCAAAGCCAAAGCTTTGAAGGCAAAGCGAGCAGAGCTGAAAGGCGTCCACAGCCACAAAGAGAAGACCCGCACTCACCCACCCTCCGAAGGCCCCAGACACCGGCTCCGAAGGCAGCCCACATACCATCGGCAGACGCCCCCAGCAGGCACAAGCTTGATCACTGTGCTGTCAGCAAGTTCCCCTAAAGACCGAGTCAGCCAGGACAAGACAGAAGACAACAATACACGTGTGTTCAATGTGGATGTCAAGGCCACATGCACCAGATCAAACAGGCTGGAAAAAGCTCCATGACCTTGACATCGCCAAGGTCAACACCCCTGATCAGGCCTGATGGGGAGAAGAAGGCATTTGTTCGACTGGCTCCTGACTAGGATGCTTTGGATGTTGCCAACAAAATTGGGATCGTCTAAACTGAGTCCTGCTGGCTAATTCTAAAGATAAAAAATGTTCACTGTATGAGGACTGGGCATGGTGAACAAAATGCCCGAGTGTCTCAGCAAAGTACACCACCAAGTCCTGTCTTCACGGGCCCCACATATCCTCTGCCCATTTGTACCTTTTAGCATTTTGCTATTTAAGTTATCGCTAAGCAAAGAAATAAATAGATAAAGGACTAGGAAGGAAGCAGGGTGAAAGAGAAAATAGAGAGGAAAAGACTTATTTTTTAATTTATAGACTTCTATATTGCTTACGTAACAGTGTATTTTGACATTTAAATGTTTTAAATGTTTAAGAAACACTCAGGAAATCAGAGTAAAAGAAGGATATAAATAATCTACAAACTATTTAACTTCTGAATAATATCTGAATTAACTGCTTAAAGCATGGCTTCTCTTTGGAGATTCACATAAGACTCATTTCTGTAAACTTCAGAGGTAAGTGTTCAAGCTGTCATCTACATATTTTTTTGCACCTGCCACTCAATTCATCATACTGCGCTAGATGCTTTAATGAAACTTAAGACTCATTCCAGAATAATGACTCACATTATTGAATTTGTTTGTTTTTCCCCCACCTCCTTTTTGCAAAGCCTGACTTTTGAACAGGACATAGAGCATGGCAATACAGATGGTCTCGGAGACTGTCACAGTAAGTAAATCTTTTCATCCTGTTTACCTTTGCATAAAGATGCTTTTATCGAATGGCCTAGAAACATTACCTCGCATGTGAAACTGAGTGCAGCTGGCACTAAGACATGCATAAATAACAGAAACCATCTTCTAAATATCAAATAAAGAAAATAGTGTGTTTTAAAGCCAATGTTGTCGATGCTGTTGCTATAAATGCTGGCACCTATTTTATTATTATAATGCTGTGGAACAAATCCACTCTAGAAGGTATGAATTACAGCAGAGGAGTAAGTTATATTAGTATTTCCATTAAAAAAAAAACAATAAAAAAACAGTTCTGTTGTTTTTTAAAATGTTAGTACACTGTAATTTTTAGCCAAATTATAAAACGACTGAACATTATACTCTAGCTTTTTAATTGAATGGGATTGTTTTGACTGTTTTATTATTCTTGAACATATCAACTATTCTTGAACATATCAACTAACAAAAGTAATTATTTTTTAAAAAATTAGATTTATGTCTGTTACCATTTGCCATAAACAAAAATTTCAGAAATAACCAACTAAGTGCACGGTGACTCAAAATAACCTTTTTATAGAAATTATGCTAATCTCCGTTCATTTCAAAATTTATTAAATGGTAACATTTTAGTTAGCACTTCACATAAAGGATCCTGGTCAAATTTCTGCCCAGTTGTCCTGTGATACGATTAATATTCTGAAAATGCTTTATTAACACTAATTTAGAGAATAATACTATACTCTTAGAAAATGTTTAGTTTGCAGCGTTTTAAATGTTATATATGATGAATTTCAAGAAGTTTGCTTTCAAAACGGCACCTAAAAAATAGCTCTTAAGGGAATGAAACTGTATCATTTCTGATATTTGATTCTGTAATGAAAATCATTGATATAACTCTAAATCTTTGAACCATGAGTACTGAAATTTCAGACTCTACGGTGTCATTCTACTTTCTGCCTCTTTTAGAAATCAGATATAATCAAATAAAGAGGGACACAGGCAGTGTTAGCTCCAATTTCTTTGACATATATATTTTTTTGTTTGCAAATATTTCATATTGGCAACAGCTTATTATGTCTTCACACACAAACTCTAACGAGTTAAGAATTCAGCTTAGGAGACAGTGTCATTGCCAAAAGATCTGTTACTTTTGTACAGTGAAACAATTTGATGTTTGGTCCATGGATCTCAACCACATTGCCTTAAGGCTCCAGTTTCAGGGAAACAGGTTTTGTTTTGTACTTAATTGGCTGTTTTTAGTGAATCGTTTTCATCGTATTTTTATGATCTGGTAGTATGGGCATCTGTAGAAAAATAGGGGAGTTGATTTGGATTTAATAGGTAAACACATGGAAAACGTGACAATGGTTGTTACTGTTTCTATAAAGTGTCCACAATAGAAGGCTCACAGCACAGCCATGTCCTAGGAACCTAAGGAAGCCTCTGTCTGGCACAGGGAGACCCTCTATTTAATCTCAGCAGTCAAGCCTGTGTGTGTGCGTGTGTCTCTACCCTTGAATCCCATTCCTGCTGAGGCTCTCCTCAGAGCAGGAGGTGAGGCTGAGCTGCTGCTGCCTTTCCTTGTGGCTGCTCTCTCCCTGGACTCCTGCTGGAGCATGACCTACTTCTATGAGACGTACCTGTTCACACACAGGTATTCAGAGGAGTCAGCTAATTGGTGCACAATGACTCTTTAACGGGATTTTAAGGGGTAATGACCCAGTCACACTACACACACACATATGTACGTTGCCTATTACATGTGTGTGATTGTTATTATTTTTGTTTTGAATTACCTAACTAAAACCCCTGCTGAGTTCAGAACACTGTGATACTGCACAGTTCCTCACGGCATGGTTGTGAGGATGAAATGAGAGCGAATGTAAAGAAAACGTGCTTTGTAAGTGTGGTCCAGATGTCACTTATTTTATCCACATATATGTCCCTCGGTATAGAGTAGGGCTTAATTTCTCAGAATCACATAAAATCACAGTTACCATTTTTTCTACTCTTGCTTTTTCTCTGCCTCTTGGCAATAAAAGCAGTGACTTTGAGGAAAATCACTTGGGGAAGAGTTATGAGGGTGTGACATTGGACCAAATACAAAAGCATCTTATGTCACCAGCAGAAATGAAGAAAGCACTTGCTTAGTGTTGGGGATTGTGTATTGCCAGAGTTCAGTGTGAGTTTATTCCCATGTACTATGGAACTCACACTAAGCAGAGTCAAACATTAAGTAACCTCCTGCACCCTTTTGTCTTTCAGATTCCTTTGTGGCACTGAATGGTAAGGAAGATATTACTCATAATTTAATATTGGTGGAAATCTATTTGGGAAATCCTATTTCACTAATCCTCCTCAGGACTTTCAAACGTTAGGTTTCTTTGTTAATTATTTCTTATCTTCATTATTTTTTTTATAGACATTTCAACTCCTCTACCAGATCATGAAATGTCTTACGACACAGTATATGGTCAGTTTGTGGATTTCTTTTTCATTCTTCAAGCCATTCATCCTGTGATAGTTTATAGTTTTCATTCCTAAACATCATGAACCAGATTCTTTGTTACTTCAGGGCCCCAATTCACTAAAATTACTTATAGATTTCATTATGCTTCAAAAATCACTTTGCCTATATGAGACAACTGATGTGAGACTGAGTCCTACATTTTAATCCATATAATATGAAATATGCCAACCTTAGGGAATTCAGTGAATATAGTTAATGAGTGCATGAGGGAGAAGAAATTGCTTTTGGACATAAGTATATCCAAGATAAAAGAATAGCACTTATAACTAACAGGCAATAGCTCTTTCCCAAAGTACCAGTCCCAAAATGCTGACTTTCAGAACAATACCTTCTGCAGGAGAAAATCTATACAGGGTGAAGATACCGTGTTCTTAGTAGGCAAAACTTTCCAATATAGCATGAAATTAGCCATTAAAACTTAAGTTCATAAAGACTGAATATTTAGACATATTTTCTTTGCGATTTCTGCAAAATGTATACAAGGAAGAGTGACGTAGTAGAAATGATGTGCAAACAGGATTTACCCATTGTTCCTGCTCTGAAATACACAGACACTATATTAAACAAAGCCATTAAGTCCATAAACAGAATATTCTGAGCTCTTCATAAGAAAAGGTGAAATGTAGTTGAAACGTTCACTTTCTATTTCTGAAAGTTCCCCCAAATGTTTATTAGGGTAAACTATTCATGCGTATTTTAAATATAATATGAAAAACGTGTGATGGCAAATGTAAGCTTCTGTATTATAATGAAAACTACGTGTTTCATTGATGTGTAGACATTTTATTTTATAGCTTTTGTGTTTAAGATATGTAACAGTAACAATTCTAGGGCAGTCTTTACATGAAGAGGTAGGTGATAAAGGAAGGTGAAAAAATAAAAGAAGAAGAAAGCAAGGTGGATTTAGCATTCAAAGATATAGTTCAGATGACTACAAATGTGTTTAATAGCTCTATGTAAACTCTCAGTCCCTGTGTCTAATTAACATAAATAAAAAGCCTCTTTGAAAGTCCTAAAGACTGTTTTACAAAATGGAGCTGTGCAAATATGGAAAATGATGCCTGGCTTCTCCTGATTGTCCCCTATGTGAAGTGAGGCAGTGGGGAGTGGATGAGCCCACAGAATTCATCCAGCTTTCACATTCTCTCCTCTGTGATTCAAGCCAGAATATTAAACACCAACAACTGGAAGAAAAATTTCTCAGGAGGCTAATGTCATTTAACTTCGTTTGCCCTTCAGAAAGAGAACCCACGTAGCATCTGCTCTTCTCCAATGTCATACTTTGCAATCATTTCCTATAATTGAATATTCTTTAGCAGATGTTGAGAAATTCAGGTCCTGAATCTAACTGAACCAACAACCTCCCAGCATTCATCAACTTATATTAAGACCAATTTTAACTTCCAGATTATTTCTCATATAGACAGAACAATTAAACCACGGGGTGCTGTTCATGAACAAAAATCACTCTCCAATCTATGGATCTCTTACTTCCCTCACAAAAGGAAAGGACCTGATTAATTCCTCCATATTAACACTTTAAAGGACAATGCCCCTTCACCTTCAGCTTGTGATCATTGCTTTCTATGATGAAACTGAGGAAGAGTTTGAATATTCCTTTTAACTAATGACCCTGTCCATTTCAGTACTAAATCTATCAGGTACGAAGTGGTTAGATGATTCACTGACCATCAAAATGAGGGCTGGTCCAGACAGTACTTAGAAAAATAGAGCAGACTTTCTTTTCACAAACTATTGAAAATATGCTTATTTTTGGAATAAACATAGGTTTAATTAATTCATTCAGCTAATATTTGTTGAATGCCTACAAAATGCCAAGACTGGACTAGTTGCTGTATTTGTACCATCAAAGGAAAAGACCAAATTGCTATTTTTATGAGCACGGATATAGACTAGGAAGCTAACCCCAAAGTCCACAGTACACCCGCTGTTTCTAAATGTGTCCTCTGAATGTTTACATAACAGTGCATTGGCTGAGTGCAGGCTCATAGAGTAAACCACAACAGCCTAACTCAGCATAGGGGATCATTTCAATCAACCATGCAAACTCTCGGTTTGGCAAAAGCTCTGCGCAACACCAGTTACATAAGCAAGAACCCCTTTTTGGTGAATTGGACCCTGATTATTTTCCTTCTCTGTTCCTCTCTTGTATTGATATAGTGTCTCTTTTGTGTATCTAATCAGCTACAATTGTTAATAGGTTAGAGTAGTTTGAAGGGTCTCTAACATCTGGAATCACAAAAATTTGTAGATACAGAGAAACAATGTGATGCATGTGAAAGTTTTCAACTCTCTCTTTGGATATTATAAGTGTAATACATCATAATCTCCTTTGATTAAAATATGACCTCCCTAATTGGATTGACAAGACAAAATTACAGGTTCAAATTCTACTGACATGTTATACTATATTCACAAATGATGGCCTATTTTTGTAGCATTTTGATCACAAAGTCTCTTAGTGAATGCACAAAAATAATATAGCCTATAGAACCAGATTCTAAGAAGGAATAATGGGATTTCAACTTTTTTTAAGCTTGGAGAGGTAATAGTCATACTACACCTCTTTGATTTCAAACTAAGGACTGCTGCTAAATGGTGCTTTTACGTGGTGGTTCTAAAATTTTTGATAATCAGGTATTGCTTTCTTTGACTATTTGATTTATCGGTGACACATGTTGCCTATCCTCAAGCATAAGTTTAAAAGATTACAAACCTCATGCTGTTCTATTTTTTTTTTCCTTTTGAGTACATCAGATGCATGGTTTCTCTAGATTTACATAAAGAAAATGGAGACATGATGGGTATTAGACTAACACTTCAGCAATAGGAAGGACCTGATTTCTCACATTTGTGTAAAACATTTTCCTACCTAACTACCATCTGGTCCACATTAATTTCCTCTCATAGCCATAGCTTTCCATTACCAATGAGTTTTCCATGTATTTGCAGCATATGGTCCAGGAAATCTTTCCACAGAGAATGTGTCCCTTAGGCATATATTTCCCCTAGATTACGGTATTAAGAAATGTTTTCCCTAAACCATACTTATGGCATTATCATAAAATTGCCCCTTGAACACAGTTAAATTGAAAATGCTCAAAATACGTATCAATCCCGGTTAAAAAAAAATGTCTCCTTGGATGAGAGGCTTTTCCCCACCATTCTCATTCCCCACAAAGCTATTTCTCATTGCTCATGCTGGGTGCTGAATTCTCTCTTAGGCTGACCATATACTTCACTAAAACAGTGTTAAATTCAAGAGTAGAAAATAGAGGCTATATTTGAGACCTCTTTATGAGGAAAAAGAAAGTAAAAGTAAACTTGCATTTCCAATTCCAAATTAATTTTCCTACCCGTTCTCTTATCAGTATTATGAGATGAGATGTGAAACCCAGAAATGTAAAAACAAAAGTTTTGTCTACATGCAAACATTCTTGAGTTTTAAATGAAGACGTTTTTAGCAGTTGGATGTGAACCAGACTATGTGCAACAAAACGGACGTTTGAAGCTGTGTGGGAACCAAACAAGTTCTACACAGAAAACAGCCTCTTCTGTGCTACCAGAGCTTCATGGTGGCATCTAAGAGTGGTGCTGCCATGGAAATCACTATCGCTTAGATGAGCCACGTGGCCCACTTGCTTTTCCCTGATGTGTATATTCTGTAATTTGCAGTATTAAAGTCTCCTAGGAATCCCACTTCCAATACTAATTGTAAAAAAGAAGACTGCAATGCATTGATCATTATACTCTTTCTGGTAGCCAGTATTTTCTTCATCACATATGTGGTGATCACAGCCCAAGGCTGAAGCCACCTGTGAATCTGTCCTACTTTCCACCAATTACACATTCACAGTAGTTGCCCTAATGTCTTTCTAAAAATTACTCAAGAGGCTGCTATAGGTTAAGATGGCTTAATAAGCCAAAGACTACTCGAAAATCACAGAGCAGTTATATTTTATTTCTGCTACCAGAGATAACAGGTAGTGGGGCTTCTCTAAATTGTTGGAGCAGTTGAGATCAAAGTACCTGATATCATCTGCACTAACCTCGTGGAATGAAGGAAGGAATGCTTAGGAATGTATTCACAGGAAATGTCCAGTTTCTGCCCTAACTCCCAGCCTAACCATTCTTCTTCTGACATATCCTATTGTAGGATACTATAGATCTCAAAAACCTGTCCCTAACTAATCTGATAATATCAGTTGGTGTGGCCTCAAAAACAACCTCTCACAAATATGAGTCATGAAACTAACTTCATTGGAATAAGATGCAAAAGGCACAGCTATAACAACATGGAACAAGTTGAGGTCTCCATGCGAGTGAAAAGGAGGTGGGAGCAGATCCCTTTAGAAAGCAGTTACTTCTCCCAGCAAAAGAATGCCTGTAAAGTTGAGCTGAAGCTGAAAACTACCGTTTCCCCAAAAATAAGACCTAGCCGGACTATCAGCTCTAATGGGTCTTTTGGAGCAAAACTTAATATAAGACCCGGTATTATATTATATTAAATTATATCATATTTGTTATATATATTATATTGTGTATTATATTAAGACCCAGTCTTCTATTATAGTAAAATAAGACTGTGTCTTATATTAATTTTTGCTCCAAAAGACGCATTAGAGCTGATGGTCCGGCTAGGTCGTATGTTGGGGGAAACACAGTAGATACCCCCACCATGAGAAAGGCTCAGGACAGCTGAGTTGTCTGTGATGGGGGAGAGGCTCATCCACTGCCACAAACCTCCCCCATCAATTACAGATAGTGTCCCCAGAGTGGACACATTCTGCCTTTAGTGCTGCGATGGGAATACCAAAGCAGGACACTAGTATTTCTTGAGCACCTTCTGCTAGGTGACAGCACCTATAGCTAGGTACTGCCACCATTACGTCAATTTATCCTCCCAACACTGGGAGGTAAGTGGCATCATCCCTGTTTTGTGCACAAGGAAAGTCAAGGCCCAGAGAGGCGAAATGATTCCCCGAGGCTCACCCAGCAAGAAGCAGAGATGGGACCTGGCCCTTCATCCTCTAACTACAAGTTCAAGGGGGTCTTCCGTTGAACCCCACCCCCAGCCTTGTTATTTTCAGTGCAATCTCCTTTCAGTCTCACAGCCACCTTGGGCGTCCCACCTCCTGGCCTCTGGGCACATGCGGGCGTCTCTGGTGATGTTGTCCCTAACTGTATTTGTGATGAAAACAGGGCACTCCAGCTCCCTCTTGCCCAGCACCACCACGTCAGATTCGGCGGCTCGAGAGGGGTATGAGTCTAGGGGAGGAATGCTGGACTGGAAGGATTTGCTCGATTCACCTGACAGCACAGACTCTTTGGGGGCAGTGTCTTCCCATAATCACCAAGACAAGAAGGGTAAGGCCTTGGAATTGCCTCTTCCTCTGGGGGGAGAGGGAGGGAAAAGTAGGGAGGACTGTGTAACTGCTTCCAGCTGAATCACAGCGACATTTAAGACACCTCCAACACACTACGATTGAAACATCTCCAAAAAGACTGCAATCCAATCCTCGGTGGTAGGCTTGATCCTAAATTATTGCCCAACCAGGGAGAAACCACACAAAACAAATAACCCAGCCTCTCCATTTCCTCCACACACAAGAGGTGTGGCTTGGCCCAAAGCAGATGCTGGCTCCTGAGATCCCTTTTCCCCTCTGCTGAGCTCATTCCGTGATTTCTGGGGTCCTCTTTTCCCACCATAATGGAATGGAATGCAGGGCAGCCTTTGGCAAGTGCATGTAATCGAAGTTAAGGCCCGTTGAATCAGTGAATGGAAAAATAGCAGGGCAGAGTCTTTTCTGGCTGGAAGCATCTCTCTCCCCCTTAGTGCTGACATTCGAATAGAGCGATGGTCCTGAGACATACTGTACTCGACTTTAGAGGACAACAGCTAAAACAAAAATATGTTATTTAATCAAGCAGAATTGCTATGTAATTAAAACGAAAAGGAAGCTGCACTAAATGAGGGGGACTCCACTGTGAACTGGCCTCAATTCTCACTTGCTTTCTTTGCTCGACTAGAGACAGGAAATGTCATCTCTTTTCTCCCCATTTGCTGCCCTAGTAACAAACACATCCTACTTTAGCTGCAGCTGCAACCAAAGAGGCCTTTGCTTGTCCAGAAAAGTCTTGTAAATCAGACACTGAAAAGCCCAGTTATGTTGCGAGCTGGTTCCCCCCATTCAGAATTGTTTACTTCTATATGTTTTCAAGAGTTTCCTCCAAGCAGGGGTTTGAGTCTTAAGGGGAGACCAGACACAGTGCCCTTTGGAAGTAAAGCCTGTATCATGTCCTCCCTCAGGGTTCTCTGTATATGTTCTTTCCGTCTTTACTCTTAGAGAATGTTTTCTAGGCAGACTCACATGCTACATTTCCATTCTCTTTTTTGCATCTCATCTCTTGAGAGCGCCATAAACTCTGCTGCTCTACATGCCAAGCCAAACTGGGACGATGTAGCCCTTTTAACTTGTTCTTGAGCATGTCCCCTCAATCGATTTTATTTTTCTTCTGTAACTTAATATGCCCCAAATCTTTTTTTAAAAGCGGTTTTTGTCTCAGCAGCCTCTTTAAATTGGAGGGAACCATGCTCTTACCATCCCGAGAAAGCACCAGGCCAATTTGTGATGGGACTGGACTATCACAACGGGCCACAATCCCTCGCATGTTATGTGTGGCTCCAGACCGCTGATGTGTTAGTCCTGGCCGAGTTCTCAAGAAGAGACAACTCAGTAAAATCACTTTGTTTGCCCACTGCAACCTTCTGAAAAAACAAACAGCCTTTCCAGTAAAGCATTAAATATGTCAACCAAATATCTAGCTGTTGGTTGCAATCAGTTTGTCTTCACTTCCCTGAGACGGGTGGCTGAATTTTCTCCAGTCGTTAACTCCCTCCAGGGATGAGGTTATCAAAGAGTCCAATTAACACTTTGACATCATTTTACAATTCGGCATTGTTCATTCTCTTGGGTCTTATTATGAATATTGACAAAGCTGGAAGCAGTCTACAAATTGTCAAACAATGGTGGCAGAGGTGACCGCATGGGTGTTTAACATGATCACTGTTCTTGTGCTATTAACTCCTTGCCTTGCCCTGTCAAATTTGAGTTTGATTTTTTGACAATTATGTATTTGATGGGGCAATGACAATGAGATGTTATGCAAAAAATTTTTAAAGATGTAGCTTAATGTTCCTTTTACCATGACTTTTATTATTTTAATTTCCACTTTGCTCTGAATTATTTTTAATGATCATGATTTATTTTGATCTTTTGTTTTGCCAAGCACTGTGTGGTATGACTTAGTGATGGCGTTATTCTGTTGGAAAAGTCTTGTTTCTTTCTGATTCATGATGACGTACCTTAACTGGACCCAATCTGTGATCCCCTCGCTTCTTTTCTTTTCATTCCCTGACGTGGATGCCTTAATGATGTCACATCCATGCGTGCAGCATCTCCTGGGATGCGAGAGTTTCATGGGTTTTCTGAGGACTTCTGGCGGGTGCTCTTTTCACTGGGTCAATTGTCTCATGGGAATGTGACATTTGTGTGCGCCAGCTTTAGGAGCTAAATATACTCTGGAATTGTTTCTAAAATACTGCACATTTCCCCCACTAAGCAGAAAATGTGTCCACTGACCAGCTAGCTAAGGAGGAGTCAAGTGTCCGATGCCCTTTTTATTTTGGCTGCAGAATAAAGACCAAATTACGGAGCCCACACCTGTGCTCTGCAGATATGCTGAGCACCACTGGGCTGGTCTCACTCTGTCCCCCCACATCCTCCAGAACAATTCTGTATTTCCAGAGTATGTTTGCTTGCCTTTTTCTTTCTTTTCCTTGCCGTGTCTTTCGTCTTGATTTAATCCTGTGCGTCCCTCCCATCTGTTAAAGCACCGTTCCCAACCTTGCGATCTAACCCCCTTCTGCTACCATTGTTCTTAGCCTCCCCTTTCAAATTAATAGACCCACGCCCTCTGCCCCTCTGCGGACTGTTCCAAGGCTCTTTCCTTCTACATTGTAAGTAGCATTCAGATGCTGTCTGTATATAAGCCATACTAACAAAGCGTGAGAAGAGACCGGCAAAGCGCGCAGAAGTATTATCACAGAAAATGAAGTAATTTTCTCTCTCGGTAACTGGCCTTGCCCTTCATTACCCTACTGGCCTTGTCTAATGTCTCTTGTCCTTGCTGCTTTTCTTTAAAATTGCCTGATATCTTTCAAGTCCTAGATTCATTAGTAAAAACAGCCAACTGCTCTGTTTTATCTCTGGGTCCCTAGATGTCTGGAGCCTCTAGAGCCAGCCCTTTAATCACCAAGTTGATAAATTAGATGCAGCCTTGGCTACTTCTTTCTTGGTTTTGCCACATTTAAAAATATATATTATTTATTCTTCCTATAACTACTGAGGTGGTAATGAGTAGTTACAAAGGGGCTCTAATTACATATGAATAAGAAAGAAAATCCAGTTTATTTTTAGATCTGGCTTGTCTCCCCTCAACCCCCACCTTCCCACAGCAAAAGAAACAAGAGCTTTCTTTTTCAGGTTAAGCAATACTGAGAATTAATAGCCACTCTCGTTTCTCTTGTTTCTGACCAAAAGTAACAATACCATAAAACCTGATTTCCAAGAAGACGGCAATATACGTGAGGAAATTAGCCATGTACAGATCTGCCAAGAGAGCTGTGGAGCATAAATATAAAATGTAAATGCTGACCACTGTCATTAGGGTGCAAGAATACATCAGGAACAGAACAAAATCCCCCGCTTCAGAGTGCTTGTGAGCTCTCAGAAATAGATGAAACAGTCAATATAAACAAAGATGTTCCCAATTGATTGGAAATGGCAGAACTGTAGTCTGCTTACATACTTAGTGGAATCTTTAAAGTGAGATATTAACACATTATTACATTTAGTCAAGATATGCTCATTACAGACCAGGACAAGATGTAGGAACAGTTTAAATAAGAGATCAAATGAATAATTTAAACTAAAATGTACAATGTTGAATATATTTTAATCAATATACAAGCCATTTGTATAAGCAATTTTTAGTCTGAGAAATAATACTCCAGTAGGATTCATAAGGTCTATAAAGAATTCTGAGCATATTATCTACACTTGGTAACAATCCTAGTGGAATTTTATACATCACAGGGTTTATCAACAATCCTCTTTATAGTCCATTATTTATTCCTCAATGCATCGTAGCACGGCAGCATTGCCTCCAAGTAGGGCAGGCAGCACCTCACGTAAGATGATTTAGGTCGCTCAGGGGCATCGTGGGTTTTCAAGAATCATGCGGTAGAAAGTTACACCCTTTTCATTTCTCATTCAATCTTCTTGGTTACTCAAGGAAAAAGTCTCCAGTTGGTGCTTTATCATTAACAACTCCCTAAAGTTGCTGCTACACCTTTCAATGGTAAGAAAAAACAACAGGCTTTAGATCGGGGGCTTTGATTTGTAGTTGGAGCTAGCTGGAATTAACATTATTTTGTTTTCAGTTAATTTTCTTTTTATGGTTACCTTCCATCTATGAAAAGCTATTTTTTTCCATTTATGATAACGATACAAAGTTTCCATTTGAAATACATTCTAAAGGTAATTTAAAGAAAACATTAATATTGCAGGAGGTACAGGGATATAAAACTACTAAGTAAATAATATGGTCAGTGAGACTCACTGGTATCAATAAAACTGTGGTATTGATAACTGAGTAACTCAAGTTTGGATAACTCTGGTCTAGAGCATTTAAGAGAGACCACTGAGGATCAAACTACTACCAAAACTCCTCCTGGCATTTGGAAGAATGCGATTTAACAATCGCTAACCTTCTGTTGGTTGAGCTCTGGAGTGTTGGTTGCAATTATACGATCTAGCGCTCTTCTGATTTTTCTTCCAACTACTGAGTTTTGTGACTGGAGATGAGAAGTTTGGTCAAGGAGGGATTTACAGCAAAATGGATTTAGACTAAAAAAAAAAATTAATCATTCGAGGCTTGTTAAGCATCTGGCAAGATTTTTCTCCAGACCAACAGTGAGCAGCCAAGTGTAAATGCAGCTAGTTATTACCAAACTGTAGCCTAGTGAAAGTTTACCTTTAGCACTTCTGCTTCCCGGCTACTTCTCCCATGTCTGTAAGGACTTTTGTGCTGTGGTGCATTCCCCTGGCCTGGCAATAACCTATATTTGATCCTTCTTTCCCTTTTCTCTCATTCAGACTTTACCTATTCTGAATCCCAAGCCCTTAGAGCCCAGCTTTCTTCGTAAACAGACTTAGAAATCCTTTTTTAAGCAAATATATTGCATAGCACAGCCTTGCCCTGATCACTTGGTCATTTTAACAATCTCCAATGCTTAAAATCTAATGGGTTGGGGATTTTAACGCATTCCAGTTCTCCCGATGGGAAAAGTGATTTCTTAGCTCCTATCAAGTCATGTGTACGTAATTTTGTGTACAGAGAAAATTATTGCTGGTGACAGTAATAAAGGAAGAAAAATAAGCTTCTCTCCTTTTCCTGACTCCCAAACTTGGGCCGAATTTTCCGTCATTTTTTCAGTAACATTACCATAACAAAAATGTTTTCTGAAGCGTCTCAAGCAAAATTTATTACTGGCCCCACAGCACAGGATCGGATGCCAGTAAGGAGTTGGAGGCTATACTAGAGTTAGACATAGTTCCTGTCCAAGAAATATCAAACCACCAGACAGATGAAGCACACAGAGACTCGGAAATGCACCAAAAAGCTTTTACGACCACTACTGTCTTTGTGAACAAGGCAAAACTACACAGCGGATTTTAGAAAAAGATATTAGACAACTGAAGACAACTTGGCTGAACACATCAAGGACATAGCACTTGGAAACAGTTTTTCAGCCCCTTTTCTTTAGTCCTTCCCTTCAGTACCAATATTATAGCAGTCATATATCACTTGACAGGGAGGAAGGAGAAAGTGAGGGATGTGTTTGGTACAGAGTTCATATTTAAAATTTTTGTGGAAAAGCTGGCAAACTCAGGCTTTATTTTTGAACAGCCTGTTCTTTATTTAAAAAAAAAGAAAAGAAAACTAAACTCATGGTAATCTGCACAGCTTCTGTAAGTAAAACCTGTAGTATCACAGCCATTTCTAAGTGTGGTGGTGGAACAGGACAGTCTTCAGAGAAAGGGCTTCCGTGGTGTGGGGAGCACTCTGCATGGATGGGCGGGACGAGGAGCCTGATAACTGACCATTAACTGAACCAGATGGAACATGCATGGTCAGAGCCAAAGACAGAGAGATGGGGACTTCATTGCTATAAACAACCCTTTTGAATTAGAGTACATTTATTTTTGTTTTTGAGAGAGCAAAGGTATCCTTCAAAGGTCATAAGAAATTTGGTATCTAAGTTGCTGATAATAAAAAATACAATTCTTGAAATTTAGTTTATTAGTATTTTTTTTCATTTGTAAATTATGCCATACAGGCTCCATAAAGGTCTAGTATCATTTTTTTTATTACTGTTAAACTATTTTAATCTCCAAAGGTCTACAGTGGGTCTAAAAAATATTTTTGGGAATCATTAGAAGCGTATTATTTGAGAGTAGAAGAGTAAGGTTGCTTAGATAAAATATAGAATGTCCAGGTAAATTTGAATTTCAAATAAACCATGAATAATTTCTTAGTGTAAATGTCCCACATTATGACACAGGACATACTTATACTAAAATATTATTCTTTACCTGAAGTTGAAATTTAACCAGGTATTCTATATATTCATTTGCTACCTGGCAGTCCTGTTGAAGAGGTTACTGATAACTTACATAAGATCTAATCTCTAGATTACATTTGCCCTTTAACTCTTAGAAAATCTAGAGTAACCCATATAAGAGGGATTAAATTAAAAATTTCATTCTTTTAAAAATATTTAATCTCAGAATATCACCAGAAGTTATACATGTGTTTGAAATATAACAATTTAAAGCTTATCCCTGAAAGCAGGCTTTCAAATGCCACTTTTAAGTGAAGAAGGCTCAGAAACCAAACTGTCCCCAAACAAGGCATGTTTAAAACTATTGGTTCTTTCTAATTATATTTAACCTCAGGTTTTTATCAAACTGTTATGTTCACCGAATTTTTTTTCTTTGTTTTCCCCCCCCATTTCTTGTTTCTATGGCTTTGAAGGGAATGAACTGGAATCCTAAAAGCACTAGAAAATAATAGGTTAATAATGGTAACAATAACCCTAGTCTCCAAGGCAGTACAGCCCCCTTCCTTCCTTCCTTCCTTCCTTCCTTCATTCAACAGACATTCAGCAAACCTGTGCTGTAGAGAAGCCTTATGCTGAGTGTTACAGCAGATACTGATCTGAAGTCAACATAAGCCCTGCACTCATGCAGCTTACAGTTTTGCAGGGGATACACACAGGTGACCTTCTGGCGAGCCCATGGGGGCAGATCGAAGTCTTTGAGAGTAAGAGAAGGAAAGGAGGCAGACCAAGCACAGAGAGGAGAGAGGGAGAAAGAGAGAGAGGGAGAGAGGGAGCCACACAACTCATTCCTTGTTGGGGGCCGGGGGAATGCCTTGCAAAGTGCCGAAGGAAAAGGGGGAAGAAAGACATTCCGAGCTACGTAAGTGACACGACCAAGACAGAAACCTATTAAAGGACAGAGTGTAATGATAAATAGGCAAGTAGTGTGCTGTGATGAAAGTGATAAAGAAGGCCAGATTAGGAATTGAGATTGAAATGGTAGTCTGGAGCCTTAAAGTCATGCTGGGGGGGGGGGTTGGCTTTAGCTGTAGGCAGCGGGGGATAGGAAAGTAGATGGGTCAAAGAAAGGGATAAAAGGAGGGTGGGAGGGAGAGAAAACCAGGTCAAGAGATTGATGGGTAATGTATATATGAAATCAATTATTCAGTCACATTAGGTTAATTACATACACACAATAAATTTGGGAAATAAAATTTGGCATCACTTTTGGATCTAAAGTATCTATGTGTACACATCACTGAATATTCCTCGTAAGTGCTCCCTGCCAAGTTAAAAACTCTATCTTAGGTAAAGCCTAAGACAATTAAGACATTGGGTGGGATGTATGGCACACTTTTCATCCAGAACAGATTCTGAAATCAGGGAGACTGAGAAAGAAATTATAATATATCCTAGGGTGCCACCATTTATTTTTACTACATTAATATTTCTTTGTCACCTACCAGAAAAGGAATCTATTTGTAGTCTCTGGCTTTTCTTTGAAGAGCTGAGGAACACAGTATTGTGAGGTCAGGCGCCAGACTCGCACACAGGTGGCAGGGAAGTGTCCCTGTGCCGGTGTGCTGGGGAGCAGAGGCGAGGAATGGGAAATCCAAGGAAAAGGCTGTAATTGCTCTTGCAGCAGCTCGGGCAGAGATGTAGATTTCATCTAATTAATGTTGTATCCTCTTGACAACTTGCTGAATTCATCTAAGGTCTTGATGAGATTATTGTGGAAAGAGTAGAAGTAAAGAAAGTTCAATGTCAGCCATGTAGAAAGCTATTTGATCTCCCTGCCTCTCTGAATCTGCACACCAATATTTGGATTTTCTTTCTAGAGATATCAACTAAATCTTTTTTCCCCCATTTTTCTCAAAAGAAAAAAAAAGACTTAATTTATGATAATGGAGACTTGACTTTTTTCTTCTAAAATCAGCAGCTGAAACCTTAGGATATTTAAAAAATCAACGTACCTTCTGGAGGCACTTCTTTCCTTTAATCTACCGCCACTTTTTCAAACCACATCACTACTGACAAGAATTCACTCCACCCCCTCCCTTTTCCTGCAGTCTCTTTTTTCTTCATTCTCTCCTATCTTTGCACAAAACACACAATGACAAAGTTTTCTAACAGCTGAATGGAATTTTCAAGGACACCGGGACTGGGTTACGCATGATCTTATTAACTGAGCACCTGGAGTAGTTAAAATCTTACTCTTTAATTGATTCAACTGCACTCTGTTCATTTCCAATTTGTTGTGTTCTAACAGCAAAACTGTGAAGAGTCAATTTGTATTTTGGGTCATGCATAATAATGGAAAAAATAGTACTGGTAGCTTTATAATAAAACTTTCTGATGACCTCATTTCCTGGAGTTAAAAAAAATGCTTGTTATAAGTTTTATTTCGCACACCTCACTGCTCCATAGACAAAGAAGTCTAGCTAGGGCAAAACAGTGGAAACTGAGAAGTTTCCTGAACTCAGCTTCTCTTTTCGTCACATTATACATGAGAATGGCTTAAAAGTTGCAAGAGTTGCTCAGAATACATAATTCATACCATTGCCATAGAGAGAAAGAGGACAGAAAAGCTGTATGCATGCACTAGTCCCAGGGAGATACAGGCTGTGCAAGCATTAAGTACAGTCCCACGGAGTACGGGCCATGCTGCAGGCCTGGGGAGCCACATGAACCGCGTCATGTAAAGTTCCCAGCACCTTCAATTGTACAAGGACCCTGAAATAAACTAGCGAAATGTAGCTGGATGTATTGAAATACATTACCAGATGCACAGTAGACAGGATCTTAATCAGTGTCAGAAAGCTTGTTATTAGCAGTATGAGGGTTAGTCATCCTTGGTTAATATTTCTTAAGCTCTTGGAAGTCTACAGCCTGAAAACCGTCTTTGTAAAAAAGTTCATTTTTAATGGGATAATAGGAATTTCCCACTCCAATTATTTTTAAATTTCGTGTTTTTAAAAAGGATGCATTCTTTTTCAAATACGTATCTGCAATTACATTTCTTCACTAAAGGCAAGGCAGTCATTATGAACTGTACAGAAATAATGGAAGTTCAGGGCAGTCACCACTGACAATGCTTCATTAGGAGGGAAAATGATGTCTAGAAATTTATCGGGCAGCAAACTGCATTATGCCTAACCTTTTGGACAGATTAAAGCTGGCCGTTTCCAGTCTTACAGCTTCTTGCTATTCATAAAAAATTGATAACACTGGACACAATCATCTGACATTTGTTAAAGTAATAAATATACCCTAAGTGCTGATGGGTCTTGCACTCTGTGATTTAAAGCCACACAGCAGAAATTTCATGTAACTTAAAATGTCTTATATAAGTCTATGGATTTGCAGATTCAGTTCAACTCAGCAGATCTGCAAGCACTGAGCTCCAAAGAGTACAGTTGAGCTAGGCATATTTAGTATCCAGTAGGACCTTAATTTGGGGAGTGAACACATGAACTCGGGTCCCTACTTCAATCCAGAAATATAAAGGGAAAAGAATCTTCCTGAATTTCTTATTCTCTTGCCTGATCACGCAAAGATAGGGGAAAAGATCTCCTGAACCATTACCAGATGTTGCTTGATGGCCGTGCGTTGTTTGAGTGGCGTTGATTTTCCAGGTGATAGGAGATGAAGGCCTTTAAAGGAGCTTGTTCTATTCAGTAGTGAGCTCCCACTGAGATCCTGCTTCTTCTGTCCCTGGGACCCAGTCCTCACTGGGCTGACCCAATCGAGGGCATATCTGAGCCCTAATACCAACCACTCACTACCCGATGGCCCCTGTGACCGAGATGGGGGAACATCAGAAATTTCCCTCTATATCCTCATGCTGGGGTAAATAAAGAGACCACAGGCATTTTTTTCCAGCAGCTTTTGGCTCTAGCAAATTGGGTAGTAGTGGCATGGTGTTTTAGGCCGTGTGTCAAGCTTTTGTCAGGTACCAAGTGAAGGTATTAGGGATTTGTCTTTCCAATAAAACCATATCAATTTTGTATTCTCTGTCAGAATATGGTAACTGCAGTAAAGAAACTGCACAAGACCCACTAAAGAGTCATACTTTGAACACCCAGGAAGACTATCGTGTTTCCCAGAAAATAAGACCTAGCCGGGCAATCAGCTCGAATGCGTCTTTTGGAGCAAAAATTAATATAAGACCCGGTCTTATTTTACTATAAGACTAGGTCTTTATAATATAATATAATAAATATAATATAATATTATACCTGGTCTTATGTTAATTTTTGCTCCAAAAGATGTATTCGAGCTGACTGTCCGACTAGGTCTTATTTTCGGGGAAACAGGGTACATTTCTTTATTTAAAGTCTGGCTGTACACTGCCTCAGTGATGTGTGAGGTTGGGCTTTAAAGTTAACATTTAGATGCGTTTTTTGGAATATTAGTCATGTCACTGAGGGCAATGTTTCTCAAGCTTTCGTGAACAGAAGAATCATGTGGAGGCCCTGTTAAAACACAAATTCCTGAACTCCAACTCCAGAGATTCTCATTCCAAAGGTCTGAGTAGGACCCAAGGACTTGTATTTCTAGCAAGTTACAGGTGATGCTGATGCTGAGTAGCACTGATTTGGACACTTTCCAAGTTGTTACGGATTATTTTATTAAAGGTGACGCCAAGATTTTGTTGTATTTTCAAACCTGTATTTTCCACTCTTGGCTAACACAATTGAACCCTACCAAAGTGTTGCATTAAAATAGTCTACCTCGGACCCTGTCAAAGGCAGGTGACTTGTCAGAAACACTTCCCTCACTTTATTAATTGAGCATTAATATGTGGCTCACACAATGCCAAGTGCTTTATCCACATTCATTTACTTAATCTATTTAATCCTTCCAACAACACTCATCTCATAGCCAACACTGCTGGAGCTTAGAGAGATTGAGTGATTTGTCCAAGGTCACACAGCTAGTTAGCTGTAGAGCCAAGACTTAAATCCAGGTCTTTATTACCTCAAAATTTATGTTCTTAACCATTAACACCCAGCCTTATCTATAACCCAGACCTCAAGAACTATATTTCTAGCAAGTTTAAGTTGGTAGTTTTAGGAGTATTCAAACAGACCTGTTTCCTATTTGTTTATCTTGTAGAGACAAAAAAAAAAAAATCAAAGCACTGCAAATAATCCAAAGAATCACCTGAATTTCACAACTTTCTAAGGAGATTCACTTCCTTATTCTGTAGCTTTGATGCCTCATGAGAGCAAAGGAAGAAGATGGGAGCAGGAAGTTAGAAAATAGAAATCTTTTGGCTGCAGACATTACTTAGATGTTGGGTTTCCAGTGTTATTAGAAAGAAAACCTCAAAAAGAAGTTAAAGAGCGCAAACATTTCAAAACTTTGTTCATATGAAATAGTCATTACTTTTACAGAGACAGTGACAGTTCTACCACATGGAACCACAGCCCAACATCCTAGGGCATGGCTTTCAAAAGCTAATTTCTCACGCCTCCCAATCTAGACCCTACTCCACGCTCTGGGTGCAGTGCTCCCATTGGCACTGCCAAACCTAAAACAGGGGAGAGGAAGAACAGTGAGCCGAGCACTCCTGTTGGCACAGAAGGAGAAATGAAGCTGTTTCTCCTTTAAAAAAAAAATATGAAATTGAATGAATTTCATACTTATTTTCCCTTTTCTTCCTGTGATGGCCTCCCAAAAACAATGAAAATGCATTGTTTTCAAAGCTGACAGAACTGGAAGTGGATTCATCCGCAGTCAACCACAACCACACAGTAAGCGTTATTTCAATCTGTGAGTTTTTAAGTAGCTTCTGATCCGAGGCTATGAAGCAGCCAGGAAGCTGCTTGTACTTTGGCATGGCCAGTCATTAACTTACACATCTTGTATCAAGACCTGCCAAGACCCAGCACCTAATCTTCAGCCTCCTGTTGGCACAGAAGGGGGAAAAATTAAAAAGAAAAGGAAAAGGAAAGTTTGAGTTATAAACTCTGAGCCCATTTCCACGGCTGCTGGCATAGGAATCAGTGTATTCCTAACCCATCTGGTTCATATTATACCGTAAGACAAGAAGAAGGCTGCTTCCTGCCGAGATAACCACAGAGAGCTCCTCTCCCACTGCACTTTCAGTGTGGTCATCTCCACTGGCTGGGGTGTGGCTTTGAGGCGAAACTGCCTCCATGAGGGTTTTTCCCCTCCTTATTTTCTTCTCTCCTTACCAGGGATCACAGCGGGCCCTCTGTGGTTAGCGGCCGTGGTACTTGGCCCATGACTAGTTCATTCATACCGCCGTGCAGGACTGGAAGCCTGGCACATTTATGCAATAAGATTTTCAAACAAGAAAAATTGGGTTGTTAGATTCCATTCACCCAAGTTGTTATGAGGATTTCAAGGAAACTAACTGTAGGCTTGTCTTACTGTACAGCAGAATCGAGTCTATTTTTAGGGGATCCTACTCCAGGGCTTTTCTTGGTGTTTTGCCATCTTTCTCAGCTCTCAGACCCAACATGAACCCCACTCTGGCTCAGCAGTGGAGGAAATGTCCATCCTCCTTTTCGCCTTTGCATATTTCTCTAAAGGACACAGAGAGGCTCTGTTGTCTTTGTGGTTCCCTGCTCTCATTTACACAGATGCCTATTAATCACTGCACTACGGAGACAGACACATCCATCATATCACAGCAGCTCCAAAACAGGCAGTCCAGTGAACGGGTGAGAGGGGAAAGTGTGCATTTAACCATTTCGAGGTACTGGCTGCCTAGCAAGGTAGCTGAGGGCACATGGGGGCTCTTCCTTGGTAGTTAGCTTATTAGGTGCAATTGATTTTATGAGGTTTTTTTTGGGGGGGTGTCTATTTTGCTTCATTTTTTGATAGGACAGATAACATCTCCCAGCTATTACAATGCAGTGGATGCATATGGTTGAAGACAGAGTTTTAATCTTAAAAATAGTAGTAGTAAATTCAAGTAGACTAGCTTTACTTTTAATGCAAAAGTATTGACTCTGAAGCCAACAGTTTTTCAATAATGGATTCATCGTAGAGCAAGGAACCTGAGTCAGCTTTCTTGGGCAAGGAGACCCTTGAAATTGCAAGTAAATTAACCAAGAACTTTCCTTCCAAAACTGACATGTCTTCTAAATATCTTTTTCAGTCATTCAAGGCTTTCACAGCCTGCTCCCAAATTATGTTTAGCTCTCGTATTTTTCCTCTACAAACATTCATTCATGTATTCATTTACTATTTATTTAACGGATATTTACTTTTATTCCTGGGGATTCAGTGGTAAATCTCCTTCCTAGAGCTGCCTAGGCGAGAAAACTAAACATAAAGCAAGTATCAGGAGAGTGATGGTTTTAGGATAGAGAAATGCAAGGCTCAGGACACTTGTAGAAGGAAGAGCTAACCTAGTCTGAGGGAGTTGGAGAAGATTTCCCCATTTAAGCTGAGACCTAAAGGAGAGGGTCAGAGGAATAGGTGGTGAGCAGGGGTATTCAGGGCAGAGGGAACAGCCTGTGTGGGGGCCCACAGGTGAGACAGAGTACAGGAGAGTGGCTAGTACCTAGCGTGGAAGAGACTGGAAGGGTGTCAGACCATTAGCCATTAACTGAGGAACTGAGGACCGCCTTCACTTCTCTTCCCTCGGTGTCTTCCGTGATTCTTGCTGCTTTCTCCACTGCACCTGACAGCCTCCACCTCCTTAAGACTCAGCTCCAACGCCACCTCCTACACAAAGCCTTTGCTTCCCCTCTCGGCTGTAGTGCCCGTCTGGGCACCTGCCTCCCCCCCTACCGGATCCCAGGATTTGTTCCTCCTCCACCTAACACAGCGCTTCAGTCAGTAACCGTACACTGAAGACAGCCAGAGATGCTCGGAGCCGAACCCATTACACCAGGAAAGTGATAGCAGAGACACCAGAACGTCAGCCCGAGTTAGGAGAGCATCTTTCCCGAGGTGTACTGTCCCAGAGCCTGGCGCTGGGCGCCCCACCCCACCCCCATGCAAGCTAGGCGATTGCAGAGAACCCACAAGCCGGGCTACCAGAAACCGTTCTTTAAAGAAAGAATCTGTTGTTTGAAATTTCAAAATGCAGTGACATGGTCATCACAGCAAAAATCAGAACTGTGTTGGACTTCCTCTTATTTCACAGTTTATAATTGTTCGTATTTTGAATCACACATTGCAGGGCCTAGAGGGTGGGGTTCATAATCTTTTCATTGCTTCAGCCTCTAAAGAGCTTCAAACTGCCCCTCGGAGACTTCCCTCCGGCATATGAAAACTTGCACCTCAGAAAAAAAAGAAAAATGGAGAGTCTATTCTTTCTCAGTTCTGTCAATTTCAGGCACGATTTCAGAGAAATCTCCAAGCCATTGTGTGCCTTGCTTCCTGCAATAGGAAGGTTGAAAAAATAAACCATTTAGCACCTTATGACTGGTGAGAAATAGCTGGCGGTTAATGAATCAATGCTAAGGATTTTTCAGAAACTGTTTTCATTACTAATGCCCAATTTTCAACTGTTGAGACTGAAGGCCCAGAGGTTGGTAGAAGAAGGCATATCAATACCCTAGGGGAGAGAAGCCAACTCTGATTGGTCCCTTAAAGTGGGGATACCTGAGGAGAGAGCCTACCACCCTACAAAGGTCCTCCTACTTCCCCAGGGTTTCCCTGCAGGTTCTGAAGCAATGATATTCATCCACCTCCAGCCCTGAACCCTTTGCAGGGATGCATTTATTTCAAATTATTCAATTCCACCTGAGCACTCAGTTGTTACAAATAACCCATTTACCTTCATCAGCTCTTTTAGAAGTATCCCAGAATGAGTTTCTTTTCATTTTAAAAAGAGTTTCTCTTATTATTTTAAACAAATATTGAGCACCTTTATAGATTTCTTTTCTCTAATGGATGCTAGCTAGTATGATTATATTCTGTGACTATAGATATAACTTGTTTCTGTAACTTCAGAAGCGAGATTAGTCACTCCAAAGAAGACCCACCAAGTTTAGAAGTCCATTTAAAAATGTCTCTTCATTGCATTGCAAACCCATTTATTTAACAGTCATTTAGTAGGTGCCCAACTAAGAGCCCTGGGGATGGTGAGGGTGATAAATACATATACAGTCCCTGTCCTCAAAGAGCTGATTGCACGATTATCACTTCACTAGGAGTCTAACTGTAATTGCAGTATTTTGCTCAACATTTCCTACTTTTGTTTTACTTAATTAAAAATTCAAGACTTAGAGGCAGTTCCTGCAACACGTACAGGTTTTCTGATGTTGCCTCAACATATCATCCTTTGGCAACATTTGGACAGCATGAGGTTTGGAGCTGGGAAGACCAGGCCTGTCCCTCTCCACTCGGGAGACCCACAGCAAATGGAATCAACAGGAGCAGCTGTGACTGTCACTCTTAGCCGTTGGGGAGCTACTCACCGAGCACCACTTCTCTTTTGTGGCTTCTTGTGACCTTTAGATTTGTCCAGTAAAGTACAGCACCAAAGCTCTTTCTTCTTCATTATTTCATTTGATTCTTGTAACAACCCAATAACGTGTTAACCCCACAGTACAGGTGTAAAAACTGAGGCCCAGAGATGATAAGTCACTCAGCAAGAGGTCACAGGCAGTAAGCGGGAGCCTAAGACTCAGGCGTCAGGAGCCCCCTCGTGCGGCTGGCACCACCCTGGCCTCTCTGATACATCTGGTGTCCAATCCTTCGCAGTGACCAATGTCCACAGAGATGATTTAATCATTTCCATGAATGTCCCCTTGCTTTTTTTTCATCATATAAGCAGAAAGCGCTAAGTTTACAAGGCATTTTCCAAAAATAACTTTTAATTTCTTGACTGTGCTTTCAACTTAATCTATGATGTTTCTAAATTGGACATGTAGTTTCTGGATTTGTACAAGCAGAAGAGGGAAGCCACCTGCTTCATTTTCATGGTAGATATCTCAAAGCTGAAGAGGAAGGAAAGGTTTTAAAGGGCATTATTTACATAACAGAATGGGGAGGCTGTCTGTGACACCATTTTTCTCAAAGGTCAGACCCTGCTTGATTTGTTAACCGAAAACCTGAACTCAAATTCCATCCACTAGTTTTTCCCAGTGAAAGAGCAAGTGGTTTCCATGAGTCCAAGATAGGCAAGGACCTTCAGACATGAAAGAATGGAAGCTAAAAACAAAGCAGCGATGGATAAACTTGATAGTTTTGCAGTTTTCCCAGTTAAATAATGGATGAAACAAATGGACTGCTCTAGCCTTATTCTTTCCATGTTTCTTCTTAAGCTGAGAGAGCAATTTAAACTGTAAAATGCCAAAGCCAACTGGAGACAGCTACCTATTATATCTGTTCATTTATTGGGAAGATACAGCCCCATAAATATGGTTGCCTGGAAAAGGGATGCATGAAATAACCATTGCGATGAAAAAATGTACCTAGTACCCCCATCAGTGGTCTCTACCCCACTGATATCACCAAATCAAGGAGGGAAATGAAACCCATTTTATTCACAGGTGTACATTTTTGTGCTATTATATGTAGTAAGGATGGTCACCAGAACCCCATATACAACCAAAATTGAAAGGAAAGCAGTGCTATTTTAGCATTACTAAACGGAAATGCAAATTTAAGGAACAAATTTTCATTAGCACAGTTCCCTGGTGACTTAGGCATTACAACATATTTGAACACAAAGTCAACCCACTGTTTGGGGAGTTCCACAGCATAAAAGGTGTGAGTTATAGCTGAATTTCCTGCAGGCTTTTTGCTTCTGTTTCTACCCCTTGAAAGTTCATGAAGACAAATCTAGAAATATTTGAAAACTGTCACATTTGGAAATTATTCAATGTCTTACCATCTTACATACACTTTCCCTGGGGTGAAGTGCCTCGCCTGCCCTTCATTACCAAGGGCATTTGTTTAATCAACAAATCTTTGTTTCACAAGAGATATTTGCTGCTTCTATTTATTCGCCACCTGAAGTCACAATCTTTTGTCACAGGACAATAATTTCCACAGTGACAAACTGGGATGTCACAATTGAGGGGAGGAGGACAGTTTAGAAAGAAAAAAAGAGAATGCTATCTTCAGGCTAAGGTTTCCTAGTTTTAAAACCGTCACTTTAGTAAACAAAATATTTTAGCACGAAAACTCCCGATAAAGCTGCACTGCTTCGAGGTCTCAACTGTAACACACAGAGCATTTCAGCAGAAGTTTAACAGCTACATGTTGTGGGTTTGGGAAGGGGTAGAGATTTTTATTTCATTTCATTCTAATTCTGTGCCACTGATATCTGCCAGGAAAATACATTAAACATTCCAGAAAGAGTTGATTTAGTAGATGAACAATGTCTCCTGAGACGTGAAAAGTTACATTTTCTGTCTTACTATCAGTTTCCATAATAGGAACAATGTTTACATTTCCTTAGCCCTTGTAGTGCCTCTAATGTATTCATGTTCTTTCACTCTCCAGGGGCAGGAATTGAACTCTTTTAGATTTTATTTTTTTAGCTACCACATCAAGCACTTAAGATCTGACAAATGTGATGTGTATTCTCACATGGTATTAAAAAATAGGAGCTTCAGTGTTTGCATTTGATTAGTCTCTCAGCTTGGTGGCTGATTAAGCAGGAACAGGGACAGCAACTTTCTTCAGAAACACCCCACCTTGGTTAATGTAGTGTAAGATTATTGACAGGTGTAGTCATATAATTTTCATTAAATTGAAGAGATTAGCTCTGCTGAAGAATTTCACCGTGACAGCAAACTCTAGTTGTAATAATGAGACCTAACACTTCTCAAATTCACTTCAGGGCCGCAAATGGTCCTCTTTTCTAAGTATTCTTTCAGTATAAGTAAGGGAAGGGCTTCATTCAAATATTCAGTATATTTACCTGAAATTGGCTGTGCGTGCTTTTTGTTTTGTTTTGTTTTTGGAGGGGTGATGCAAAATCAGCGTGAACTTTTGTAATCTGAGCTTTAGCTATTTTCTTTCAATGACACACACTGTCTTTCCTCCAGTTGCCCAAGGAAGCCATCAGAAAAGACCCTGGAAGCCTGAAGTATTGTGCAATTTGTTCATTTAACGTGCATAAAATCGTTGCCGTTCTCCCTGACTCAAACTATCTCAGTTATCTCAATTTTATAAGAGGAAGATTGAAACACCAAGGAGAGGGAAAGAGGCATAAAATTTGGAAATGCAAAACTGCCATATTCCACGGAGTGCAGCTGAGTAGAAAGAGCAAGTACTTGAAAGGGAGAAGCACTTTTTAAGAACACAAAGAAGGCAACAGAGTCTATTTACATACTTTGGGGGGGCGGTTTGGGGAGGATTAATTAGTTTGGCAAGATGAGCCTTGATGACAAGTTATGCAGAGGTGCTATCGTCACTTATTACTGTTATTAATTAACAGGGTGAACGCCAAACAAAAATAAGCCTCGCGGTGTCCTTTCATTTCTTAACACCATATGTGATGTCTATTGCAGGAGTGATTCGCGAAAGTTACCTCAAAGGCCATGACCAGCTCGTTCCTGTCACCCTCTTGGCCATCGCGGTCATTCTGGCCTTTGTCATGGGGGCCGTCTTCTCCGGCATCATCGTGTACTGCGTCTGCGATCACCGGCGCAAAGACGTGTCCGCGGTGCAGCGCAAGGAGAAGGAGCTCACCCACTCGCGCCGCGGCTCCATGAGCAGTGTCACCAAGCTCAGCGGCCTCTTCGGTGACACCCAGTCCAAAGACCCCAAGCCAGAGGCCATCCTCACACCACTCATGCACAACGGCAAGCTCGCCACTCCCAGCAACACGGCCAAGATGCTCATTAAGGCCGACCAGCACCACCTGGACCTGGCAGCCTTGCCCACCCCAGAATCCACGCCAACGCTGCAGCAGAAGCGGAAGCCCAGCCGCGGCAGCCGCGAGTGGGAAAGGAACCAGAACCTCATCAACGCCTGCACGAAGGACATGCCCCCCATGGGCTCCGCGGTGATTCCCACGGACCTGCCCCTGCGGGCCTCCCCCAGCCACATCCCCAGCGTGGTGGTCCTGCCCATCACGCAGCAGGGCTACCAGCACGAGTACGTGGACCAGCCCAAAATGAGCGAGGTGGCCCAGATGGCGCTGGAGGACCAGGCAGCCACCCTGGAGTATAAGACCATCAAGGAACATCTCAGCAAGAGTCCCAACCATGGGGTGAACATGGTGGAGAACCTGGACGGCCTGCCGCCCAAAGTCCCGCAGCGGGAGGCCTCCCTGGGCCCCCCGGGAGCCTCCCTGTCTCAGAGCGGCCTCAGCAAGCGGCTGGAAATGCACCACTCCTCCTCCTATGGGCTTGACTATAAGAGGAGCTACCCCACGAACTCGCTCACGAGAAGCCACCAGGCCACCACTCTCAAAAGAAACAATACTAACTCCTCCAATTCCTCCCACCTCTCCAGAAACCAGAGCTTTGGCCGGGGAGACAACCCGCCGCCCGCCCCGCAGAGGGTGGACTCCATCCAGGTGCACAGCTCCCAGCCGTCGGGCCAGGCCGTAACTGTCTCGAGGCAGCCGAGCCTCAACACCTACAACTCACTGACCAGGTCGGGGCTGAAGCGCACGCCCTCGCTAAAGCCGGACGTACCCCCCAAACCTACCTTCGCCCCCCTTTCCACATCCATGAAGCCCAATGATGCGTGTACATAATCCCAGGGGGAGGGGTCAGGTGTCGAACCAGCAGGAAAGGCGAGGCGCCCGCTCCGCTCCGCACGGTTCTCGGCGGCCTGAGCACCCACCAGACCAAGATGGCCGCGGCAGAGCCGAGGACGCCGCGTCCTCCTCTGGACCCCGGGCTACTCCCGAAAAGTGGGCCACGTGGTTTGGTGAAGGTTTGCGACGCGGGACTCACCTCCATTCTCTTCCTTCACTCTTCCCCCCCACACCCTGCAACAGGTCGGACTCACGAAAGACTGAAATGATCACAAATATGAGCCAAAAGCACATAGCCACTCACCCCTGACACACACACGCACACACACGTGCGCATATGCGCGCGGACGCCCATGCGCGCACTCACACACAGACACGCACGTGCGCATGCGTGCGCGGACGCCCATGCGCGCACTCACACACAGACACGCACGTGCGCATGCGTGCGCGGACGCCCATGCGCGCACTCACACACACACATACAGAGGTGAACAGCAACTGCAGCTTTTTGTCCGTTACTGCACGGGGCTCTGCCAAACGGGGCTAGCGTTCCCCCTTGCGAAACACAAATACGTTTTTAAAAATCATGAAAGTTAAAATGACAAAAAATAAAGAATCCATTGATAATTCTAACTCAGACTTTAACAATGGCAGAAGTTTACTATGCGCAGATACTGTGAAATGCCCACCAGTGTTACAGCTTTCTGTTATAGCAGATTAATGCCATGTTGGGCGACTATGTCATAGATTTCTGCTCCTCTCTTTTAATGAAATAACGTGACCGTTAACGCAAGTAACTTTATTTATTGTTCACCTTTTTTTTCCTTAAGGAAAGGACTCTTCCACATATTGCCCTATGAACAGCTCTTCATAAAGCCCCTTGAACTTAAACTATTTAACGTGAAATCCATTAACTGGAATAATTAAGTTTCTTTATTTTTACAATAAATTCACTGAGTAAATAAGTTGGAGCTGGAATTCTGACCTTTGTGTTTGGACTGTCTGATCTCAAGCTAAAAGGAAAAAGAGGGGTATATTTATTTAAATCTACCAGTCAATTTGCTGGTGAGGTCTCTGTTCTATGACACGCAAAAAATTAGTTAGAAGTCCTTCCAGATCCTAACTTCTAAAGCAACCAGGAGAGGAACTTTTAGAATGGCACATCCATGCCCCATTGCTGCCAACACGGCTTTGTCAGTGGTTCCTACTTTCTGTGAAGACACCAGCTTGTGATATGCCATCTCATTTCACCTTGCATGTGAGACAGCAAACAAAATCCACAAACGGTGTGAACTAATTAATACGCTGGCTGCTATCTTGCATAAATTAATGGTTTGATCACACGGGTTTTTCGTGGGGTTACATCTGTGAATAGCCTATTTTCCACGTGTAAATTTGTGCCTTACACCCTGAGTTGTGTACACTTGTAAACTGTCGTTATGATAAACCTTTTCCCCCTTTTGAAATACAGATATTTATTTAATCCTCCCTCCCCCGCACTCTCACTCCAGTCCTCTGGAAGATTAGCGTCCAGCAGATGGAAGACGAATGCAGTGGTGATGCTTATAATCTCAAAGCCTGGGAAAGCTGGGCACACGACACCCTCCAACTCACACTTCCTTCTAGTGCCAACTCCACCCTTTGGCCATGCTGCCAAGCATGGACCCCAGTGTTGTGGGTGGCAAATCCCCTTTCTCCCTCCAGAGCTCCCTGTTTCCCTTAGATTCTCAGATCATTTCAACATGGTGATATCTTTAACCAGTAGAAAAAGGATTAAAGTCTCAGTCCTCATTTCTGCCATGTCCACTGGCTGGAGAACACTGTGTGTGGTTGGGCAGGCACCTGGGAGGAGTTTCCAAGCAGTGTGCTTAGTGCACAGGAGCAATGCACACAAAGAAATGACATGGAAATAGATGCAGGCAGGCTGGTCCCTGCTGTGATTAATGAGTAACTCTAAGTACAAGGCCAATCACAATGGATGCTGCAAAAACCTTGACTGGGGCAAAAGATTTTTAATTTTTTTTAAATTTCTTTATCCTTTTGTTGTTATGCTTTGTAGGGGGGTGGGATGGGATGTGTTTTTCCCCTTGGTTTTCATTAGCTGAAGCACACAGAAGGGACTTTTGTTTACTCGATCATGAACAAAGGAATTGTCAACGTACTGTAAGCCATGCGCATTTTGGTTATTGTTTTTAAATGGTTAAACATTTGGTGGTCTCTTTGTCTCTTTATTTCCAGTTTGATCTGGGTTTAGTTTTGTCTTTTAAAAAAACTTTCAAAAAAAGACAATATGGGACAATTTTGAGCTGGCCGGTGAAAGTGCGGTGCCTCCATCCACAATCAGTGAGACTTGGGTCTGTAGCAAGGTCGCGTGCAGTTTTTTGTTCCAAACATCCCTTGCTGTTTTGCTGTTGTTCCGGGTAGGTTTTGTTGATTTTGTGTTGTGCTTTTGTTTGGTTTTGTTAGGGGAATCAATGTTTGCATCCTGTGAACTCTACCCTGAAACCATGAAATCTTTCTAGAAATCAAGGTATTGTTTTTTTGCCTTGAATTTTCTTTAGAAATGCAGGACTTAGGAAGGTGATGGGTATATATTACCCCGCTACCTTCTCCCCAAATCTTGACTCAAGAGTATTGACAGTGCAGCGCCTACTCTCATCCCACGTGGGCATCATTGCCTCAGCTGTGTTACAGAGACCTGTGTCAAAATTCCATTCCACATCTTTACATCCCACAACCCATTATTTGTGGTGTTAACACTAAAATTCCCACATGTGTTGAGCTGGTCTTCTGCATTTAAGTATTTTTTTTCATCTTTTCTTTTTATCCCCACTGCGTGTGGGGGGGAGGGTCCATAAACCTAAGTGTGCCTTTGCTTTCCACCCTTGCTAGACACTGGTAGATGCAACAAACTCAGATTTATATTTGTTGTAAAGTTGTAAAAATATTGTGATGTCACCAATTTTCCTTCCATCTCCACACCCCCTAACATCTGATTCACAACTTAATGTATGCTGTAAAAAAGAAAAGAAAAAAGGGGAAAAAGACAAAAAAAAAAAAGGAAAAGGTTCTTTATTACTTAAAAGTAATAAAACAAGACTGTTCATTATCTTTTGTGTCTTGAATGATTTTATTTCTCTCTCAATTTTTCCCTTCTTAGCCTTCACCCTTTTTGGGTAGGATTCTACTATTTCCTCCATGTCTATTTGGCTTCCAAACCATAACTAACAATGTAGTTAGACCCATTTGTTGGCAGTACCCACAGCCTGCCCCCCACCCCCACCCCCCAAATTATTGTTGTGTTTTCTCTGCCTGCACCCAGCCTGGCTGGAGCACAATTGTACAGAAGCCACCGGTAATTAAAAGGCAGAGCACGCATTGACTCCCTCGATTCATTTTATGCATTTTCTTTTTATGGGCTTGTTCATCATCAAACATTTATGGTAGGCTTGATAGTTTAAGAGATCAAGGCTAGGATTTTAGTATGTAGGGTCCACTAAAAATAGATCCTTGCACAGATGTGACTTGAGCCTTTTTACATATTAATAAGGTAGAGTGTGCTGGATTCCACTCCTTGTTAGCATTTCATCTCTTGTAACTCAGAAGACACTGTTGGAGGTAAATTGGGATGCAGCTCTTGATTTTTCAATAGCGTTACGAAATGCCTAGATCAGGTTTTCCCCTCTGGGATATTTTTAGAACAGTTATTTAAATAAGTCCTCAGCTATAATAGTTTACTTTTGATCCTCTGAAATATTTTTTTAAGTGCTTTAGATCAGTTTGCGTGTGGAAAGCTTTCAGATTGGCCCTCGGTTCACACCTGTAGTAATCCAGTCACCTATGGTGAAGTCATTTCCAATTGTGTTTCTTGAATCCACCCATAAGGCCAGGTACTATCCGGCACAAAATTGTCTATAGTTTCTTCTTCCTCTTGTATAAGGAAAAATGGACACGCCTCTGTAATTGCCACTAGGAGGGAGGAACAAGGCTGAGGAAGAGGTCCAGAGGTTTGGGGTGCAAAGCTGCATTTGAGGTGGATCTTACAGAATGAGTTCTCTGGACAGCTATCCCAGACAGAAGGGATAACATGCAAAAGTGCCAAGTGTGCTGTGTTTGGGAAACGAGGCCTAGCGGGCCTTGAGCAGGGTCTGTGAGAGCCTGGGGAGCCAGGCTGGAAAACGGGGCTGGGGCCAGCCCAGGAGGAGGGGCCTGGTTACTCTGTGCTAGGATTTTAGCTGACAGGCAGCAGAGCACCTTTGAAGCACATGAAGCAGCAAACACACGTGTGGTACCTGGCAGTAATGTGGAAAATGGATTGGTCCAGGGAGAGGCTGCGGGCCGCTGGGCAATGTGCCAAATGGCCTGCCAGGTTGGTAGGAGCAACACAAGAGAAAACTCCACATCCAATTTCATATTCCTTAGGAAACAGAACTGAATCAGCTCTGTGATCATTCCCTCACCAGACAGAAGAGCTTCTTATGTGACTGACGGGTCTGACCCTTTCATTGAAAAAAATGGGGAAGCTGAGGTCCACTGGGTGAAAGGATGTACCCATAATCCCAAAGCTGGTGGTAGAGCAGCTCTTCTGAAAAATTCATTGTCTCTTACCCTCCCCGCCACCCACTCCATTCAATCTCCTCATTAGAGCAATACTAGCTGGGAAGCCCTGACACCCCCTCGGCCCAGACAGCTTCTCCATCTCACTCAATCCTTTCCCACAGGAAGCCATTCGTACATGCCTCACCCCCAGCTGGTCATCCCAAATTCCTTCATCTGGGCCTGGAGCTCCCATCACACTGGTTTGAAGCAGACTGTCCCTGCGTGTTACATGATACTTGGTAGGGTGGCTTTTGCTGCAGTCAGCTTTGTTCCGGTCTGGTGGAGACGTGACAGGCTGAACAGGTGCAGCCTATATTTTTGCTGGGGACCCATGGATGTCTCTGCTCAGGCTCCAGAAGTGCCTCAGACGACCCAGCTTTTTAATTGTTGTATTTGCTTACTCGTTCGCTTGTTCCAGCGGTGGCGGTTTCTACAGGGTGTTTTTAAACTGCTGGGCTTAAGGGGTGTCTGGCCCAATCCAGCCAGCAGGCCAGGTGTTTCACGGGCCAGAGCAGGCATCTTAGACCTGTCTGCCTTCCTTAAATGCTTTGTCGTAAACACAAACTGGTCTCATTGTTCAGCCTTGTTAGCCGGCAGAAACCAGACAAGATGCCCCAGAAGCATGGTGCCTAGGTTTGACTGCCTGAACAAAAGCCCTTTCAAACAAGGTCATTCAGCAAGTGAAATAAGTGTCAGAAAGGCACCTACAATTTCAGACACTGGTACATTTTTACGTGAGGGAAAGGGGTGAGGGGAATTACAAAGAACGCTTTAGTAACAGAATAACATGATTAAGAGCATAATCCTTATCCTGGCTGAGCACCGTGACAGCTGGGTGCTTGGACTCAGTAAACCTTAGAAACCCACATCTCACGCTTATCTTCAAACCAGGGGATGACGTGTCTCTTACACAGAATTGGCAAGGAAGGGCTCACATGTATTGATCGGACTGCCAGACAGATGGCGATCTTTAATATTCCATTTAGAGTATTGTGTATCCTTAGCTCTAACCCCCTGGGATGCCTGGAGGTGGAGGGCGGTTGACCTCAACAGCGGGTGAGGCCTGAACGGATGTGCATTAAATGTTGACTAGGCAGAAAAGGGTGCAGATGCCCCTCTAGCAAATGGAAATGAAATTGGAGCAACTCATGAGAGGCAGCTGAGTAGCGGGGCCTTCTCACCCCCTTCTGCAAACACATCCACACACACATGTGCACACAAATGCTACCAGGAGGCTTTGTCCTTTGGGTACCTATTACCAAAGCTGTCACACAGCACAGAACCCCTGTGTGCAGAAGGTAGGCCCTTTGGCAGGCTTTTCACCCCCTTTCCATTAAACCATGGGTTCTATCTCAGCGATTTCTGGTCAGAAGTGAACTATCAGAAACTCGTCTGAGGAATGGGAACCAAGACCTTTGCGGAGCAGCCTGGACACAGGTCCCTTATAGCTCACTGACGCTGACTGAGGTGGCTAGCAACTTTTTTATCCTTCCTCATCACCTTCAGATAGAAGACTCCCTTCAGGGTCATTTTCATCATCCCCAGACCAAGTCATGGGTCCTGCTAATTGGCTGCAATAATGGTCCAAATAAGGCCATGCTAATGAAGAGGAGAGGCAGGTAATCAGGAAGTCAGAAGCATTTTTCATTGCTGATTTTCAGAAAGAAAAACAAAAAACAAAAAACAGATGTACGAGACATTGAACATACCAAATGCCAGGAAACCAACACAAGACACTCAGGCAGGATTCCCAGGGGTTTCCTAGGATTAGGAAGATAATGAAAACTCTGAGCGCCAAAAGCTTTCCTTTTTTCCTGTTCACTACGACAATCACCCCTACCATGTTACAGGGTGGTAAGAAAGTGAGCAAACTTAGCATCAGTTGCCTGCTGTGGATGCTGAACATTTTGCACACCTAGTCCATGTCAGGGAAACGAAAAGTGGAGTGGTACCACTCACTCAAGAGGGGCAGGGCTTCCAATTGTCAAAATAACAGTGACAATTAACATTAGTGACATTTTACAGTTTGCAGACATAATCTTGTCCATAATTTTGATAGCTCCTCATAACAGTCAGTGAGGTGGGCAAGCACATAGATGACTAGCCTTATTTTATAGACACTGGAGTTTGGAGACGAGGGATCTAGTGGAGCACGTATCAACATGAAAATGTAGCAATGTCTCAGAACCCTGTGTGTTGACATCATTCCCTCAGCTCCCTCAGGGATACGTCGGGTTACACAATTACTCTCCTTCACCAAAGGGGAAAAGCCTCCCACAGCATTTCCCAGGAGAGGCGGTTACAACAATAAAGTCCCCAAAATAAAGGCTAGGCACACACATTCTATTTTAAGGGCATTGTGCTCTAATATTTTTCCATCATTAAAGAACACATCTCTTCCTTCCTGCGTCTGCAAAGTCCCGATGCCAGCAGTGTTATCAGGAACTGTCAACAAAGCAGGAAAAGAGAGCTGATGCCAAATTCACTGACCTCCCTGCTCAAGGCGCACCCTGCCATTTCAGGGGCAGTGTGACACCAACTACCTCAATGGAAGAAAAGGGATGAAACGCCCGGCTTTTATAGCTTCTCTATCCCACTCAAGTCACACAGATCACAAGAGAAGTTTAAGAAGCCTAAGAGAACCCAGGATTAATTGGCAACAGAGAAGAAGAAATGCCCTTTGCCTAGAAGGGTGAAGAATTTGCCCACCTTTCCCCTCATAGAAGACTAAGGTAAAGTAAGTGTGAAAGGGGGAGCTAAGAAATACCACTTTTGTCTTTTCGTGTTAGCTGCATTAGCCACGTGGGCTCTGTGGGTACCAACGAAACAATTTGACTTCATCCCTAATGTCAATGGTGGGATGATTTGGTTGCGTGTCTACAAAAATCTCTAGAAAGGAGACAGACAGTAGAGATCTACGTGGGTACCCGTTTTCCTCTTGCACATCACTGCACGCTCCATGTTGTCACTTCCTCAGACTGGCCCTCCTGGGGTCAGTAAGGTACTTGGGTGACAGCACGTGGTACAGAGGCAGGCCTGTCTTCTCTGCCGTGGGCTCCTGGCCTCCCTCTTGCCCTGGAGCAGCACAGCTGGCCAGTGACCAAGCAGAGCTCACAGCACTCTGAGGAAGCCAGTATCTTCCTCTTGCTGCCTTGACATATAACCTCGGATACATTTCACTCAGGGGGAGAGAAAAAGAACTGCTCTGTTTAGAACCCTACTGTTCTCTTTATGTTTGGTTGGTTGCTGTTGTTTTTGTCTGCTTGCTTATTTGTTTGTTTGCCTACGGAAGCCCTATTCCCAGTCCACAAAGCTTTTCTCAGTACACAAATATGCTTTTTAGTAAAGATGGAGGGTTGGTTGCCACCAGCAACTTTGGTAACTCTAGTTATATGTGTGTGTGTGTGTGTGTGTGTGTGTGTGTGTGTGTGTGTATTTGCAACGATTGTGCACAGCTATTTACTTGTATACTCAATAAAGGTAACAACATTTGGAACTATTTACCTAATCTAAAGGGTCAGAGTCAATACCGATTAATTTGAAAAGGGAGTTTTCTATTCTACAATGTGCATTCCAAGAGGATACCAAATGCTATAGTGTTCTGAAGATCTGCCTCTTCCATGCCTGGGGAAAGGACACTTTTTTTTTTTTTAATGAAACAAAATTGTTGAAGTTTGACATAGGTGTTGGCTGATTTGAATACTCATTGATGTTTAATTTTATTTAAGAACCAAAGATTTATCCCTTTCTGTTTCCAGGGTGAAGAGAAGGCCTAGGATCACATTTCTGGCTTGGGGAGTAAAGATAATGTGTTAGACTTATATGTATGAATAGAAACAGGTAAATAGTCATATTTCCTTCTGACTTTATAATTTAAACAGTGTAAGTCAGTAGGGAAGGGCTGTAATTGGAGCCAAAGTAAGTGAGGTGAAAATTACTAGGTGTTGGAGCATCTGCATTTCATTTTAATTAGGTGACTATAATGGCAAGATCAAAAACTTTTTCTTGTCACTCAATCTGTTGAGCTCTCTAATCGAGACACCAAAGGGCTTGTTTTGTCCTCCGAAAAAAGTGACCCCAAAAGATCCTCTCTAATTACCTGACCAGAGCAGCAGACAGGCCTGGGCCCAGGGACAGAGCAGGGCTCAGTCAGGATGGTGTCATGAGTGAGGTATTCCAAGACCAGCCCCACAGAGAGGCTCTTAGGGAACGTCATCCCTGATTTGGCAATTTGGAGTTTTTGCCTCTCACAAGGCAAAACAGTTTAGAAGGAAGCATGTCACATTGTGAGTCTGTCAGATCGGGTTCTAGTCCGAGCTGGCCTCATGGTTTGTGGGGCAGTCATTCAAACTCTTGGCACCTCCTTGCCCCCATCTGCAAAACAGACTTAATGCTGGCTGCCCTGCCTACCTCCCAGGAGCCTGTTCCCGTCAGACAAGGTGAGTGGTAACTGGTGCTTGCAAAACTCAAAATCCCACCGAGTCCTTCTTCTTCAACGTGGCATTCAAAATGAGGTTCCAGTCCTCTAAACCTTCAAATTAAATAAATGACTTTGAGGACTCATCCTGCTGAAATGAAAAATCTCTTTTTTTCTCTTCCCTAACTACTTCTTATCTGCCAACCAAAGCAGTCAGCGGGCCTAGTCAAACAAAAGCCTTTGGCGCGATAAGAGTGCTGGCTGCTTTTCCCTGGGGAGGCCGTCTTGGCCATACATACCATGCCTGCACGGAGGCCAGGAAGTCGGCGGGGGGGCTCTAAACACTTCAGCACTGTCCTCCTCCCCACTCCCAGGTGCTGGTCTGACAACGGGTCATGCCCTCTAGGAATTCTACCGTCCACCCTTCCACCTCAGGCTCTTCCTGTCTTGCTTGGCCCTAACCACGGCCTCTGGGAAGGGCTCTGACATCCATAATAGGCCTAAGCACGGCCGGCAAGGAACACAGCTGTAAGTCTGTCCTCACCTTTGTCCCTGAGGCTCCCGCTTACGGGCAGTAGTACCTAGTGCCCAGTGGCCTTGGCTCGCCTGTCTGCTTTGGTGATGTGCTCTTGGAGCCAATACACTCGCAGCCATTTGCTCTGAGCACACCTGCACTGCTGCCCATCCCAGGCCCAGCGCATGTCCAGTCTCAGCTACAGCGGGCCTGGAGGGAAGTACTGCTCACTCAGTCCCAAGCCTGTCCCTATCTCCTGTCCCAAGAGTTTCTGACATTTCTTTCAAGAGAAAAACGACTTATTACAAGTGTAAAGCATTATACCAAACAATGCGAGAGTCATTATATAGCTCACGGTGCTAAAAGATCTAGTTCAACTCCCTCCTTTTGGAGAAGAATAAATCAAGGCATGACAGCTTGCTCAATTAACACGTTGCTAGTTCATGGCAGAGCTAGGGGCAAGGAGCAGGTGATCCAATTCCTAACTCATTACATACCTTACTCTACGAAATATGAGGTCAGACAATTAAGTTCGTGAACTCATCCTAGAGAAAGTGCTACATATCTCGTTGCTGAATATCACTATGTTTACCTTCGAAGTACTCCCCTTGGGAAGCTATGCACTGACGCCAGTGCCTAGTCCACTCTTCAAAGCAATTTTGGAACTCCTTTTCTGGAATGGCCATCAGAGCTGTCGTCGTATTACCATTGATGTCCTGAATGTCATCAAAATGTCTTCCTGTCAATATTTCCTTTACCTTTGGGTAAAGAAAGAAGTCATTGGGGGCCAGATCAGGTGAGTAGGGAGGGTGTTCCAATACAGTTATTTGTTTATTGGTTAAAAACTCCTTCACAGACAGTGCCATGTGAGGTGATGCATTGTCACGATGCAGGAGCCATGAATTGTTGGCGAAAAGTTCAGGTCGTCTAACTTTTTCACGCAGCATTTTCAGCACTTCCAAATAGTAAACTCAGTTAACTGTTTGTCCAGTTGGTACAAATTCATAATGAATAGTCCCTCTAATGTCAAAAAAGCCTAGCAACATCGTTGTAACAAGTTCATGAACTTAATTGTCAGACCTCGTACAGACCTAACTTCTGAAAACAAGTAACGCCAGCCAGAGCAGCTGAAAATAGAAATTTTATTTCACTCTCGTATAATAGCCCAAAACACGTGATCCAAGATTGGCTGGGCAGCTCTGCCATCCGTCTTTGGATACAAGAAGCTTTTCTGATTGCGCCAATTTCGCAGTCAACAGGAAGAGTAAAGGAGGGAGTGGGTAGAGCCTACCCAGCCATTTTTAAGGGCTAATCCCAGGAGTTCCACAGAACACTTCAGCTCAAATACCAGGGGCAGGAGCATCCTCACAGGGCCATGTCAGGCAGCAAGGGAGGCTGGGAAATGTGGACTTTAGTGCCTTGTACTCTGTAAACCTCAGGAGCGTGCTACTGCTTTACAAAAAAGAAGAGGGAATGGATACGGCAGGAAACCAGCAGTCTTCCCCATATAAACATTTAAATCTGATTACACAGTGAATATATATGTATATGTACATGCATATATACACACTTTACAACAATAAAATGTGATCATCCACTGAACATGCTACATCAGCACCTGCTTTGGGCACCCTGCTTCCTCCACCAAGCTTTCCCTGAGCTCCCAGGCAGGCTGTGATCTCCTTTCCTCCCACGGTTTCTACTATGTACCACAACATGTGGAGAGATCTGCTTCTCCATTAGACTGTAAACCTATCAAGGGCCGGAACTGTACAACTTTTTCACCTTTGTAAGTCCAGTCTACACTGAGCCTGATAAATTGTTAAGTGCACAATGAATCATTTGCTAAACTAAGTTGTCATCAGGCATAAGTTAGTAAAGGTTGATTCTTCACACACATCCCCACAGAAACAAAACTACTGCTAGTAGTTGCCACAGTTGTCAGAGTAGCTGTAGCTTTGCTCACTGGCTCACCAGGTGCCAGGCACTGGGCTATGTGTTTCCTAGGCATGTGTTTCCTTGGCTTTAGCTCATTTCTTAGGCATTACCTCCTAAGACTCCTTCCTACCCTTTGTTATTTACATTTGACAGATAAGGCAAATGAAGCACAGAGAAATTAAAGGGCTTTCCCACATTCACTGAGCTAGTAATTGGTGGATCCAGCGTGTACATTTGGGTGACCCCTTGGCCAGTGCGTTTAATCATCTTGTGTCTTATTAGGTGAGGTGGGATAGGGGATGCTTTTTTAACGTGATAAAGAATGCCTATCAGAAGTCAAGAGACAGCCAGCACTGTAGGAAGCTAAGTGATTAATGATAGGAGTCAGAATTAATCCCTTAGTGACACTCTTCCAACCATACAGACAACAACATGCAGCCCACCCCGCAGATAAGCCATATGTGCATGCCCACGTCAGTACGCGGAGAGTCTCGTCCTGTTTTCCAAAGGGGTCGCACATGTGAGAAAGTTAGTAGCTAAAACTTCAAGTGTTAAAAACAAACAAATAACCAAACAAACCTTCCAATATCCTAAACCCTTGACGCTCATGAGATCCCTACCCCAGCACACGTTTAAGTACTTCAATCTTTTGGAAAACCACAATAACAACTGAACGTGCAATGATACCAGAAAATAAATCAGAGATGACCCAGGCCAGCAGCGTGGGCATTGGGGGGATTCTAACCTGTGATCACACTGGGGACACAAAGCACATTAGCCCTGGAGACGTGTGTGCTGAATGAGAGAGAGAGAGAGAGAGAGAAAGAGAGAGAGAGAGAGAGATAGAAATTGAAAGAGAGACAGAGAGAGACTAGAGGGAGACAAAGGGTGGAGGAGTAGGTGACGTTTACTTTTCTCTTCAGTGATGCCGGGCTGTGTGAGTGCTGATAAGAATCTCCTAAAACTATTTTAGATTTTTAAAATGCAGCTTGGGTCTGTTAAGGGGGGGGAAGACTCATGATTTGGAGGGGAAAAGACAACAAGATTTGATTTCACAGATGCTTCAGAAATAATGACATAATCTTATCTGTTTTCAGCAAATACAATCTGAAGCATCTGAGCCACTGATAAAGGTGCATAGCCTTCATTCGTGCAGCAAACTGCAGATTAAGCTTTTTTTTTTTTTAAATGCTGTTCAAATTGCCTGTGAAGCAACCTCTTATGAGATATGGTTCAAACAATTTTGCAAAGAGCAGAAGACAAAGAATAGGTTTTTACACTGAACTGGTTTCCTAGGAAACACTAAAAAATTGTAATACGATATCTCTTAGAGGTAATTCAAGGACCAGAGCTCCTCTTTACTTAATTTTTTTAAACGGGTTTTATATGTGCTTCTTCCTCTCTTTACAGTGGGAGCTAGGAGGGTAGAACTAGCTCTCTTGTACCTACCATACCAGCCCAAGTGTCCTCTGATTAATTGAATGTCCACACATTTGAACCAAATTGAAACTTCATTACTCTCTGCAGCAATTTGAAGTAAGAAATGAAAGGAAGAGAATTTCAACCATTTGCTCTACCATTACAAAAATAAAAAATCTTAAATCCCAACTAAGAAATTAAGGGGAAAAAAAAGCCAACCCACTCTTTTTCAAACCACATCTAAATCTGTTTCAGGCAAGGCCTTCAAATACCATTTATTGTAGATTTATTTTTATTTTGGCTCTTTATCCCTCTCTGTGATGTGCCAGCATATGCAGGCTGACAGAGGGTGCCTGACTGAACAGACTTACACATTTCCCAAGTTCAGAAACAAGATCACCAGGTTCTAGAGGTGGCAGACGCTCTGGATGAAGAGTTGGGGGAACCTGCAGGAACCTCTCAAGGAGCATGAGGTTATTTGCAATGACACCTCCACTGGCCCTAATTTCCATCATTCATCACTTAAATCAAAGGGAAAACAAAATAGGAAAAGTGAAGGAACATCTGGGCTGTGTGGGAAGGAGTTCAATTAGATTTTAAAATACATAAGGCATCAAAGCTTTGAGTTTCACTTATTGAAAAATCGGGGATGAAAATGCAAATGTTGGTTTAAAGAAGTTTGGGATCTTCTTTTTGTGGGTGGGAAAGGATGGGAGGGGGCTGCAGCCTCGCGTGAAGTTTCTCACTCATGAGGGCTCTCACCCCACCTCTGTGCGAAGAACTGGGGAGAGCCCAGAGAAGGCAGAGGGGCCAGGAGGACAGCTGGTGGTGGTGCACTCCCTCCCAGCACCGGCAGGCCACATACACCCTGCCTTTCTTCACTGAGTCTGGGAAGCGTGACATCCTGGGAGGAAACCTCTTCCCGCTGAAAAGAATACCATTGTTTCTCATTGGAGATCTTTGAGGAGAATTGGTGTGAGTATTTAGGGTCATCCAAACACATTTAATGACAGCCTTTTCAGATGGGACACTGTGTGAGGAGTTGCCCAGGAAGAGGGAGGAACCCAGAATTTGAAGGCTTTTCTTTAAGCTGAGGAACTATGAAACGCCAAACAAGCAAGAGCAGATTGACACGCACGATGGTTATCCTTCAGGCTTCATGGGGCCCAGCTCACGCCAAGGGACATAGCAGGCCCTGGAGGGACTCTACAGCCCCACCCTGTACATCTTTAAGTTCAAGTTGAATTGGGTTAACATGAACATAAGGAAACTTCTTTGAAGGTGGGAAATCTAATTTTAAAAGCAGCCTGCTGGATACACGGAGAGGGGATAACGCAAGCCTTCCCATTAGCCTTGGTATAACAGACAGGTGAAAATGAACAGAAGATGTACATGAAAGCCTCAGGTAGTGGTGGATATTTGGATGCCATGTTTCCTTCTTATTTTGACAACAGCATCCTATCTTCCTTTTGGGGAATGAATACCCCCTTTGTTATGATGTTAATGGGACCACAAATTAAGATTGTTTGCCGTCCTCTAACCAAGAGGTGGACAGGTGGCCCAAGTTGGGTCGAAGTCTTTTTTTAGCAGAATCTTAAAGAGAAGGATGTACTCAGTGGTTGGTACCTGGGCCTGAAGAAATGGACATTCACTGGTTATGCCCTCAAAAGTCCGGACCCAGGCTTCACAGCTGGAAGCAGCTCTGGATGTAGTGACAGTAAAATACTCATATGCACTACGTGCTGTTTGAGGGGGAAGCACATATTTATACACAAGGAGGTAAGATAGGAAGTGGACGCAACTCCATGGGCCCTCTGACTAGAACAAGTAGGGTCACAGGTAGCATCACTCAGGTGAGTCACCAGGCGAGTCACGTTCTAGAAGGCATGGTGATTGATGGCAGTTTGCATCCAGCATTGGTGCAGCCATAGGTCTGGACCACTGGGCCGTCAAGACAAAGGATACATCTTGGGGACCAAACAAACATGACATATACTCAAGATTTAATTAAATAAAATGGGAGTTTGTTATCAGGATAGGGGGTATCTCAAATACTGATGCAGGAGTTCACTGGGCCTGGAAACTAGAACTCAAAAGCCGAGAAGCAGGGTGCTCAGTGTCTCTGGGGCCCCTTGGCTTCTAGTGCCCTGTCTTGGTTTAGCCCCAGGGATTTCTCCTCCTTGACTCTCTGCATATGAGTCTAAAGTGGCCACTCCAGGAAGGCAGCCTGACCTTCCAAAGCACGTTACTTCCCAATTGAAACACGTGGCAGAGCTCGAGCAGCCTCTCTGAGTGTCAGCCTTGGAACGTGGGATTAGAGCCCAAGGTTTGGAGTCTGTAGCTGGTCATAGACTGATGTCAGCGGGGGCCCGGCAGCCCACCTGCCTGCCCCGATCACAGCGTACCTGTGCTCTGTGGAGCCTCCGTGCAGATACAAGTATTAGCTGCCCTGTCAAAAATTTCTTAGAGGCCATCTAAGGACAGAAGGAGGGAGCAGAGTCTGATTTGGGGATTCAACAATGACCACTTTGAAGTTGGGGGGCTTGGGAAAAATTACTTAACCTTTCTGAGTCCCAACTCCCTCATTTAAGAGAAATAAGGTTGTTTTGGAGAGAATTAACTTATATAATTTAAGAAAACTGCTGGCACAACATTGGCTCTCAAGATATGGCAGCCATGCCCATCTTGCTTTGCCACATAGGGGGCACAGAGGGATCAGAGGACAGGGACACTTTCCTGTGGTCGTCACATGGCTCTGAGCTTTCACACATGTGTACTGGATGTTTCTCAGCTTTTCTGAAGGTCCATTCTGGCTGTAAATACAAATTCACTGAGCTTGCTCTGACACCCAGACTCCGTGTGTGAGAGCATTCGGCTAAGTGACAGCGCTGTAAGCAGTCTCTGGGCCCTGAAGGTGTTTAAACAAACATGACATTCTACATGGTTAATATGACTCAGTAGGCGCTCAATGTATTTTTATTCTTTACTGTAAAAATGAAAATACGTTTTTCCCAGAATAGCAGAGTATCAGCTGTCAGGTGAGGAGGAAAAAAAAAAAATCTCAATTCGTTCACTGTATTAAGAGATGGGGTTGGTGAATGGGGTGTTTGAGTGTAGTGAGTAAGAATGGAATATGAATAATTCAGAATGTCTCCCCTTGGCTAGGCCTCACTCTGGCTCTTCTTAGTGTTAGGATGACAAGAATTGTGGCATAATTCTAATGGTCACCAAAAAAATGTATTTTCCTCAAAATGTCTTAGAAAATCTGGAACTGATTCATTTGGTCAGCAAACATTTATTGCATATCATGTTATGTATTGCTTTTCTAGGGGTTGGAAAAGTAAACAAGTCAAGAAATGAATGGGAGGCAGTGGGCTAAGTGCTCTGCGCTGGTGATATATGGCCCACTGAGAAGCCAGACGATGGACCTCCTACCAAAACAGTGGGCTGGCGGGGGCTTTGAGAAGGCTTCTTGCAGGAGCTGGCCCCTCTGCTGTGTCTTAAAGGATGAGTAGGAATATTAGCTACAGGAGTGGGGTCGATGGGTGGGTGGGGATGAGTGGCACAGAGGAGTTGTTCCATAAGAAGGAAATAGCATATACAGTGGACCTCGGTGTGTTAACGTAATCCATTCCAGAAGACTGTTCGAGTTCTGAAACGTTCAAAAACCGAGGCATGGTTTCCCCACAGAAAGTAATGCAAAATGGATTAATCCATACCAGCCCTTTAATATCAACCCCTAAAACGGCAATTGAGCATGAATTTTACTATCTAATGATACCATAGATCCATAAAATTTACAGCATTTGTAAACCAAAATGTTCGTCAATGGAGACATTAAAAATCCGAGGTACCACTGTATACATAGAGACCCTATAGAACATGGCCTCTGTAAGAATGTGCAAGCACCCAAAGTCCTCAAGTCTAAGATGAACACATTGCTTCAGATGTTTAGGTCTCTGAAGTCAGCACATATTAGTCAATCAATGTCTAGACATAATGTCACTCACTCACACACACACATAATGTAACTGCTGTTGACAATGTGACGTGGGTCATCACATACTTTATCTTTTGCAGGATTTTTTTCAAAAATGAAAACCATCTATGTTTCCATTGACCATATATTGTGAGTCACACTATTTGCATTAACCAGATATCCAAGTTAACAGTAGTTTTGGACTTCATTGTATTATAAATATCATAAGTAGGCAGCATTATGTATTTAGTTGTTCTCATGTCAACAAAGCTATAATACATAAACTTGAACTTGTATCTTTAAAAACTGACATTTTTATTTATTAGGTTCCTAGAAGCTGTATTATATTACTATTATAAAAGATATGTATATTTCAATACTATAGTTTCTGAAAATCACTCAAAAAGCTCCTAGAATTCATAAGACTACCAATGTCTTAGTCAGCTCAAGCTGCTATAACAAAACACCATAAACTGAGTGGCTTATAAACAACAGAAGCGTATTTCTCTCCGTTCTGGAGGCTGGACGTTCGAGGTCAGGGTGCCGGTATGATCAGGTTCCGCTGAGGGCCTTCTCATTGGTTGCAAACTACTGACTTACTGTTGTATTGTCACGTGGCAGAGACCAGGGAGAGGACGGAAGCTCTCTCATGACTCTCACAGGGGAATTAATCCCATGGACAAGGGCTCCATCCTCATGGCGTCATCTAACCTTAATTACTTCCCAGGGGCCCCACCTCCCAGGACCATCACATTGAGGGGTCAGGTTTTGACATACGAATTTTGAGAGGGACACAAACAAACATTCTGTCCATAACAACCAATAACAAATGCAATTATCCTTCTCCCCAGGCTCTGACCATCCTAGAAGGCCTCCATCTTTTTAAGTTTGGTCACTCTTGTGGATAAAAGGGCTCATTGCTCTTAATGTCCATGTTCCTAAATATTAGTAAAGTTAAGCAACTTTTCATTTGTTTAGGAAAACAAAAAGAGAGGGGTGGGTTCTTCTTTTTTTTTTTCCATTTTCTTAGTTTATTTTCATATGTGCATTAGGCAAGACTTTATGCTCTGTCTTCCAAACAGAAACAAGTTGTTCTAACCCTATTTACTATGTAAGGCTTTCTCCCCCACGGTCTTATAATATTGGTATGGTGACTTTGAACTCTGTTAACTCAGCTAAGCTGCAACTCTATTTTCCAGAACTCCCTTTCCTTTATGGTTTAGGTTAAAGATGACTATAAGAGAAATTAAGAAGGTAGAAATGACCCAGCAACCGTTATTCTTTGAAGGTCATTGTAGGATGCAAGGTGCTTTTGGGTGTTGTTGGCTGGGGCCCACACATAGGGCTGCAGCTCCTCAGCTCCCACCAGATCTCCATCAGCTTCTCCGCCTCCTGGACCAGATGTGGGTGCATCTCTGTACCACAGGGCACCAGCCTCTCCTCAGGCCACCGCCGGCAGTTAGAGACAGATGCAGGTTCCAGTTTGTCCTCATGGATTCCACTGTATCCTCACTGGTTCACCCAAGTTTGCCCTTTTTCCCACCAGCTCCATGTCAGCTTTCATTGCTGACTGCTCCATGGTGACTCCGGTCCTAATGACAGAGGCAGTGGCCTTGCATAGATCTCTCAGCAAGCTCCCACGTTGCTTGAGGTCTAATTTTTATAATAAATCCTTTACAGCAGGGTTTCTCAATCTCATCACTATTAATATTTGGGTTGGATAATTCTTCGTTATGCGAGGCTGTCCTGTGCATTGTAGGATGCTTAGCAGCACCCAGCTTCCACCCATTAGATACCAGCAGCACCTGCCCCTTAGCTGTGGCTATGGAAAAAGAAAAAGTCTCCACACATTGCCAAATGTCCCTGGGGCCCAAATCACCTCTATCGAGAACTGTCACTCTGTATCATTGATAGTTCTCCTTCTGTGACTGATCCCTAATTGATATCATCATCTTTATCATAAATTGTTTCCAATTTACTTGGATCTCTTTCTTTATTCTCTTCCATTGATCAATTTCTATACGTTGTGTCAGTACCATGCTCCTTGAGTTAGGGTAGTTTTAAAGCAGGTATAGCAAAACGATCACACTCTTTTGATTGTAACATTTCCTTGGCGTTTGCCACATACTTATTCATTCGTATACAATGTAGCCATGATTAGGATGTAGCCATCCCTGACCTGGAACAACATTCTATTTAAACCATCCTGGAGGGAATGGCTTTTTAAACTGGATTTCCTGAGCCCGCCCCCCTTGGAATTGTATGTAAAATTGTGTGTGTGTTATGTCCAGCGATGCTCTGAAAGGTGGTTATTCTGAGTCATAACATTTTTCTAATTACCCGACTTTCAGAATCTCCTACAAAGCTCTTGGCAGGCAAGTCAGTAAAGGTGAATTCATTGCATGTCCAGAATCCCTGCTCTGAAATTTGTGAGAGATGCTCTGGAGAAGGACATAGCCTTCTCCAGACAGTTCCTTCTCAAAGAACTGTCTCCCCAGGTCCAGCTAGCATGATATAAACAGTGACAGACATCTCATTTCCTTGTGGTGTGACCAAGAATCCCAGGTGTGCACCTGAGGGAGCCAGAAGCACACAGCCACATGCAGGGTGGGAAACCTCTAGCTTTAGCTGGCATGGTGGTTGCAAAGCATCCTAAGAGCGCCGTATCATATGTCCATTTCTCATTTCATATTTATACCCTACCTGCTTCCAAAAGGACATGACACAGCTTTCAATGAAAAGCACAGGTATCAAAGAACCATACAACCTCCAAAACTAATGTCAGAAGGCAATAGCCAGTAGGCGGAGGGGCTTTGTAGAATAACAGAAAGCATTGGCTTGGATCTGAACTTCCTCCAAGAGGCGAAAAAAGAAAGAAAACACAATGGTATATAGCCAGTAACAGGAAACAGACAATCGGGAGATGTATTAGTGACCCCCCACCCCCTGGGGAATTCTGGCCTCTTTGGCAGGCAGAGAGCCAGGCAAGGGGAAGAGAACAGGTGTGAGTACCTCCCCAAACATCTGGCCCCTGCACGGATGTGTGTCCATTAAAAACGTGCTAGTTTTCTGGCGACTGAGGGAAAGGTGCCTTTGCAAAACTGTTCATTTTGTTTATCAAATATTTCCTGGGCACCGGCTCTGGCCAGACTTCATACTAAGGATTTAAAAGCGAGAATACGAACCTGGTGCCTTCCTTCAGGGGACTCACAGTCAAGGAAGGTAGATATGAGCAAAGAACTAAATGTATCTGGATAAGTGTCCCAGCAGAGGGATGAACATGGCGCCCAGACACACAGATGGGAGCCACGAACTCTGCTCGGGAGTGGTGCCAGTACCTAGGAGACCAGGATGGGGAATTGGAACATTCTCAGCTGAAGGCCAACTATGGGGAAAGAAAGTACAGAACTGGGTGGCCAATTTTGGCAACGTGAATGGTCATGGTGGGACACGTAGGAGCTTGAAAATTTGGCTGTAGTTAAATCGTGAAGGGCCTTTTATGTAAAGCTAAAGAACCTGGGCTTTGGCATGAGAACCATCAAATATGTGTCAGCAGGGAGTGATGCACTCAGACCACAGGTTTTATGTATTTGCCTAAGATCCTCAAATCCACACCCAGAAGGCTTATGGCGAGTCTACAATTGGTCAATAAATAAATCACCATCTGAAGCAACTGAGAGCTGAGACAAGGGCATTTCATTTCATACAAGCTCCGTGTTCTTTTCAAAGCAGAACTCTGTGTCCTTCCTCATCATAAAACAGGTAATAAAGGACTCTGGCGCAGTGAGCCTACTTAGGGACAACCAAGAAGAGAAGTCAAGTAGCAGCAGGGGGCTGCTTCCAACAGTAAGTCTAATTTTGGAAGAAAAAAGAAAAGATATATTTGGGAGCTATCTAAAAATATACGCCTTGGTTAAGGACACACAGGTACCTTCTGCTTCTCTGTGTAGTTAAAGGAGCAACAACAAAAAAAGGACCTGTTCCCATTAATGCAGCAGGTTTCTAGTGGGATAAAAAGCCAAGGGTGGTGCAGCTAAGCTGAATGGGGGACAGCAGCTCACAACGGATTGGGGACCAAGGACCGTGGTTCCAGGCAGAGCCCAGTGATTTGTGGGGGACGCGGACAGGAAATATACCTGCTCTAAATGTGAGGGCGAGGCTGAGCCGTGGAGGCGGGAAAGGGGCAAGAAGCCGCAAAGCACTGCTCTTCCTGCTGCCTGCAGGACGCGGGATGGGCCACTTACCTCTGCTCCACTTCTGACAACCACCAAACACCCTTCTCCTCACTGACAAGCCTCAGCCGCCTTCCTTTGTGTGAGTCCATGATCCTTTACTGGGTCTGCTCCTTACATGTGTTTTGAGCCTGAAGAATCTGGTAGGAAAAGAAAATATTTCCACAGTTTGAACATAAAGCGATTCAGGATACTAGGAACCCGGTAGGAGGAGTGGGCTGCAATCCAGCCACGACGCTCTCGCTGGATGGCTATCCATCCGGACCTCGGTGTGTAGATCCGAAGCTTTCATTGTGACCTGCTGTTTATTACAGTAAGGCCGTCCACAGGGCTGCGAGATGCCATGAGTTTGTTTCTCTTTTTAAAATCCGGAAGTGATTTACTTTCCCTTTGCTCTTTCTGAGAACCAGTCTTTCACAGTCAGCCATGGCTTTTCTGACTTCCCCACAAATTTCTCCCAGGCAAGCTTTGCCTACAACCATTCAACACCTCAGCTCTCCCAGAATTCCCTCCTCGGTGCTTAAAACTCAGCTAGTAAAGATGAAATTGCTTTCTCCTTGGAGCTGGCCTCCTTTATTCTCTGACCCCATTTGGTCTGGGATGAAAACGGCTACCATCCAAGTGCTGAGTGGTCGGAGAAACTCCAGGCTGAACGTCAGGGTTCTCACTAGACAAACTGGTGAACGCAACACATTTTCTGATCCGGGCCCTTCCTTCTCCTTGCGGCACCCTCATTTCATCCGGCACTACCTTATCATACGCTCTGTGCCTCTCTAGGGTTCAGATTCTTCTCGTCCTCTTGGATCCTCCACCCAGGTTTGCCTCTTATCACTTTCCATGTTCCAGGCCTTTCCTGAAGCCCAACTTTCCATCAAACCACCCTCTGTCTTATCTCCTCATGCCCTGTGCTCTGTTAATTAATCTAATGGGGAAGTGGCATTGCTGCGAAAGTCCCTCTCGATGACGGACTGCTAAAGAAGGTGTAGTGTGTGGACCACCGGCACCTCTCCCGCTCCTCGGAACAGCCGTCCTATTCCCTTTGCAGAACCTCAGCTCCTCGTTGTATGCCGTTCGGACAGGACTGGCAGGGCCATCTGGCCTGGCGTGAACGAGGGGTGGACACATGACTTTAGCCAGGCCAGTGAGGCGCTTCTTGAGAGAAGTGACAAGGGGGCCACCACCAGCTAAAACGGATTGATCCAAACCAGGTGTCAGAAAAAGCTGTGCATTAATTCTGGCTCTCTAGAATTAATGGGCTGGTTCTCGTTCTTTCCGCGGCCTGGGTACCCACCCCGTAAGGTGCCCTCCCCCACAGTTACTCTCCCTCAGATTACTTAGCAAGGCAAAAAACGCTAATACCATTTTTTTACCTAAAGGAACAGAAAGTGTGGACATCTTAAGGAAAGAAAGCCTTGGAAGAGACTACTTTAAACCAAGTGGCCTTTGGGGAGGTTTGGGTGTGCTCCTTGAGAAAACAGGAAATACCAGTTGATGCTTCTGGCAGATCAGCGAGTCAACCAATAGGCTCCACTAGGGGATGATCAAAGGGCTGAAAGTAACATTTGACATGTGCAGAGAGCTCTGCATGAGTATCCTACTCATTGTATGGTCAGGAGGGACGACCCCACCCTCGCAGCCTGCCCACGCCCTCCGAGGTTTCAGAAGAGGGTCAGTGGTCGTGCTGGCAGGGGCCTGGGGCCTGGCTGTGCACTGCGGGGGACAACCTGGGGGATACAGGGGGCCACAGGGAGCACAGGAGGAAGCTTTCTTCTTCTCCCCTCTGAGGGAGCCTCTGGCTGCTTGCTCTCACACTCCTGGACCAAAGGGGGAGAAATTAAACCAACCCTCCTAGAGGCAGAAGTACTGTGCAGCTAAGAAAACTCAAGCTTCAGGACCCTGCACTAACACCAGTCCCTTCCCATCTCATACTAAATAAAGATTCACTTCTTTATTTAATCTAATTCCATATTGTTATTTTATATTTTTTCATAAAGCAGATCCTTCAAGTTGTGTAAGCACTGGGTCCCACAAAACTTGGGTCTATCCTAAATGTAATACAGAGGAAAGAGAAATAAGATGAGGGAATGCAGAGGTGGACACGCTATACACAAAACTAAAAGCTGACAATGAGTTTTGCTTTTGAAACAGAATAGAATGGTAACAGGGAGAGTCAGGAGCCTCCCTTCTTTCTTCCTCACAGGGGGATGTCCCTCGTTATTTAATGGGGCTCTGGCCAAGCAGAGCAACACGCCTTATGGCCCCTGGGGCTGGAGGAATTGTCTCCCTCTAGCAGTCCAAAACGGAAGGGCTGGGTACAGCCAGGTGGGTGATCAGGAAACAGGTGCTTCCTCTTTAGAAGAACCACCGCGCTGTCTTCCCCAGAAGACCACTCTGAACTCAGCAGGACACTTTACTGAAGGTTCCAGAAGGTATGCTATGGCAGACACAGACGAGACAGAAGATGTGGTTTTATTGAACTAACATTGTTCCTTGCCTCATACGAGGTCGGGCGTGGGAGAACAAGACTTCTGAGTTCAGGACTTCAGGGATGTCCCACGTGGACAGTCCCACGTAGGCAGTGCTTTGTTCTTGCCCAGAGCAGTTGCTAGTGTATGCTGTGCTCCCGGGAAGACCAGAACTATAAAGACAGCTCCCCCCTCTCTCTCAGTGGTGCCTGATGCAGACACAGCCTCATGCCTGACACCTGGCTTGATGAGTGGAGCACCGCTGGAATTCTAGGCCTCACTCAGCCCTTGGGCTCAGTAATACTCAGGGCATAAAGTACCCAACCTGTTCGGGGAGCTCTGAGGTCTCCTGACTCTATCTCCTGGACTCTTCTCCATCCCTCTTCTCCTGTAGCTCCTCTCTTTCTGCTCTGCTTCTTTCAGTTTCTTGCCCTTGTCTGCTTGGACACAACTGTCCCCCTGGGAAACACGTCTGCAGGTCCAATATGAACGCTGTCTCCTGGAGTTGTGCTAGGTAGTACCCGTATTCTTTTGCTGTCTTTTGCTGGCTGCAGAACAGGTGGGTGTGGAGGGGGTCACTCTGTCCCATACACGATAGAGATCCATTTTAGTTTCTCCACCACTGATGGCTCAGGCTACCTTATGATAATAGAAGAGCTAACAGCCTCCCCCAGTAAGAACTGGTTTTCTTCTGAAATTAATACAACCTGGTCTCACACAAAGTATGCTTGTTTTTTCTATTAACAATAGTTGGCCCTCCTCTCAGAGAAACAGTAATCCTAGCGTTATTATGTTAAAGGAAATAGCCATCTCCTAATAGTTTCATTTCAGTATGAAATCCCCTACCCACAAATAAAGATGGAGGGGAAGTTTTAGCACATGACACCAGAAAATGGTGTTAGGGCTCAGAAGAATGATGCTATAGTCCCTTCTATTCACCAGTGATTCACTTTGTCCTACTGCTTCCCTGGAACAGTTACTTTTCCTGCTATTTAATATATGCAGCATTTTTTATGGAGTGTGAAAACTATAAGGCAGTTATCAGTTCGCTATTACCACAGTAATGTTAATAAACTCAGAGGCACACGACCATAAGCATCTATTTCTCCCTCTTGCATCTGAAGTTCAGCTGGGGTTCAGCTGGTTTAGGCTGGGCTCAGCTGGACTTGACTGCAAGCTGCAGGCTGGGTACCGGGCTCCCCCACACGTCTCTCACTTCCTTGGCCCAGCAGCTTTTTGAGGCATGTTGTCCTCATGGAAAAAAATGGGAGTGCACGTGAAAACGCTCAACCATAAAAACACATTTCAAGCCTCCAGTCATGTCATATCTGCTAATATCCCCATGGCCAAAGCAAGTCACACAGCCAAGCCCAACATCAGTGGCACAGAAAAATATATTCTGCCTCTAGTTGGAGGAACATCAAAGCTACATGGCAAATGGTACACAGGACGGAAGAACTGAGAATAATAAGCCACCTACCATCCTTCCTGGAAGGGAAGCAGGACAAAAGAAGTACTACTCTTCGGGATCTGCTTTGTGCCAGGCCCTCTTCTATGTGTTTCAGGCTCAAAATTTTATTTCATCTGCACAAGAACCCTGTATTACAGCTGGAAAACTGACACCTACATGGGAAACTGGTGAGCAGCTGAGCCAGGGTTCACACGTGGGCCCAACAGTCTCCATGCTCTGCCCACGGACAGAGAGGGGGGAGCTAGCAACCTCTGTAGCTGTCTTACACTTTCTGAACTACAGACGGATACCGAGCCAGGAAAGAGATAAACTGTGGTCTTTTCAAACACATGCATCTTCCAAAGCACCTGCAGCAGGGACATGATGCTTGAAGTAATAACTGGAGTCCAATGACCCAAGTCCTTCATCGTCAGACCTTAGATTTGCTGCTCGCGTATTCCCAGCGCTCTTGCAGGTATCGAAGCTAGTGTGAGTCCCACGATCTTGCCCTAAGATCTCTGTGATAATGGCATCAGGAACCATTTTCAAGTCCTATATCACAAGTTCAGATTTTTCCATTTTTAATTGCTTTCTTGCACTTGTCTTATTATGTATTAATACAGAAGTATTAATAAGAAGTATTATTATTAATTAAGTATTATTATTATTAAGTAGTATAATTATATAAAATATAATATAATTAAGTAGTATTATTATTAAGTATTTAATACTTATTAAATACTTCTTATTAATATGTATTAATACAGAAGTAAGTAGGGGAGAAAGAAGATAAGGTTATTAGACGGTGCCCCAGGTGGAGCTGGGAATCACTTAGCATTAAGTTTTAGATTGACGAGGATACTTTAAGAAGAAAACAGGACACAGAAGGGTACAGATCCAGTATTAAGTGAGTTTGTGCTGAATAAATATTTGTCAAAAGAATGAATTCATCAGCAGGGATTTTCCACCTGTGCTGAGCAGCTGTGCTGCGATTCAAGCCATGCGTTTGTGGGCCTGGGAGGAAGATCAGGTTTCTTCTAAACCACCAACTCTCCTCCTCTCAGAGACAAATACTACCTCTGAGGTTGCCCGCTCTCTGTCCTCCCTTTAGACATCTAGTGACATCCCGATGACTCCACTCTCTTCACTGATGGCTTGGGCTCCTGGATTACAACCCTTCCCTGGTCCACCACTGCCACAAGCTCTGAGAAGCTTGGATACCTCTGCGAAGGATCACGTGGTGCCGAGCCTTGCAGTTCCCAACTTTGCCAACACCACAGCCTCCTCTTCCCCACTTCCACCCCTTTCCACAGCCCAGGCTTTTACCCTAGGGCCTTACCCTCGTCATATTTTCAAACTGTACGTCAGAGCCACTGACGTACATGAAGTGAGTCATGAAGCTAATTTAGTGGACTGCAGCATTTTTACAAAACAAAATAGAAAATATCCAAAAGCATTGTATGTAATAAGCATATTTTTTTTTGTAAACCTTTGCTTAAATTATATATAGATGAGTGTACAGGGCTATGATGTCAGATTTTTCTCTAAAAGTTATGATCCAAAAAGTTTGAAAAATACTTCTCTGGGCTTATTCATTTGTAGAACAGTCCCTTTAAAAAATACCATTCTCTCACAGACACCTATTGTTACATTTGCTCACTCTCTACTCTTCACACACCCATTGCTGCAGCTCATTTGGTTCTGTGTGGCCCATCAGTATGACAGAGGAAAAACTTAAGAACAGGGATATTACTGTATTACAAATCTCCTACTCCATCTCAATTCCCTCTGACACACACACACACACACACATGAAATCTAGTGTATGTTGTGTGTGTGTATGTATACTCACACTCGAATGGAAATAGAAACAGAAGTTGAGTTTCACATATGAGCTGTCATGCGTCAGAACAGACACACCACAGATAAAGTGAGATGACCAGAACCTCATACATGGTATTTGCAGAAATCTTGGGCAAGGTGGTGTGGACTTGGGGATTTGAATTAACCTCCTGAAATTAATTCAAGATGCAGGGAGATTTCAGCTGTCATCCAGATTGCAAAGTCATAACCCAGAAAGGAAAATGCAGTCTTAAAAACTCAAGCCATAATGTAAACTTCCGAGTCAATGTAAACTGTAAGTTCAAATTTCCCCTTGGGTGATAGGATATAGTGGGATTCCTCAACCTTGGCTCTATTGACATTTCGGGTTGGATAATTCTGTGCAGCTACATCCCTGACCTCCGCTCACTAGATGCCAGTAGCACCACCCCCTCCCCACTTGTGAAAACCAGAAACGTTTCCAGACACTGGGAAAATTCACCTCAGTCAACCACAGGGACGTAGCAATGGTACCAAAAACAATGGCACGAAGTGTCTCATGATTGAGAAGTCCCTCTGCACACACGATATCCTTTGGCGCTCACAGCAGCCTATGAGGTAAGACAGGTCCTGTTAGAGTTTTCCATTACCCTGCTGCCTGGGGTATCTTGTTCTCTTGGGAGCTCAGCCTCTGCCTTTCCACTCTGAAGTAGACAATCTGAGGCTCTGTATTGTGAATCACTCTCAAAATGAGCCTCCACTTACCCCATTCTGCCTTTGCTAAGACAGGAATCGAAATACCAGGAGACAAGATGTCACAAGTGCTTTAGGGGGCCCAGTGTGGACACTCCTGCCCTGCCTTGAATCACAAGAACACAGATTATTAACATTGTTTACCTTCCTCATTTATAGGAGGCAGAGGCCCAGAGAAGAGAAATAACTTCCCCTACATTAGACATGTATCTGTGGTGCCCCCTGCTCTGGACCCTAGGTCCCCTCACCCCAAGATGGTACTAAAGGAAGTAAACCCCAGGCGATTATAGTCCCAGCCCTTCTGCATCCCGAATTCCAAATTCCTGGGAGCAAGTCACAGTGGGGCTCTCAGGATGGCAGCACTGCAGAACTCCAGGGGGCACTATTCACGTAGACCATGCAAATCCTACAGTACTTAGTTCCATAGTATGAACCGGGCTTCAGGGGTCCACCCCTTGGATAAACAGCAAATCTCAGAGAAGGTGGTAGCGAATTAGGCACCTCAAAAGGTGTCTACTAACGTGGTCTCGGGCAAGTCATTAAACTCTTGGAGCTCCAGTTCCCTCATCTCAATTTGGCAGTTTAAGAATATCGCCCTCAAATTCTTTGCCACTCCTCCCATTGACAGGTATAGATCTGTGTGCCTTCCCCTGGAATCTGGGCTTTGTGACAGCTTCACCAGTAGAATCCGGCACAATTCTGCTATGCCAGTGTCCAGACCCAGGTCTTTTAAAAAGCGCAAATTTTCACGTTACGTCTTTTGGGATGCTCTCTTGGGACCCAGTCACCACGCTGTGAGGACAGCCACGTAGTCCCAGGACAGACCCGGCTGGAGTCGCACCAACTTTCCGGCCAGATGAGTGAGCCATTTTGCAAGTCCATCCTGCAGCTCCCAATTGTCTGAGCTGATTCCTGTGAAGCGGAGATGAGCCCTCCACATGGAGCACCGCCCAAATGGCAAACCCATGTGGTAAACAAATGATCAGGGGCGTTTTCAGCTGCTGTGTTTTGGGTTGGGCTGTTATTCAGCAGTAACGAGGAATGCTCAGATTCGCAGCCCTCCCTCCTCCTGCAAGTAGTACGGCAATCTGATGAGTTAGAGGGTATGAAAAGTAAAAGCTCTTAGTGAACCCGGAGAGTCAAATGAGCTTGATTTTGTGCGATTCCAAGATAAACAGGCAGGAAAACCGTGGATCTCTTAGCCAGGCAGCAGCTGGCCCGCGTTCAGAGGAAGGGAGGTGGTTGCCACTCATGGCGGTGAGCAGAGGAGCCAGGCTGGGAAAGGAGCAGACGTGAGGAAGGAGCAACCTGGGACAGAATGCTGCAGTTTCTCCAGTCCCAGGCCTAAGGTGACCCTGTGAGGTTGTCTGAGACCCTTCCTCCAGACAGATACATGAAGGATATCGACTTTATTTTAACAGTTCTATGAGGAAACAACTGTCAGTGTCTAGCCATAAGTTTGAATTATTCTGTATTCTCTGTCAGGAAATTCTAAACCAAGTCCTGCTGGTTTCCTATGTGGCCCGTATCCCTGGGTTATGTCGTCAGATAAATTAGGGGACAAAAGTAGAAAGTCAAAAAGGGAAACAATTAAGGGGAACTGGCTGGAGAGGAGGAGCCGGTTGAAGAGACAGCCTGGAGGATGAGGTAGGTTCACCCGATGCCGCCATGTCCCGCATCCTCGGCCACAGGGACTCTGGCCCAGGGGGTTTCCAAAATCCTCAGTTACTGCCAAGGGCTGTTGTGTTGCTGTTTTGTCAAAATATTTTCCCCTATCTTTTTGCATATATTTTATCAACTGCACAGAAATCTAATAGCCCAGGCACCGATTTGGTGATGGAAAGTCATAAATTATTTTGCACCTCAAGGTACAAATACCACCAAAGAGATCTTTCTGAACCAAGTTCGATACCTGGTCATTCACTACCCTTCAGTTTTCCTTCTCTGCAGTTCCGAGCTAGGGGTGACCTTGGTGGAAATGGCCTTTGACCTTCTAGCCACACTGGATCTGTCGAGAAGCTGAAGGGGAATGAGTTGTAGCTGAGTACGTCCTGGAAACCAAAGACAATGTAGGCGCTGGTGCTGCTGCCTCCACGTTTGTGCTGTAGAAAGTCAAGACAGAGGCTGACTCAGTAAAAAAAAAGCTGAAAAACGAAGAGAAAATGAGTCCTGAGGATATTGTCTGAGGTTCATGTCCAGCCATGCCTGAAACCAGTCCTACCCCTGTGCATTGCAGCCTGCACGAATCAATACATTCTGCTTTTACTGAAGACAATTGAGATGGTCCTCGTGTCACTTGCAATGAAGAGTCCTAACGGACTGGCACGCACCAAGAAAATTTCCTGTGGTTACTCAGGCAGCAAACGCACATGGTAAGTGGTTTACTCTGCAGAAATATTATAAATAGCCCCCATCCCAGTGGGAGCTCTTTTCTCTTCTGTCCACCTTCTCTGAGACACAAAAGGGCACTGGTGGGGGATTCCGGGCTTCCACATTATTTTCCTGCTCCGTGCTGAGCCTCCTGGTTCTGGAATCAACTCGGCTGCTTTCCCACCCCTGCCCCCACCCCCAGACCTCTCTCTACAGTTAGTTTTGACCACAGCAGTGCAAGCTCCTGACAGAGCCTCAGGGCATCAGTGAACAAGATACAAGGAATTAAAGTTTTGGAAAATGTGTATCTACTTTTAAAGCCAGCCCATAAAACCTCAGCGAGGCACCAGAGGGCACAAGCTGCTCCCTGGTGGGGACCCCTTTCCCCCAAGCACCAGGCGAAGGAAGGCTCAGGAGAAGCCCCCTTCAGATCTCTGACTGCAACAACCTCCCTGCCCTATTTTCTGGCTCATTTTTAAATATTCTATCTTTTGATGAAACCATGTATCCTGATTTGAGATTCTGAAAATACGCTACTGTTCACGAAGCAGCACCCATGCCAGTCTGTGTTCCCACAGAGGGTAGGCACTGCCTGGCTGTCACTCAGCACCTGTCTGCACTGTCACTGTCCTTTCCGTTGGGGGGGGGCGGGGGGGGCTGAGGTGGCAGCTTCCAGCTCTTAGTTCTTACTTAGAGCCCTGAGGACAGGGAGCTCCATGCCAAAGAAGACAGAGTTCCTGGTCCCTTTGGGCCTTGATTCACAGAGTGTGGCACTTAGATAACTTATAAGTGCTACAGAAATACTTTTTAATTGCCATGTCCTAATTTAAGGATGTTTTACGAAAAATATAGTAAGTAATTTCGTGGATATTATTGCCTGAGATGAGGCCAAAATACTTAAAAAGTCAAGTTAAATTAAAATGTAAAATAAATAACAGCTCAGTGATCTACAAGGAGTATAACGACAAAAATCATAACGATGGTGGAGAAAAGAAGGAAATTTGGGAAACTCTGCTTTCAGTTATCGCTCAAATGTCTTCAAAGGGGTCTGCTTCTCTGGACCAAATTTCTTCAGAGTATTCAGTTTTGCTTTCTTTCCCTTCACCTCTGACCCACCCCCAGCTGAACCCAGAAATGTCACCTTTGGCTAAGTAAAAATAGTGACAAAGCAATTGAACTTGCCAGAACTTCCTAAACTATGTTCAAAACACAATGAGGCGCATTATTCAATGTGTCACAGTGGTAGTGTTGTAATGAGTCTAACACACACACTTCACAGGTAGGCTTCACAGCAGGGCATCTATAATAATAAAGGCTCATCTGTCCACAACTTTATTTTGACTAGTTCAACACTTTTTTAACTTCTACTACAGGGACTAGAAGTGGGAGAGGCCTGGAGTGTGGGGCTGGTGTCGGGGAGACGGCTCTCTCCATGCGCAGGGAGGTCCCTGTCTGGTGACAAGAAGGAGGGCAAAGCCACGCAACCTGTTGTATCGACAATTCTATAGTCCTAGGTGGGCACCTTTCAGTTAGTCTTGCAGGATAACAGTCTATGGACCATATATCTATGTCCCTGTATCTACACTTACCGCAAAGCCAGGCCAAAGAGCCTCTCAGACCACAGAAGACTATTTTAGGAAAAAATAACAGACGTGGAGTCTTAGAACTAATTGTAACCCTGAAGAATGCACCAGAAGTAAAACCACAAGCCTGAATTTCAAAGTCAGAAAACCTGGGTTCAAACCTAGACTGTCTCACTTACTGGCTACGTGATGCTGTCGACTTCTTTCTTGCATCCTTAGCTCTAGTTGCCTCCTTTCTATAAGTAGGTTAGCACACCAGTCTCCTCAAGTTCTGGCGACAACTCCGCTACATTATTTTATGTAGAGCACTTGGCTCCCAGTTGGCAAATACTGACTGTTCATTCCTTAGTTCCCTCCTTCTTCCTCCTTCAAATGCACAAGCTCTCTGTGGGAGAAAGGCAAGCTGGCTGCTGCCAGGAGGCGCTGGGATGTGGGTGCAGGGATGGCACCATGCTTAATTGTGGTTTGTGCAGGCAGAACGCTGCAGCTATACTCCTCTCACCCCTGCCTTTCCAGACCTAAGAGACAGGAACACTGTGTTGTTCTCTCACGGACACCAGCTCCTTTCCCACCACCGGGCTGAAAGGAGCAGACCTCATGGAAGCAGACAGATCAGGTAAGCGCAGAGAAACCTGGGCTGAGACAGGCAGCCAAGACTGTTCTTCTCAGCCTGCTCTGCCCCGGGGGCCTCTCCGTTGCCAGAGGATGCATTTTGGATCTTCCCTCCTATGGATGCTCTCTCCAGCCCACAGGCCCGTTTGGCGACCAGAACTTCGCGTGATGAGCCTGACGTGGCAGGTCACAAGGCTTGGACGTCATCCCGGACTCTATACCGTTTGGATGGTCGGCTACAGCCATGGTGCAGAGCATCTGATTCAAGTGTAGGCTTCGTGTCTTCTATTATTAATAAAAAATGAATATATGCCAATACCAGAAAAATTGGAGCAAGAAAACTGGAAAGTTACCAGTAATCTCACGCCTTAGCGATAACCATTGTAAATTAAGCTCCTCTGTAAGTATCCTAATTCTCCCTTGTTAAAAACTAAATTACGCTGTCACTCTTATTTCTTTAAGACAGCTTGCTTTCAGGAGAACATGATGCTTGGTAAGTGGTTTCATAAGGAACCAAGGCTCTTGGTTCTGGATGAGCCCCTTGTTTTGGTGGTGAGGGTGGAGCCTCTCTGGAGTGTGGTCCTGGGCACATGGACACAGGTCCCGTGTGCCCAGGCGTGCCCTTCAGAGGCCAGTGCTCGCGAGGGGCATCGCGTGCTGTTAGGAGCCTAAAGGTTGGCCCTTCCCAGAACTCAAAAACTCAGCAGAGAGGAGAGATGGGGATTGTTGCATCCAGATTTCTGCAGTCACAGGACAAAGAGAGGTACAGAAACGGACTAAAGAGCCCCAGCTTTCCTTACCTCTCCACTGCCTCCCAGAAACCCACTTTGGGCATTCTTCCCCAAGTTCAAGGCCTGTCAAGGGCAGTCCATTCTGCTTGCCTCTGCATTTTGAAAGGGGGTGGGGGGTGGGGTTCGTAATTACTCCTTCTTGCTATGAAGTAATATTCAGTTAGTACATTGTGCATTTAAATGACTTATCTGTGATGCATAATTAATAAAGTTTTGTGTGCTGCTTTGCTGAAGCACTGTAAAAGTTTCAAGGCCTCAGGTGACAACTGATCTTTCTTTTACCTCTTGGCATCCTTGCCAGATGCTCTTTTGGGCCCTGTTCTACCAAAGAGATAGTGGTCCTTGCAGCTCCCAGGTTTGTGACTTTCAAAGCAAAAATGGCTGCTGTTCAGCCGCTGAGAAGCCAGGGCAAGTCCTTGTATTTGTGCTGCCAACTCAGGAGGAAAAGACAGAGCAAACAGCAGGTGTGGAAGCTGGACCTCGTCCTCCAGGAGCTCACGGAGCAGAAAGGAGAGGCTGGTTGAAGTGCCACCACAGCGAGAGTGAAAGGGGCACTCCCACCACAGCCGGTGCCTCCAGCCTCCGTTTCAGGGAGGCGTGAACACCTGGATGGTCTGCTTCCAGGGGAAAAAACCTCATTGGCTGCCTTCTTCAGGCACAAGATTGCAGCCCAGGCAGGCTGAGCAGACAGAAAAACTGGGCCCAGGGCAAGTTCATCTTTCAAGGCTGTATCAGTTTGCTAGGGCTTCCGTTAAAAAGTGCTGCAGACTGGGTGGCTTAAGCAACGGAAATTTATGTCCTCACCGTTCTGGAGTCTAGACGTCTGAGATCAAAATGTTGGCAGGGTTGCTTTCTTCTGAAGCCTCTTTCCTTGACTTGTAAGTGACATTAGCGAGTCCTCCCTGTCTCAGTAATATAAATAGGAAATCTGGAGAGGCTACCTATTGGTGGCGGGAGGAGATAGAAGATCCATGAATAGAAGCTGCTGAACCATGTAGATTGAAGATCGTTTCTGACTTCCCTAACGGAGGCCTTTGAGCCACTGTGGACCTAGGAGCACCTTCCAGATGCAGCAACTCTGAGCTGTACCAGCACAGGGGTTTGGGTTCCGAGGTGTCTGAGCAATTACACATGGATCCAGATAAAACCCCTTTTTGAGCTGATCCTGTTGTGTATCTACCTCTTGCAATGGAAATAAAAAATACCTCTAGGGCAGTATACATATATTACAAGCCACAAGTGTATGTTTTAAGTTTTTAGTGGCCACATTAAAAAATTTAAAAGAAGCCAGTGAAATTAAGTTTCATATTTTATTTAACCCTGTATGTCCGAAATATTATCATTTCAACATATCATCAATATAAAAATATTTAATGATATACATACTGCACAACCCTAGGGAACCATCCCAGCAGGGGCCCCCAGTTCCACTGAGTACACAGGTAAAGCCAGTATCTGGGTCATTTGGGTCCTAAGCTCATCTTTTTCTTTACTGTCTATATTGAGTGACTTTGTTTCTCTAGAATCCTGACTCCAACGATCTTGGAACACAAGGAGATATTCACTCTGAGCATATGGAAGACCCTTGCGTTTAGATTTGGAAATAAGGGGAAGATTGGGATGAATTGCCAGCCTGGAAAAATGTGCCAAGGATTCGGTATCATGTGAACTACCCAGCTTGCACCGTGGAGGTAGGAGAACCCTGGAAATACAAAAATAGTGTCCAGCTCTGTTTCTGTTATTGTTAAGAGAGCTGTTGCCCACAGCTATCCCCTGTCCCTACAGAGAGGACATTGAAGTTGAGAGGTGATGTGATTTGCTGGAAGCCCTTCACCAGTGCGTCATAGAGCCAAGATTCAAACCTCTAATTCCAAAATCGGTGCTTTTCATGGTGCCCAAGGTTCCAGGGACTTGGGTTTAAAAATAACTGTTCTAGAAAATAAAATCTGAAGTAAACCAGGAAGTGTTGTTGTTACTGTTTTAGTAGATTATTCAGGTCCCAATCTCAAGCACTTTGCACATGAAAGCCTCTCCGGGTTGAGCAAGCTGACCCCAGCACCGGGAGAAACTCCAATTCCTCGGCCTTCCGGCTGAGCAGCCTGGGGTCAGGCCAGCCCAGACCTTGCTGGCCAAAGCGCTGATTGGGAAACAGAAGCCACCTCCTTGACGGGCTGAGTAAGATGGATTAAGTGACGTCTGTTAAGCATGAATAAGGGCGCTCTCCCATGCTTTACACATGAACTCTGTGACCTGCCCTCAGCATGCCATGCTGCCTGCAGGACGGTCCTTCTCTCCTCCAACCTCTGCAGTTGCTCCTGCCTCGGACCCGGCCCAGGCCTGCTGATCCCTAGGATGTATTAAAAGGCTCACCTGTGTGGGTCTGAGTTTAATTACACTCGTCAGGCGAGGGATTTGGAGAGCTTTAATTTAAGGCTGGTGTTGAATGCTTTTAAATTATTTTAAATTTTCCAAGGCACCCAGGTGCAACACACATCTTTTATAAATTACAGAGCAAATGTGGTGGAGGCTGGGTGCACAGAAGGGCCAAGGATCAGCATAGCCCCCCGAAGGATGAAATATATTTCTGGCAACGAGGAAGAGCTGAGCGCACACCTATCATTATAGTTAATGGGACTGGGGTGTTCAGCTCCCTCTCGGGGCACAAGCACAATGCAAATGTGGCTCTTGGAATTCAGTGTCTCACTGCTCCCTGCCCGCTCAGTAGCACTGAGCCCTGGTGAAATGTGTGTCAAGTTCTTCAAAACAATGATTGCTGCTAGAGGAAAAATGATCAGCGAAGCACTCCGAACTTAACACCTCCTCAGAGCTGGAAATGGAAATGAATTCTGGAAATGTTTGCATTCTGTTTAATAGGAATCTGCACACATCTCAGCTGCTGTGCGCAAAACGGAAGAGGGATTTTTTTAACAGATGATAATGAGCTTAGAAAAGCACTTGCAAGGTCTAGAGGCCAGAGTGACGGACTGGTGGTCACACTCCGACTTTTTGCCACGGTACTGCTGTGTGACGTGGATGAGCTACGTAACCTCTCCAGGCCTCCTTCCGGGAGTCGAACTCACAAAGGTGTTTAGACCAATCACCTCAAAGTAGCTCAATGGTGATGCGAGTTACAGGTAAGAGCACAGAAGTCCCATCACATGCCGGTGAAATCTTCCCCAACGAGCACAGCAGGAAAGCATCTGAATAGTGCTCCTGTGGAAAGTAAGCACCTCTTACTCCTGGGACCACTATGGCTCAGAGCCTCCTGGTTCCTGGACAGAGGGGTGATTTGCGGGGAAAGCCAAAGGATGGGATAGGAGACCCCTTCACCAAGAAGATTCCACCCACAGTCAGAAGTTGAACTAGAAAATTCTGACATGTACCCCAAGGCATGAACTAAAATGTTAAAATGGGACTCGTGTCTCAGTTTTGGTTGACGCCCCAGAGGCCATTAAGTACCAGTGAACAGTAGGACCCAAGAAAGGCCCAATCCAAAGGGGGGTGCTAGACCACCTGTGCAAGACATTGCAAAGATTTGTCCCCTAGTCATAATCTGCCTGGAGGATACAAAAGGGCCGAGGCTGAGGAAGCTGCCAGACTTTGTTTGCAGAGGCTCTAAGTCCTCCAGGTTCTCCCTCCTACATTAGGACTGAGAAGGAGGGGCGAGACTTCCCTCTTTTCAATCCAGCTGAGATGGGCTTCTAAAGAATCACTTGGAGAGTTTGGCCTGTGTCCCCTGAAGCGTGTTGGGGACTGAGGCTGGGCCAGACTCACACCTCAGGAAGTCCACAGGCAGAGGCTTGTTGAGGCAGCTTGGTGGCAAAGCAGAGAAGTACACTGAGGGCGAACTGCATGTCCACAAAGGCGACTTCCCTGAGTGTGAGATCCCAGGAAGGGAACCGTCTTGGCCAAACCTTAGACCTGACCCTTATGGGCCACCTGGGAGGGAATGGGACCCAACAGGGCCACTGGACTAACTGTGCTGACTGTGCCGGGGCTGAAGGAGAAAGGGGGTTTTAACAGATGATAATGCCTGTTGTGGCTGAAGGCTCCCAAGAAGAGAATGTTCTCCACAAAAGCCAACAAAAAGGTCCCTGCTCGGAACCTGTCAAACCAGAAGACAACAATGAGAGTTACAGCAATGCCAGTCAAATACTGCCTTTCCTACCATCATCTCTCCTCTCTCCACCATCTCCAAGCCCTGGATGAGCCAGAAGCAGCCTGGTGAAGTGAGGAGGGGAAGATGGGAAGTGGCCAACTGTTCTCTCCCACCTACTGCTCGGGCCCAAGCTGGGAGGAGGGAGAGGATTTAATTTTTGAATTGTGTGAGGTTTTAATTAGTATGGCAGACTGGATATTTTAATTATTGAAGTTAAACTATTTTAAAATCCTAAAGCAACCAGAAGACTTTTTATGATCTAAGAATGACAGGCAAAACCATGGGATTTGCTCAAGCCTTCATCCCACCAGTGGGTAAAAATTGGTCAATAGAATGGTTTTGAAGGGATAACCATGAGAAAGAGTAAAATCATTTTCTCCCTGTACCTCACCGAGTTCAGGTCATTCAATTGCCAGTTACATACCCTTCAGGGACTGCAGTGTGCTGCAAGGAGTAAGGTACCACCCTCTGGTGACAGCAGTCAGGCCGTTCACCACCCCAGACGGACAGATGAGACGGCTCGTGACGACAGGGAAGCCGCACTGCTCCCGGGACACAGAGCTTGGAAAGGTTTGGAGACTGTGCTGCCTCTTTCAGGCCCCTCCATGTTCAGTTGGTGTCCCAGAATAAATATGCTTCCAGAAGTGCTTTATTGCCTCCAGAAGGTATATCTGAGTGATAATTACTCTTAGATAAAAGGAATCTCATTTCATTGTATCAATTAGATTCAGAAAGCCCAGAGAGGTTAAAGCAGCTGCTAAAGTCATGGTTCTTTTGGGTGCAAATGACGAAAACCAAACCAGAAACAAGAAGGAAGGAAGGAAGGAAGGAAGGAAGGAAGGAAGGGAGGGAGGGAGGGAGGGAGGGAGGGAGGGAGGGAGGGAGGGAGAAGAAAAAGGCACAGAGGGGGAACGTTTATTAGCTCAAGTATCTGAAAAGTCCAGGCATGATCTGTGCAGGTACGGCTGTATCCAAGTGCTCGATCAGTGTTATCCCAAATGTATCTTTCTCCATTTCTTGGCAATGCATTTGCTTTCCTATGAGATAGCAAAAATCGCCACCTTGTAGTCTATCAACTGGGCAACCCCAGCAAAAATAAAAAGACACTCTTTTCGGTAGTTTCAGTAAAAGACACAGCTTGAACTTCATCGACCTGGTTTAAATTGCACATCCAGTGCTGAACTAATGACCGTGACTGGATGCACCAGCCCTTGCACTTATCCTCCCTGGGCCTGGGGTGTGGGATGTGCCCCAGGGAAAACATGGGGTGTGAGTACAAAAGAGCTGCTGTCACTTGAAGACGGGACATGAGTGATGGGCAGGCAAACAAAACAGATGTCCACTCCGGACATAGAGACGGTAAGTACATGTTAAAGCCAGGATTAGAACCTACACCTTTTGGTTCCTAAACCAAAGATTTTCATAGGCCAAAGCCATTTCAACTGATGTGTCCCTCTTTTTATATTTTGTTAGCCAGTATTGGTAGGGTAAATTTGGGGTCCAAAAACTCAATCTATCCTGCCCTCCTACGTAAGGGACCTGCTAAACATGAACCCATGTAAACAATATCATTTCATAGACGAGACAGCAAACGGAACCATCGGCCGCATTTTACTACTAGTATCGTTCAAGAAAAAATTTCTGCTGTAATGTCCTCTGACACTGGAGAAATCTCTAATTTGATAAACTTCTGATTCAGGATTACAAAGCGCCATTGCTTTTCACATGAGTGAGGCAAGAGTTAGAGTAACCTGGCAACACAGTCAAATGTATTCTTCCACGCTCTCCGGCGTTCTGTCATCCTATCACAATTAATTCCTAAGGAGAGAGCTGAATAAGGCTGGTGGAAGTGACAAAGTCGTTAATTTGTCAGACAAGAGATCAAGAGCATAAACAGGATGTCTGATGTGAGGTTTGGGGTTTTTCTTTTGTTTATTTACATGTACATAGGAAAAGAAAGATTTTTTTTGTTTGTTTTCCAGAGAATGACAACTAGAGTTTCTAAAAATCCATATCCCAGCTACACGAAAGTTCAGAAGTTTCAATGAAATGACTGGATCTGTGCTGGTGGGTGACTAGCCACTAACTCTAACCATGCAAGGCTTTACCGGAAGCGCAGAAGGACGTGGGAGGCAGGCTGGCTCCGATTTCAATGGAGCCATATTTCCATAACGTCTTATTGACTTCACCCTGCTTTGTGGATACAGGCCCTGCTCTGCCACGACCTGAGATGAAGCGACAGGGGGTTGGTGGCTGGACGTCCGTGAACCCTGAGTACGTTTAAAGTCCTGACTGGGAGTTACAGTGCCTGAGGCAGACACAGTGGAGGTGGTTTGTGCTGCTTGAGAGTGAAGGGATCAGTGGGCATAATTTTCAATGCATTTTTAAATCAATTATGATGTGTACACAACATTGCTGAGAAAATTGGGCTTGCCCTGACTTCCCCGAGAAGTCTGCACCTTGGAGGGGTGATTTATACATGGTTTATCAATTACCCGTCTGTACAGAAGTCTGGCCTAGGACCAAACACAAAATGAAGATAACTTTAAAGCTTGTCAAACTTCCTTTCCTTTCTTTTCCTTCCCTTCCCTTCCCTTCCTTTCCCTGCCCTTCCCTTCTTTTTTCTTCCTTCCTTCCCACAAATATTCCCAAGTGCCCACGTTTGCCAGACTGCAAATGAGACCCGATCTCCAACATCTGGAAGCATAACGCATCAGGGAAGCATGCACTGAACAAATGGTTCCAAGAGTGATGAGTAAGTATTATGGGAGCTCAGAACCAGGGGCCTGACCACGCCTGGGGTCCTGTGTCAGGAAACACTGCTACCCCAGGTGTAGGTCTCTAAGAGTGTCACAGCCAACATGGGCCAACAGCTGGAAGGATGAGGCTGCCCACGGCGCCCTGCACAGAAGGCACGCTTTGTGCTAGCTCAGTGTGGAAACTCTGACTGGGGCACTGCGGGCTTTCAGATGGATTTCCTATCATTTATCTTCTTATCAAAAGGTTTAATCACTTTCCGCTCTCCTGACTGTATGGGAATAATGAGCTTATTCTATCCCTACCAATACAATGCACAATAGAAACAGTTCATTCGGCCTCTAAAATGAATGTTTTTATTGTATACACATCATTAAAACCACAGTGAAAGGAATGTTTAAAGAAGAAAAATAAATCTCAGAAATCCCACGCACAGCTATTACATATTGCCTGCTGGTCTTTGTGTGCACACCAAGATGAATTCTACATGAAAATTAGTTGTCATGTCATTTCCCCAAGAAGCTGAATACATTCTGACATGAAACGGACCTGTGGCTTTTGGAGAAGAAAGCATACTCCCTCATGATTTTCAGCTTCCCCATCCAGAACACAATAGTACTTAGAAACTGAAAACTAATCACCGTGATTTCTGCACAGAGTTGGCTGCGGCAGTCTTGTTCTGGAAACGGTTAAAAATTGCATTACATTCCTGGAGGGTAAGGTCTATATCATATACCTGGATGCCTCAATTAGCTCACTCCCTAAACAAAGCTCCTTTCTATGAAGTCAGACATATTAAATAACAAAAGCAGCACGAAACATGAGACCTTCTGAGAGGGGTCGGTGGCTGCTAGGACTCGTTAGGCTGGCCCTGCACAGAACAGTCAAGTTTTCAGAGAGACCCTGGCTTCTTCAGACTCCTTTCTCTGTCCTCTATCTCCTGGTCAAAGTCAGGGCCGGCTTCCTCTCTCCACCATCAACGGGGAGAGTGCTTTGCCACTTCACCAGTCAACCCACCCTGTGGAAGAATTCACCACCAACACTGTCACTTCAGCCGTGTTGAACTTTTTCTCTAGCTGGAACAATAAGGGTGGATTCTAGGTACTTGCAAGTAGGTGAAGAGGTATGGGGGAGGGAGCCGGTGGGCCCTCACCCAACAGCCTTGCTACTCAAAATGTGGTTCCTGGACCAGCAGCTCCAGCATCCCGTGGAGCTCGTTAGGAAGCAGACACTCAGGCTCCACCCAGCGGCACTGGGCCGGAGTCTGCAGCGCAATGAGACGTCCAGTTGGTGCTGACGTTGCTGGTCAGGGATCACCCTTTGAGAACCACTGCCCCAGGACCACTGGGGAATCGACACACCTGGAGTCACCTCCTGGCGTGTCTTCCTATTAGGGGAGAAGAGGCTTTCATTTCCTTGCTGGCAGAGATCAACGGGCAGGACAGCACACTTGGGCTGGAAAACTTCCTTCCCATGTGTTGCTAACAGCTGTGTCCCAGGTCCAGCCTACCCTGAAGCAGCACCTCCTTTCCACCTCCCTCACATCTGCTCAGGCCTGCCCCTCCGCCGGCAGGCTTTCCAGTGTCATCTGTCAGGCGCATGGGAACCCATCTAGTTCTTATGGCATGGTCACAGCCAATCTGAACTATGTGATATAACACAGTAGGATTGGACTATCCCATGTTATACACAAAATCGGAATGAATAGGAATTGTCCAAAATTTTTACCAAGTCCACCAGGAACTGCATTATTTCAAAACCAGTGTTCCTTGGAAACACTTTGTATGTTTCCCACATGTCAGGCGGCAGAAATGCTTGCCATCCTTTTTCAGGATCTGTAATCGGTAAACCTTATTGTTCACATATACCAAAGAGTTTGTCAGTATCTCTCTTGCTGACAATTTTGCTAATAATAATCTTCACTGATATAATTTATTATCTTTTTAAAATCTATGATAGCAGTATTATCCATAATATCCCTGAATGAGGATTTCTCATGCTAAGGCTGATCAAACGTGCCCCCAAATCAAAATCCTTGCAAGGCATGTTAGATGTGGTAAAATGCCACCATGAAACTGGTCCACACACTCTGACGTGCTCTTGATATAGGAAAAGGCTCTGCAAAATATTAAAGATAATGCTGGAGGGACAGGGGGAAGTAGCTTTAAGACAAAGAGACAACATAGTAATTACAGATTTATGCTCTCCTAAAACACATCCTCCTGACTTTACATTTATTGCTGTGGGAAAATTTCCCTTGCATTATGCAAGGTCTTCAGAAAAGCATCGGTTGCATAAAATGAGAGCATGACATATATGAGAATATTTTAGTCCTCAGATCACTGAAGCCAAAAATGTATCCTGATGTGTCCAACACGATTTCTCCCAGGGTTATGGAAACTACCCCTCCCCTGGGTGAGGGCTCACACCCCCCCATTTTCCCCCGGGGCCCCACACATCCTATTGCATACAGTCCACACCCAGTAATATGATATTCAGAGAGAGAGCTGCTTTTTAACTTGTTCTCTGTTCTTATTTTTCACTCAGGCAGTAGTTTTTGAGCTCTGGTTTGGAGCAGAGCTCTTGTCCACTCTGCTAAATGGGTGTTTTACTTCCCAGTGCCCTCAGCTTCCCCTCTTTGCAAAGAGACCTACCCTGAGCCTAACTGTTATTGCTTGGAGGGAATTGGAGGAAGGATCCAGACGGTGCCCTGCAGAATGAAGACGGGAAGGGGCCTCAGCTGTGTCTCCAGCTGTGGGAAAAGTTGTGCGAGTCCATCCACTCCTGGGCCGTCACAGGCGGGATGCAGCCATCAGACTCCTTTCCCCTCTGCAAGATCTATGGCGGGACCTTTCCAGCAGTGGGATATGTGGGGTTGTATCTCAGGACAGAGGGTGGGGTTCGCTCTGGGGTCTCTCTAGAAAGTGACTAGTTGAAATTGTGAGCGATGAGTTCTGAGTGTGAAGAGGTAACAAAACGTCGAGGTCGAGGTCGGAGCGGAGCGGTGGGAAACACTCCCACGCGAGGATGGAGGGGAGGAGCCAAAGATTATCAGAGAGGTAGAGTGACAGGGGCCCGAAGGGACAGTTCTTTTGTCTCCTCCACTCCTCGGCCCCCCACCCCAGCTGGGGGTTCACAGAGGCCAGGGGAGAAGTGCTGAACCGTATGACATTGCTCTTTTTGAGGTACAACATGGTTAACTGTTGGCAATTTCATGTGTAACCTAGAATTGCCTCGGGAAAAGGCGTGGGAGGGAGAGTGCTGAGCCTCTGAAGTTGGCCTTTGGCAGGAGACAGGCAGAGGGCTGGTGGTGGACAGTGAAGCTGAGCTGCAGGGGGAGCTGTGTCGGTCCCCAACAGTGGAGGAGGCAGTGTCGGCTGGGCAGTGGGCTTCCGAAGTGACCCTGACCCTTTGGATAGCAGATGCGAATGACAGAGGGGATTATTCCTGTGAGCTGCCTTCATATCACCGCTGCCCTCATCACCCTGCTTGGGGATGACTTGTTTTCAGATGGGTCCCAAGTGTCTCAGTCCCCTATGGGTTCCCAGCACCTCACCTGGGTGCCTGACACCCAGTGAAGGATCCAACATACGGTGACTGAATTCAAGCAGACGCCTATAGATAATACAGTATTCCCATGGGGAACTTGTACCTGGGAGTCTTCAAGAGTAAGGAACTGGATACAGTGTTGCCTAAAATTATTGGGCCACAAAATACATTGTTCTCACGGAGCATTTCCCAGGACCGATGTTTCCCAGAATGTATTTTGGCCGTGCAGACAAGAGCTGAACTATACTGATGCATCATCTATGAACAAGAAATTAATAGTGTAAACTAGATTTCAAGATAGAAATAATAAAATACTTAGAAGGAAAGAAACTGTTTCCAAAGACCTGCAAACTATTTCAGAAGCACCAAGTACATATAAATAATTGATATAATATTAATAATAATTTAATTATTCATTAAAATAGGTTCCCTAAAGATATGGACGAAGCAGGAGGCGATCAGCCTCGTTGAAGACATATACTTGAAAGTAATAGGACTACATTACTTCAAATACATTCTAACTTTTCAATAATTCAAACTAGTTCCACCATTTTATTCTGGAAAGATTTTAATCTATCGATTTAATTCACTAATTCATTTGAAAATATGTGAAAGGTACTGTTCTTGGTATCTGTAAAGATGAATCCGGAAGGGAATGTGCCTTCATGGAAATGTCTATGAGAAGAAGTGCTAAGCCAGGTTAACCGGATTAAATGAATATTCTTCAAAGCAGAACGTGGCAAGTGATGTATAAAAGACACAAAGTGCTCAGAGCTTCTGTAGAGGGGAGGCTGCATCAGCGGTGGGATGAGAGCCCACTCTGTGCAGGGAATTCTACCTGGGAAGGCAGGCTGTTGGTAAGGAGGTGATGAATGACAGGAGGCAAGAGCGTCCTCTAGTGGGCACCATGGATCACGTTAGGACCCTCCAGCGTCATGTCTGTGCAGTCACGGAGCCCAGATCTGAGGCCTGATTCTGTAAGTGACAAGGAGCCAGCAAGTGTGAGCTCAGAGGAGTGACCGGGGAGCAGCCCGGGACGGTAAGTGTGTGAGAGGTAGAACTGAACTCCCCACACCCACAGAATAGGGGCTGTAAGAGGCTTTAATGGAGACGTCCGTGTTCTGTGCCGTTGGAGAATGTTTTGGAAATGTGAACATTCTGTCTGCCTTGCTGTTAACATGTTCCACCAACCCAGACCTACGAGTAACCACGGAGATCCTGGCAATAGGCACCACGTGATTTGCCAAGTGAACGGGATGGAAAGTGCCCTTTGGGTTCATGTTACTTCAAACAGTGCAGGAACAAAATAAATGAGGCCAGGCCATTTCAGTGTGAGGACATTGGGAAACGTCCTGGCGATATCATGTCAACCTCACATTGGGTCACTACTAGTGGAAAATGGCTCTGAAGCGGTGCCACCACGTGAGTGGTATATGAGCGAGTGAAAAACAAAACATGGTGCATGGGTTTTCCATAGACTATAGCCAGTATTTCCACCATGACTGAACACCTACCATGTGTTCTAATGTTCCTATCAGCCCCGTGCATTATATTAGCTCCATTTTATACATTGTATAAGGAAACCTAGGCTCAGAATGGTCCAAAAAACTAAAAAAGGCAACCTTGCAAGCCAGTGATAGGACTTCAATTAGAACCCAGGTCCTTTTAACTCCAAGCCAAGGCTCCACAGGAATCACACTTTTGCCGAATAAACATCAATTCCCCAACTTCTCAGACACTTGGGTCCCGTGTGTAGATCAGAGAGCGGGCACAGGAGAGGTGGGTACATACCAGTACTAAATCTGCACTCACAGGGCCACTGTGAAGCTCAAATGTGAAAGTACATTTTCAACTCTCAAGTAAGGACTTTATGAATAGGCGTGTTTTGATTAAGGGATGAAGGTGTTGCAGGACTTGTGCAAAACATGGTTCCTTAAAAAACAAAACAAAAAAAACAGCAGAATTGGGACAGCCAGGCCATAATGGGAGGGATGCAGGAGGTGGCCCTGAAAGAAGCTGGAAGAGCTAAGAATCAAGTCCTCAGGCTCTCCAGTTTTGCCTTAGGTCATCTCCAGGCCCTGACCATGTGGGACTGGAACGCCCTCCACAGCTGTCTGTCCAGCTGGCCCTCAAGCTTTGAGTGTAACTCCAAAGGCGAGGGTGAGGCTTGCCTTTGGAGGCCCTTCCTTCCCTGATTATGGCTTCCTCAGGCTGCCCACACACAGTCTGTCCTCCCCAGCCTGGCCCCAGGCCTCTGGCCAGGTGCTAGAGCTGATACACAGCTCAGAGCCAAGGCCACCCCTGGGAACACTGCTGAGGGATTGGGTCTGGGTCCATGAAGTTGTCCTGCACTGAGAGAGAAATACATCCAAACTAATGCCAGGGAGCCTCCCTTTCTCTGCTAGCAGAGGGGGTCTGTGTCTCCCCACAGTCTGCCCGATAAATCAGTTCAAAGACGCCAGCTTCCAGGCTATAAGGGGGCCCTATTATCACAGGCCAAACTCGGAGTCAGTGCTGCAGGATTTATGTTCTAGTTCATAAATTCTGGTTGATCGGAGCATGTCCTTTGCTAAAGCCTCTCCAGCAGGAACTGTGCACGAAGCCACTGCCGTGGTTTGGAGCCTTTGTTCCTGTCTCCAGGCCGAGCCGAGGGCCTGCGGAAAGGTACCCCTTACCTAGAAAACTTTTGGGTTGAATTTTGAGTGTAAAGAATATTGGGGGAAGGAAGGAAAGAGTTCTGCCTAAATTATCCAGACAATGGACCCTGCCTTCTGCTTGGCTTAGCGGTGGAGAGTTGCTGTCCAGGGCTTTGGGCTGCTCTAACCAGAAATGTTTCCGGGGCTCCAGACTCCCAGCGGGTCTTTGGCTGGGTGTCAGCAGGTCCATGGACTTCCTTACATTGTCTGTGACATGTCTGCATCATATGTGTACATGGCAACAAGGATCCCTATTGGTCCCTATTGGTGTCCTACAGGCTCTGTAGCTTTATTTCTTGAGAGAGCCATGATCCAAAAATAGGTAAGAATGGTTGCTCCAGGAAGATAAAGCTCCTCTGTTCTTCCTCTCTGAGAAACAGTCCCTTTGCTCCCACACTTCTGTGAGCTGTTTTCACCTGCCTGGAGCAGTAGCTGCCGGCAGCGGCCACAGCATGGCTCTGGAATTGCTATTTAGCTTTTCAGAAACTGGCAGCACTTTCTCCCTGACTCTTACAGGGGATGTCATTGCTCCCTCAGCCTCATGCTTCCTGGCCCTTCACCCTCATAAAGTAGGTTTCTAAAAGAGTGGAAACAGATACTCAGTTACCTCGGGGAGTAGGTACCAACTAGACAGCGGCAGGGGCCTTCCCGGGACAGAGTGCAATCTGCAAAGGGCCTCCAGAGCCTCTTTGCATTTGGCTGCTGACTTGCCCCAGGTAAAGAATGTTAAGAGTTTCCAGTGAACTGAGTGTGTTACATAATTTGTCTTGAAAGAAAGCATCCCCGCTAGAGGTAAACAAGAACTATCCAAAGGCTGCAGCGGTAATGGCCTGGCTAGGAGAGACATGGCAACAGCAGAATCCTGAATTGCTGGCTGAGGACAGCACAAGGATGTGTCTAGATGCAAAATATTTCCAGTGCAAGGGGAAAAAAAGCCCATTTCAGAAGCCAGGTGGATTCAGGCAACAGAAGCACCAACAAGCCTGGGAGCCCTGAGACGCCTCCTTTTACAGAAGTGATGTCCTGATGAAAAGCTCGGCCAGGAAGGAAAGCTTTAGGTCTGTGTCTGGGGCTCCCAGATCTTGTCTTCTTAGCAGCTCAGTGCATCCTTACCACGATGGTCATCTTTTTCGGAGGAAGGGGGAAGTGTGCAAAACAAGTCTTTTTAATAGTGCCCTCTGCTCCCAGCTCTGGTTCTCAAGGGGGCTGTGGGAAGTGGGACAGCAGTGGGTACTTCTGACTTTGGGGGTGCGCTGCTATCATCCCTTCAATCTTCAGGCTCTGACAGGCATGGGAAGGGACGGGAACGGGCTAAGTGGGGACTGAGGAAAAGAGAGAGCAAACTACCCCAGTAGCTTGTTGCCATTGGAGAATGTGAGTCCACTGTCATTCGACAGGCTGATTTTTCAAGAGAAGCAGGAAATCTGCACTGGTATATGAAATGCTCCATATAATTGTTGTTTCAAATGTTTAGAGAGGAGCTTTGTAGGACAAACTCAGCCAGGAGCTGGCTCTGCTCCCTCTGCTCTGCAATGTAGAGTCTACCGATCTGAGCAACGATTCCCCTCCTCCATGAGCACCACTTCTAGTCTGGAGCAAGTTATCCATCCTTGTCAGCTGTAGAATCTGAGACAAGAGACGGTGAAATAGCACCCACTTTTGCCTCATGTGGCCACACTAAAAGAGTAAAAGCCTTTATGCATTTGGAGCTTCTTTAAAAACAAATAATCGTAAGTTTCACCATAGCATTGCTATACTGAAATAATAATTACGGACATCATTATGAAATCTCAGTCCTCTTACAGCATGCTACTCTTGCTATGTCTCTGTGAAGTACCAGAGATGTCCACTATTTTCCCCATTGTATGGACTGAAGCTGAGGAATGAAAAGGTTAGGGCTGTTTGGAGCCCCCATTGCAGGGTCAGGTTTAGGATTTGGATCTTGGGGGTCTCCTCCTCATATTGCTACATGAGGCCTTCTCAAGTCCCCCAAATTCTGCAGACATTTCTTTTTTATCCCATGGCAGGATGGGACTTTCTTCCCCGCTCTTCCTCATCTTCCTTTCCTCCACGCACTCCTTCTCAGGAAGTTAGAGCAAATATTCAAAGTCTTCATTATCATAATAAGCCATTGAAGTTTTACCCCCAAGAGGGGGTCACGAGCGAGAGAAAGGGCTGTTTTGCTAGATTATTTTACTCTGAATAAACTGAACCCAAATCTTCCTCCAACACACTGAGGACCTCACCAGTTGGATACTTGGATACTCACCCCTCAGCCCCCCTCCACAACTCTTTGAGCCCCAAGAGTACTAGTAATTGATGAAGACACAAACTTCTAGCAATGGACTGTACCTACATCTCCTCCCAAGTACTACAGACAAAAACAAAGTGTTACCCACTTTTATACGGTTCCCTGAGAAGCATCAACAATATGGAGCTAAACCAGACAGCCATTAGGAGAGCTCATTCAACCTCTGCTTTAAGTACGTATATTGCTCTGTGGTTTGCTAGGATGTTACATATGATTCACAAGAAAACATAAGGGGAAAAAAATCCATCATTGATCGTTACTGTCTATATTCTTATGTATTCCAGCTTTGCTTTTGAGCACAAAATTTTGCTCAGGGCCTTTCATTCTCAGTCAGTCAATTAACCAATCATTAACAACCGATCATCTCTGCTCCAGTCTCTAAAGGACATTCAGAAGGAGTATTAGAAATACTGGGTCCTTCCTGAATAGACATTTTTTCCGAAGAGGACATACAGATGGCCAACAGACACATGAAAAGATGCTCCATGCCACTAATCATCAGGGAAATGCAAATCAAACCACAATGAGATTATCACCTCACACTGTCAGGATGGCTATCGCCAATAGATCAACAAACAACAAGTATTGGCGAGGATGTGGAGAAAAGGATTGTGGGTGGGATTGTAAATTGGTGCAGCCACTATGGAAAACAGTATGGAGGTTCCCAGGAATATCACTTCTGGGCATTTATCTGAAGAAAACAAAAACACAAATTCAAAAAGATACATGCACCCCAATGCTTATTGAAGTATTATTTACAATAGCCAAGATACATAAGCAACCTAGGCATCTATCAATAGACAAATAAATAAAGATGTGGTACATATATACTCAGAATATTACTCAGAATAAAAAATAATGAAATCTTGCCATTTGTGACACCATAGATGGACCTATAAGCTATTATGTTAGGTGAAATAAGTCAGACAGAGAAAGACAAATACTGTATGATTTGACTTATACGTAGAATCTGAAAAACAAAATAAATGAACAAAGAAAACAGAAACAAACTCATAATACAGAGAACAAACTGATGGTTGCCAGATGGGAGCGGGAGGGGGCAAAAAAGGGTGAAGGGATTAAGAAGCACAAACTGCCCATTATAAAATTAGTCACAGGGACGTAAAGTACAGCATAGGGAATATAGTCAATAATATTGTAATAATTGTATGGTGTCAGATGGGTACTAGACTTATCGTCATGATCACTAAGTAGGGTATAAAAATGTCTAATCACTACATTGTACACCTGAAACTAATACGTATAATATTGTATGTCAACAATAACTAAACATAAATTTATAAAAATACTGGGCACTTTATCAATCAATGAAATATATATAGTGTGTGTATGTATGTTTATGTATATGTGTGTGTATGTGTATATGCACATATATATATACACTAATATAGAAGAATATATAAACTGCTAAAATGTGTGATAGAGACAGCAAGGTCTCCACGAGTTCAAAGAAAAGACACAAGGAGAGCAGTGAGAGCTGGAGATATCAGGGAAACTTCCTGGAAGAGGTGATATTTGAGCTGAACTTGAGAAATGGGAACAACTTAATTGGAGTCTCAGGAGGAGGAATGACCTTGTTTTAGTTGGCTGGGAGAAATAAAATTTCTGATTGAGTTGCAGTGGGGATGCAGAATCTTATAAACAACCCAGAGAAAACTTTGGACAATGTAATGGGGAAATTACTGTCTTTTTAGTTTGGGATTTTTCTGCGTGGAGTTTAGGAAAATCAGTTTGGTAGTGGTACTCAGACTAAACACAGACCACACAGATACCAGAAAGAGCAGCCAATCTAAGTCCTGGATTGGGCAACTAATATCTGTTAAGAATAAAGAGATCTTATAAATCAATAGGAAAATAACAAAGACCTTTGGAAAAATGGGCAAAGGACAATATTACGTATGTTGCAAAAAAAGAAAAACATAAGAAAATGTAAAACTTCATAAGGAAAGTATAAAGTTGGGGCAGCCGGTTAGCTCAGTGGGTTAGAGCACGGTGCTCTTATTAATGAGGTCGCTGGTTCGATTCCCCACATGGGCCACTGTGAGCTGTGCCCTCCACAACTAGATTGAAACAACTACTTGACTTGGAGCTGATGGGTCCTGGAAAAACACAATTAAAAAAAAAGTGTTATTAAAAAAAAGAAAAGTATAAAGTTAAAAAATACAATTTGGCAAGATTAAATAAGAAGATAAAAGGTCAGTGTAATGGACAAAGGGGCACTCTCCTGCTGATAAGGGTACAGACTGGTACAGCCTCTTGTGTTTGGTGTGCAGACTTATAACTTAGCAAGTAAGTCTACCTTCTAAAATTTATCCTAAGGAAAGAACTAAGAGTTTGAACAAAGAGTTTATATAATGATTTTCATTACAACAAACGTATTATGGTCAAAAATTAAAATAACTTTTAAAATCTGAGAATCAAGAATAATGCATTAGAAATGTTTGTTAATATGGAAGGTTGTTTGCAACATATTATCAAATGTTTAAAAAGGCATAGAGCAGATCACACGACAGAACTGCATTGTGATCCCATTTGTGTATAAAAGTAAAATGAACAAAACTATAGCAACCTAAACAGACACAAACATGAATATATATATACACGCATATGCATACATCTATATTTATTTCTCTTTATATCTATTTATCCATCTACCTGGATAGATGGGTAGATACACAGACACACATGATGCATACACGTGTGTGCACGCACACACATGCATATATACAAATAAATACATAGATGCCTTAACATTAACCTTAACATTCCATATCTCTAAGTAGTAGGATTATGAGTGAAGTCTATTTCCTTCTTCTCCATACTTTTTATGTTTATAACTTTTTTACAATAAGCATAATTTCTTTAATTTAAAACAAAACGGCTCAGCTTCTTCTGCCAGGAGGGCGGACAGGTGAGAAGGCAGTTCACTACGATATAAAGTGATGCTGAGTGGCAAGGCAGTTCTGAAAGGAGCGCCCAATGGTTCCGGTCTAGAACTCCGCATTGGTGTGGCCTCGCAGGAAGACATGTTGCTCTGCTTCCTGAGACGCTGGACTTCCCAGTGCGTATTTCAAAGAGCAACAGGTAGAGATAGAAAGAGGAGAGAAAACAGGAAAATTAAACCTGAGGCCCAACAGGGAGATAGTGGCAAGAGGGCATAAAATCCAGCATCAAAAAATGCCATTTTGCAGACAACACCTTGGATATCTAAACCATCCACTCATAACTGGCTTCCATGTTTCTGAAAAAGTTGAGAAGTGAATCCACATTACCGAAGGGAGAGGTACGTTCTAGAATCTTCAATGGAACAGAGACATTTCAATTTAGCTCAGGAAGTTCGTTGCATCCTCTACTGAGTTCTAAAAAAGCAAGACTCCCTCCTTCTTCTAGGAACAATATCAACAATGACAATATCTTAGTCTTACGAAACATTTCTTACAACCGATCATTCACTCTTTACAACAGTGTTATTATGTAGATATGGTTGGTATTATTATACCCATTCTATAGATGAGGAAACTGAGACTTAGGGGGAATAACCAGGACTTGACCTAAATGTACTTGACTCTTCTCCCTAGATAACTTATTAGAGCACTTTAAAAACAAAACTCATTCAAAAGCAGCCATTTATTCCAAATACGCATTGCAATGCTTGATATTTAAGCCAAGGAAAGGACACAATCATGCAAATCTTATTTATCATCTTGCTTCATTACACAGTCAAATTAAAGTTGCTGGTACATTGAAGTGTGAACCCAATATTTTGTTTTGTTTTGTTAATCCCACACTGGGATTTCTGGTCTATTAATCAACCTTAAGCATGGCCTTTCCTCCTCCAGAGCGATCTCTCTGGAAGGAGGAAACACACTCTGTTGGAGGAAGCGACCTCACCGGCTCTGGCTGACTGGTAACCTGAGTGTGCCCAGGATCTCTGGCCTGCACCTCTCACTACCCGAGCTGTGTTGCCCCATCCCGGTCCCTTCCTGGCGAGAGTGTGTGTGTGTGTCATGGGAGGAAGAGAGGGCAGGACGTATTTCCTCCTTCATTTCACATTCTCTGGGAAAGTCTGGCTCGTGCTTCCTCGCAGCTCCTGTGCAGCCTTTCCCCAGCTTTGAAACACCCTGGTGCTTTTAAAGTAGCAGCTACAACCTTCAAAGCTAACCCAGGCCCAAACTGCCCTTATAAGGGTGCAGAATATACTCTCGGTTTCCTCTTGTGCTGAAAAATAAACCTGAAGGGACAAAAGACTCTTGTTGAGCGTGGAGGTCCCCAGGGTCGTATGGCGGGATGTGGCGCTCTGCCAGGGGGGCAGCTCCAGCCTGGGCAGGGCTCTGCTGGGCTGAGGGAACAGTGTTAACAGAGCTGCAGGTTTTGCTTGCTTGTTCGGCAGGGCCTCTGATGTCCTTTATTTGTCTGACTGCAGCAACAACGAATTTATATGTCTTTCGATTTAATTTTTTGAATAGGCAACACATTTGCATAGTTCAAAAATAAAAATAACATAAAAATGAATTCATGGAGAAATCTCGCTCACACCTTTGCCCTCGTTTCCCAATTCTCTCCCTCCCTCAGAGGGAACCATTTTTATTAGTTTCTTAGGTTTCCTTCGAGTTTGTTATATAATATACTTATTCTTTCCTTTTCTTATTGAACAGGTATTCTCAACAGAGGTGATATCGCCCCCCAAGGGGGTGAAAATTGGGTTTTGGAAATGAAAAATTCTTCCTCTTTTTATGTATAAATCACAGATTTACATTATACATACAGCACATAAACAGAAAAACATGGTATTGAAATTTCACGGGGGGGTGGCAATTAGGGAAAAAATGTCTTAAAAAAGCTTCTTGGGGGGAGTGATAATTTAAAAAAGATTGAGAAACACTGTTATAGAAAGTATTATACAAGATACACTGCTCTGCACCTTGCTTTTCTCACTTTACAATATATCGTGGAGATCTTCCTCATAAATTCATACAGATTTACTTCATTATTTTTTTACTGGGGCGTAGTATTCCATTATGTAGAGGTACCCTTATTTGTTTACCCAGTTTCCTATTAATGAACACTTGGGTTGCTTCTAATCTTTGGTTATTGTAATAGCACAGTGGATAGCGTTCTGCACACATTGAATACCTGCACAGGTATATCGGGATGGAGATGCCCGGAAGTGGGCTTGCTAGGTCCAAGGGTGGATTTCTTTACAATGCAGACAGACATTGCCAGCTGCCCCTCCGTTTTGCATTCCCGATCAAGTCTGTCATCCAATCAGTAAGAAACAGGTTAGCTATTCTTTTAATGGCTTAGTCTGACCTCCTGAGGGTCACATAAGCAGTCGCTAGGCCAGGGGCAAGGCGGTCATTGGGGTCTGGGGTCTTCTCTTGGCAGGGTGTCCCCAGCTCTGAAGAGGGCCAGTGTGCCCCTGGTTAAGCAGAGAGATGGCCCTTGGTGACAGTACTTCAGGCAAGGAAGGGGACCCTGCATCTTGGATGAGGAGCTTTCAGGTCATCAGAGGGAATAGCACCTGGGATGACCTCAGCCATGACGTGGGACTTGGCACCCCTCCCCCATAAGCTTGACCCTCCTGTTTTGAGAGCGCAGCTCCCAGTACACGCTGAACATAACCCAACCTTGACTTTCTAGCCTGGGATCAAAGGGCCTGGCCAGGGAAGTTATTTCTGCATGCACTATTCAGGCTGACACAATTCCCTTCCCATCGTCCTGTGCAGTCAGGGAACTCAAGTCATAGCGGCCTCATCTTCTCTAGAAACCCCAGGGATATGCACTGCACACACCAGCACGATGCGACAGGCATGGCACCTTCCGAACGGCCCCACTCCCACTTTAATCTGGGTCGCAATTAATTGTCAGCTTGCAAGACATTTGTGCTTAACACCTCATCCAACTCTGTGAAATTTCATTTGGTCCTTAAATGATTTAAACCTGTATAATCATATTTGCTTTCAACACAAACCTCCTGTATTCACGGGTTTGAAAGCAGACTAAATGAAGCCCCTGGGGTGGCTGGCTGTTGCTTTGGGATCTATTTAGATCCCCTTCTAGAGACTGTCACCTCAGCAGGGACACACATTCTATTTCCTGGTGCTTATTAACCGAGGTTGAATATATCACAAAATACAGCAATTTTATGCTGCACGACAATCACAAGTAAGCTCTTGCTGGGCAGGATTTTGAGTCCTCTAATGTATTCAAGACTTCCTCATTTCACAGTCAAATCCCTGAATCTACCCGGTCTTTCCTGCAAAGTTCTGCAAGCCCTGGGACTCCCACCCCCGCTCAGAGAATGCCTTTTGGTTGAGTGAATATATTTAAATAAACAAACATCTGCCATAACCGTGACTTCAAGGATGCAGTGGTCACACAGAGGCTCCCCTCACCTCTGCAGGCTTCCCTCCATGAAGCTGAGTGCCAGAAAGCTTTGTGCCCTCGAGAAACATGATAGAAGTGTCAAACTACATAAATTGTGAATCATAAGTCACAGTTCCATTTGCTCTGCCACAGTGTAAAAATTGCAAATTCCTCATCAAGAAAGAGAAGAACTATGAGCGCTTCAGTATAACTCAGCTGCCATGACATTTCCATCACCCAAGAATGGATGAATTTGGAAAACTGGAACCATCGGAGGAGCTTTTCAGGTAGAAATCACTGGGCTTAGAAGCTACTGAGAAGCACATGGCTTGCACAGGAACAGTAAAACAGTAAAGAATTAAAGGAGAATCAGGTGAGATAGGATTAAAAATGATTTGGAAAGAGGGACTCGTGCCTTTTATACTGTAAAAGAAATCTTACAAGCATTACAGGGCTCATTTAGGTCTGATTCCCTCACAGAGAAGCGTATAAATGGCAGGATGTAGAGCCATCTGCCGGGGGGGGGGGGGGGGGGGGGGGGGGGGGGGGGGGGGGTTTAGGGAAAATAAGAGGGGCTGGAGGCACCTGGCGGTGGAGTATTAAAACCAGGCAGTCGCCCTTTTGCTGTTGCTGCAACACTCTCTAGGGCAACATAACATTTTGTTAGCATAGCATAGTTAGGATAGGCCTACACTGCTGTCCCAAATTGGCTCAGTTCCCTGTTTAAGGTGAAGTGTCATCAAGTTCCAAAGAGAAATGACTTGATCTCAGCAGATGGCTGCTCAGGCGGACGGGTGCCCAGGCTACAACCATGTCCTGTGCCCTGAGTCTCAGTCACAGCTGCTGGAGACAGCTGGCATCTTCTTTCCTTAAATGTAATGGCTTCTCCCATTGCTGAAAATACCATTCTCAAAACAGTGTGCCCTCCCGTGCTCTGTTCAGGGTTATAGGAAGAGCGTCTTACACCAAACAGAGTTGGCACCTCACTAGCTTGGACGACGCAGGTTGAGAAGAGATGCAATACCAGGGCCTGTCTGGGCTCAGCCTGCAGCTCTGGTCTCCCCGAGAGTGGGAAGGTGTATGCAGCGATGAAGGTACCAGTCATCCTGAAATGGGGGAGGCCTGGCCGAAAGGGCAGTTAGGGAAGGAGGGACATACAGGCGAGTGGTCACTCATCTCCTGGTTTAGACAGGCTCTCAATTGTTCACTCCATTAAATATCTAACTTAGGTGAACAGATGGTATTAAGATCATATCACACGCTTCCATTTCCTCTGGCTTCTCCTTCTTTGGCCTCAAGAGTTCCAAGTTTTTTGGGGTTTTTTTCTTGTTTTGTTTTTTTTGAACAAAGAAAATTTGACAAAGCAGAACATAAGGAATCTCTGGCACGCTGTGTGAGGGAGAGGGGAGGGATGCTGTCTTTGTAAAAGGGTGGCTGGCATTCTTTTCTGTTCTGTTTGGATCTGTGGCTAAGGGAAGAAATCATACGAGTGAAGAGCAACAGGGTTTCAGGTCCTGGCACAAGACCGTATCAGGCAAACTCACTGGGCTTCTGCTCTCAGCCACAATCTTTCGCAGGGCAGAGCGTGATGACACAGAGGAGGCAGCCATGCTCCCGTAATCAATTCCCCATCCGCGCTGGTGAAAACACAGCATTTTCTTACACATTCGTTTGTCAGGCGTCTTGGGCATACTGAGGTGAGAGGGGCAAAAAATAACAGAACCCAAAATAGCACAGCCTTGCGTGGGAAGGATGATAAAGTTATGGCACTCTGAATGGTGACAGACATGGAGGTTTCATTTTATCACTCTATAAAAGAACGCCTTAGGAGATTTGCTGTTTCCATTACTGTTCTTTCTCCTGGTCCCCATGTTTTCCTCACATGAGTATATACATTGTCGCATATTTTACTTCAATTTTGGATGTTTTTCCTCATCTCGTCCCACTTCAGATCCACGCCGCCTTGCTGCTCAGTGACTGCTGTGTGTCAGCCCCTGTGCAGTGCAGGAATGGCTTTCCAGTGCTGCACCTCAAGGCACCACTCCTCGGGAGACGTCTGCAGCCCCCGCTGGCCCTGGGGCCACATCATTCAAAGACCAGGTACGGCAGATGCCCCTTTGAAGGCAAATGCATCCCCCAAATCTGGGAAATGGAATTCCCTGGCATCTCCTCCCACCACCAGTTCACAGAAGCCAGGCTATAAATATCTGCTGGATTGAAAGGACACTGCTGCATCTCTCACTTCCGGCCATGGCAACCGGAAGCAGCTTTTGCATCTTCATCATGTCAATTTTGTGGGCAACAGGTTGTTTCTCCAGCTGTGGTCAGGTGCACAAATCCTACCTCCTATACATCAACCCCAAACCCAACCTGAACAGCCAAGGAGAGAAAGGGACTGGTGGCAGCTTCAATCCCTCCACTCTGAAATGGGGATTTTAAGGGTCCCCACCACATTATTTGCATGTGAACTCTGTTAGACAAGGTGGGACCACTGTCTGTACCTGCACATAATGAGGCTCCACAAATGTAATCTCTTATTCTCCTTGGATCAGGCAGGGCTTGATCAGAGAAGCAAAATTGCTATGGATAATTTAAAATACGATTTGTTAGAGAGATCCAAGATTATACAGTAGCAAACACTGGGCCCACCTTCTCCTGTGAACACATTAAAATTACAACTAAATTATAGAACAATCAACCTGGAGAACCATCTGACATTTAGCTGAACAGAAGTCCTATAACTAAAGATATTTTTAAGAAGCCACATCAAGACTAGTAAGAGAGGCAGAGACGCGACACAGGCTGGCCCCACACCTGTGTGGCAGTAGAGAATCAGGAAGGATATCTCGGCCATGGAGGTTCCCCCAGGAGGAATGAGGGACCCCAGACCTCCCACCAGGCTCCCCAGCCCATAGTACTGGTGTCGGGAAGAGGAGCCCCCACAACATCTGGCTGTGAAAAACAGCTGGGATTCTGACCATTTGGGTGGGACGGAAGGCTGTGGGAAACCCAGACATCCTCTTAAAAGGCCTATGAGCACTCACTTACTCACAGGCACTCACCATGGGCTACGATAGAAGGACAGTGACTTGGGGTGGGGTATTAGAGAAATACGAGGAGAGATAGAGTTGTGTGGCTGCAGGTGGAGAACTGGAGGAACAGCTACCACTTTCCCTGTGTGGGGTCCTTTTCCCATGCAGCCAGCAGGTGGGTGCCATCTTTCCTGTGTGGAGCCCTCCCCCATACCAATGATCAAATCTGAATCTGAATTGTTCTGGTGAGCTCTCTTCGCTCCACTCTGGTGACTCCCTGAGACCCCACCCAACTCGTGCTCAAAGCCAGAGGCACTTTCTCACTTGCAGCCAGCCCTGCCTGCATTGCACTCTTTCTTGGACAACTCTGTGGGCCCCAGATGGGGAGCAGCAGCAACTGGCCTCGGTGTTCTCTGAGACTTTTGCTGAGTAGCTCCACGCTCAGCACTGGCACCAAACCAGAATCTACAGCAACCTGGTGACCACAACTCTTCCCATTCTAGTGACTCCGAGACCCCACATCACCCAACTCATGTACCATATGAGGGTTTATCAGTGGCTGAATCTTACGGAGTGGGCAGGTGGCAGCAGGCCTTGGAGTGTTATGGCTTTTTGCAGAGCTACCCCAGGCCTGATACTGGTAGCAGCCATCCCGACGTTCACAGCGTGACCTCTCTGACACACCTCCAGGTTTAGTACAGACAGCGACCAACCACAGATCACTTTATAGCTCCTACCAGGTAGTCCCTGGCCAGTCACAAGCAATGAATGACCTGGGCCTGAACCAGAGCCCCTTCCAAGAGGCCCCAGAACTAACACACTTAGAGGTCGGCTTCAGACCACAGCAGAGCACCACCCAATTAGAGCCACAAGCAACACACCCAAAGGGCAGTCTCAAAAGGCACCAAAGCCCACTGGGGTGAATCCAAATCAGTGGGGTAAGACCCCCACATGGCAGCCTGTAAGCTGTGGACATGACCAAACCCCACAGCCAGTCTGCCTGAGGGTCAGTCCCACCCACTGACATGCCAATAGCAATGAAAACTCAACAATTACAGGGGGGCACACACAACCCACACAAGGGACACTTCTAGAGCACCCAGCACAGGTGACCAGAGAGACTGTGTCACTGGGCCCCAAAGGGCACCTACTACATAAGGCTACCCAGCCAAGACTGGGAGACATAGCATATTTTCTTTATACATAGAAACAAACACAGAGAGGCAGCTAAAATGAGGAAACAAAGAAACGCTTCCCCAATGAAAGAATAGGAGAAAACGCCAGAGAAAGAACTAAATGAAATGGAGGCAAGCAACCTACCAGATACAGAGTTCAAAACACTAGTTATAAGGATGCTCAAGGAACTTAGTGAGAACTTCAACAAGGAGATACCAAGCATAAAAAAGGACATAGAGAAGATGGTGGTCCTGAACCTTTAATGCTCTGGTGTATTCGGTGCCACGCCTTTCACGATGGCTGGCCCGACCTTACTACCTTCTGTCTGCTCTGCTCTCTGCTGCCTTCATACTCATGAGGAAGCTGCCCCCCACCACCACCACCATACTCTCCCCACACAACGCGAAGATGACAACCTGTGTGATTTTGACTGGAAATAAGTAGAAATCCTGATATTTCACAGTGCCATTATGATGATGAAGAACCGCAGATCTATCACGGTGGAGCAGCATATAGGCAACGTCTTCATGTTTAGTAAGGTGGCCAATGCAATTCTTTTCTTCCGCCTGGATGTTTGCATGGGTCTGCTTTACCTCACACTCTGCATAGTGTTCCTGATGATGTGCAAACCTCCCCTGTACATAGACCCTGAGTACATCAAGTACTTCAATGATAAAACCATTGATGAAGAGCTGGAGCAGGACAAGAGGGTCACTTGGATTGTGGAGCTCTTTGCCAATTGGTCTAATGGCTGCCAATCATTTGCTCCAATCTATATGGACCTCTCCCTCAGTACAACAGTACAGAGCTAAATTTTGGGAAGGCAGACGTTGGATGCTACACTGTTAGTACATGGTACAAAGTGAGCACATCACCCATCAATCACCAAGCAGCTTCCTACCCTGATCCTATTCCAAAGTGGCAAGGAGGTCATGCAGTGGCCATAGATTGACAAAAAAGGATGAGCTGTCTCTTGGACTTTCTCTGAGGAGAACGTGATCCAAGAATTCAGCTTGAATGAACTGAATCAATGGGCCGAGATACCGTGTTTCCCCGCAAATAAGACCTAGGCAGACCATCAGCTCTAATATGTCTTTTGGAGCAAAAATTAATATCCCAGTCTTATTTTAATATAAGACCAGGCATTATACAATATAATATAATATATATAATACCCAGTCTTATTTTAATATAAGACCCAGTTTTATACGATATAAGACTGGGTCTTATATTAATTTTTGCTCCAAAAGATGCATTAGAGTTGATGGTCCAGCTAGGTCTTATTTTCGGGGAAACACGGTAATATTCCTGAGGAGCAGCCTGTGGCCCCAACCCCCACAGCAGTGCCAGATGGGGAAACTAAGAAGGATAAATAGGTTCCCTGCCTTGTCAGTGCCTCTGGTCAATCCCAGGCACCACTGAGGCCCTGCCCCTTCTGTAACCACAAGCCTTACCCGAGGCCTCTGCTTTTTATTTATGTTTTCCCTGTTTGACTGTGCCTGGGTGGGGCAGGGTACTGTTTCTGATTTTAAAGAAGCATCCAGGGAATTGACAGGCATCCTCCAGGAAGGCCTCTACCGCAGTAGCCAACTATTTCACTGGAGGGAGATAGCTCATTTGATGGAGGAGGAAATGCTTTCCTTCCAAGCTTGGGTCAGTGTCAAGTGCTGCCCACCACACATCTCTACTACTGTGCTTTTACTATTCCTTAGTGGACACACACACTCTACTTAAACTCTAATATAAGATGTCGGGGAACAGAGTCAATGCTAAGATTTTTCCAAGGACCCTTACTTCTTTAGGCCCTTCTGGCTTGGTCTGCGGCCTTCATTAGAAAATATAAACCTAATCTTGTCACTGGTCCCAAGGAGAAACCTTTAACCACAGTTTTCTCATGAAGATAGTATTGAATAATCTATTTTATGAAGGTTGGAAAGAAGGGAAATAGATGTTTGAGACCTCCATTTGGTGTAGGGGGCCTGGAAAAGAAAGCCCCTGGGCAGGATTGGGGTTTCACTTACCCTCCTATCTATTCTCCCACACCTAGTTAGTTATGATTTTCCATAATAAAGAGACTGGGATTTCATTTTGAAAAAAAAAAAGGGCACAGAAACCATAAAAAAGAACCAGTCAGAAGTAGAGAATACAATAACTAAAATAAAGAATACACTAGAAGAAATCACCAGCAAACTAGCTGAAACAGAGCATCAAATCAGCGATTTGGAAGACAAGGTAGTAGAAAACACCCAGTTAGAACAGCAAAAATGAAAAAGAATAAAACAAATGAGGATAGTTTAAGAGACCGCTGGGACAACACAAGCATACCAACATTCACATCACAGGTGTACTAAAGGAGAAGAGAGAAAACAAGGGATTGAGAACCTATTTGATGAAATAATGACTGAAAACTTCCCTAGTGAGGAAAAGAGATACAAGTCCAGAAGTGCAAAGAGTCCCAAACAAGATGAAACCAAAGGCCCACACCAAGACATATTATAATTAAAACGGCAAAGGATAAAGCCAAAGAGAGAATCCTAAAAGCAGGAAGAGAAAGGAAACTAATAACTTTCCTTTCTAGTTACTAGAAAGGGAGCTCCCGTAAGATTGTCAGCTGATTTCTCTACAGAAACCTTGCAGGACAGAAGGGATTGGCAGGAAATATTCAAAGTGATGAAAAGCATGGACCTACAATCAAAATTACTCTACCCAGCAAGCCTATCACTTATAATCAAAAGACAGCAAAATAGCTTCCCAGACAAGAAAAAGCTAAAGGAGTTTATCACCACCCAACCAGTATTATAAGGAATATTAGATGTACTTTAAGATGAAAAAAAATTTTTAAATATGAATAACTTAGTGGCAATAATTGCATATCTATCAACAATTACTTTTTAAAAAATGACTACTTTTTTGTGTGTCTGTGAATGTTTATAGTGTCACTTTTCACAATTGTCAAAAATGGGAACCAGCATAAATGTCCCTCAATTCATGAATGAATAAACAAATTGTGGTACATTCACACAATGGGATACCACTCAGCAACAAAAAGGAATGAACTACAAATATTCACATCAATATGAATGAATCTTAAATGCATTAGGCTAAGTGAAAGAAGCCAGACTCAAAAGAGTACATATAGTATAATTTCATTCACAGGATATATTAGAAAAGGCAGAATTACAAGGCTGGGGCTAGGGGAAGGGAATTCTGGAGGATGAAGGAACTGTTTCATATCTTGATTGTGGTGCTGGTTATATGACTATGCATTTGACAAAAACTGTAGAACTATACACCCAAAAGACTGCATTTTACTGTTTGTAAATTATGCCTTAATTTTTTTATTATTTTTTTTAATTTTATATTTTTATATTAGTTTCAGGTGTACAAAATAACATAACGATTAAACATTTACACCCTTCACAAAGTGATAGTCCCCCAAGTCTACTACCCCTCTGAAATTGTATATAGCTATTACAATACCAACAATTATTTTTAATGTAAATGGATTAAATGCTCCAATCAAAAGATAGGGTGACTGAATGGAGAAGAAAACAAAACCCTTCCCTATGCTGCCTACAAGAGATTTACTTCAGATTGAAAGACACACAGACTGAATGTAAAGGGATAGGAAAAAGTTATTTCATTGAAAATGGAAATGGAAAAAAAAAGCTGTGGTAGCAATACTTACACTAGACAAAATAGACTTTAAAACAAAGGCTATAACAAGTGATAAAGAAGGACTCAGTAATCCCACTTCTGGGTAATTATCCAAAGAAACCCAAAACGCTACATCAAGAGGATACGTGTATCCATATGTTCATTGCAGCATTGTTTACAGTGTGGACACAGCCCAGATGTCTGTCAATGAATGAGTGATAAAGAGGTGGTACATAGATACAATGGAATATTGCCCGGCCATAGAAGGGAATGGGTTCTTGCCATCTGTGGTGGCATGGATGGACCTGGAAGGTACTGTGCTCAGTGGAGTATGTCAGACAGAGAAAGACAGATGCAATGTGGTATCTCTGGTAAGTGGAATCTAAAGAACAAAATAAACAAACAAAACAGAAACAAACCCATAGATAGAGAGAACATTTTGCTGGTTGCCAGATAGGAGGGATGTTAAGTGTGTGGGTGAAAAAGGGGAAGGAATTAAGAAGTACAAATTGGTTGTTACAAAGTAGTCATGGGGATGTAGGCTACAGCATAAGGAATATAGTCAATAATATTACACTAACTATGTATGGTGTCAGATCGGTTCTAGATTTATCAGGGTGACAGATGAGGGGATTGTGGGGCAGGGTGAAAAAGGTGAAGTACAAACTGATATTTGAAAAATAGTCATGGGGACATAGAGGAAAGGGTAGGAAACTTAGTCAACGATATGGTAATAACTATGTATAGAGTCAGGTGGGTACTAGACTAGTCAGAGGGATCATGTCTTAAATTATGTAAATGTCTAACCACTATGCTGTACACCTGAAATCAACATAAAATAATATTGTCAACTGTAACTGCAAAATTAAAAAGGGGGAAGAAAAAGATGAAGGGGAATAAGAGGTCCAAATTTCCAGGTATAAAACAAGTAAGTCATGGGGGTGTAATGAACAGCTTGGGGAATGTAGTCAATAATATTGTGATAATGTGGTAGGTACTTTGTCTGATGGTTAAAGGACTAATCATGGTGATCCCTTCTTTAGGTACATACATGTTGAATAACTATGGTGTACCCCTGAAACTAACATACTATTGTATGATAGCTATGTTTTAGTAAAAATCTTAAATAAATAAAACAGGATTTGTTACAGTTTGAAGGAGTTAGCCCTTCTGCAACGGAGGCTGCAGACCGCCTAGTGATGCAGCCTCTGCAGGCTGCTGCTTCTGTGTCACGGGTTGAGCCTATAGTTACTACAGGCCAGTCCAACTGTCAGTTGAGAAGGAAGCAGGGTGTGGGTTAAAGAAAGGACGACCTGGAACCTGCAAGGATGAACTGAGACTTCCATGCAACCTGGGGAGAAACCTGGAAGTTGCTTCTGTCTCTCGCCACCTCAGTGCCAAGCGTCACCTGCAGGAGAGGCTGGTGCCCTGCGCCCCAGAGATACACACGCATCTGGTGCAGGATGCAGAGCAGCAGCAGATCTGGTGGGAGTCAGGAGATTGGCAGAACCAGGTGCTGCCCTGTCCGCTTGGCTGAGGCAGCGGACCAGCATCGATGTGTGCCAGCTGCTACAGCGCATGGCACCCTGCACCCACATTCAGAGCTTAAGGACTATTGCTCCTGCTTTACCTCCACTTTCCAAATTTTATCCAAATTATGTCATGTGGCCCATGCTCACCCAGAACCATACAGGACAGGAGCTCGGGACTGTAGCTGCAGGTTAGCTAAGTTACTCCACAACAAACTACCACAGTATGTACTCTGTGACCTTCCCCGTCCACATCCCTCCCCCCCACCTGCGGAAGAAATGCTAATCCCAGTGCAATGCATTCATACACATAAACACCCATCATGAAATTGTAAGGCCTATGGAAATAGGGACAGTGTGTGTTTTGTTCACTGCCCTATTCCTGTGCCGATAGGTGGTCAATTTTGGTTGAATGACTCACTGCCAGAGACAATCAGAACAAACGCTGTTCTTTGCGCAAGTCTTCAGCACGCTTTATATTTTTACACCAGTCTGTGAATGAACAAGCATTTACTCAGCATCTATTTTGAACCAGATGCTGGGCTGGTGCTGACGAAAATGCAAAGCAATAGAATCAAAGTACTCCTGCCCTCAAATTGTACTCATCTGGCTTAAGAGGTGACGCGGATTCATCTGAAGCTCATTAACATCGGTGTTACATTTGGTGAGTGGCAGGGAGTGCTAATGAATACTCGAGCAATCCTTATGGGTCATACTTCAGGGAAGGCTTCCCCAAGACGGTGAGACTTCAGCCAGTGTGTGAAGATAGATGGAGAGGGAGAAGGAGCGAGAGAACACCAAAGGAGCGGAAGTCGAAGTTCAAACGGCCCATTTGGGGCAGCCGGTAGGCCCCGCCTGGACGGCTTTTTGGCTGTGGGTAGCACGTTGGGAGGTGATCAAGGATGATCCCCGCCCCCCACTGCCCAAGCTTTGCCAGCACTGAGAATGGAAAATGAGATCGTGTTGATCTTCAGTGATGATTCAAAATTTAAAATGATAACACTCACTGAGCATTTACAATAAGCAGAGCTGCTTTATCCATCACTTAACCCCAAAGCCACCACTAGGTAGTTATTATTATTCCCACTGATGAATGAGGAAACTGAGGCTTAGAAAGATGAAGTTCCTTGCCCAAGGTCACCCAGCAAGTAAGTGGCCAAACTGGGGTCTGAATTCCTGCCTGTGCCTGCACCTCCATCCCTAAGCAATCCACCTGCACAGACACGTCTCCTGTCAATGGACAATTCCTTCCTAACCGCTTCAGGACAGCCTGGTCAGGCCTGCAGTTCAGAATCCTAGAGCTAAAGAAGTTGCTATAAATGCTAAGGGACCGCTCAAATGCAGCCCTTCTTCTGTCATTTAATTTCCATTTTGATTAGGGAAAGAAATACCCCAGAATCTAAACCAGCTAAATTATAAGAGAATTCTGCTGCCTAAAAGGTGGCTTTCTCTACCCAGAAGGGTAGACTGGGGACAGAGCCTACATTGTGGTACAACACATTTGTATCTTAGAACGAGCACTTGGTACTTCTTTGCTTTTTGTTTTATGGGGGTTTTCCGCTGTAGATTACAGGTTTCTTTTGTGAAACCTGTTTTCAGTATGTAAGTTGAAATGCACTCATTAATACGTGTGCCCAGAGAAATGATTCGCTAAGTGGCCAACCTGTGCCCGCCTCCAAACCAGTCAGAGCCCTGTCCTCCCTGTGCTGCGGGGCAGCCCACCTTTTAATCCCCATACCCAGAACTGCTCCAGCAAGGAGACGCCCGGCGGAGGCAACAAAGCAGGGATGGAAAAGGAGCTCAAGCTAGTAAATGTGTCAATGTATTTGGACTCCCCGCAATTTAGAAGCTGATTTCAAAGAAAAACTGCTTCAGGCCTCAGACTCCTGTTGTTGCCAACTGTGGCCCATTTCTACAGCTGACTGACCACTGGCTAAAAATGTGGGTCTCTGGTAGTCTCAGAAGGCCGTGATGGCTCCGTGCTGCCCCAGAGCAGAAGTTATAAGCATAATTACAGCTAATGGAGGCAGGTTGGGGCAGGCTGGCCACCACATCACCACCACCTGCTTCCCCAAGGCCTGGGCCAAGGTTTGCACATGCAGCTGTTTGTTGTGAATCCCAAGTCAACAGCTGACATGACTCATTAGAAGTTCACACTCCACTGCAACCCCCTCACGCCTCTCGTGCCCTCTCTGCTATCCCTCATGCACACCCCAGTCCACCAGGGCCATGCTCCCTGCCTTCCTTCTCTCCCACCCGGGGCCCACAAACCTCTAAGGTTAATTATGCTGCCTCAAGGCTTCCACCTAGAAGGAAAAGAAACAGTCTGGTTTCACTAGGAGTGAGTGGCCAGAGGAGCAAGAAATCTACGTCCCTCCCCATAAATCACAGCATACGCCTTTTTCTTCAGCACTTTTAATCTGACTATGTCTCATTTAAAATCCATCTCTCTTCCATTGCCAGCCTGAGATTGGGAACGAGGATTTATCAGACCGCGCTGCGGTAATTAGGAATACATTAATATCATCTGAGTTTCCAAAGAGATTTTTTTTTTTTTCCCCAGAAAGGGCAGTTATTTAAATAGAGTTGTTTGGAGGGTGAACCATTAACACGCTGTCCCCTCAACAAACCCTTTAAGAACCTATTAACAGAGCCTCAGTTGTTCAGAGGGGTGATTCCTCTGCGCGCCGTATCTCAGGGCAATTGGAGGATGTATTCCATCTGCTCAAAGAGAGCCTGTTCTGAGGAAACAGGTGATCTGGGCAAGTTCCAGAATGGCGCCTCGGCCAGCAGGGTTATTTTGGGCCGAGGTTAAATGTGGGAGGCTAGAAGCAAATGGAAGCAGCCACCTGCAGGTGGGGCCCGGTGCACCAGGGGTGTAAACAAGATGACCTTTCTTCTCTACTGCACCCCAGCCCTAGGCCCCTTGCCTGAACTTTCTTCTTTTGTGAAGACAGGAGTCTAGACGGATGGAGATAACCTTTCCAGACCAATCACAACCTTTTGCTGGGACATTTGCATGCAATTCTTATGGAAAGGTCATCCCGAGAACGCCACAGACAAAGAGCATCCTTCCAAACAACAAATGTGACAATTAAAACAAAGCACCCTTCTCACTGGATGGCACGGAAGCAGCTGGGCTCCAGGATGGCTTAGCTGGCCCCGGCCCGCGGCATTTGTTACCTGAGGGAAACAATAGCAGCTCTGTAGGCATGTCTGTCGAAAGGACAGGAGCTGTAGCCGGCTTCTCAGTCAGGCCAACGAGACAGGGCCAGCAGGAGACTCCCCATCAACGTGGCAGGGCAGTTCCACATCTTCCCCAACACCGCGTGCCCGCCTCCGGGTACGCACAGCGCACGCACGCACGCACGCACGCACGCACGCACGCACGCACGCAGGCGTGCTAGGGATACACATTGTTTTGATTTCAGAGCAGAGCTTGGAGCTTGGAGCACAGGGTAGGCCTAGAGGCTGTGGGTGCGTCTCTTTCATTCCCGTCTGAAGTAGCCAGATCGACTGGGGCTCTGTCTTTGAATTGAAAAATGTACGTTGGACTGTTAGAGCCAAAGACACCTTCCTCACCGTCTCCCAGCTTTTTCCAGTCTCCTAGGGAACCAGGTCTTCCATGGAAGTGACAGTTTATGGATAGCTTATAACTCCTCTCAAAAGACTCTCAAATGCCTATGTATGCTGGCTGTTTTGGCAGGTATTTGATGCTTGGACCACACTCTATTCGAAGGGAAACTGAGCCATGTAAAGCCCTTGCTGGTTACGTGGTCTACTTTTGAACCATTTCTCTCCAGCCACATGTCTCCCACATTGCTCATTGGACCAGAGAGTGGAGACCTAACCCATAAAAAGAAGCAACTGGTATCTTACCAATGACCTATGACCCATATGTTTTCTGGGAGTGGGGGAGGGGGGCTGGGGCGGGGAAGAGGAGAAAGAACTGAACCGGTTGAATTCTCTTGTGTGAACCGTGAATCAAAAAAAGAATTTCTTACTAGCAGAAGAAATTACTTCTGAAGAGTCATTAAGTAAACTTAGAACTAAAAAAGCCCAAATTAAGGGCTAGCTGGGGCGATGGGCAAGCACAGGGAGCCTCTGATGATTGAGGCTGACACACAGCATGTAGGTACTTGGTCGCAACGATGGCATATGTGAGTGAGGACTCTGCGAGAGCCCCCTTGAATCCTTCTGTTCCCTTTCCAGATAGCCCAGCTGTACCTTGGTTTCTGTCCCAGATTTCTGGCTTTTATTCAACCGTCCACAGGTACCTTAACATTAATTCTGCTTTACTTAGGCTAGTTTCAAGTAGTCTCTATTCCTTCCTTAAAAACAAGCGGAAAAAAACAAAACAAAACAAAACAAAACAAAAAAAAAACCAGACATCTTAGGGAGACTTCTTTCCCAGGGCCCAATAAAAAAAGAGTAATTATATTAAGAACACATTTAATTGTTGCTATTCTATTTGATTAAAGGAAAGAGGACAAAAGCCCTGATTTATGAGGCAATCACCAGACCCAGAGAGGATGATCCAGGCAGCCAATGGCAGTGCCATTTATACAGATTGAGTAACCTGATTGCCTCAGAGGGAGAAAGACGGGTGTCTGATCTCTCCCACTAGAACAGCTGTGCATTTGGAGACTTGAGAAACTGATGTCATGCCAGGCAGCGCTCAGGTCTCTCTCTGGGCAGAGCCAGCAACACCAGCACTACAGCAGACATGGCCTGAGGAAAGGTCAAAACCCAGTTTGCCTAATTCCTTTATCCCCTTACAACCCAAGAAAAGAGGAGAACTACAGGAGGGCTAGATGCATAGTCTAGTCTGGGTGTCAATCACTTAGGTGTTCTATATTTTTTTCTGTTTTTATTTTACAATAAACATGCTTTAGGCTAGGGAGAATGCCCAGTGTTTTCATAAATATCAAGCAGTGTCTATGCCATTAAATAGTCTTCACAACTTGTTTGAGGTGGCTGGAAGGACAAAGTAGAGCAGGCCATATAATATAAAACGACCTCAACTAACCAGGGTCCAACTAACCCAAACTTCTTGATTAATCAGCTACTTTCTACTTTTATAAACATAAAAGGTCAAAGGACCAAAAACAATCAATTTCAAATTGTCAAAGTGGGTTATGTCTTAGAAGCTACACATAGAGATTTCTAGCATGATAACCTTGAGATACTGTGGCATCTTGAATCATGTGAAATGTTTATTATGTTCATTAAACTCTACTTACCCTGTTTCCCCGAAAATAAGACCTCGCCGGACAATCAGCCTTCATGCGTCTTTTGGAGCAAAAATTAATATAAGACCCGGCCTTATTTTACTATAATATAATACCGGGTCTTACCTAACATAATGTAAGACCGGGTCTTATATTAATTTTTGCTCCAAAAGACGCATGAGGGCTGATTGTCCGGCGAGGTCTTATTTTCAGGGAAACACGGTACTAAGACATGAATATGGTTGTAAATATTTTGCAAAGATTCACAACAAGAGAAGTTTCCGTAATATTTTATTCACATAGAAGTAGGCAAATGCCCACACAGAAGATCCTTGACATCATTCTTTAAGACTATATTAAAACAATCTAAACATCACATTCTCTTCTGAGAAGAGGAATCCTGACAAGGGATTTGTCCAAAAGCCCCTGAGCGAGACCAGGCCCTCACACATTCTAAGGCATTAGTGAGCCATTGGACATAATCAAATCTTGGGATTTGGACAAGGGGTCAAGAGACATGAGTACAAGTCTCAGCCTTGTTAATTAAGGAATGATCCTGGGAAAGCCTGGAGCTCATTTTCCTCAGCTGTAAAATGAAGAGATGTATTATGTATAAAATTATCTATCTCCAAAGAGGATCTCACATCCAAATTCTATATTACCATTTGGAGAGAAAACTTAGAGGATGCTTGTCTTAATTTTAGCCCTAAACTTGAGGCAAGTAGTAGAAGGAGATACCTTTGAATTAAATCTCATGCTTTGCCTTATCATTTTGCCCTTTGAGGGAAACTCCACTTGGGATGATAAGCCTGCATATTAGTGCTAGTTCTAGTTAAAAAACTCCTTTTCTTGGTACAGAAAGATCTTGAAGGTTCCAGCCTGTCACTCAGATTTGGCATTTAAAGATATATTCCTCCGATAGTGGGGACCCTCTGACCACACCTAAAATTATGTAGCTCTGAGGACTCTCTTGTATCCCTCAGACCCTAATCCCAGACCAAAGTCAGGAGTTCTTCCAAATCCATTTGGAGGTGAGGAAGTGGGAGGCTTCATTTGGGGAAATGATGAGGTGCTTCCTTCCTCTTGGAGCTGAGTAAGTTCCCTGTTCAGGACTCCCATGCCCTCAGAGGCCAAGGATCAGGGACCTGAGAAATAGGCAGAATCAGGTTTCCCTTTAGACCATTCCAGACTCAATCCATTGCGAGAGAAGTGTGTAATCTCATGTAATCGAAGTGGGAGAGACAGTACTACTGATGGTTACCCTCTTAGGCACTGCGGTCATATAACTTGGACAATTGACTTCATCTGCTTGAGCTTTGGTTTCCTCATCTGTAAAGTGGGGTTAGAAACAGTCCCCACCTTATCAGGTTGGTGTACTAATTCAGTGAGATAATTCACGCCAAATGTCTGGCATGTAGAAAGTGTTCAGTAATATGGAGCTCTTGTTTTCGTTGTATCTCAAGGATCCGAACACTCCTTTGTCCCCCAAAATCTCCCATGAGGACAGGGTATGACAGAAGTTAAATTCGATGCGACCTGCATGCCTCATCTGGGAGAAGGGGTGGGGTTTGGGGTGGGCATGAAGCAGTTCATTGACTGTGAGCCGACAGCTCTGGTTTGGCACCTGTGATGTCGCTGCACCCAGCCCCAAAGCACCACCTCTGCCATTTGTAGAGAGAGGTGAGAAATGAGTCATTTTTGCCACCTGCTCAAAGCCCTGATCATTTCAATCACACCTATGTTCATTAGTGTTCCAGGAGAAACATAAAATAACTTTTAGTTGAGGTTTGGGCACTCAAATGCACCCAAGCTTAATTAGAAAAGATTATGTAATTCTCACACAAAAAGGAATAGCCAGGTCTTAGTGCGGCACCTGTCGCTGAACTAGTGGGATCGAGGGCACAGCCTTGGTTCTCTCATTCTGGCTATGCCACTCACCAGCTGCATGCCGAGGGCAAGTGGCCGAACCTCTCCAAGCCCGTACTTCCTCCTTTACAAAGAGGAGTAGGTACAAGCCTCGTAATACCCACTTCCTAGCGTCACGTTGGAGACAGTGTGTAGTTAAGCATTATGTTACTGCTGAGTCCACTGGGCTTCTCTGTGAACACTTCTGGGAACCATTTGGTTTCTCCCCATCAAGCAGGCAGCTCAGCCTACCTCTGGACCCATCTCCAACTTGCACTAAGGGCAGTATGGCCGTGAGAGACTCCAAGTCCAACACGAGAAGAGAGCGTGTTTCCCTGTCGTCCACGTGTCAGCCTGGGAACAAGCCAGAGCAGTGGAGCTGGGACCACTTTCACTTGATTCCCATTAGAGCTCCCTGGCCCCTCGAGAGAGTCCACGTCCTGCCGGAATGTGGTGGGGACTTGAATGAATCAGGGGCATGGCAGCTTTGACAGGATACACAGAAAAGCCTCCTCCTTCTCTCCGTCCCTGACTGCCTCCAGTTTCTCCAGTGGAACTTCCGATTGCCCCTCTGATGTCCTTCAAGTCTTGGTCACAGCATTTCCCACCTTGACTTATTGTGTATTTTTTTCTCACTATTAAACTTTTAGTAATTAATGGCATGGACTCTGGTCTCAGGAGACCTGCGTTTAAATGGTGCTCTACCACTTACTACTGATGTGACTTTAGCCAAGTGACTTAAACTCTCCGCGTCTCAGTTTCTGTGACTGTAAAATGGGGATAATAATAGCTCCTCCTTTGTAGGGTGGTTGTGAGGATTAAATGAGTTTATGCAGGAAAAGCACTCAGAATAGTACCTGGAACATAGTAAACTCTGTGTTTACTGTTGACTGCTTTATTATTGCTTCCATAATATAGCTCAGCAATAATTCATAATTAGCAGGGTTCTTCAGAGGTTCTGCCTCTCAGGAGAGAGACAATAGAGACTGCCCAGTCAGCTTTCCACTCAGGACGTTGCGTTAATCCATCATATTGCAACACCCAGTTGAACTCTCTCTCTGCTTGTTTATTGTGATCCCAGAATGACTTGGTCCTTCCTGTTCCTGGAACAGTTCCTCTTTTTCCGGAATTATCTGTTTACTCACATTTCTGTATATCCACCCTTCCCCAGTTACACAGGGAGAAATATATAGCTATATTTTACAAATGGACTTAAAACAAACTCAAAATACCCAAATATGTCAACCACAGTACCACCACCACCACCAGGCTCAACCCCCCACCTTGGCCCAAGATGGGAGAAAACAGCAGCTATGCTATGTTCCCTCACTCTCCCTACATGTGCGAGGCAAACAAGAGACTGCTTTGGTTTTTCTTAATATTTCCCCTCCATAGCTATCTTTTTAAAAGCTACAACAACAGAGTAGTAGAATTAAAAGCGAATTCTCTGAGGTAAACCTGGCTTTTTTGGCCACTGGAGTAAAAGTTACGGAAATCACGTTCCCATGCTTCATACAATACCCTCTCTCTACGCAGACCCCCAATCCTCAGAGCCCACAAAGGTCTTTGAAAACAAAGACCATCGTCATGGAGAATGCTGGGGAAAGACGTGGTGGAGGAAGCTACCTTTTCTGTGCCCGTATGTCTGTCTCCCATGGTAACTTGGAGCATTCCTCGTGCCTTGTCCCAATCTGTGTGGCACGAGAGACTTCAGACAGGCCCAAATAATGGCCCATCCGCTTACCGGCAAAACCAAAAGTCCATGGTTGGCACTTCTTCTCTCTCTATCCAAGCTGTTCATACAGACAAAAAGTATTTAAAGTCTACAAGTTGAAAAAGGCTTTTAAAAAAGCAGCTACCCACATTAAAAGAAGACTGTAATTCTCAATCTACTGCAAGAAGATCAAAACTAGGAATAATTAAAGCCTGAGCTGTAACTGTTAAGAAAGGCATTTTTATTCTCTTTGCCAAGTCCTTAAACAGGTAAACCACATATTTAAAGAAAGTACTAAGATCTGAAAATTCCAATGGTTTTTTTTTGTTGGTGTTTAAGACATAATGAATTCAGTCTTCAGAGACCAGGGAGCAGGGTTTGTTAAGCTCTCTGAACTGTCAGCGGAATCATTATCTAGCAAAGCCTGTCTGTAGGTGACTCCCTGTGATTCAGCTTCTTTCCTGTTTTGAAACAGAAGGTTACTAACCTCTGGAACAAAATTTGGCAGAGTCAAGGAACATCAGCTTAATGCAAACAATATTTCTCTTTTGTGGCCTTCCCTTTCATACTATGGTACTTGATTTTTAAAAGTCTTATCAATAGAATGAATTCCACTCAAGTACCCTCTCCAAATGCCCCAGAGAGAATGTGGATTTAAAAACAACAACAACAAAATAACAAACCAACCAAACAAACCAAAAAAAAAAATCTATCCGTTTTCCAGGGGGGGGGGCTGGTGCCAAGTGAACTTTATATCAAATCCCAAGAACAGTCTGACAATTTATATTCCAAGGAGCAGGTGAAGCAGGTACCTGAAGGGTCATATGCAAAATAAGAATTCTGAAACAAAAAAAAATCTCATTACTGCCAAAGCTGTTGGTTTTTTAATATGATTAGAATTTTAAACTGTGACTTTAAAATATCTAAATGCTTGCATGTTACTGCTTTCAAGTCTCCACTTGAGAGCTGGTGGCTGTGTTTTCCCTTTTACCTAAAAGGAATCTGGACAGCTGAATAATGGGTGAGTCCTTTTGTTGTGTGGACCTGGTAGTCAGATTTCAAAACTTACTTATTCAGCTCCTTCCCCACAGGATGCAAGGTGCTTTTAAGCAGTGAGAATACATGTCATTATCCTTACTTGATTGAAGAAGAGCTAAAGAATGAAGTGGAAATCAGACACAAAACCTGACGAGGAGCAGAAATCGCACTTGACTTGCTGGTGTCCCAGGAGAACTTTGCCTGGGTGTCAGACAGAGCTGTTGGCTATACCTGACCCGGCAGGCGATGGGGCATTTGCGGAACAGAACACAAAAACTCATTTCATTGTTGTGAAGGAGAAAAATGAACAGCCCACCTGCTCCAGAGCTGGCCAGCTTCCTTCAAGCTTAGTCAGACAGGATATTCTGTTGCTCTTACCTCTAACACCAGAAAACTACCTACACTGTTGCTGCTGCTGCTGCCACCTTCATCTGCTGGGCGTCAAAACAAGCCAGACGGCAGTAAGCAGGTGATTTCCTGCTTGGCTCTGGGTTGGAAGTTGAGGTGAGAGAAGGGCAAGGTCAGCAATGCTCCCCTGAATTCTTGTCCCCACCTGCAAATCACATTAGCTGCAGTCTCCAATATCCATGTAGAGAGATGTGGTTAGCACAGAGGGGCAAATCCGCCCAGCAGCTGTAACTGTCCCCCTGATGGGTTCTTATTTCTAGACTCATCAGCCTGGACTGTGTTCCCAGGACTGGAACCTGGTAGGTATACCATCAACATTCACTGGACAAACCCACAAATGAAGACACAAGCATGAAAGAGTGATCCTGGGACCACACCTCTAGTAAATTCCCCCTGTAATCAGAAGGGAAGTTGTCAGAATGTTACTCTTACCCTGATTTTTTCAGGTTATCCTACTGCTAGAAAAGTATGTTTATGGCTCCTCCTTATGACCAGCTACCAACTTCGTGAGAAACTTCTCTGTTCTGACACTGACAACTCCCAAAGTTTAGGGGCGGCATTCATCTCTCTTTACTCAGGCTGCTCAGTTCTTAGTGCTCCAAGAAACTTAAATATAAGGCTTCACTGTTTTGAACCCCAAACTTCAAAGCCCTTGTGAAAACTGACCCCCAAGGTCGTCCTGATGTCTCGGAGTTCCCAGTTCGGACATGATAAGTAGGCCGTGGTTAGTCTGCAAGGCCAGTTCCAAATGGGTGGCACACACAGAAACCCATGGGAGCTTCACAGCTGCCGTTCTGGACACCAGCTTGCATCTGTCATGAGGAAAATGGCACGTAAACTCAGTCCTCAACAGGTGTTGAGAAAATATCTCAGCATAACAAGAGAGTAGATATTCTTCCAACATCCTGTAATCTTGATAGTATCAACTCCCTGCCTCTGATCACTGGTATCACCAAGTCCTGTTGCAGCTAATCCCAGTCTCTTGCTGCTGTCGGAAATCAGCTAAGAGCTGTCTTCAGCCTGCCAACCCACTTTCTTTCTAGAAACTACAGCAATATGACAACTTGAACCTACCAGTGAATAAATGGTCAGAGGTCATTTTGAGGGTTAGCTTTTAGTTCTGCAAAACCTATACATCAAATTGGAAAAAAAAAAACAATGTACAACTGCTTGGAGTCACTCGGGTAAGGGGCTAAAATAATAACTAATTTTGACAGGTGGGTGAAATCATTACTTTAAATTTGGACAACCTATATGAGAAAAGCAAGTCATTGGGAAATCAGGTGAGAAGTCATTGTTCAAATATTATAATGAGGGCCCATCTCACCTAGACAGGTCCCATCATAACTCCCTCTATGCTAATAATTAAGCATTTTTCATGGGGTTTCTTTAAATCTTTCGGAAATCGTTTCAGATTTTTTTTTTCCCCATGTAGGTCTTACACATTTTTTATTTAGTTTATTCCTGGGTAGCTTAGAGTTTTATAAATGTACCTTTTCTCATGACATTTTTGCAATTGCTTATTAATGGAGTATAGCATTGGGCTGAATCGAATTCTCTATTAGTTCACATCATTTTTTAGTTGATTTGCATGGATTTTCTAAATAGACACATTTTCAGCAAGTAAAATGTTTTGTCTTTTCCTTTTCAATATTTATAAGTTTTATTTCTTTTTACTGTGTTATTCCATTAGCTAGGATGTTGAATAATAGTGTTAGTGTCTTGTCTTTGTGATTTCAAACTAGCGATTCACCATTGAATCTGATGTTTTTTTAGGGTTTCTTTCCTTTATTAAAATGAGGGTGTTTTCATTTTAATTTATATTTGGTAAATTTTTTTTTTTTCAAATTATAAATGGGTTTTTGTTGATTCATTAATGTTTTCTCTAAAATCTATCAAGATGATGTTATAATTTTTCCTCCTAATTTTTAGATCAAATGAATTATGTTAATAGATTTCCTACTGTTGAAATATCCTAGCCTTCCAAGGATAACCCCTACTTAGTTAAGCTGTATCATTCCTTTCGTAACAAATGGATTTAATTTGCTAATGTTTCATTGAGATTTTTTGTATTCTTGTTCATAAATGTGATTGAATCTATAGTTTCTTTTCCCATGATATCTTTGCTTAGCCTTGGTATATGGTTATATGAAAACCTCATGAGTTGAGAAGCTTCCAAGTTTATTCTATATTCTCAAAGAAGTGACATAATCCCCAAATTATCTGCTCCTTGGTGATCTGAGCTTTATGACTAACTCTGACTAATTTTTAAATGTGTTTATAATTATCTATCTCCTTAGTCAATTTTAGAAATTATATTTATGAGGACATCACCCATTTTTAAATCTAGATTTTCAAATTTATTTAATGAAGTTCAGCAAGGTATGTTTTTATGTTTTAAGTATCCTACGTCCTTTCTTATTTCTAATGTTTCATTAGTTTCCTCCTTGTATAACTGGAGTTGCAAAGCTTGATCAATTATTATTTTTTCCTTTTATTCCATCAACACCTGCATTTTCACATGTTTATTAATTCTTTCCTTATACCTTTTGTGTGTGTGTGTGGGGGGTTACCTTATAATTTGTTATTTAGCTTCTTGATTAATAATAATTTTAGTTCATTTTTAAAAATCTTTCTCATTATCTAATTTGGACATTTAAAGTTATAAAATGTCCTCTGAGTATCATTGTGTACGTATCACACAAGCTGTTTGTTTTAATACTCTGGTCACATTTGCATTTATTTCCAAATTGTTTGTAATTTGATTACGATTTTCTCTTTAACCCAGGAGTTATTTAAAAGTATGTTAACATTTCCTGGTAGATGTATCTAGACTATATAAAGAACTCCTATCAATCAATAATGAAAAGATAACCCACTGTAAAATGGGCAAAAAATTGAACAGGCAACTCACAAAAGAAAATATATGAATGGCCAATAAACATGTGAAAAGCTATTCATCATTAGTAGTTGTTGGGGAAATGCAAATTAAAACTACAGTAAGAATCCACTTGACATCCCCCAGACAGCTGCCATTTAAAAGATGTAAAATATCCGATGCTGTGGGAAAGTATAGCAGAAACTGTCATACATTGCCAGTGAAAGTACAAAACGGCACAACCACTTTGGTAAAAAGTGGTAGTTTTTGGCAGTTACTAGTAAAATTAAACATACTTCTACCCTGCAAGCCACAGATTCTATTACTACATATATTAGGTTAGTGCAAAAGTAATTACAGTTTAAAGGTTAAAAATAATTGCAAAAAACTGCAATTATTTTTGCACCAACCTTATATACCTAAGGGAAATGAAGGCATGTGTTCAGAAAAACCTTTGTACAAGAATGTTTTATTAGCTTTATTTACAATAACCCAAAACTGAAAACTGGGTTACCAGACAATAATATATCCATACAAACACATACTACTTAGGAAATAAATAAATAAATAAATAAATAAATAAATAAATAAATAAATAAATAAATAAACAGATAGATAGATAAAAAATACCTGCTTCTACACACAACAAACAACATGGATGGATCGCAAAAACAGTATGTGCTGAGCGAAAGAAGCCAGACATAAGAGAGTACTTGCTGCACGATGCCATTTACATAAAGTTCAAGAACAGACAATGATCATCTCTGGGTGGGAGAATGATTGGAAAATGTTCTAGATCTTGATCTGACTGATGGGTAATTAGGTATAGACATCAAAATTCTTTGAGCCGTACACTGAATACTTGTGTATTTAACTACATAAATTATCCTTAAAAGAACAACAACAACAAAAATGTGTATTTCCCCATCCTTCTGTTGTCAATTTATGCTATTACTGCATTTGGCCAGTAAATTATTAAATAAATGCAGCTTCTTACCATGTATTGATATTTTCTTTGAAAATCGTATATTTTTTATTACTCCTCCATGACTATTTGAAAGAATAAGTTCTTCCATTAGAAATAACTTTATTTTTTACATACAGCTTGTAGTTTGTTGTTCAAATATACTAATTTTCTTTTTTCAAAATATTTCCATTTCTGAGAGAACAATGCTACAATTGTGGATTTGTCACTCATTTCATCCAGTAAACATTTGTTGAGCTCCCAGCCTTTGAGCAAGTATACATTAAAGGCTGACAACAGATGGTATATAGCCAAACCATTTGTGTTTGAATCCTGGCTCTGCTATCTACTAGCTGTGTGACACTGAATATGCTACTTAGCCTCTCTGTATCCCAGTTTCTGTGTCATTAAAATCCGGGTAATATAGTACCTGCCTCGTGTGTTTGTCATGAGTATTAAACGTGAAGCCCTAGAATAATTGCTTACATATAGTAAGAACTTAATAAATGTTAGCTACTGTGTGACAGGAGCTATAACGATGAAAGAAAATATGATCTGAGACTTCATAGAGCTTAGTGGAGGAGTCAGACGTTTTTGTCAACCACACAAATAAATGTATAATTACAGCTGGGATAGTGTAATAAAAGAGCATAGAACAATGGGACATAATCTATTTTGAGGGATTAGACAAGATTTTCATAAGGCAGTAATATTTGGGCTGAGGTGAATCTGGTTATAACTTTAGAATACAAAATAATTTCTTAAACAAGTCAAAATAAGTATAATTCATAAAATTTGATCGCATTAAAATTTATGACTTGTTTAGCTCAGAAATACTGTAAACAAAATGTACAGACAAATCAAAGACAAGGAGAATATGTTGTAATGCATATGGCTGACAAAAGGTTACTATCTAAATTTATAAAGAAATTCTAGAAATCAGTAAGAAGAAGCCAAAATGTATAAATTTATGGACAGATGACAGGAATAGGCCATCACATAATAAACTGGAATAGCCAAAAAAAAAAACCACATAAAGATGCTCAACCTCATTAGTAAGCAAGGTAACACAATGTACAATAACAATGAGATAAAATTTTATACCTGATATATTGGCAAAAATTTTTAAGTCTAACAGCATCACAATTTGGCAATGGTAACTCTAACACTAAAGGTAATTTAAGTTGAAGAGCAATGAGGCAGTACTGTATTTAGTAAAATGAAATAAGCACATACTCTTTTGACTCAGAAATTTTACTCTTGGGTGTATACTCTAGAACTAATGCTTTCCAACCGTTTCCACATTATGGTCCAAACTGAACTTACCTAATATGTGAATCTCTCTCATTCAGTAGGGGAAATTTAACCCATTTATATATATTACGATTACTAATATGACTCAATGTACTTCTACGATCATGTTTTTCATGTATCCTACTTTTGGAAAAAAAAAGTCTCATTAGTTTTCCCTTTCTTGGCATCTTTTAAAATTGATTTTGAATTCCTTGAATATTTTTCCTCCAGTAGTTTAGACATTAGACATCTATTTCTATTTTTTTTTCTGGTGATTTTTCTTACATTTTAACACACATTTAAGCATATATCTTTCTATGAATCTCTTGTACGTGTCAATATCTCCACATTTTCCCTGAAAAGTGATCCATTGATTTGATACATTCCAATATTAGTGTGCTTTCACTTTCTTCTCCATCCCAAATCATTTGGTTTTAGTACTAGTTTAGTTCTACCAATTATTTTTTACATTATTATGCTATCAAAGCTTTTCAGATTTAATTATTAATTTTATGGGTTTATTCGTTTACCACTTTCTTGTTATTTGTTGACCAGTTTCTTAGGTTCATTTTTCTTCTTGCTAGAAACAATTGAGTGTATCTGCTCAGATAGAGTCTGTGGGTGGTAACGTTTTGATTCCTTGTATGTCATTTATTTTATTTTGTCCTTTAACTCTAATGCTAGTAGTTAGGCTCAGCATAAAATTGTAGTTCTCTGCAGCCATTCTCTTCTTTCTCCTGCAATTGAAAACCAATCAATTTCCCTACACTGCTGTCTTTTTGGTCTACTGCTACTTTTCCTTAGGTTTCAGTTTAACAAGTATTCCTTGAGTCCCTACTATGTGCCGAGTATATTTCTAGGTGATGCAGATATGGGGGTGACTAAGACACAGGCCTGTGCTCAGTGTTCCTGGTTCACTCCCCACCACACCTGGGCTTCCTTCACATCCCCTCAGGGACTGAGCAAGGGGCTCCCCTCCCCCAGGGGAGCCAGTGTCTAGGCTGGTCAACAGCATGGTGTGGTCTGATATTAAACAAAAAATAAAAATAAACAACAGCAACAAAACTGAGCTGTGCTGATTCAGTTCCTATTCTTAGGCATTTGAATGGGGAAAAGCCCAGAGAATGAAGCTGTAAAAATAATGCCGCCTGCTCTTTGGCCATCTGCCCACCGAGGGCAGAGCTTTGGGCATCTGGTCTCTCTGATAAATGCTCTTACCCAGCTCTAACTGACACGCCACATGTTTCTCACTATCACTTTCCGAGCGATGACATTTGGGAGAGGAAAAACTAGCTTCTTGGTAAAACAATTCCCTGAAGAAAGAAAATTGGGCTGGGGGTGGGGAAGCATTTATTAAACCAGCTGGGGGACATTTTCAAAATGCACATCTGGGTCCTTAGACCCAGAGCACGAGATCTGATTTCTTGGGGAGGGAGAAGGGGAGCAAATGGGGGAGCAAATACTCATGTTTTGAAAAGGCGTTTCCGGAAATTATCATCTGTATTTTATGTACGCGTATGACCACTCTGCCACCTCGGAGTTGACAGCCACTGATATTACCTAACCTGCTGTTTTATAGATGGAGAAACCATGGCCCAGAGAGGAAAGGTGATTGATTCGTCTAAGGCCACACAGCTAGTTAATAGTGGGGCCAGGATGAGACTCAGGAACACCTGATTCCTAGACCACTGCTGCTTCTGACATGACCTATAATTCTCCTTTAATCCTTGCTGTTCTGGCAATCACCATCATCACCATCATCTATTCATCAGATACTCCACGGGCCACTTTACATAAAATGCCCTCTCCAATTTGCAGCAATCCTACAAGGCAAATATTATCTCCATTTCTCACTCCGTGTCCACGTTCCTAACCTTTACATACTGTATACCCTAACACTGGGAACCTGTCATCAGCAAGCCCCTAGACCTTCATATGTTGCCCTAATGGAAATCTGGCTGTCCTCGGCAAATGCCACCTCATAGGCAGCCTCTTGAATGGAGGCCAGTCTGGTCCCACCTCCGTTCTCCTAATATCAGAGGGCTGTAGGGTGGGGTACATGTCCCATTGTACTTGTAATTCAATTCTCTTCCTTCTCCTTCAAAATGCCCAGATCCTTGGAAATTCATGCCACATTTTATTACCTGCCACCCATACTTGCTACTTATATCTACCAACCTTTCTTTCATTCATTAATGGCTTTAGCACCTGGCTATCCACCCCTATTCCTGTCACTATTCTTGGTGATTTATCAACTTTTAGAAGAGTGACTCATTCAATACCTTGGCCTCTGAGCTCTGTGGCCTCCTCACCTCCCACAATCTTTAATCTCTACTGCACCTTAGCTACACTTGCATGTTTGGGTTCTTAACCCTTCTCTGATGTCAATCCATTGCCCCTATCACCTTTATAAAGACACAAAATAGATCTACAGATGATTATATATGTGTGTGTTTATATGTGTATATATATGTGTATTTCCCCTTAGATCCTCACTTGCCTTGTTGTTCTGCTGAATTCCATGCTTTCACATTATAATTACTGTTTTGTGAGTTCTCTCACTTTCCTTGCCTTTCTCTTTCTATCAAATTCATCTGGCAAAAGTGCATTCAAGATTAACCCTATACGCACAGATGTTGTGACTATACCTGAGATGGTCAAAGTTGTGGTAGAAAACGCAAAGGTGTGGGGAGGTCATCTTAAACACATTACTGCATACCCCAAACAGGAACCCAGCGTGCCTGGCAGTTTTATACTTGTCTAATGTGTCCACTTTCCCACCCTGGGTAAAGATTGTTTCACACTTTCCCCTCCCTCCTTAAACTTTATACATGGCTATCTTAGCCTGAGTTCCCCTAGAAGCTGTACCTGAGACACAGGCTTACCTGAAGGTGGTTTGTGTGGGAAGCCATCTCAGGGATCCAGAGAGAAGGCCTGAGAAGTGAAACGGGAAAAGTGGGGAAAGTAAGATATGTGACTGAGTTGGCTGCTTTTGTGAGCAACAGATGATCAATCCCATGGGAGCTTCTGAAGAACTTGATGGGATGCAGTTCAGATCTCCGCTCAGAGAATGACATGGGTGAGCATTTATCCATAGGCTTGTCTCCCAGTGGTCAAGGGTGGCCCCTTGCACCAACTCCGCCACATCTCCAGGTTGTCCCTGGGTCCCTGCGTGGGCACCCAATTCTGTGTGCATTTGCACAGTAGCTTCAGGGGAGCCCTGGGCAGATACCGTCGAAAACAGCGGAGCAAAGCTGTTTTTCTTTTTTTTTTTAATTCATTCTTTTGAGCAGAGCTGTTTTGAAGCATATGGGCAACTGGTCCCTTCAACAGCCAGTCAAGTAGGGAGTGAAGCTGAGAGGACCCTTGCACCATCGTAGCTGTCATGGAACATCGAAGTCCAACTGAATCTTTCCGCAAGGCCACAACCTCTGCTAGGACTTACCACAAGAGAATGAGGGAAACAAGCTCTGGTCCCCCACCCCGGCTGACCCCAAGGCCATGACTGATATTCGTCATGGATTTCTACCACCCACTCACCATGTCCCTCTTTCTCAGCCAGCACTGAGCTGCTGTAAGTTGATTGCTTTATGCAAGGACAGGGACATTGATTCCCCCAACAGATCTGATCTTTAATGTCTTGCCCTCATTAGGTCATGGTTGCTGAATTGCCCATTCTCCATGGTTTTTAGGAAATAAAGCACTGAAAGTCACGCGTGCAGATCCCGAGTCCAGACGTAGACCTCCCTGCCCTCGTTGGCTGGCGAGCAACAATGCAGCCCTCCCAGCAGTGGGGACCCAGTGCGCCTGGGGCACTGGGCGGGGGCCTGGATACAAGGTGAGAGCTAAAAAGGTCAGAGGTTAGAAGGTGAAGTTTCAAAAGTTTTAATAGGAGTGAGAGAGGATGCCACAGACCTTCTTCACTAGCTTCACAAGAGGGTCTATCTTTTATTGTTTTCTTTCTTTTTAATTTTTCAATTACAGTTGACATTCAGTATTGTTTCATGTTAGTTTTAGGTGTATCCTGCGTACCGACTGTGCAGGTAGTTTAAGGTGACTTCTTTTCATGTAAGAGTGGCATTGTTACAAAAACATTTCCTCTGTTTTCGTAAGGGGAAACTTAAGCTCAGAGCAAGGAACCAACTTGCTGAGGCCGGGCTCACCCCCAGGACTGACTCGGAAGCCCCTTTGCTTTGGGGAGGTGAGGTCTATGAGGTGACATGTAAGAACATTCCTTCCAAGGCCAGGATAGCTCAACCTAATTACAGAAATGTATATAAAATCCATACAGAATCGTGTACTGAGACATGGCCAGCTACATGGCACGCTCCCTCCACCCTTTCTCCACTGTGGCTCTTTGCTTCTGTTCTCACTGTTCTTTTGGGAGTGTGTGTGGGGGGTGGGGGGGGGTGGGGGAGAGCGTGGAGGGAGGGGTTGGGCAGACCAATAGTCTGATTCCTTCAAATCCATCCAATGAATGCACCTTTCAACAAGTGCCTCTCTTCCCACAAGCCAAGTAGGTCACCCTTCTGGGGGTTGGATGAAGTCGGCGGGGGTGGGCAGTGAGTGCTGTGGCTGCCCCCTTCTGTGAGGAAACCTGGGTCGGTGCTGGGAGCAGCAGCACCTCAGTAATGACAGCTGACAGCATGTGGCTAGCGGTGGGGAGAGTGCAGGCCGGACCCAAATTAGAGACTGTTTCATCAAGGAGAGGCAGGGACGGCAGCCAAATCCCGCAGCGTGCCACTCCCACTGGAGAGTGCCGGGGCGCTGGGGGAAGAGCAATCTGGTGGAGGAGCCCTAAATCTGGAGATGTTTAGAGAAGGCAGCAGCACACCGCAGGGAAAGCTGTCAGGTCTGACCGCTGCCAACTCCTCAGAGCCGGTCAGAAGAGACTGCGTGGGGCGCCAGCGCCCGGCAGGGAGAAGCTGCGGCCTGGGGCGCGGCCTGGGACAGGGGGCTGAAGCCAGCTGCCAGGTCCCCTCCTCTGACCCTTGGAGTCCCCTCTGACCTTGCTTGTGCGAGGGCCTCCCCAGCCGGCTCTCCGCACACCTCATTCTTGTCCTCTGTTTGCAGGTTCCCATGTCATTGTTCTTCCAGATGGCAGCCCGGAGACAGCAGGAAAAAAGGCTTCTGCTCAGTGTGTACTTTCTCCGGCCAGGTGGGTGCAGGGACCCTCCCTGCTTTACAACCAGCTGGAAAGCACAGCCTAGGTGTGCAGGTACTGGACTCCCTGCCCGGAGCCCGGCACTGCCACTTGGGCCACTTCCTGGCTGTGAGATCAGGGACAAGTCACTTAGCGTCTCTCTGCCTCAGTTCCCTCCATAAAGCAGTGATGTGATGGCAATGATGATTCGACCTTCCTCCGAGGGTTGTGTGGACTGAAGGAAGGAATATGTCTGGAGTACTTAGAGAGCCGCAGAATTGGTGTGTGTTTTGCATCATTTGAATTGCTCTTATGAACAATGCAATTTGTCGCATTTTATAAGTGGGGAAATGGGGGCTCCAAAATGAATGGGAACCTAATGGATGACATACGAGGTGCGATCAACAAATATGGTGAATGTTTAAATAAAAAAAAATCTATTACAGTAAAAGACACATTGCCATTAGTCCCCCTCAAAATAATCCCCTTCACTTCAAACACACTTATCCCATCCTTCTTGCCACTTTCTGAAGAAGTTCTGGAAGTCTTCTTTCATGAGTGTTTTTAGTTGCGCTGTCATGGCTGCCTCGATGTCCTGCATCGATTCAAAACGTTTACATTTCATGGTCATTTTGACTTTGGGGAAGAGCCAGAAGTCGCATGGTGGCAGATCCAGTGAATGAGGTGGATGAGGACACACCGTAATGTTTTTATTTGACAGAAATTGCTGTATACCAGAAGCAATGAGTGACACGGAGCATTGTCAAGATGGAGGATGAAGTAAGGACACTCGTGAAAGAGGACTTGCAGAACTGCTTCAGAAAGTGGCAAGAACAATGGAATAAGTGGGTTTGAAGCGAGGGGGAGTATTTCGAGGGGGATTAATGGCAATGTGTCTTTTACTGTAATAATTTTTTTAAATTTAAACATTCACCGTATCTTTTGATCACACCTCATACATTGACAGGAGCTGAAATTTAAAAACCAGGTTTTGTGACTCTAAGACCATGCTCTTTTTGGTCTCTCAGAGGCACAGACACGCAGGTAAACAGGAAAAGGGCACCTCTGGCGTGGCTGGACCAGGCCCTCGCCCCTGCCAGAAATGGGGATTCCCAGAGGTGCTGCTTCACTTTTACTTCTACTCAGGCTCCTGGAACCAGACCAGGGTGCAGAGCCAAACTCCCTGCTGCAGAACGAGAGGCTTGACTCCAAACTAGATGAATGCAGGAGTAGAGACACAGGAGATATTTTCCACCTTTCATTCTCCCCTCCCTGTAGGTAGGGCTGCAGGGTATCCTGGCCCCCTGCCGAGAGGCCATGGGCCCCGGGAAAGACAGACAGGCCACAGTGGAGCTTGCACTGAAGCAGGATGCAATCTAGTCTCAGAATGACATCAAAGTCCTTCCTTTGGCTTTCTTGAGGCTGTTTCTGGACAGAAACCAAGTGAAAAGATGGAGGTTGTGAAGCGTCTGCCCTGTGCAAAGGCTCCAACCAACCACTTCTCCAAGCTCTCCTAGTTCTTGCCTCTCTCCTCAGTTTACTTCTTGCAGCCCTTTGCCAAGCATTCAATTAACCACCTTGCTTCTGCCTCCTCCCCAGCCAAATGGGTACCAGATGCACTGTGTAGACCTTGGACAAAGTGGGGAAGAAAATACTCAGACAAATCAACAGAGAAAACACAATTAGGCAAAGCAAACAGAGCTGAAGAGGCAGTAGGCAAGCTAAGCGTCCAGGAGCCCACCTGCAACACATTTCCAGGAGCCCCTCAAAAACCATCGTCTTCTAATGGGGGCCATATGGAAGCCCCCGCCCAGAAATGGGAAAATGAAGATAGCCGCCACGCCAGGGGCTGGGGAAGTGGGACGAGGTGAGTTTGCTTGTGTTCCACCCTTGAGTCTCCAGGAAGGATGTAGGGCCTGCAGCTACTGTAAAAACATAAGAGCTCAGTGCCAAGAAGTGACCAGAAAATTGGCTCAGCTCCTTCCTTATCTTGCAATCTAGACCTCCTGCCAGAGCCAGGAGCTGCAATCACTGGATGAGGGAGGGGTAAAAGCCAGGTTCGAATTGCTCTTTCTCTGGGACGCCTGCTCAAATCACGGAGCTGGAAATAGCAGCTGCCTCCCTGGGGGTGCGAGGGGCTCCATGAGGGGCCTGCTTGGAGCGTCAGGCAGGCCTGGAGGGGCTTCTGCCAACAGCAAATACCCAGAGCCCTATGCAGTATGGTCCTGCCCCTCCGTGGGGGCAGCAGCTGAATGCAGTGCTCACTCACCACCCCCCCAACATCTCAGCCGTTAACGGGAGATGTGATGAGCTGCCTCTTATCTCACCGAGCGAACAGCACAAAGCCCGGAGGCAGTATTAGGAGCACAACCTTTGGGATCAGACAGACAGAACCTCACACATAAGTCCCACCACTTACCAGAAACTGCATAACCCTGAGCAAGTTACTGCACCTCTCTGGGCTTGTTTGCTCCTTTAGAAATGGAGATGTACACCTGGTTACTAGGAATATTAAGTGAGATGTGTGCCTCGATGGTGCTGAACACATACCTGGCACAAGTCGGCACTCAGTTGATGGCAGCAGCTTGGCACTGAGCTTATTAGAAGGACCCAAAACCTATGGAAATAAGGAGGGGGGAGAAAGAGGAGTGAACAGGAAGAATCACTCTGTAGCTGCGAGGTGTGAGAAGATGAAAGAACAACAGTTGAAAAAACACAAGGAAGTGTTGATAGAACTGCATCATCCACACCCTCTTATAAAAAGAACAGAACTCTGCCAGCTTATTACCAGGGGAAGTGTTCTATTTTAAAAACCAAACCAGCGCGAAGCAGACATCAACTGTACTGCATCAAACATGGTGGGAACTATCCAAAGCCTTGCATGGTGCCTGAGCTGGCTCCCCGCCACTTCCCCAAGCTTTTCACCCACCAGGGCTGCCTTTCCTTCTTCTTATCCATCCTCCCTTTGTTACAGAAATGATGTCAGATGAAAATGGGGGATTCCACCTGGAAAGGAAGGTGTCCCAGGCTTCTGCAGGAGGCTCAGTTTTATGGCTCAGTGCCAGGAGTGGTCTTGACGGCCCAGAGGTCTAGCTGACCTCCAAGGTCACGATCTCTGCCCATTGGTCTGACACTCCCAACCCCCACCCCTCGAGTGTGGCCAGCGTCTGCTGTGAACCCTTCCTCAGAGCTAAGCAGCGCTGTGGATCTTGAGCACGCTGAAACCTGAGCAAACCAGGCCAAGTGCTGTCCCTCCACTGAGCTCGTATTCTGTATCACTCACCCTAAGTGACTGAACAAAGCACAGTCACATTGCATTTTGGGCTGGCACATCCTTCTAAATCCTTAAGTTACTCTAGTGCTCAAGGCAGAATTTTGCCAAACCTCTTATAAAGCCTGCCACCTGTTTTGGAACAATAGCTGACGAAGCCAGGCTCTGTGATTTAATTTAACAATGTAACAATGAACCTGGATCTGGAAAATGCAGCTTTTCACCAGTCTCCTAAGCATGCCCAGGGTCCTGAGGTGATCCCCCGAGCAAGAGACTGAATGGGCCAGCTAAGTGAGTTGCCCGAAGGGTCATGAGATGAGTCAATACAAACTGGAGCCCAACTCCAGCTCCCGAATGACAGAAAGGCAGCAGGGAGTCCAGCCTTTGTCCTTTCTCCCAGGAGAACATCACCGGTTTGCTTCGAATGGCCACAAGTGGGGCTGTCTCTACCGAGGGCGACTGTGGTGAAGAGCGCACAAGCGTTGCAATCAGCATGCAGCAGTTTGAATGCCAGGCTAGGATCTTCTGTGTTGTCTCGGCAACGAGACGTCATCTTTGGCCTCAGCCCCCCATAATGCTCAACGACGAGGGTTTCTGTGAACATTAAGTAGCATAAAGTTGCACAGGACGTGGCTAACAAATTCCCTTTCCCTTTTGTTTGGGTTCACAGACCACGCTTGCAGGATCTGAGCAGATGTACTGGGCAGTTCGTTCATTGCCCACACCCCCACGCACAAACACAGTCCCTGACTGCTCCCTCACCCCCCACCCTATGCCCCTTTGCCCTCCACCCACATGCAGTGCCTGCTTCTGCCCACAATTGACTCTCTCTGGCTCCTCAGTACCCACGGCAATGGGTTGCCCAAACCACCATCCAGTGGACAGCCTGATAGTGTTTCTCTTCTTCATCCCATCCTGAATCACCCAAAAGCAGCTACTCAGGAATTAGGAACAAAATAACATCTTCTGGGCAGCAGCAGAAAGGTCAGAGCAGTCATCTTTTTCTGCGAGAAACCGGACAAAACAGCATGAAGGAGGAGCACGTCTACTTTTCAAGAAGCCTAGAGCATCAAATATGGACTTCAGATTCCTAGACAGTGACTTGGGTTCAATGGGAAAGAAAAACCGACTGGATAAATCTGCAAGGAAATGTAAATGGACTTTTCTGATGAATAACCCTGAGCCTCTGCCTTACTGGTTTTCTCTGTTTGCATGTCCATCCCTGATGCCAAAGGGGAGGTCACATCCTACCATGCAGAAGAGCCCTGCATTGGGCAGACCCTGAGCCAGAAGGGCTCTCAGCTCCTAAACCTCTTCGGCCCCTAATACCCATGTCACTCTTTTTAAACTGACTGGATAAAAAGCACTGCCGCATTTGTATGTGGGGCCAGCAGCACATCCTTCCAAAGCTTTAAGTTACTCCAGTGTCTAAAGCAGAATTTTCCCAAGCCTCCTGTAAAGCCTGCCACCTGTTTCAGAACAATAGCTGACGACAACGAACTCCACTGCAGCAGGCAGGGAGCGATCCTGTCTCATCCAGGATTATGTCTCCAGTATCTGCCCCAAATGCCTGGCACCTAGTAGGTGCTCAGCAAATGTTTGTGAGACTGAACTCCTTTGGGCTGCTGTAGATCCAACTCGGAGTCAGGCAGTTCCGAGAAAAGAGGTATCACAGGTAGACATTTTCAGCTCTGTTGCATGGGGCTTCGAAGAGTAACAGAGCGGTGTACAGGAAGGTAGGTAGAGGTAGGGAGTTGATAAAAGGCAAGGAGAGGAGAGGAGAGCGCCACGACTAGAGCGTTCACTAATTGTTTAGACAAGGAGAAATACTTGAAGCCCCTACATGAAAGGAGAAACACCTGGAAGCTTTATAAAAACAAACAACAGTCATACTTCAGACAATGGACATTAGATTCTTCCCAGGCATGAAAAACATGGAAGGGGTGACCTTAAATTTTGGAATTTCCTGTAGAATTACTTATCAGCCCAGCCCATCCCAGCCCTTCCAACCCCAGTGCCCACACAGGACAGCAGCCTTCCACGTCAGTGCTGCGCACGATCGATGCAACCCACGGGGCACGCGGCACGGCAGAATCTGGGGCCCTCCCACCTTATGAGTGAGTGGAGCCTGTTCTGGTCTCTGCTCCTGTGACAGAAGGAAAAGGGGAGTCCCAGGGCCTGAAGGCAAGTCTCCTTTCCCAGCGCCAGGCACACAGCCAGTGTCCCAGCTGGCCCTCTACTTTGGTTTCTGATCTGGACTTTTATTCTCTGCTGAATGCCCGTTAGCTGGATTACCTACCTCTTACTGAGAATTACCTGCACTAGGACATGTGTTTCAAGGAAAGTCTCCCCAACTAAAACAGTTTGAAAGTGGAATTCTGTGTTATTGAGAGCTACAAAATAATACCACCCTCACAGAGGGCCCCCTGCAGAGGTGATGAGGGAAGAAACACTTAAGTTACAAAGCCAAGATATGAATACCATGTTTCCGCAATAAACTCTACAAGAGAAGTCCCTATCAGATCCCCAAAAGGGGTGAAAGGTCTGCAGCGGAGTAGCGGCCACCAAGGGAAGACGGGGCCGAAATGAGATTTCTCCCACGCTTACTCCCAACTTTGCAACATTTTCTACACATACCTCTTTCTAACAACATAGCATAAATTAGTGCTAATTTTAATCTCTAAGAAATGAGTAAACATGGTTATCTAGCAAGATTTTAGTAACAATAATTCATGCTACAAATAAGCGCTTTTAGACTAACTGTTCTAACAATCTTCCATGTTTCAGCTCAGAAAACCTTATATTTGAAAATCGAGGTGTCTTGTTTTTCCATAATTATCCACAGATAACTGTGGCTTCAGTATGGAGAGTTCTGTGTAACATCCAAAGACTCCTTTAGCCTGTTTTCTTTTTTCTGCCCCCATGAAATGTATGTGGCAAAAACAAAAGCAAAACAAAACCAATCCAGAAATGGGCCACTAACCAACCCCAATCAGTTGTCATTCAATCGCTTTGATCCCCTCTTGGGTAAGTGTCACTCCCTGGCTTCTGATCTGTTTATGCAACTTCATTTTAATAGACTAACCTTACCCTCAATACGGGCCTCTTGCTTGCATTTCAGTTTATAAAAGCGCTCATCCATTGGTATCCTTGTTAGCACAGAGTTTTGTCAATATTGTCCTTCTTCGATGCTCTGCGCGTTGAAAAACAGGTATGTCATTATTAGTATTTCTTTTCCAACTGTGCTTAGTGAACTGTGACTGTCTAACGAGCTATCTGGATTCCTACGTATTTGCTGCGGTGCCTCTGTTCAGCCTTGGCTTTGATTCTGCTTTTTTCTCTTCGTCAGTGTGTCCCGTGGAAAGTTCAGCTTTTTGGTTATGTTTCCTTCCAGAACAGAAAGCAGACTACAGGATGCAGGATCATTCAGAGTCTCTCCTAATCCATGTTTTCTAATTAGGATGCAGTTACCTGAGTGACTAAGATACTAATTTCAGAGCTGCGATTCTTTTCCCTCTGTGTGCTCCCGAATCTGTTCAACTTCCTTTCTCCTTTCTAATCAAAGAAGTTGACTGACTGGCAATATCCCAGCAGTTTTTTTCCAAGCTCATACAATTTCTTGCTTATAATGTGTGGGCTTTTAAACCTGTTACATTATTGAAGGTGACGCGCATGGTCCATCTAAAAGCTGTTATGGTCCAAAGACTTCAGTCTAGCAACCCAAACAGAATTTCCAAAATAACTCACGCCTTCCTTCCTTCCACACACATTTCTTTTTTTGTCATCTTTTGAATATCACGAAGATAATGCACAGTCCACAGGAACAATTTCCAAAATCCTACTTCTCTATTTCATATCCCCCCTCCGTGTATTTCTCTTCCCAAATTCCTCCCTACAAATTGCTGGTCACTTCTTCTTTCCCCTCTTCTCCCAAATCTGCATTTCTGAAGCTCAAAGCATACCTCTAAAAAATGGCCGAGACTTCCTAAGAGGGCAAGGGAGAAGAAAAACTGAGCAAACTGCAAAACCAGATCCCTCTTCTAAAGGAAATGGAAATACTGGGAAAAAGAACAATTTTATGCAAGCAATTTTTGTCCTAGCAGAAACACAAGTGCACATGCTTGAATAAGCATCCGAGAACTTCCTCGTCCCATTCCTCCTGATACACTGATGGGTGGGAGAGATAATATACAGGTAATGCTGCTGGGACTGGGGGTGTCAGGACAATGAGGTGATCGGTGTAATTTGTTGCCTTAGGGGAGAGAGGCCAGTTAGGACAGCCCTCACACTAGTTGTCACTAATGTTACAGGGAGCCAATGCCAGAGAACCAAAAATATTAAGAGATTAGTGAAAGGGGTCTCAAAAGTTCCTGAGCGCATCATAAATTAAACTATGTTCTTTGGAACACTAAGCCATATTTAGATATTTAGAGAGGGAGGGAGGAAGAGTAAGAAACTATAAAGTCAAACATTTTTTTTTTTTTTTACTACAGGATCACTCAGAAACTTTAAATGGTATTAATTACATATCCCTAAGAGGAGGAGACCATAAAATGTAGCTTAATGTTTCTTTATGTGACCCCAGAAATCGCCTCTTTCGGGGACCTACTTTTTACAACATGATTTAGTAAGAGTGCATATATTTGTATTTTTGTCTTTATTTTTATAGATGTTTTGTAGCTCCATATGTTTTATTTGGTAACAATGCATAAGAGATTGGGAGGAGGCTATACAATAGGATGCAAGGTATTCTTTATGTTTAAGATGTTGTAAAGCAAAAGAGTTCGATTTTTCTAAATATCTTTTAAAATGATTTAAAAACAATACATGCTTACTATAGAAAATGTGAAAAATATAGGTAATTATCAAAACAATACTGAAAATCCTATCAAGAAATTGAAATTCTGTGATACTACGTTACCAACCAGAGACAATCCTCTTACTATGTTGTATATTTTTCTTGTATTTGTGTGTGCATAAGCATACTAATGTGTGCAAATAACTTTTCAGCAAAATAAGGGTCATTCCATGTGTGAAACTTCGCATCTTACTTTTCTATTTATATTTTCAGCATGTTATTAAAATTTTTCAAAACTTAGTTTTTAATGGCTATTTCTTCAGATGTGTGACTGAACCAAATTTACTTAACTATTTCCACTTCACTGAACATCCACATTATTTCTAATTTTTGACTGTTATATAAATAACAGCATGAGAAACACCTTGTATATAAATCTTTGTTTTCATCTCTGCTTATTTTCATGGGATAGATACCAAAAGTATAATTGCTACATTACAGAGTAAGAACTATTTAAAGATCTCGTTACATATTACCAAATTGCTTTCGTAGAAAGATTTATTCTAACTGTATTATCAGCATTATATAAAACAGGCTATCTCACAACACATTGGTAAGTATTTATGATATTTTAAATTTGAATTTTACTTATTTATTAAGCAATGCAGTGCATAATGCAAAATTCAAAAAAAATTTTTTTAATGCAGTGAAATTTCCCTCCTACCGCTCTCTTCCAGGCATTTCCCTCCCAGAGGCAACTGATACTTCTTCTGAATACTTTCAAAGATATTTTGTGCATATGGTAGCAAATATATGTAAATATGATTTCTCTTCTTTCAAAATCTTGCTTATTTCAGTTAAAAATATTGCATGGATTTCATTCCATGTCGGAACATAAAGGACGTTCTCATCTATTTTAACAGCTGCTTGGCATTCCATTGTATAAAATGTACAATTTTTTAAACCATCCTCTGTTAACAGACATTTGTATATTACCAGAAAAGAAAAACAACGCGTACCATTTCATGTGTGCAAAAATACCTAGGTCATGTTCCTAGAAGTAGAATTGTTGCTTTAAAAAGTGTGTGCAATCAATGACTTTGCTAGATATTCAAATGCCATGTGGAGATTGTGCTGCTTTGTACTCAAACAATAGTATGAGATGCCTGTATCCCCACACTCTTCTGGTGGTGTGCTGGTAATGATTAACCAGCTTTCAGAGGAGAGAAAAACTTGATTTGTATTATCTGCCAATTTCCATAATGTAAATAATTTTATCATGGCTGACTGTAAGCTATCAACATGAAATCACTGTATATGAAGTTGGGAAGAAAGGTGTATAATCAGCTCTTACGTTGTCACCCACACAGTGTGTTAGCAAATATTTTCATCTTCCTCACCTGACTGAAAAATAGTGTGCATGAGATTGAGTGGACTTTCAGATACTTCAGAACATTTCTTTTTCTAGGAGCTGTTTATGTCCTTTGTTCATTTTTCTACTGCGTTAGAGGTTCCTTTTCTTATTTGTGGAAGCACTTGATATAATGGTGCTCAGCTTCTTATATGATGGGAATAGCAAATATTTTCCTCGGTTTATTTATATTTTGAGTTTACCACGAAGTTTCTGCCATGAAGAAATATTTACTTTCATATAATTATGTTTATTATTCTTCTCTTAAAGCTACTTGAGTTGCATGTTTATAGTTAGGTCTTCTCTTTTCGAATACTAAAAACAATAATTTTCATATGATGTCTTCTCACACTTTTATTTTTTTATACATAAAATTGTTGATTCATTTTTTTCCTTCTGTGTCATTTTGGGTGGCACATTCTTTAAGTGTCAAGTCTGTTGATAGTACTGCTCAAGTCTCATACTTTTTTTTGTCTGCTGGTACTACTAAGTTTTCAATGACATCTGTACATTTGTCTTTTTCTCTTTTTGGTTCTATCAGTTTTTACTTCATGTTCTTCAAAGGTCTAGAATTAAATGCATGCACATATAACACATTTCTTGATATTTTGACCTCTTTATTATAATGTAGTAGCCTTCTTTATTCCTGGAAACATTACTTGTTCTGAAGCCTACCTTATCTTCTATTAATATAGTCACTTCAGCTTTCTTTTCATTAGTGACTATATGGAATATCTTTTCCTCTTTTTTATTTTTAATCTATCTCTGTGTGTATCTGAAAGTGTGTTTTTGTAAACTGTTACAAAGTTAGTTCTTATTTTAATTTACAATCTGTTTTTTAATTGCAGTGCTTAGACCACTTATATTTAATGTAATTGTCAATATAGTGGGTTTGTATCTACCATATTCTTGTTTGTTTTCTATTTGTCCCATTTGTTCTTTCTTTGTCCTCTTTTCTTGCCTTCTTTCGGATTAATTGAATACTTTTCAGTACTCCATTTTATCTCTATTAGCTTAGTAACTATGTCTCTTCTTTATTTTTATTTTTAGTGGTTGCTCTAAGGTTTACCAAATACTCCTAAGTTATCACAGTCTACCTTCACATAATATTGTACAAATTTGCATACGATTAAAGAATCTTACAACAGTATGCTTCCACTTCCCTCCTCCCATTCTGTTCCCATATATTTTATTACTATGTATATCTACATATATTATAAGCCCCCAGACCCGTTCTATTTTTGTTTTAAACAGAAATATTTATAAGACAGTAATAACTGGAAAAAGTATTTCTTTTATATTTATCATTTCCAGTGCTCTTCATCTGTGTGTGTGTGTTTTCAAACTTCCATCAGACACCATTTCACTTCAGTCTGAAAAGCTTCCTTTAACAATGCTTTCTAGAGCAGATCTAGTAGCAGTGAATTTTCTTAGCTTTCATTTGTCTGAAAGTCTTTATTTTACCTTCATGTTTTAATGGTGTTTTCATTAGGTTTAAAATTCTAGGTTGATAGCTCTCTCTTTCTTCCCCTGTACTTTAAAGATGCCATTTGAATGTATTCCTGAGAAATTGGCTGTCATATTTATCTTTTTATTTTTCTATATGTAATGTGTATTTTTACTGTGGATATTGTTTTACCTTCTCTAATAGTCTTCCTTTTTTTTTTTAGGTAAATACAAGTTTTTGATCTATACCATTTTCCTTCTCGTTGAATAACTTATTTTAACATTTCTTGCAAGGCAGGTCCACTGGCAACAAATACCTCAATTTTCAGCTGAGAAAGTTTATATTTTTATCTTTTGAAGCTATTATCACAAGACACAGAATTGTAGTTTTTTGCTTTTTTTCCCCTCTCAACACTTTAAATATTTCCCTCCACTCTCTTCTTGCTTGCATTGTTTCTAAGAAAATGTTGGATATAATTCTTATCTTTGCTCCTCTATAGGTAAGGTTTTTCTTTTTTCCTCCTCTGCTTTCCACATTTTTTCTTTTTCTTTTAAATTCTGCAGTTTGAATATGCTCAGGTGTAGTTTTTTGTGTTTTTGTTATTTATTTATTTATTTTTAACTTATCCTGTTTGGTGTTTTCTGAGATTTGGATCTGTGGCTTGGTGTCTGACATTAATTTGGGGATAATCTATCATTCATTATAGATTCAAATATTGCTTCTGCTCCTTTCTCTCTTCTCCTTTTGTAGTTGTCCTGCAGTTCTTGGATAGTCTGTTCTATTTTTCACTTTTTTTTTTTTTAATCTTTGCTTTTCAGTTTCAAAAGTTTTTTTTCACACATCCTGAAGCTCAGAGATTCTTTCTTCAGCTGTGTCCAGTCTAAGGAGATCACAAAAGGCATTCTTCATTTCTGTTAGTGTTTTTGAATTCTAGAATTTCTTTTTAATTCTTTCTTAGGACTTTTATCTCTCTGCTTATATTACCCATATGTTCTTGCATGCTGTCTTTTTCTAATAGATCCCCTAGCATATTAATCATAGTTGTTTTAATTTTCCACTCTGATAATTCCAACATTCCTGCCATATCTGAGTCTAATCCTAATGCTTGCTTTGTCTCTTTAAACTGTGTTTCTTTTTTTTGTCTTTTATATGCCTTGTAATTTTTAGTTGAAAGCCAGACATGCTGTACTGGGTAAAATGAAACTCTGGTAAATAGGTCATTAGTTACTTGGTGGTAAGACATGAGGAAACGGGAAGCATTCTGTAATTCTATGGTTAGTCTCAGTCTTTTAGTGAGCCTGTGCCTCTGGGCTGTGAGCTTCACAAGAGCTTAAGTGGGATAGGACGGCTAGAGACAGCTGGAGTTGGGTATTTCCCTTCCCCCAGGTTGGCTAGGTTCTAATAAAACCTGAATAGGTTAGTTTCTGGTAAAATACTTTATCTTAAGTTTATCTTGTTAAGAACAGAATGCCCTGGCATATTTCAAAATGGTTCTTTTCCCCTTTCCCTACCAGAAGCACAAGTATTTTCTTCCATATTCAGCATGAGAACTTGGTAGGGCCCCTAGAAGTAAAACTCAACCAAAGTGTGGAGGCTCCTCTATGACTAGTCTCCTCTGGAGTTTTCAGTTCTCAGACTTATTCACACTGAGCCTCCAGCAATTTGTCAATTACAGTTTAGGTTTTCTACCTGGTACTGGTTCCCACAGAGGTTTCTGCTCCAGTAAGTTGTGTTTCTCTGTACCCGGGTGTCTCTCCAAGTTGGGGACTGTGGTTTGCCTGGTGACCTCACTTCTCTGACAGATCTAAGAAGAGATGTTGACTTTTTCAGTTTGTTTAGCTTTTTACTTATTGCTAGGATTGAGTGATGAGCTCCAAACTTCTTACATACCAAACCAGGAGCCTGGACACTTTTTGAGACTTTTGCTTTATCATTCGTTTACAGCAATTTGATTGTGATGTGCCTTCGTGTGTTTTTCGTTACATTTCTTCTGCTTGAAATTTACTGAGCTTCTTGAACTGTGGGTTTAACATTTTTGTCAAATTTGAAAAAATTTTGGCCATTTCTTCAAACATTTTTGTCTGCTTCCCCCCACTCCTCTCCTTCTGGGATTCCAATTACACATAGTTTGACTGCTTAATATTGCCTCACAGCTCATGGATGTTCTGTACATTATTTTCAAGTGTTTTTCTTCTTTCATTTTGGATAAATTTTTATATATTTAGATTTATATTTCAGCAACTTCAAGTTAGTGATTTTTCCTTTTGCAGTGTCTAATCTGCTCTTAAATCTACTCAATGTATTTTCATTTCAGATATTGTATTTTTCACTGCCTGAAGTTCTATTTAATTCTCATTTATTCCACTTTCCTCCACATTGTGTCCAAGTTTTTCTTTAATTATTTGAACAGAACATATTTATCATAGCTGTTTTAACATTCTGTCAATTTTATCATCTCTATCATTTCCAGGTATATTTTTATTGATGCTTTTTCTCCCAGTTATGGATTTCATTGTTTTGATTCTTTGTATGTATAGTAATTTTTTATTGGTTGCCCAGACATTGTGAATTTAACATTGCCGAGTGCTCGATTTTGTTGTACTCCTTAAAATAGTGTTAACCATTTCCTGGCAGGTACTTACGTTGCTTTCAACATTAATTTGACCCTTCTGAAGAATTTTTCAAAAGCTCTTTTAAAGAGGGCCTAGAGGAGTCCTTGTTTAGAGTTATCTTGCCCCACTTCTAAGACTTAGCCCTTTTGAGGTCTCTAGTGAATGTCTTTTGATTTAACAATGTCTCTTCATTCTGGCTGGACATCAGTCAAACAATTTCCCTTCCTCCTGTGTCCTATCACTCTGAACAGACAATGGTCACAAGGTATATATTATTATAATGACCTGACCACATCTCCCAATGTCGCCTGGGTTATCCAACCCTTTTTACATAAACAGCGCAACACCATACTCTTCTATGACCTGTGAACAGCCCTGGCTGGTGCATATCGAGAGAATCCACTGCCACAGAGACTGCAGCAATTTTTACAGCTATTTTCTCCAATGAACGGCACTGAGCCGAATCCTGATAGCACACCTAGTCCTGACTCCTTTCTGCTGAAGATAGAGAAACTGGGAAAACAGTGTTTTCTGAGATGAAATAGTGAAAAGGAAATAGATCATACATAATCACTTTAAATGTTGGTAACAGCGGAGCTGGAAAAATCCCCTGACTAAAGACTATGGTGAAAATCCACTAATTTTGAGGGAATTAAATTAAATGAATAATTTTGGATGGGCATATAATAGAAATAACCATTCTGACAATTAAACTACTCCAGGGAAGGAAACTTAATTTTTAAGTCTCTGGCAATAATTGCAAATAGAACTTGGTAGTTTTTTAAGCTATACAATTGGGAATGTTTCTTATGATACAATTTACATTTCTATCATCTCTGCATGCCAGTAATGTTAACATTTTACTCAGATACAAATTCACAGTTCAACTATTACTGTCAGAAAGCCATTAGATAGTAATCTCCCTATTTACTTTATCAAAAAAGGACCCAAGCGTGATTGCATATGGTTGGTATTATATAATACTGTGTTTCCCCGAAAATAAGACCTAGCCAGACAATCAGCTCTAAGGCGTCTTGTGGAGCAAAAATTAATATAAAACATGGTTTTATATTATATTATATATTATATTATATTACACCCAGTCTTATATTACAGTAAAATAAGACCGAGTCTTATATTAATTTTTGCTCCACAAGACGCATTAGAGCTGATTGTACAGCAAGGTCTTATTTTTGAGGAAACACAGTAATCCCTATTTAAAAAAATAATAATCCCCATAAAAGATTTCCTTTCCCATTTTCAACACAGTAGCAAAGCTCTGAGAATAACATTAATGTATTTAGCAGAGGACAGTTGCCTCTGGGGTCATTTTCAACTATGAGAAGCACAAAACTTTCTCGTTCCTCTTGCTTACAAGTTTCTGTCTGGCTGGTGGTATGAACTGGAGAGATTTAAAGCTGGAAGAAGATACAGACAAGAAGGAGAAATAAAGGACATGTCACTGAGCATTTTACTAACTCTTTTCTTAGGAACCGCTGGCTAGGCCCTCAGAAATGCAGAAAAAGCTGTGATGAGCTGGGGAGCTCCTCTGGGGCACAGATGTGTGTTTCACTTTACTCCTGTGTCCTCAGTTTCTAGAGAACTGCTGGATACGGACCTCGCCCCCTTTCCTTGCTGAAGTGGTGGTCAAGTGAAGGAAATGGACCCAGATGGAGCTTGCTCCTCTTCTTCTCAAAGACATGTCTTCCCAGATGTACTCATCCAAAATATGAGATTGAATTGTTTTTACCTGTCCTCATGTCTTGTTTGAGAATTAGAGTATTTCCAGCAGATGGCACAACATGTGATAAAGCAGGAAGGCATGAGATAGTATAGTATGTTTATGGCACTATTCTCTCTCTCTCTGTCTCTGTTTTTTCCTTTCCTAGTTTGGCTGTCCAGAGTGAATTCAGAAGGTACAGTGAATCATATTCCTTTGTTCACGGCATATTATCACAATTGGTCTGTTCAGATTTCTCGTTTTATTTATATATCTAATACTTCTCCCCATAGACTGGCTTCTAGTTTGTGATATACTAAGGCTCCCATTGATAACAGATAAAACCTGGAACAAAAAGCCACACACACACACACACACACACACACACACACACACACGAGGTTGGACAATTAAGTTCGCTAACTTATTCTATAAAAAGTGCCACATACCTCATTGCTGAATATCACTATGGTTACCTTCGAAGTACTCCCCTTGGGAAGCTATGCACCAATGCCAGCACCTAGTCCACCCTTCAATGTAATTTTGGAACTCTTTTTCTGGAATGGCCATCAGAGCTGTCATTGTATTACCTCGATGTCCTGAATGTCATTAAAATGTCTTCCTTTCATTATTTCCTTTATCTTCAGGTAAAGAAAAAAGTCACTGGGGGCCAGATCAGGTGAGTAGGGAGGGTGTTCCAATACAGTGATTTGTTTACTGGCTAAAAACTCCCTCACAGACAGTGCTGTGTGAGCTGGTGCACTGTTGTGATGCAAGAGCCACAAACTGTTGGTAAAAAGTTCAGGTCATTTTTATCTAACTTTTTCACGCGGCCACTTCAGCACTTCCAAATAGTAAATCTGATTAACTGTTTGTCCAGTTGGTATAAATTCATAATGAATAATCCCTCTGATATCAAAAAAGGCTCACAACATCATTGCAACAAGTTTGCGAACTTAGTGGTCAGACCCTGTGTGTGTGTGTGTGTGTGTGTGTGTGTGTGTGTGTGTGTGTATACCGGGGATGCCAAAAAAATGTATACAAGAGGACACTTGGGTGAATGTTGCTCAAGCAGTAATTCACTGTAATCAGAAGTGTCTGGATGCTATGGTAACCACTCTGAGTACCTCTTGTAATTGCAGAAGTCAAATGTGACTTGTATTCATCTATGTGTGCATCATCTATGCATACACAGCCTTTGTATAAAGACATCTGAGGGGGATTACAGTGGTCAAGATTCTGGAGAGAAAGAAGTAAACTGACTCTCTCTGTAGCTGCTTCTTCTCGGAGGCATTTGTTATTTTGACCAAAGGGCAAGAACCTGAGAACCAGGCTCTACCTGAGCACAGCAACAGTAACCAGAGAAATTTTTGGCAGTCTCACAGGGCTGGAAACCTGAGTGGCCTCAACACTCCTTCAGTTTTTCCCTAAAGATATTTGCCAAATTCTGGAGCTACACTGATTGCGAGCTTACAAAACTAAGCAGAAAGCCTTTGAAAAGCAGAAAGGACTTTGGAGTACTCTCACACTGAAGATGAAACAAAGAATAGAGTTCAGGGCTTACCAAGATGGAGGACCCAATGACCATACCAGAAAGATTTGGAAGACTATATACCCTAGGAGCAGGGATGAAGCAGAGGTAGACTGGACTTATAAAAATGGCACATGAACACTTCCTTAGCTCAGTCCCTGATTACATTAAGTAATCAGTCCCCACTCTGTAAGCCTTAGAAATAAAAGGGTGAATCAACTCTGGTGAAAGATAACATCATTTGAAATCTCTAAAATTTTCAAATCCATAATGTTCAGCATATAATAAAATAAAACTAGAGTTAAGAAGAAGAAAAGTGACTGATCATCAAGAGATAAAACAATAGAGCAGACTTAGGATTTCAAAATAAATTAAGATAAATATAAAAATAAAATGGGAAAAAATGGAACTACTGAATGGAAAAAAATGAAGACTATAACAAATAATTTGAATCCATATTTTAAAAGAGTCAAATTGACTTTCTAGAACTGCAAAATAAGTATTGCAGAGGCTCTGCTTTTAGTTTAGAAGGAGTGAACTACTAATAAACCTATCCTCCTTCAACTATGAACCCTGAAAAAAATAAAAGGGAAAAAACTGTCTGAAGACTCTGGAGATTGAAAAACACAGGCCAATTATGGGCTCTGAAACTCAGACAAGTGATTAGCATAGAATGAATTCCCCGTTTTTATCACTTTACCTGGAGGTAAACAGAGGTGGTGGCAACAGTACCAGGTCCCTAAAACTCCAATAAGAAAACTTATAAACTTATTGTCCAGAGGGAGCATGGAAAGGAGTACGGGACAACCACAGCCACTGAAGAATGAAGAGGGAACCTTGGGAAGGAGACAGCCAGAGAATTACACCCTAATTCTGTATATAAATTTAGCCCAATCTCTGACTGATTAATGCATCATGCATCCTGGGGAGAACTGGAAGGCACTTGTAGCTAAAACTTAGAGAACTGAAATTGAAAACCAAGCTGTCACCCACCATAGGCACGACAGTATGCAATCTGAGTCTAACTATTAATGAGTATGATTCTCCATGATCCAGGTTTTGAAGTCAGAATGGGCTCAAAATCATGCCTCAAGTGGGATGACAGCATTATCACAGGATCTGATCATTAACAGGAGTGTGTTCTGACGCTCTTATGGCCTTAGCTGCCACCAGTTGTGGAAAGAGGGTTCAGGAATATAGTTTAGTCATCTAGCATTTCCCATACCCCTACTATGTTTCACAACAATCTGGCTCTCTGTACTCACCAACATGTCCGTCTCTTACTTTAGCAGTATATAAATGTGCAATGAAAAACTGGCCTGCCTGGGCTCCTAGAGAAAATTATTTCAATTTCAGCTCCTGGTCTGTGGGAGGGACTATGCTTTGTGAGCTGCCATATCCTCAGTTGCTAGCACAGCGCCTGGCCTAGGGCTTGCTTAGTAAATATTTGCTGAACTAAGTTGAACTTATTTGAGGACTTTGGAGAAAAACTGTGACTTCATCCCAATTCTGCGAGGACATATTTTTCTTGCTACCTATCACCTGTAATGGCTAAAACTTATAATTCCTGGCTAGGAGTCCCTCAGGCTTATGTATATAGATGGACAGTGGTTATATGGCTACCAGGGCCTTCATATACTTTACACATTATAAAGTAGGAGCTCTAATTGTTTTCAATTCTTGTGCAAGATTCAAATTCCTGCTGCAATCACATAGATTGTGTTCCTGGGCTCACGCCACATCCACTGCTATGAACAAACACTTTCCATACAACTCACTAAGTCCTAGGCATTTCCACAAGAGAAATGAAAACATGTGTCCTCCCAAAGACAGATACAATTGCTTATAGCAGCTTTACTCATAATAGCCGCAAATTGGAAATAATCCAAAACCACATCAACAGATAAACAGATAAATATTTTGTGACATATCCATAGAATGGAATACTCTTCAGCAATAAAAAAAGAACAATCTTTGGATAGATACAACATGGATAAATCTAAAAAATACGCTGAACAAAAAGAAGCCAGACACAAAAGAGTACATACTGTATGCTTTCCATTTACATGAAATTCTAGGATAGACAAAACTAATCTAGAATGGCAGAAAACAAATCAGTGGTTGCCTGGGCCAGGGTGGAGGACACTGGCTACAAAGGAGCACATGGAAGCTTTGGGGCTGGTGAAAGTGTCATGGATCTGTGTATACATTTGTCAAAACTTACCGAACTGTACAATTAAAATGAGTATATTTTATTATATGCAAATTGAATCTCAACAACATTGACCAAAAATAAAAATAATAAATCCTAGTTTTTTTAATATTTAGTTTTCAGACAGTCAGTTGGACCCCAACATCCAATGCCTGCTCCATTACAGGCATTGTAACGGAGCAAGCTATGACATTCCAAGGCCTGAGCTCTAGCCAGCTGCTGGATCACAGCCCTGGAACTGCCTTCCTCTCAAACTCAGTGACATCCCAGGTCTAAAAGCCCACTATTCTGAATGTTTCTGTTTACAGGATGATGAGGAATTGCTTAACAATGAAGCCCCATGAAGAGCTGTTGAATTCCCAGAGCTTGGCACAGTTCCCTTTGAATGAATGAACAAGACAAAAGTAAAAGAAGAGTATTCCTAGAGGAAACAGATCTCTAAAACAGTACATACGCAAGGAGGGAGAGAAACAGTGGCTTTGAAGAAAACCATCAGGCCAGGAAGTGCCTCAGTACTGGTTCTTAGAGCAAGCCCCGCCTATGACGCGCACAAATGAAGCATTTGCAAATCCTGGCTGCGTCCTTCCTCACTGATTCCACTGGGCCAGGTGAACAGAGCAGTCTCCACTGTAGCAGATTTCCCAGGGAGGGAAATTTGATTTCCCGTGTACCTGCAATCCCAACAAGATGCATCTCCAGCCAGGGCCAGCCTGCAAAGTACAACTCTCATTTCACTAAAACTCCTTGCAGAGCATCTGGCCTCTCCCAGTATGCTCACAGGCAGGCCTATTTTCTCTGGACCCATGTGTCTCTTGCTTCCACAGAGGTGTATGCACATCCCAAATCAATTAATCAGCATGAGTTCCTTCTCAATGACAGCCAACAGAGACATGCTAAACACGGCTTGACTTAGCTTGCACAGCTCTTGCTTCATCCCCAGTTCTCTCTGGCTCATATGTAACCCATCTGTTGACGAAAAATTAATGACACACAGGGTGTCACATATGCCCTTACATTTATGGTGGGATTCAAGTCAGAAGTCATGCTTTCGGGGAAGCTTCAGAAGAGTATGTGGAACAGGCTCTATTGGCTCTCCCCACTTAATAAGATTCCATGCCTTGGCTTCTTGGAAAAACATCTGATCAGAAATAGCAAAATGTCCTGCTAAGTAAACCAACATGATAAAGGAAAATTAGCACAATAAAGCTACAGATGTTGGAAAGGATGATGGAGAGGCTTTCTGTGGGGGGTGTTACGACAACCTCAGAGAAACCAGGGATGCTTTATGGAGGGTAGGACAGGTGACATTTTGCTTTGCTCCAAATGCCTGTGATGCTGTGGGTTAACAGGTGGCCAATGACCTTGAGGGGAATCAAACTCAAATTCAACATATTTGACTGACTGCTTGTTGCTTTCCCAAAGGTAACAGCATTGGCAGTGGGATTTCTTGGATCCCCCAAAAAGACACTTTTGAACTACTAGGTAAGGGATAACCATGTTTTCGGGTATTTCCTCCCACTTCCTTAGATGGCAGTTTGTATCACCACCCCTTCCCGACCCGCTTGAAGAATCACTGCAGTGTAATTTTGAGTGTTTGGACTGAGGATCATGAGACCTGCTTTCTACTTCGGCTTCACCAAGGAGGGGCTACAGGACCTTCGGGGCTACAGCTACTTATCTTTTCTGAGCATGACAAGTAGACCACTTGGTAGACCACTTCTTCCCCAGAAGAAACTAGGGAAGAAGGTTGTTTCTATTCTGTCTTCCAGATTGTTCCTTTAACTTGTCCTCTAGAAGTAACCATTTACCTGGCCCTCAGTTGAGGGCCAATGATGATGTTTGACCTGCTGTTGGGTCAAATGCTGCTGCTCCCAATTGGCATTTGATCGATTTTAATGAACAAATGAACAGATTGCCACACGCATAAACAAATTCCTGACTCCACCCTGCATGTTGGCTCTCTCTGTGGGCTGCTATTTCTTCCTGTCAAACCAGGACTTTAAAAGTAACTTACACTGTGCTCAGTTAAGCAGTCCTTACTCAGAACCTTCTGCACCAGGCATCGAAGAAGGCAGGTCTGTGCAGTTATCAAAGACGTCTGGATAAGATTCCTGCCATAAGAAACTTTATCTGTTTCCTTAACCTAGTCTGTGACCACACAGAGATTCAAATAAAGGAAGTTCAACATATAGAATTAAATTATGATAAAACAGTACCTGTATGACATAAGAGAACTTTAGGGAGTGCCATAAGGATGAGGGCGAGTATCCAAGGAAGAACGAACTCAGAAGAGGATTGCCCCTCCTCAAGGCTGGGGTCCACACCTGGTTGGAGAAGGTGTAGCTGGAGTACATTGGATAGAAGAGAAGTTTGTTGGTTTTCCCAGGTCAGAGCTGGTCCACCGCCACTGGGAGAGCAGGAAACAGCCTTTTGGGAAACAGGGAAGCCAAGTGACCGGATGTGCCCAGGTGCACAGAGAATGCCACTGTTTGGAGGAGGCTCGGTACACCCAGTGCCCATGTCAGGATTGCAAAATCCATGTCAGGATTGCATGTGGGAAGAGCAATCAGGGCACAGGTGAGGCATAGTCGGTAGGCAGGGGGGTGGGCATGCAGAGGGCCTGGAACGACTGTCCTGGACAGGAGACTAGAATCTAGTGTCTGTACTGGACCACGGGAGTAGGTGTGCACCAAGCCAGGCCAGGGCTGCCAGGGGGTCAAAGGACTGTGTGCTCTGGACCCGTGGCTGCGGCAGAGCGCCACCAAGCGCCCTGACATCACACCGGTACCAAACAGAGCAGCTGGGGGAAGCCGCAGAAGCCCGTTCCTCCTGCAATGTCCCCGCAGCACCCTCCACTGGGAAAGCTTAACCGGGTGCTCACTCTAAAGGACAGAGCTTACAGATTCCAACCATTACTGCAGAGCAGGCATTGAAGGGGACATTGAGAGCAGAGGCAAAAACTGATGTGAAGAGTCCGAAACTGGGGCGCAGAAATTCTGAGTGCACCTGTGTGATCTTGGGCAAGAGACTGCGTTCAGTTTCAGTTTATTCATTTATAAAATGGAAACAATACGTGTCCAACTTACTAAACAGGAATACTGTGAGGGCCAAATAAGATTAGGAGCATGAAAGGGCACTGAGACTGTAAAGTGCTACACTTTTCCAACGGGTCATCGCTGTATTCCTGGTATTCCGTATCACAGTCGCTGATGGTCCACCTGGTGTTAAGGCCACAAAGAGGAGACCCTGTCTTAGTTTTGAATTCCTGGCACCTAACACACTCACTGGCACAAAGCAGGCAGTTCATTAGTCGTTGTTACCAGAACTAACAAAGACTGTTTTACTTCCTTATTGACTGACTGACAGTCTCATTAACAGAGCAGCTGAAGCTGAAGGCGATGCGATGTCTGGCCAGTGACGCACCAGCCACAGCGCCCACACTAGTAGTAGCCCACACGCACATTTCCCCATCATTCTTCCTACCCCAGAACGCTGCTGGAGGAGTCTGCAGGAAGAGCCTCTTTGCCCCTGGTCAGCCTCTTCCTTAGGACCTGGGGCAGTGCCTTTATTGTAGATCGGATACTCAAGCAGAACAAGAGCGTTCCAGCAGGACCTCACTTGTTGGCCTATTAGATAGTTGGAGATTAAATAAATGTATGAAGGATGAATGAATAAGCAAACAGAGTTGTCCAGCTAAGGTCTTGCTTGGATCTTACTTGAATATAATCATAAGGCTACCAAAATCCACTTTCCCTTAAATACATCGCCTTTAAAAAAACACACACAAAAAGCTTTGCCCATTCCTTTCTCCATATTCTCTTCCTTCCTTTTTTTTTTTAATACATGAAGAAATGTGGGTATATGTGCAAAGTAATGGCTGACTTATTCATTTATTTACTGTATTTGAGCAGAAACCTTATAGTGCAATATACCAGGTCTCTGTCTGGGCATCTTGGGCACTTCTGTCTAAGGTCTGAAGCTGTCTGAGGTCTGAAGAGTATCTCTCTGCGTGAAGGGCAAGTTCATAGTGGTCTAGGCTCCCGTTCTGCCTGTCCTGAGACTGCTGCTGATTTATGGAGGGAGGGAGCTGGGAACGAGCTATGGCTGGAGGGGGTAAAAAGTACGGACATGCTGATTGGTCTGGGGGAGGAACCTCTGCCATCTGGCTCTTCTCTCCCACAATGTCAGTCCTGAAGGAGAAGCAGGAAAAGGCAAGCGAGTTTAATTACTCTGAAACACATCCTGGGACATTTCAGAGCTCCCGGCAGGGGACTGAAATGTTGCATGCTCTTTAAAGCTAAGCATCACTAATATAATTAGAATTTTTTTTTTTGTCCTGCCTATAACACATTTTGCGGATGAAGTTCAGCCAATAAACATTTACATAGATTTGGCCATGGTAGTGGGTAATTATTTGAGGCAGAAACAACTTGGCGTTGCAGAATCCATTTGCTCTGCTTTTGATACACACTAAGATGGGTTAAGTACTTCAGGGTAAAACTACTAACACATGGAAAACGCCTTTCATTCATTTACTCCCGTCTGAAGCAAATCCTGTGGGTTTCACATTATGTGAAGCAGCTCCACTTGCAGATAACTAGACATATTTAGAAAAGGAGGCACAAAAGTAGCCCTGAAGTAGCTTGTATGTCTGTTACTGGAGAACAGAAGGGTAACTTGATCAGTCAGTTAATATCTCAGCCCCCTTTTTCTTGGTTTCCTACTTAGCCATATTACTACTTAGCCATAAACCCTTAGTCTGGGAAGAGAGGCGCACTGTTTTTATTGTTCTTTACCTTCCACAAATTCAGCAAATGGTCAAAGACAGAACCATGTCAAGCTATCAAATGTCTGCTCATATCACCTTAGCTTCCTAAGGAGCTGGAGGACGAGGTTAAAGTTTAAATTCTCACTACGAAATGTATGAGGTCATTTTCCATCCTGCTAGGAACTTCTCTCACTGGTCTATTGTGGCAGGTGGGTAACCAATGAGCCTTGGAAATTGACGCAGCAATGTCTCCCCCGTTTTCAGAAAAGTGCATATTTTGCTTTTTTAGAATGGATGGTTAGAAGTGTCAAACTGATCTTCGGAGGGAGTGGGACTCCTTGATTTAAAGCCTTCTTCTATTACTCAACGCCCACTTGAGAGTTGAAAGGTATGAATGATGCCTTTGATATCTTTGTCCATTGCTCTCCTACACACGTTTACCACTGAAAAATAAGACAGATTTGCTACGAAGAGCTATAAGGGACAGGCGGAAATTGTGACTGCATTTAATGGCACTTGACTAGACAACCTCCAAACGTCCAATCCTGTCTTGCCAATCACTCTTCAACCCTTGACACTCCCAAGGGAGCTGCATACAGAAAAACTAACAGCAAAAGGTAAACAAAGTGACACTTTATTATTACCTTTCAGAGCTTGAAACCTAAGAGCTTGAATCTTTACCTTAAGGCTAACTTAAGAGCACATGTTTCACTCTTAAGGCATAAGAAGGATCCTCCTGCCCTCCTCCTCCACCTACCTCAGCTTCACCTCAAATTCTGGACTATAACTAGTCACTGCCACATGGTGCGAAACTAAAGCAATGGTGCTTTGCTGAGGCAGAGAAAGATGGCTAGGCCCTGAGGGATCCCTGCTTCCACCGACAATTCTAACCCATGGAATGAAAGCAGGAAGTGTAATAGAGGATCACCAAGAAGAGAAATTGTCTTTTTATAGTACTGTCCATCAGTAAGCACAGCCAACCAATGTTTTATAATTGACAAAACAGAATGGCACATCATTCTCTCTTAAGAGACATGGGGGAGCTAGAAAGAGAAATAGGAACGCAGGTAGAAAAATAGAAGCATCTCTTTCACTATAAAACATTAACTTTCTCCTCACAAAAATGTTCTATTTGAAACTCTATACAGAGAAGCTTATAAAATAGAGGTGGCTTCTTTAGTAAACTATAAAATACATGTTTAGTCTTAGGAAGCGGATGAAATTTGGAATAATTATTTAAAGATAGGAGAATTTTTTACTTCTCAAAATAAATAGGATTTTATAGAAAGAAAATTGGACTTTGTGAGGTCCTACCTTTTCAGGCAAACGCTTTTGTAATCCTGGATCCCCCAACATAGACTACAGAGCTAAATATAAAGATGTGAATGTTTTTGAGATTATCCTGATTCCAAATTTAACGGAAAGTATAATCTAAAGAAAAGGGGTCCAAAAGTATAAGTGCATTTATGGGAATGGCATTACCCAAGGAAAATTATCTAGCAAAATCAGAGATGGGAGCAGTGGTTCCCGGAAGCCAGCGGAGAAGAACCACAGTGCTGTAAAATCAGCCCATTTGGACAAATTCTCACTGAGTGCCTGAAGGAATAACCCTGCAGATGGTGGTCACAGTCTACTGCTCCATCAGCTCAAGAAACCTATCAACACGTCTGAGCCTGCCCAGCAGAACTTTATAAGACCACTGACCCCAACATGCAAGGTTGGTTAATAGCAAAGGTGGCTACTCCCAGAGTCCTCAAGCCTGCTCTGGGTAATTTGCAAGTCCAGACAGCTCATGCACTCCAACGTGCTGACTTTTCATTACTACTTTAGGCAATTTAGGTCATACAAGTACAGAACATACTTTGTAGTAAGAAACACCAAGACTCTGACAAAGAGGGCCTTTTCTGCCATGAGGTAGAAAGATATTATAAATCGTCATTCTGTCTGGAAGAAAGATTCCTCACATTGGACTATACACTTAAAGGCAGTCTTGGTTACATTTAGGAAATTTTAACTAAAATGACAACGAACAGCTCCCTTCATGGCTCTCTGCAACGTGCTTGCGTTCTGCAGTATCCATCTGAGTTTTTTTTCAGATTTTTGTCCACCCTGTAATTGTGATAACTTGCAACAATCTGTGCCTTGAAAAGGGAGACCTCTTTCTAAAACATTGTCATTGAATGGCCCCCACCCCCATCTGCGAGGAGAGCTTCTTTGTAGGCAGTGTATACGTGTGCGACTTTAATCAAGACACTCTTTTCAACGGGAAATTAAAATCTGGGGAAGGAGCTCTCAAAATCTATACATACTTAATAGACATCTCAATATATGTTGAGACATCTTTCTGGTGTACTTCACTGGACCCTGTCACGTAAATCACCTCTGAATTTGGTAGGAATGCAATTATTTACCAGTCTTTGCAGCATTAGTACTAGAAGCATTTCTAGGTCAACGTCATGACTAACAATCTCCTCACAGCAGTGGGAGAACTTGCGCTAGCATTCTGGATGGGAGAAATCTAGCCGGTTGTCAGGCTTTTATTCTCCTCATATGTATCTGCTGCTCCATGAAGGAAAGCATCAGTTACTTCAGGAGGTCCTCCCCAGAAGAGATGTGGCTGTTCCAAAGTATTTAGATACCAAAGTATTTAGCTAAAGGAGTTTGAAAACTACTCTTCTAAATCTGAGGTTTATGATGGTTTTGTTTGTTTTTAAGAATTCAGATGGTACTTTGCAAATAAAAGAGGCAGAGGGAGAGAAACTATTTATATACTCCATTAATTCATTCAGCCAATATTTCTAAGTACCCTGAGGTTCACAGGGCTACTTACATCAGCATGTAATGGAGTAAGAGGCTGGGTTACGTAGTGGAGCACATGGTCTGGGATGCATGAGGCACTGCTTGCTCCGATCATTTGGAAAATTACTGTGCTCGGCTGCCAAAGCAGAACCTCGTTCCTGGACAGGGAGGGATGCTGAAGCTTTCAGTGTTGAAGTGTCAGAGAAGCCTGTTTCTGGGGACAGCTTCTTGCTTTGTTAACACGTAGTCTGGTTGAACCTGTAGGAAGAATCTGAAATGTGGACTAGAAACAGCATCAAAGAAACATGGCAATCTCAGAAACAAGGAGACGTGGGGCAAGAGCTTGAGAAATCAGAGCTCTGTGCCTCACAACAAATCTACATTTACTGGAGATGAGAAAAACCTTACTATTGGCTTTTCCCCAAACAATTCAGGTAGGGTGTACTATATTCTTTAAAACTCAGTTTCAGAAATCAAGGCAACTATTTAATTTACGACTGACTGCTTTCCCTTTCTTTCCTTTAGTTAGATTTCTTTGAAGAAAAAATTTTCAAAAACCAAGTCATTTATAAAATGAGATTCTCAAATTCTCATTAAAAAATGCTAAAAATGACTGAACTCTGGCTTTACTAAGGGAACGATATTATAAATTCATAATTTTCCCTGCCTTCGAGAGTAAAACATTTTCTGTCATCCTGTAGCATCCTCTTCCTTACAGATTTATAGACTGGACCTACTTCAACTTTCTTGTCTTTGCAGTCTATTTCTTTTGGAACAAACATCAACAACTTTCCATTTCAAATAAAACAAATAAAGCAGGCTATGAAAACTGCCATCACTTACATTTGAATCATAGGCGCTAGTACAACCTTACAATTCAGAGAAAAGCAAGAAATATTTAAAAAGAATTCAAAGCCGGGGGGTGGGGGAGAAAGCAGTGATAAAACCATTGAAATTCTCCAAATTTATAAATGCCATCAAACTTTACTATAAAATCCCTCAAATTAATGTGCACCTAATGATAGGATTAAATGAGGCTGGTGTATTGAGAACTATTTGCATAATAATGACAAAAATCAAAGTTTTATGGAAGCAAAATGGACTCATCTGAAACTGAAATTCTAATTCCTGAGCAGGTTCTGACTAATGAGCCTGAACAAGTCAGAGTCGTCCTGGCCCTCTTCTTCAACAGTGGAAAAGGGATTATGGTAAAGACTTTGGGGGAAACTTACAATATATATCTATGGTTTCTCAAACTTTTCCTTCCAAGTAGCCCCACTGGGGGAGTATGGTGAATATATCTGCCTAATAGCTTTGAGAATTTAGCCTGAAGTTGTAGGTTGCTAGCACAAGGTTTTTTGGTTGTTTTTTTTTTTTTTTTTTTTTTTTTTTTAGTTAGTTTCTCATTTTCTCTTTAACATTTACCATATTTTGCCGTGTATGATGTGCTCCCGAGTATAATGCGCACCCGTTATTGGCCCAAACTTTCAGGGGGAAAAAATTTCATTTTAATTTTTTAATTCAAATTTTTATTTGATTACATTTAGGTATTTGGGTTTTTTGGTATTATAAAGGAGTTTTAGCATCTATTTTTAAACATATTATGGTACAAGAAATTTTATGTAACAAATAATTACAAAACACAAGAACAGATACAAGGTACAAGAAATTTTATGTACTGGTAACAAATTTATGATATGTATGCATCATAGAAGGCCAAGAACTCTTCGCCGTTGCAAGTTCGTCCTAAGTTCAACAAACCTGACTATTTTATTCCAGGGTATTATTCTACATACGGTTATCGTTTTCCATAACGGATTTCTAGAGTTATACTTTTAACTCATAAGCATAAATAAAAGAACAAAAACATTTATGTAACTATGGAATTAGTACTACCCATGTATAATGAGCATCCTTATTTTTCTCTCACAAATTTGGGCAAAAAAGTGTGCATTATACATGGCAAAATATGGTATATGGATTTGAACTATATGACATAAAATATTCATCTCTCAGTAAAAATATAAACGCTCTAAATTACTGGCTAATTAAAACCATGCTATCCCCATATTAGTTAGGCTAAGGGCTAAGTGGCTGTATTAATGAGATGCCTAATATCGTTGCTTCAGCAAGATGCTTTATTCCTCATGTAATGGTCTGGAGGCAGCAGCTTGTCGAGGGCACCCAGGCAGTACTGCTCCAGGAGGACTGACAGGGACCCAGCCCCCTTCCATGTGGTTGCTTCCTACCTGTGAAGGTATCATCCCTGTCGGCTCAAAGCTCACTCAGCTCCAAATCAGTCACGGAAAAGGGAAGGAAAAGTGGAGATAAGTATCATTTGCACTTACATGTCATGGGTGAGACCTAGTCACTTGGCTGCACTAGCTGGGGAGGACAAAACATAATTTCCAGTTTCCATGTGGCTGGCAAAAATTAAAGTAAAAGTGATGTTAAAGAAATAAATACCACATCCATTTTATAGATTTATGTATCCCCTACCAACTGCTATGTTCCTCTAGGGATGCCCAGGGAAGCATGGTAAAAAGGCGTGGGTCTGCACACTTTTCCTGTAAAGAGTCAGGTAGGAAATATTTTAGGCTTTCTCCATTGCAACTACTCAATTCTGTGGTCATGCCAAAGGAACTGTAGACTACACGACTATATGTAAAAGAAAGAGCATGGCTGTTGTTTTAGTTGTCTATTACAGCATAAGAAATTTCTATAAATTTAGAAGTTTAAATTAAACTCATTTACTATCTCACAATTAGCGTCAGTCAGGAGTCTGGGTCCTTCATGTAGGATCTCACAAGGCTGCAATCACGGTCAATTGGACTGTGTTCTCATCTGGAGGCTTAACTGGGAAAGAATCTACCTCCAGACTCACTCAGGTTGTTTGCAGATTTATTTCCTTGCAGCTATAGTGCTGAGTGAGGGCCCAGGGACTCAGCTTCTTGCTGGCCATTGGTCGCTCTCAGCTCCTAGAGGTCACTCAGTTCCTTGCTATGTGGTTCTGTCCACTGGCCTTCTCACAACACTTGCTTCTTTGGAGACAAAAAGGGAGAAAGTCTCTACAGCGAATTTGGGAGCACAAAAGAATTTTACATAATATAACAATCATGGGAATGACATCCTACTGCCTCTGCCATAATTAGTTGGTTAGAAGGAAGTAACAGGTGTTACTTCACACCTAGGGTTATACTTAGGTGTGAATACTAAAAGGCAGGAATGATTCGGGAGTCTGTTCACCGTAGCTGTGTTCCAATAAAACTTTATATGATTAGGACCACAGGCCATAGCGTGCTGACACTGTGTATAATGAATAAGGGTAGTAAGATATTGTTTAAGGTAAGAAGACACAGAAATTCATGGAATAGAGTTAGAGGAAAAGTTAGATTTCTCAGAGCCAGAAGAGCTATGTACAAAGTTAGTTACAGAAAAAAAGAAAAAATTTCTGAATCTGGTCTCATCCCATAATACACCCATTACCTTATTTTGTTAATAAAAAATTAAGAGTGGGATAGACTGGCATTATCTATCCAGATAATAATTAAGAGTGGGATAGACTAAATCCAGTGATCATTTAGAGTTGTTATTGAATTCAAAGTGAAGCGAGCTTCATTATAAGCTTTCTGCAATTTTGACTTTAATTCAAACCTTACCTGGAACAATTTCAACAGAAAGCCTGGTCTTTTTGTGTGTGTGTGTGATTATGAAAATGACAGCTAGCATTTAATATGTGATTATTGCAAATCAGGAATTATGCTAAATGTTTAACATGAATTATCTCATTGAATCTTCATAACACTCATGTTATTTAGATTATTGTTATTTCGATCATAAAGATGAAGAAACTGAGCTTTAGTAAATTAAATAACACAAATAGAACTAGGATAGGACTCTTAGTCTGTCCTAAGGGTCCAGACACTTAAATGTTATTTGAAGTGTAATGGGAAGCCTTCGAAGAGTTTTAAGCAGGGAGACATTATAATGAATAGAACTAATGTTTTAAAACTAGATCTGTGTGATGACTGGACTGGAGGCCGGTTGGAGTGGAAGCAGGGTCGTCCAGGACAAAGATGATGGTAGCAAGGAAAAGGCAGTGTCCTGGAGATACATTTGTCAAATATTTTGGTGGTAAAAGTGACAGGCCTACCTCTCTCATTCCATTGCTCTCTGCTAATCCCCTTGTTCACTACACTCTAGCCATACTGATTTTCTTTGGTTCCCAAAATGAGCTAAACCTTTTTTGATCTCTGGGACATTGCCTGGGCCATTCTCTCCATCTAGGATGCTTTTTGCCCTAGTCTTCTATTGCTTCATTCTAACTCATTCTACAGGACTTAGTTCAAATCTCATATCCTCAGAGAATCTTTCCTTAATGCCCCCAGGTCCCATCTTTTAATTTCTTAATAGAATCCAATATTTTTCATCCCATACTTGGACACAATTTATTACATTTTGCTTTTTTAAAAAAATGACTGACACATCACACTTCGAGAAGCCAGGAACTATATTTATTTTGCTTACCACTTTTAACATGGTGCTTAGAGTACACAGTTCCTGGCACTACAGACACTGAATATTTGTTAAGGAAGTAAGTGTTTAACTTCAATGCTCTTAGACTTAATTAAATATTGTGCTACTGCCTCTCACAGTTGCTGATTTTAGAAAAGGTTTCCTCTTAAATCCTCTGGAGTTATCAACATGACGTATCCAAAGTAATCAGTAATATTCTTGTCTTCAACCCACTCTTCCCCACACTCTTCCCAAAACCCAATTCCAGGTTAAAAAGAACATTAACAATGAAATGCACAGGAGGAAGGGACTGATGAAGTTAGTTTGAGGCAGATGAATGCTCATTTATTATTGGTAAGAGTATAAAGTGATATGAACCTTTGGGGAAACAATTTATCAGTATGAAAACATGCCTTAAAAGAAATATAAATATAAACATACATAAAGAGGGGTTTGTGTGTGTGTTTTTTCATTTGTATAAGATGTCTAAAATTATGTAAACCAAATGTTTCTAAGTAGTTGGTATGTATTTCTGGGGAGATGACAAAACGGAGGGACTTGTTTTTTTTTACAATGTGTCAATTATTATTTTATAATCAAATCCCATTAAAGATAAAAATAGAAAATAAATCTTCACACTTTTGACATAATAATCCCACCTCTTGGAATCTATACTAATAAAACAACAAGAGAAGTGGTTTAGAGTTTATTATATAATGATATTCACCAGTGAGTTCTTTAGTAAGTTAAAAAATTGAAAATAACCTAAATGTCCAACAATAGACTGGATAACTAAATAAAGTGTAGCTCATTCAAATGATGGACTATTTAATACACATTAAAATTATGTTTTAGACAATGAGGACATGAAAAATGCTTGTTATAATGCTATATAAGCAAAGTATGAAACTGTATTTATGGCATTATTTCAATTTTTTGGGAAAGGAAGAAAAAAGAGAAAGATATATGGATAGAAAAAAAAAATTCAATATAATATACCAAGAAGTCATTAATGGCCATTTCTGGGTGATGAGATTCTGTCATTTTAGATTACTTATGATTTTTGGTATTTCCTAATTAAAAATGATATTTTTGTAACTGAAGAATTACAAGTATTATTTGTAGTAGATATAAAAAGAGTACATTGGTTCCTTTCTAACAAGTAATTCTAGTTTTATTCAATCCTCATGTCAAGCACTCATACAAGACATATTTTTTTGCTAAGATAGTAGGCTCCAGTCCCCACTTACCCATCCACCCCGTTTTATGTCTATAAAAAAGTAACATGCATTTAATACTTTTGGGGAATGATATTTTCTTTGACTTGTGTATTATAACAACAGTGGTGCCTTAAGGTATAAAATCACCTGCCATTAAATATATTTCAGGAATAATTATGTTCTTAGTTGGATTAGACCTTCCACTTGTCCTTTGTCCAATGCCTTCGGTCAGACTTCCTTGAATTAGACTAATGGAGAGAAAATTATTGACCACATTTTTGTATAAGCTTAGATACACTCTTAAAAAATATGAAACCAGCTCTTTTAGGGGGCATAAAATGAGATACTAATAGAAAATTTCATTTTGAATTGTCACATTTAATTTAGCTACCTACGTTGGGAGTTACGTTGACTATTGAGTCAAAGAAAACTCCTATCTATATGGTCATTATCAGGAAGGCCTAACAAATACAACTTGGGATGATATATACTATTTATTTTTACATAAGAAATCTGAAAGGAACATTTACCAAAATGTTTATAGTAATCAGGTACTTCCCTCTGGGGACTGGCAGAACAAAGCACACAAAAAATAAGACCAATCCCACGAGACATATGGAAACAAATCACATTATATTATAAACATGTCTCCCAAATATCCTACCAATGAAAGTTTGAGTTTAAAACCTTTTTAAATTGATCAACTATGGACAGCAACTATAATATTTACTTTCTGAAATAATCCAAACTTCCAATCCTTCTAGGCAACAACATAGCAGTACACATATAAATAAAGGCATGAATTCTATATATATAGAACATTTATTTGGGAGACATTTAACACTTGGATAACTCATATAAAGAATGTGATTTAATATCAATGGCTCTGTTTGTTTAACTATGTGGCATTTCTGAAATCAAATTCCTTTATGAGAAGAAAGTCATGTTTGAATCTCTTTCTGTCTCTCTTTTTTCCCCCTCCCTTCCCCCTTCCTTCCTTTCTCCTTCTCTTCCTGTCTTTCTGGAAACAATATAGGACAGATACTTCATTTACAAAAAAATTCAATTATAGGCAATGATATATATACATATATATACACACACATATATATATACATATAGCATATACATATAGCATGTATATGTATAGCATGAAATGCTATGCACTTCAGTTCAACTAATTCTAAGACAAAAATTTTATTGACTGAAATTAACTAACATAGTTACAGAAAGAGAATGTAAAAGGTACGTTTTTGAAATTTTATGAGGACCCATTTAGCACTCATTACAATTTCTTTTATTCATGATCTGAATCTGTCTCCCACACTATGAAGTGAATCATTATTAATTTGCAGTACAAAGAAAAGCATACAAAACCTGGACTGTTATTAAATCATTAAACACAGAGAAAAAATAAAAGTGCACAGAGAAGCTCACACTGGAATTACCTGATATGCTACTACTACTAGCTCTATTTTAAATTTCTTTCGTATATTATTTCCAAAGCAAAATATACTCATTATGTTCAAGGAAAACTACTGTAATATATTTATTTGATTGCATGTGGCTGCTTTCTTACTGTTATTAATATAATTACTGAAGTTCTGTATGCTAAGGTACACATTATACCCTATATCTATCTATGGACCCTCCTTGATACATATGGGAATCATCAAATATGTAAAAAAATAAACTGGTTAGGCAATAAAACAAAAATAGGACAGTAAAAACAATATGGTATTCACTTTTGTTTCCTTTAAAGCAAAAGTGTTCTTAGCAATTGCTTGCTGTTGGATCACAGGATGAGAGAATGTACATTAGAACCTCAGTGCTCAGAACAATGATCTCCCTTGGCTGTTACTTGTCTAAGAAGTGATAAACCATATAATTTACAAGAAGAAAACTACTGAATCCTCCAGAAAACACAACCTGGCAGTCTATCTTCAAAGCAAAATAATGAGGTGGCAGGAATGTGATGGAGAAACCAGTCTTCAAGAACATCATGTAAGGGAATCCAGCTGTGCTTGTATGGTCTCTAGCTATTTACAAAGACAAAAAAAGAAAGAGAGAAAGCTGGTGAAGGGAGAGAAATTCATAAAGTGTTTAGAAACATACAAATAGAAGGGAAAGACTGTCAATGGCAATTATGTATACTAAATCCATTCACATAGCAATAAATATATAATACAACTTAAAGTGTTTTTCTTTTTATGTAAAAATATTAGAATTCATGTTTGCTAAGTTTTCCAAATTTGTAAAAGAGGATTTCTAAATACTACTGTTTTAAATACACCAAGTTGTTTCATTTTAAATGATCACTATATAAGATTTTTAAAGGGGGATGGTGGTTTCCTGAATTACAAAATCAGTATTTGGAAAGCATCATGAAATATGCTCAAAGATAAATCTTTAAAAGACTGGCATATTCCTTTTCCCTTGTGCCCAGAAATGAAAATATTTCACATTCCTTATATCAAAATGCCAGTGTGGTTGGGTACCACATAGGTCATTACAATCCTATTGCTTTAATTAAAACCATTTCCATTTTCTTCCTGATTTAGTTTGTCAGATTCTCTTCATCTCGGCAATGCTTCCTACTGTGAAACATAAGGTGTTTACAAGTGAAGTTTAAAGAACTTAGCTTCAAAATAGGGCATTAAAAAAAAACAAAACAACAACATAAAGTGAAGGAAACATTATGGAAAAAAACCCACTTATCAGAAATTATTTTAAAAATATAGACCTTGTTATAGAAATCAAACAACTCCTTGTGACTGAATTCCACAAGAACTTTCTCCAGACTCTGTAAGAAAAAAGAAAGAGAAAAGATTTTATTTGTATACAATTTACATTGCATTTTTTTTCTCTCCAGCTAGCCCTAAAATATGCCATATTATTCTCTGAGTGGTTGTAAAAAAATACTAACCTACTTTACTCAACCCCATTGTTTCTAGAACTCACAAATGCACTTATTAGCATTCCACTTGAGCAAAAGATTTCAACTCTATGGGGACATCTGCTCTTTAAGTTGACTCCAAAGAGGTTAATAAAATATATGCCGGCAAGAGAACAATTTCATTACCTATTTTTTTCAAGACAGAGATAATCCATGAGATTATATTTCATCTTTCTCAGCAGTCCATGTGAAATCTAGTAAATACCATCACATAAAGACACTGGAGGCAGCATATCTGATTGAATCTATCCAGCCATTAACGGCTCACATCAGCACAGCTGCTGCCTCCAAGCTTCTAACAGTTATGATCTTAACATGCTGAGATTGCTACCTTTTTTAATGTACAGACTCAGCAAAAGTTAACAATTAACACAACAGCTTCAAAGCTGGGACTTAAACACGCTCCTTCCTTTTACCTCATGTGATAGGGAAACCTTTACAGATATTACAGATGCTAAGTAATACTGTGTATGATGGTGGAGGAAAGTGAAACATTAACCCACTCCACTCCAACCTGCTTTGGGTTGATTTTGCAAACTGAGGAAACAATGCAACGAGTTTCTCGGTTTGTTTTAATGCGTCTATTTTATGTGGGAATTAAAAGTTAATGAGAGAATGCCAAGAATGTGCTTGCTACCTGTTCTGACTGCACTGTCACATTCACATAACATAAAATTAGCACCATGAACTAAAGAAGTGGAAAACGGTTGCAAGCAGACCTTGGTTCATGTACTTGATTGCTTGTGGTCATTCCCAACATTCCATTAATTCTAGTTCTTTTTCTATGTTGACTTTCTTTTTTTGGTTTATCTGTTTTAACGACTTCCATTTCTATTTACAAAGCCAACATTTTCAACACAAGTTATCTCCAGCTAACTCCAGGAGAGTCAATAGAGCTATGGCACCTTCCTTTTCACGAAGCCTAAGCACATAGGATCAAATTCTACACTTGATTTTCTCTTAAACACCCATGTAAGTATTAAAGCTTTAAAATGAATGAAGAATGTCCTGTCTTTAGGAATGATTTAATACTATGAAATTTTCTAATTGTATTAGAAAAATTAGTTGGCTAGTTGGCACATATCATTCAAGCTCCAAACATTGAATCAGCATTATTTAGCAGTGCTATATTTCCTCCCAGAAGTTAAAGGGAGACGACAGGCCTAGGTTTACCCCAGGGAAAAGCAGGACAAGTTCATCACTACCCCACCCCCATGGCCCCCATCCCATTCAGAGTCAAAATTTAGGAGGGACTGAAGACTGAATAGGTATGTAAACAACTGACTCGCTGTACCCCTGGAGGTTAACAGCCAAGCTAGGTTCTTGTTTCCTGAATTTCACTTTGCTTTGTTTCAAGGTAGTGTTTCCTATAGTGTTATAATGAGGAAAAGGAAGAAAGGTAACTTTGAAAATTTACTACTTAAAATAACAATAGCTCAGTTTGTGTGTGTGTGTGTGTGTGTGTGTGTGTGTACATGAGAGTGTATGTATAAATTTAGTGCCTTGTTTTACTGAAATACTTAGCATTAAGAAGAAAAAATGCAAAGAATTTATACCTGTATCTGGCATAATCACTGAGAGCTAGTTATCATTATCATTTCCCATTCAACCCAAAATGACTTAGAAAAGACAATGAGAATAAGGGAGAATATAGAAGTGATTTTAAATGTTTCATGTCTATGTGGAAAGAGACTAGACTTTGAGAATCTCTGTTGATCCACGCAGTAGCTAAGGGCATTCGTTTTTCAGAAAGGTGAGAATGGAGCTCAGATGTGTAGGATAAAAAGGGCAGCAGAGCTGGCCAGGGACCAACTCCCACATGTCACATTCTGACATGGAACTCCACAGAATCCAAGGATTTTTAATTCAAATATGGCCTTTTAGGACATTATGAAGCTACTTTATCCAGAAAGGAGCATAGATCACATTTATTTAACAGTTTGTTGGCTTTAATTATGACTTTAAATTTAGACATACAGTCTATGGTCTCCATTTTTACTCTTGTTTCAGGCCTGCAAGCATGAGGAATACACCTGATCAAAATCTTTCCTGGGGCCATGATATTTTTTAGAAGGAAAACACACTCTTAGTTTTCCTTGAGAATATCACTAAAAAGTCACAAATTTGCTTATCAAACCAGAATCAACTCCATGACTTTATTGTTTGCTCTTCTGAAAATGTATGGAAGGGTCTGTCCATTAAGGAAGCATGTTTTCAAACACCTTCTCTTCAGTTTAATGTCTGGACACAAATCGGTGGCAGTTCAGACCCAACAAGGATGCAAGAAAAGCATTTATGTTTAATGAGAATTCCATTACTAGTATTTCAGGTGTGCGTCTCTCTGGATTGTCTAGCTCTACATACATCTTCCTACAATTTATATACTCCTGGCCTTTGACCCAACTCATGATTCACTAGCATCTTTGTTAAGGGAAGAGGAGGAGTGAATAAATTGAAACCCAAACCCTCTATATCTCAGCTACCAACAGCAACTCTAACAACAGGCTTTCTGGAGGATGATGTAGAAAATCCCGACTAAAGTCGTTTTAGAGGCTGAATTGGACAATGGATTTAATTATTCATGTGCTTCCTGTCTATCACTGTCAATAGATAATAAGACTTGACTATTTGGTCCTATTTTTTTTCCTCCCAAAAGAGTCAGAAAGATAGTCTGGATAATAAAATGTAGCCTATTATATCATACTAAATAAGAGGAGAAATACCTTAGTGTCATAAAACTACAGCTGTAGTTATCAAATGTATAACAAGTTATCAAATGTATTGTTATTTTGTCAGTCATATCCCAAAACTATTTTAAACTTGAACTACATAACTAATCACTTGGTGAAACCAAGTAAGTACATATTTCTAATATATATGTGTACACATACACACACACACACACACACACACACATCTTTAGATAGTATGGTACTTCACTTTTTATATAGTCAAGTATTTAGGAAAAAAGTTTACAAGAACATTGTATCTACATTCTTGCAGTAATCAGGTACAAAGGATATTTTCATGAAAGGAAAACTGTATTTTAAGCTAACACATTTTTAAAAAATTGATCATTCTAACAGAGAGTTTATATTGCATTTCAAAGGAATATAATGACTAGATAATTAATACAAATTATTTCTGGGAGGGCGTTTTGTTGCTTGTTTGTTTAACAAGAGTACCAGTGGATACTAGGACAACTCATGGGAAACATTTACTTGATTTAGTACAAAAAGAAGTAATTTAATGAGAGCTAACTAGGCCAAGCTATTGTTATACATACCCTCGCACATAAGAAATGTATACATTTGGACACTTTGAGATCGGTGCAGGTATTATATATTGATAGTACCATTATTTAAAAGAACCAAAAAAAGGAAGGAACTAATATTTCTTTTAGCAGAAGACTACATAAATAAATTGTAGTATAGTAGTAACACAATGAAATACTACACAGACTTGAAAATAAACTACAGCTATATACAACATCACACATGACTCTCACAAACATAATGCTGAATGTCAGACAGGCACAGAGGAACACATACTGATTGATTTCATTTATATGAAGTTTAAAAAATAACAACAAAAAGGTTTTAGAGACAAATAGTTAGGTGGTAAAAGTATAAATTAAGCAACAAAGATATTACCAGAAGTATTAGAATAGCAACTGGAGAGAGGACTTGGCAGGAGGCATAGAGGGGCTTCTGAGGTAATGGCAGTCATTTATTTCTTGATCTTGGTGGTGGGTAAAGGGTACTTTTTATGATAAATCACTGTGCTCCTTTTCTGTATGTGTGTTCTATTTCCCCAATAAAGACGAAGAAGAAAAAAGGATGGTATAGTTATATGTTAAATTCAGTCAGTCATTTTTATTCAATGAATATTTACTAAGTGCCTACAAGGCCTGTTCTAGGTGCTACCTATACAGCAACGGGCAACAGAGACAGAAATCCCCCACATTCTAGTTGGTAACAGACAATAAACAGACAATAAACAAGATGTAACAATAACAATAATAGTAACAGTAAATCACATACATGCATGCAGAAATGTTTGTCAGTGATAAGTACTAGTAAGAACAATAAAGCAGGGATATGGCACTTGTGTTAGGGGGGTGCTGGTCAGGAAAGGTCTTACTGAGATGGTGACATTTGAGTTAAAATTGAAAAGAAGTGAGGGAGTAAAGAGATAACCCACAGAATGGGAGAAAATATTTGCAAATCATCAACTAATAAGAGTAAAATACCCAGAATATATACAGAACTCCTGTAATTCAACAACAAAAGGACAAACCCAATTAAAAACCCAATTAAACCAATTGAAAAATAGGCAAAGGACTGGAAAAGATACACAAATGGCAAGTAAGCACATGAAAAGATATTCAACACCACTTCACACCTAACAGGACGGGTATAATTTTTTTTAAATGGGGAAAAACAAGTGTTGGTGAGAATGTAGAGACATTGGAATCCTCAATACACTTCTAGTAGGGATGTAAAATGGTTCAGCTGCTGTGGAAAGCATTGCAGTTTCTAAAAAAGTTAAACATAGAATTACCATAAGACCCAATAATTCCACCCGAGTATAACCCCAAAAAATTGAAAACATGGACTCAAACAGGTACTTGTATACCAATGTTTATAGCACCTTTTCAACAGCTATTTAAGGCAATATGGTGACATTTTGATGAAAAAAATTTTGATGAAAAGATGGCAGAGGAAGCAAGACCATAGGAATTTAAAGACAATACTCAGGGTACTGCATTTTGTATATGCTTATTCTTCCATCAGCCATCACTTTAGGCTCTGTTACAGAATGAATTGTGTATCCCCAAAATTCATACATTGAAACCCTAACCGTCAAATCTCAGAATATAACTGTATTTGGAGACAGGGTCTTTAAAGAGGTAATTAAGGTAAAATGAGGTCATGGGGGTGGGCCCTGGTCCAATCTGACTGGTGTCCTTATAAGAAGAGGAGATTAGGATACAGACATAAGCAGAGCAAAGATCCTACGAAGACACTGGAGGAAGATGGCTATCTACAAGCCAAGACGACAGATCTTAGAAGAAATCAATCCAGTCACTAGCTTGATCTCAAACTTCTAGCCTCCAGAACCATAAGGAAATAAATTTCTGTTATTTAAGCAATCCAGCCTGGGCAGACCTAGCAAACTAACAAGGACCCCATTACCTCTTCTGGGACAGCTAGAAGACAGGATCACTAAGAGCAGTAGAAAGCCATCGGAGAGTTTTAAGTGTAAAAATGATATAAATATATTTATATATTAACAACTCACTTTGGCTTTTATTTGTAAATGGATCAGAGTTGGTTGAACTGGAGATGAAGAAACCAGTTAGCAGGCTGCTGTATTAGATAGACCAGGCAAAAGGTCTAATGTGATGGCAACAGTGATAGAGAAAAGTAAAAAAACTTTTATTAGAGGTAGAAGAGATAGGACTTAGTGACAGATCTGAGTTGGGGAGGGATGGGGAGGTGAAGGAATAGAAGGAATAGAAGGAATAGAAGGAGTCAAGAATGACTCAGGTATCTGGCAAGAGAAACTGGATGGATGTAACTGAGATAGGACACTCTAGAAGAGAAGATTTAAAGAAGGGGAGAATCGAAGTGCAGTTTCAGACACAATTAGCTTGATATATCTGTGAGATTTCTCTGAAAATATATGAAATGAGTCTGGAAAGCCAGGAAAGAGGTTTAGGTAAGAGATATACATTTTGGAATTACTGATAGATTGATATTTAAAACTGTAAGAGTGGATGAAATTACCCAGGAAAAGAATGCAGTATGAGAAAGCAAAGAGGGTAGCCTGGGGCTGAACTCTATGGAGTGCCAATATTTAGGGCAGGTAGGTGTTCCATAAATGATGAGTAGCACTAGATTCACACATATTTTCTGTGTGGAAATGTATGGTAGGCATTTATTACATGAATCAAAATAATTTAGTAAGTTAGTATACAGGCAATAAAACTGGGTGGCTTATTTTCAAATATGCCTTCAATCTTCTATTTTCCAGTAAAAACCCATTAAAGTCACTAATACTGTGAACTAAACATACACACACTAGAAGATTTACTCTCTTTCTTCTGCCTTATATATATAAAATTACAACCATGAACCCATCTAGGAAATTAATTACTTATATTGTCTAAGCGGGTCTCATGCATTAATACCAAAATTAAACTTTCTGCACCCTCTCTGAAAACACTGCAAAATGAAAATGAAAGTGCAAAGATGAACTTTCTGCCAATTTCTTAAAAGAGAAGATGTATTTGTTCACCTATTCATTTTTATTTTTAATGCGTAATCCTGTCTGCGAGTACCTGGATAATGTTCACATACCCATTAGAAAATTCCCATGGAAACAGAATTTAGTAAGGTCTTCAGAGAGGTCTAACTTGGTGAAAGCTGACAGTAAAAATGTTCTTTGCTTGCCCATTAGTTAGGAATTAGGAAACATATACATTGCCCAAGAGAGAAATGTATTAGCCTCTTCACAAATTATCCAAGCAGAAATACCCTCTAAATAACAAAGATATAAACCAGATAAGAATTAAACCAAATTTATATTGCTTAGCTTTTAAACTTAAGCTGGGTATCAGAATTAGAAATGATACAATTATCTTTTCACCTAGGAAATCAGAGTAGAGGATTCTAGCAAAAGAAAAACCACTAATCTCTTGTCCTAATTGAACCTAAAAATACCTTACTAGGTACTTAGAAAGGAAGTTTTCTCCTTTTAAGTTATAGAAATGAAGGGCAGAGGTAAAATTTAAATAATATTTCACGTTCTACTGAATGGATTTATAAAACAAAACTCATTAGGTACCATTTATGGAATAAATACATCTATAGATTATATTCTCTGTAACTATAACTATATACAGTTATAGATCATTGTAAATATATCCCAGTATCTCTTATTATTTTTTTGTTGACCATCTTTACTATTATTGTTTAAAAAACTAGGTATCTAATTAAAGTTCATAGACTGAAAAAATCATGAAACTCTATTCATACATATAAGCATTAGCCATTTCTATCACCCATAATATTCAGTCATTCATAAATATTTAAAGAATACCGATTACATGAATACACCATGGGAAGGAATATACTCTTGACCAAAGAAAGGTCTTTCTCTAGGTAGGCAGACTGCCCTTCATGGCTAAGCCCCCAACTACAGGAAGAATGTACTTGGGGCAACAGGGAGGAAGGGACCCTCTGCTCATCTCCCAGATCAATGGAATCAATCCTGGCAGCCAAAGCGGTAACAGACGTCACAGTCAGCTCTGATTTAGAAGGTGCCAGGTTGAGAGGCGCAAGCAAAAGCCTTCTGGGTAGAGGGAAAGAACAAATTTCCACTTTTCTGTGAGGCAGCTTGACTACGTGATTTCCCAAGGTTCTTTTCAATTCTAAGACTTGAGGATGTTGAAAAGCACACCCACACGAGCAAATGTAACTGGTGAACTGAAGTGGTTAGAGAACCACAACACGTCAGTAAGAAAGAGCTTCGGCAGTAACGTAGTTCAACCCTCTTATCTAACAGATGAGGAAACTGTCCTACAAAGAGGAACCGACTTACATGAAGTATAGAGCAGTGGGACTAGTCATGGTTCTTTCCATTTCATTATTATAGTAACCCTAAGATAAAACAGCTCTTTCAACTGAATAGCAAGCTAACTTAGAGAAAAAACTTCTCCTGATGAATTTGCACAATTACTTCCCTTCTCTAACTCATTCTACACAGAAGTACATAAAAGCTATGCTGAGGGTAAATATTTTGATAAATACGGCTGATAAGGTGCCACGCTGTCTTAAGTAGAAGAGCTATAATGTGAGGTTAAAGTCTTCAACTTCTCAAAAATTTTCAGAAAAAAATATAAGCAAATCTCTTTGTCTTGGTTACATTAACTTAAAAAAAAAAGCCACTGTGAAAATTTCACAGAAGTTAACATAATACCACTGCCATGTTTAAAACGCTAATTACAAACAAACAAAAATATGTTAGCCCAATAAACACACTACATACAGAGACTGTCCAATATGGAGCTGATTTATCTTTCTCCCTCAAGCTCTGTGATTCCAGCAGGCTCTAAAACCTCACAGGCATGCACCGCCCTGTTGTATGAGGAAAGCAGTGGGCAAACTGAAAACCCAGAGCTTATATCAAGGTGTGATAAAAGTTACAAAAGGACAACTGACACCAATAAACGAAGTACAAGCCACAAAAGGCATTTGCCCAGGGTTAAACCAACCAAGTGATAACTTTTCTTTTCTCGATCTTTGATAAGCAGTTTGACAAAATGCTTTTCTATTTAAGAATACAGTCAGTATGTAAACATCAGTATGTGAACAGCAAAAGCAAACTGCAAACTTATTAGCACGGCGTTCAAGACTTCCAGAACCCGGCCCGTGACCCTTCCAACAGCCTCATCTTCCAGCATCCTCTTAATGCGCTGTATGCACCAGAGTAACCAGTATGAGCTGCACAGTGCCCTCCGGTCCTTCTTCACACTGTCCTGTGCTCTCCCATAGTGCCTCTAACTGCTCTTAGAGCGCATGCGCGCACACTCGCGTACCTGTATCAGCTACTTCCTGTGGCCAGATCCTAATATGTACTCACTTTAGCTGACAGCATCGCACCTGATGCATGTCTCTACCCTTGCTTTCCCCACTACACTGTAAGGAATTACCTACCTTTGCACCACAGGTGGTAGGCTCTTCAAGGGCAGGGGTATGCTTTGTTTTCGTTATCATAGTCCAACAGCCTAGCACGGTACCTAATCATAGTACTTAATAACTTGTATGTTCATTGAGCTTAATTTTAAAAAAAAGGAGGTTGCTAAATTTAAACATGCCTTTTCACAGTAGGGGAAAAAGACTATAAAGACAGTATCAGAATAAATGGATTTTGTCTAAATGATGACAATATTTTCCAATTATACTATAGTATTTGCCCCAATGATGACAGCAGTCTTGTAGGTCTTATAACTCTTGTTTACTCAGTAAATATGTGGGCTAAATATCACAGTAATTAAACTCGAAGTACTGATTCCTTAGTTAGCTTGAAAAAAAAGGCTTTTCACACCTGATGGTCCCTGCCTCAAGTTGGTAAAGGCAGATTTGAGGTTTTGAACATATTTAGCTAAAATGACAATAATTTTCGCTGTCAACATAACAACAAACTATTTTTGACCAGAAACCTTTATTCAATATAAAAACTGTGAAGAAGGATACATGAGATATTGTCACTAAATGTGTAATCAAAAGTATCTACTTCAGCTATTAGGACATTTCACCCAGTATCTGTATATACTCTTTTCATTCTGGCTAAAATATTACTTTGTTCTTATATAGATAATACAACAATTTTGGCAGTCATGTCATCACCATATTTTCTGTCCTCTTAAAAATTACAATGTGCTATGCATGAGCAGATCGCAAACTTGGAGCCAATCAAAATGCACCTCTTCTAGTATTCATTAACTGTAATTTATTATGTGTATGCTGATATGTCATTATGATTTTCAGCTTTGGTACTGAAATATTTAGCTATGGTTGCTGAATATAATCAGCAAGATAAGAGGTTTTGAATATGATTACATGAAGCTCCTTAAATATAGTGAGAAATTATGTTAAGCAGAGCACTGACAGGTAAAAATTTGAGCTTTTTTCTGTAATAAATATTATAGGTGATGTTATCTTTTTCTGGAAATGATACTTTATTCTAATTATAAGTACTTATTTGATTACTGAAGCATTATCATTACAGATTTAGAATAGCTACATTATGTAACTTTTCAAAACATGTGTTAGTTCCTAGCCAAGGAAATACAGATACCAAATTGAAATCATATTATGTTTCCAGTGTATAGTTTTAAAGGCTATGATCTCAATGCCCAAATTTTGTTTTCTCCTTTGTTCATAAAGTTATTTCATTATATTCATACACAGAAACCTGGATAATGTGTGTGTGCACCTTCAAGAGCTACTACGTATTTTGCATCCTAAATTAAATAACCTAATATAATTCACAGTGTTAAGTAAAGGTAATTAAAAAGCATATGTTGGTTTAATTTAAATGAGTATTAATTTCTCAATTTAGTTACAATTTACATTTCTTATCAGCTCATTAGAAGCTCTGTCTCTGCAGAATCAAAAGGGTAAGTTTAGCATTTGCTTCACGTTAGGAAGGGTACTGAATTTATCATATAAGGGGCACCTGAAAATCCATTGTTGACCTGCAGCATAACAACAGTGCACCCCCCTTATATTATCCTCAACACATGTGGACCCAAAGTCCTAAAGACAGGCAGGTACAATAACTAATTTGACTATGGGGTTAATTGAAGGCAGTGACTATCCACAAGAAATTGTTAACTTGTAATCATGCTGTTCCATTACAAATTTTTAACTTGTAATTGTGACAGATGAAGACTGAGCTCATTTTTCCATCCATATTAGTTCCCTGCTAACCTAATTACCAGATTACGTTTTGCAAAATCCTCTTGGAATCATCAAATGAACTAATAATGCGTATTCTAAAAATGAAACGGTTCTAATGAGTTGATATTTTTCTCTAATCTTGAATATATCAGGAGCTTATAAATAAGGTTTTTATTTTACACTTAAAATATAGTGTCTGGGATATGCTACTATGAATTCAACACAGATAGCATTGGCGATAGTTTAGTCTGGACTATGGTACTTGAATAAAGGGTGGAGCATGGGTTTCATTTTTAATTTAAGCAAATAATAGCATTGGAGAATTTAACGTATAATTTTTTAACAGCTTTATGGAAATACTAGTACACCACACAACTCACTCAGTTAGTGTATAATTCCATAGTTTTTAGTATATTCACAGAGTTGTGTAACTACCACTACAATTAATTTTAGAGCATTTTCATCACCCCCCGAAAGAAACCCCATACCCTTTAGCTATCATCCAACCATCCTAACCTCCTCTGCTCCTGACCCCCAGTCATCCTAGGCAACCAGCAATATACTTTCTGTGCCTATAAATTTGCCTATTCTGGAAACAATATAAATTTTAAACAGATCCCAAGTGCACACCCATATTTAAGGAATGAGCTATAAAAAAAGCCTTGCAAACACAAAAGCTGAAGAATGCCTTGAAGCGTAGGATGAAAAACTAGAAAAGGGCTATCATGGACCCTAAGGAAAGATAGAGTTTAAATAGGAAAGAATGATTCAAGTGTCAAAGGCTCCCAAGAACCAACTGATCAAAGACTAATACATTTTAATTTTAGATTCAATGACAAGGAGAATGTTACTAACGTTGGCAGAAGTATTTTTGATGGATTGGTGGGGAGGGGTCAACCCCAGTTGATTAGAGGGGTGAATAAAGTGGGGAAGTCAAATGAATGTAGACCAGGGGTTGGTAAACTACCATAGTCCATAGGCTTACTGTCAGTTTTTGTAAATAAAGGTTTATTGGAACATAGCCACACTCATTTGTTTATGTATTGTCTATGGCTGCTTTTACCTTACGGCAGCAGCGTTGTGTAGCCTGCAAGTTTAAAATATTTACTATTTGGCCCTTTGCAGAAAAAAGTTTGCCAGCCCCTATTGTAGACAAATGTCTCAAATTATTAGTTCTATTTACCAAAAGTGACCTAATAAGTATCCATATTCCACATTCTGTTCACTACTGACAGCTAAAATGGACCTCTTATTTACATGTAAGTGAAAATGAGTAAAATCAGCTGTATTGAATACAGTATAATTACTCATCTCAAGGTTGAAATTTCAGGCCCTCTTCACTACCATCTGATGAACTGTTATTTTATAGGAAAGGCTGGTGACAGCTGCAGAGGCTGTTAGATCATATCGTTGGAATAAAAACAATACATCACTTAGTAGCTCATATTTATGTGAATTTTCAAACAGTAAGGTCTTACATCATGCAAGCTTCTTTAAGTGAACACAAATGTGATTTAAAAGTCGATAATTAAAAAATAAAAGTTTGCCTCAAGGTTTATCTCTTTTCTAAAGTTTATTAATAATAAATGCTTTTTTGGAATGATTAGTTCCAAGTATTTTAATTAGCCATATATTCATCTAAAGTCCATAAAAATGTTGTTTCAGTGTCAGTTTTAAAACTCCAATTTATCTACTTAAGAAGTAAGAAGACAAAGGTTTGAATCAGAAACATTAAAATTGGACTGTTCAGCTTTTGCTTGTTATATGTGGTCTTTGCCTGGAATGACTCATAACATAATAAAGCTACATAATTTGGTTTAACATTTTGTATCTGTTGATGATTAGAGAGGCCAAATGCCTCTCTAAGTCTAGTCATTAATATTAATGAGTTTTGTGACCTAGGCCAAGTTAATAAAACAAACCTTTAAATATCCTATTAAGAAGTTCTCGATAATAATTTTGAACTTGAAATTACTTTATAAAATTCTTTTATAGTGCTGAAAAATAAGGGTTTCAAAAGCATTTCCTATTCTGGATAAGAAAAAAAAATTACAGAATGGTGAGAGCACCTATCAAATATCACTTGTTGATTACAGGTGACATAGGACTTCAAAATCACAAATTCATAGATTAGGGAATTAAGACACAGATTACTCCATAGATGAATGGAATATATATGAGAATAGGTTAAATCTTTTTAACCCCAAGGTGATTACAAGTCATTTTTTACTTTTAAGTCAAATCTGAGTTAACAAATACAAAATTGATATGGTTGGTGCAATTTACCCACATAGTTGTGAAAAAATTACTCATTTGTATCACGAAGTTGGAAAAAGTCAATGATATTTTAAAAACAGAGAATGTTTGTGTGGAGCAATGTTATTTAAGGTGGGGTTACATAATGGCTGAAGAGTTTCTCTTGTAGACGCGTATAAAGAGACTGGCTTAAATAAAAGTTTGCAGAAACTTGCAGACAGCCAAGGGGCTGCAAATCAGAACTGTTCCAGATAGACACAGGCTCCTTGTAGATGCGCCAGACTAATCAGAAACGAGAACTATTGGTAACAGAGCTAACTGATGCCCTTCTTAGCAGATGAGCTTCCACATGGTGGCTTAGGCGTAATGACCTGATTACTGGTCATGATCTCAGTTTGGTCTTGGTTTGGAATGTTAACCCAGTTCAGGGAGAGTGCTTATATTTATGCGGTAAGAACTACATCTGAGATAAGTCGTCAAGTATACAAAATGCATGAAGCAAGACTGGCAACAAGCCCTTACACTCATGTGGGAATGCTTACCAAAAGGATCACATAAAGAAGCAGCATCCCTTCCCCTTTCCTTCCTATTCCCCATGTCACCAGCTGGTCTAGGATTTACTTCTCAAAAATCGGAATGCTAATTTGATGCGATTCCTTTTCTTCAGTCTCATCATTCTCTAGGCCATTCTAAATAGAGATGCCCAATTCAGTTTTTAAAGTGCCACTTTCATTAGGTTGCCCTTCTACTAGAAATAGTCAATACCTTCTCCCCCTTTACCAACAGTTAAAGTTCTATCTCTTTTGCCTAGAAGTCAAAGCTTTCCAAAACCGGTGCCAGTCTACCTTTCACTTTTTAATTATGAAATATTTAAACTATTAAAATTACGAGGACTAATATAACAGATATTCATGTAACACAACACCCAGATATAATTCATATTAACATTTAGCCTTTAAAAGGGTAAATAAACAAAACAATCTGCCATCACTCATCCCATCTCCTTCCCTTTGGCAGAAGGACAGACTTGCTGAAAATAAAAATACGAAGTAGGAAATAAGAGACAAGGAACAAAAGACTTAAAAATGTAAAAATATCATTCTTAACTACGCCAAGATTAGAAGAATTTTTTTAAATTGCCACCCATTTATTAACATTAGACTGGAAAGTTGAAAATAAGAAAATAACAATAAAATGGCGATTAACACCTCTTTACCTTCACTTCAGATTTGTACTAGAGGTGAAATTAGACCTAGTCTTTTGAGATGGGATTTGGATATGCAGAAATGGGTTAAAGAGTGTTTACTAATTTTCCCACCTCCATCCCTTTTTCTTCTTAACAAAAGATAGAGAAGTTAACACTGGCAAGGCATAGATGAGAAAGGATAGAAGCCAATTATCTTCTTTAATAACCTATATGTATGTAAACTGAGATGTCTTACAATCTAAGGTGTCAGTATGGTTCTTAAATAGTGTTTTTAGAAAAAAGATAAAGGATAACCTAAAATTAAAAATTAAAAATGGTTTTTAGTATATAAAAACCATAAAAAGTAACATGAAAATGCCTGAAAGAAGATATCAGGCAAAAACATGGCTCAGACTCATCTAATTTTTCCTAACTTAAACTGAGTAAGACTTTTTATTTTATTTACTGTCTGAAATCCAAAGGTCAACATAACCTATGAAGTAAAATGTGAAAGTCAGAAGGAGAAATCAGTCTACAGAATGACCTCAATACATATACCATCACTTTCCTAGTAGGATGAAAGCTTCTTTAGGGTAAAATTTTGTCTTCATTTTACTGGAGCTCTATGGTTATAAGAGTCAGATTTCTGGTGTCAAACAGCTTGTGTTTTAAACCAGTCTTCGCAAGTCACTGTCTTGAACAAACTGAAATTTGCTGTGCCTCAGTTTCACTGGTAACATGAGGATAAGAATAGCACCTACCAGACGGGGGTAGGAGGACTAAGTATTACGTGTAGAAGCACTTAGGCTGGTGGCCTAGTGTTAGCAATCACCATCATCAGCAGCAGCATTTTTAATGCTCCACGTGTACCTAGCCCAGGGCCTTGAATAGAACAAATGTTTAATAAATGCTTGTGAAGTCAAACCGAATTTTTGTGGCTTTTTAAATTGAATGGAAAATAAAGCCACAGGTAAAATGCTGAGAGGAAAAACAACAACTCTCCCAAATGTTACTTTTTAAATATGCAATAAATAGATAAATAAGTACATATAGGCATAGAGTTATGTAAATGTTGTCAAATAAATTACTTTTTAGAAAGGGTATATCATCACCGCTTGGATAGAACCTAAATAAGGCTACAATTCTGAAAGCTATTTTCATACCTACAGATTGTCTGAGAGGCCCTTTACATATATAACGAAGGTCGATATCAATAGTATCATCAGAACTGCGTGAAAAATCCTGACTTCAGGGAGAGTGAAAATATCTAGTATGTAGAATATTATGTTCTAGGCAGACAGCTTGCAGAGGGTTGGGTTCCTTCCCCACGTGAGCTGCTGCTTACTAAAATAGCAACTTCCAACTATTTTTAGGTATAATGTCTTGTGAACCCAGATCATCAAATAATACAAAACTGTTACTGTGAAGTAGATGAAATGTATTTAATAGAATGAGTCTATGCAACTCATTTTCACTGGTGACGTAATCTATACACGAAGCCATATTTATATCAGAAATATTTTCAACACTTTTCATGAACACATGAAAATAAAATGCCAACTACTCTATATAATAGTAGTAGTCAATATCTGAGATTTTCAGGACATAAACTTATTCATGGTAAGCATATGTCATTTACATAATACAGACTTGCTTTAAAGAACTAAATATTATTCTTAATGGCAAAGCCAATAAACCAAAGGATGTCTTAGACTAAAAGAACTGACCATATTTTAAATTTAGATGACACCTGTCTCTCAATGAGCTCAAGACATTTCGCAAAACCTGAAACAGTATCTCTCTCCATCAAGCTCCTAACTAGGAAAAATACATGCTAAGAAAGGCAAGTGAGAAATTAGTCATATGATGTGGGACTCACGCCCTACAGTCATAAAGGAGATCATAGTGCGGTGTCTGTTATGGCTACAGGTGAGCCACAAAACTGCAGGCTTCTATGTTCAAATTAAGCCTTAATTTGTCTTTTACATGGTACTGTAAAAGACAATACCCTCATCTTCTGATAAAGAGAGGAGACAGAGAGTTGGTAGACAATCAAATCTCTGCATGCTAAGTGCTATGGTGGAGGTAACAGTATATTAGGAGCTCTGACATGAATTGTAAAATGACAGAGCTAGATACTAGGGAAGAGATGACTAGCTGAACTTTCACTAAGCAGTGAATTCTGTAACTGCTGAAGGGAATGAACTAGAATAATAAACATTATTATGGCTACATACACACATTCAAAATTTCACCTGAATTACAGTTGAACAAACCTGCAAAATAAAACCCTTTCCACCACCACCAGCAACATGTCCTGCACTTCAATTACTAGGATTCATTGAAGGAAAATGTACACCTCTCTCAGAAAGCAGAGACAGATGGACCCTATCTGGCAAGATGTAGTTGGGACCTGGAACAGTTTGAATTGATTTAGGGGCCACACTGGTAGTAAAGGCTCTAAAGTTCTGGCATTTTAAACACCAGGGTACACATTCTGGATAAAGTCCAGCTTTCTCTAACTCTTAACATTCCCAGGAAGTATGGTCTGCTGCAATTTAAATACGTCTTTGTGTTTAACACATGTTTTTTAAAAAAAAGTCTTCAAAGAACAAAATATAAACGAATTATTTTCTAAAATATATGAGTATGTATAAATAAAAACTGGCTTACATATTAGTGAAGAACTTCTATAAACCCACTGAAATTTTGTTATAACAACCAAATAACAAACTTCATTTGAAGTTTTTTTTTTCTTTGCTAGATTAACTATTTCTATTACAGAGACTAAAGACACACTTTCCAAAGCACTGTTTTCAAATTTTATATTCATGTTTAAAAAGGAAACAATGGTATCTGATCATACACTGGCCATTTTAAGTGCAAGATTTTACTGACATAGAAATATTACCAAATATTGTACAAATAGGCCTGAACTTTACCTCAGATTATTTTAGAAATGAGTATTAAAGTTATATAAAAAAATTTCATTTTGTTGGTGCAAACTGTAAAGAACAACATGGATAGGCATTTAATCTTTAGCTTACCTCAAAGACTTGAAAATGCTTAGACTATGGCTTGACAGCTAATACTTAGACAACAATCCATTCTATAATGAGTAGACTTATACATTTTAAAATAATTAACATTGAAAAAACTGGCCCTAAATTCAGTCTTCTACTCTTAAGAAAATCATACCTTAATTGCTAATGATGAAATCCAGGCATTATAATATCTTGTTACAGTACTGGCAACTAAGAAACTGAAGAATTATGGGTAAAGTAAAAATACATATGTCACCTCTAAATCCTCTTAGGTCTAACTTTGAACCTTATAATGATTGTTCTCCTTAAATTTAATTTTAAAGGCCAACAAAAAGAAATGTGTCCGTAACATGTACTAAACCCTCACTCTATTCAAAATTACATTAACTCACACTTGGACAGTTTTGAGGGATGTAGAAATTTTTAACATTATAGGCAAGTGAAGTCCAAATGAAAATACAAAAACAGACTCAAACAGAAAAAGATGAGAAGAAACACTGATTAAAAAAGAAGTGTAGCATATAGAGGTTAAAAACTCTTGAGTCACATTGCCTGTCTTTGAATCCTGGTTCCACCACTTCCTAGTTGTGAGGCCTCACACAAAGTAATTAATCTCTCTGTCTTCATTTTCCTTATCTGTGAGTGGGAAGAATAATGGTAACTTACCTCAGGATTGTAGCAGAAATTATATGACATGTAAAGTGCTTAGAATAGTGAATGACACAAAGTAAGTGTTCAATAAATATTAGCTCATATTATTAAAAAACTAAGGTAAAAATGATATTTCTGAAGCCTAAACACTAAGAATGGCTAAACAGTAATAGCAGGGGTTGATAAGAGATCTAAAAGACACAGAACAGGAGCACTGAGTCTGCTGGTACATCTTAAACAAGAACAATTTATGTTGATAAGTGAAGATAAAAGTCAGACACTAATAATTAATGTTGGTTGAAGATTTCCGGTCAAGATGGCAGAGTAGGTAAATACTGTGCTCACCTCTTCTCATGACCACATCAAAATTACAACTAAACTACAGAACAACTATCATTGAGAATCACCCGAAGTCTAATTGAACATAAATCCTACAACTAAAGACATACAGAAAAAGCCACCTTTAGACTGGTAAGAGGGATGGAGACGTGGAACAGGGTGGTCCCACAGCTGTGTGTGGCAGTTAAAAACTGGGAGTTAAAAACAGTTAAAATCTCAGTTGTGAAGGTCCCCTTGGAGGAGCAAGGGGTCCCAACCCCACACCAGGCTCCCCAGTGACAGGGAGACAAGTTCCCACAACTTCTGGCTGTGAAAACCAGCAGAGATTGTGACTGAGTGAGATGGAGGGCTGCTGGAGTCCCAGGTCCTCCACTTAAAGGGACTATACATGGATTGACTAGCTGACAGACTCACTCACTCTGAGCGCCAGTGCTGGGGCAGCAGCTCGAAAGGAACCATGGACCTATGGGGAAGAACCGAATTGTCTGGCTTCACAGCGAGGGCTGGAGGGGCAGCCAGATAAAATTGCTGGCAGAATCCATTATATTTGTTTGTTGAGCCCTCCCCATTCAGCCTGATGACACAGAGAGCCACCATATCTGAGTCACCACTAATCTAGCCAACACTGCTCCTTTGCCTAACCCTGGTGATTCCTCCATATAAATGGCCTGTCTTGACTCATGCTGCAGACTTTCCTAAAATCTCTCAAAGTTTCACAAAACCCCAAATAAGCAAACATCTGGCTTCAGTGTATCCCATACTCTGGCTGAGCAGCCCTAAGTGCAGCACTAGTGACAGCTGGCCTTGGTTTGTGTCTTGGCCTTTTGAGACACCTCCAATCTGAGTGCAAGTGGTGGCCATCTGCAGATTGCTTTGTGGCTCACTCCAGGTGGCTCGGGGCATGGGACAGGCTGTGGCTAAAGTTGGCCTGAGGCGAGGCCCCTCCCAGGGGGCCCCAGAGCCAGTACACCTGGTGGCCAGGTTTGGACCGAGCAGGAGCACGACCTGGCTGCCTCCGAGGACAAAACACCCAAAGGGCAGACTGGGCAGGCACCAGAGCCCTACTAAAATGAATCCTGCTCCATAGGGTCAGCACCTGCACAACAGCTCCTCCACTGTATTTATGATCAATCCTCACAACCAATCAGCCTGAGGGTCAATCCCTCCCATTGATGTGCAAACAGCAACTAAGGCTCAACAACAACAGAAGGGTACACACAACCCACACAAGAGACACAACTGGAGCACCTGGCTCTGGTGACCAGGGAGACTGTGTCACTAGGCTCTACAGTACCCTTACTACATAAGGCCACTCTACTGAAACCAGGAGACATAGCAACCCTACCTAATACATAAAAACAAACACAGGGAGGCAGCCAGAATGGGGAGACAAAGAAACATGTCCCAAATGAAAGAACAAAGTTCCAGAAAAAGAAGTAAACAAAATGGAGACAGCAAATTACTAGACGCAGAGTTCAAAAAACTGGTTATAGAGATGCTCAATGATCTTAGGGAGAACTTCAACAAAGAGAAAACATTAAAATGGAGATAGAAAACGTTTTAAAAACCCAGTCAGAAATAAAGAATACAATAACTGAAATGAGAAATACATTAGAAGGAATCAGTACTAGATTAGATGAAGTAGAAGATCGAATCAGCAATTTAGAAGATAAAGTAGCAGAAAACACTCATTCAGAACAGAAAAAAAAGAAATCCAAATATATTGAGGATAGTTTAAGGGCCTCTGGGACACCAACATCCATATCACAGGGATACCCAAAAGAGAAGACAGAGCAAGAAATTGAAAACCTATTTGAAGAAATAATGACAGAAAATTTCCATAACCAGGTGAAAGAAATAGGCATACAAATCCAGGAAGCACAGACAGTCCCAAATAAGAGGCCCACACCAGGACACATCATAATCAAAATACCAAAGGTTAAAGACAAAGACAGAATCTTAAAAGCAACAAGGAAAAAACAGTTAGTTACCTACAGGGGAGCTCCCATAAGACTATAATCTGATTTCTCAACAGAAACTTTACAGACCAGAAGGGATTGGCAGGAAATATTCAAAATGATGAAAAGGAAGGACCTACAACCAAGATTACTCTACCTAGAAAAGTTATAATTTAGAATTGAAGGACAGATAAAGAGCTTCCCAGACAAGAAAAAGCTAAAGAAGTTTATCAACACCAAAGCAGTATTACAAGAAATGTTAAAAGGACTTTTTTAAGAAAGAAAAAGTAGTCAAAGCTATGAATAATAAAATGGCAATAACTACATATCTATCATCAATTACGTTCAATGTAAATGATTAAACGTTACAATCAAAATCTATTCAGGTGGCTGATGAATAGATAAGAAAACAAGACCTTTACATATGCTGCCTACAAGAGACTTACTTCAGATTGACAGACATACAGAAACTGAAAATAAAGTGATGGAAAAAGATAATTCATGATAATGGAAATGAAAAAAATTTTAAAATGCTGGCGTAGCAATACTTATACCAGATGAAATAGACTTTAAAACAAAGGCTATCAAGAGACAAAGAAGTACCCGGTAATTCCACTTCTGGGTATTTATTGGAAAAAACCCAAAACACTACTTCAAAGGGAAGTGTGAATCCATACGTTCATTGCAGCATTATTTACAATAGCCAAGATATGGAGGCAGCCTGGGTGTCCATCAATGGATGAACATAAAGAAGAGGTGGTACATATTTACAATGGAATATTACTCAGCTATAAAAAAGAATGAAATCTTGCCATCTGCAATAACATGGATGGACCTAGAGGATATTGTGCTGAGTGGAGTAAGTGAGACAAAGACAAATGCCATATGACTTTAGTTATTTGTGAAGCTAAAGAACAAAATAAACAAAGAAACGAAACAGAAACAAAATCATAGATACAGAGAACATTTTGATAGTTGCCAGATCGGAGGGGGTCTAGGGATGTGGGTGAAAAGGGTGAAGGGATTAAGAAGTTAAGAAGTACAGACTGGTAGTTCCAAAATAGTCATGGGGACATAGGGTATAGCATAAAGAACAGAGTCAATAATATTGTAATAAGTATGCATGGTGTTAGATGGGTACGAGATTTATTGGGGTGATCACTTTGTAAGTTATATAAATGTCGTATCACTATGTTGTACACCTGAAACTAATATAATAGTGTATGTCAACTATAATTGAAAAATAAAAAATTATTGAAAAAGTAAAATAAAATAAAAAATTATTTAAAAAGTAAAATAAAATAAAAATTAGTATTGGCTGTTAGGAATAAAGAAGCCAGAGATCCACACAAAAGAAAGCAAAATAAAAATGAAAAAATGGATAAAAAGAAAAAAGCAGCAGGAGTCGTGGGTTTTGGTGGTAATAACCAGAAAGATGTCGAATAAATGTACTGAAATGAAAACTTCTAGTCATGGTAATATAATTCTTAAGTACCAGCTGCAGGCTGTGCTAATCAATTTGATAAAAGAACTTGACTAAAATATGAAAAGATACACATCAACGTCATTCTAACTTAAAAAAAATTAAAATACAATAAGGAGCATCACCATCCACCCTCAATAAATAACAGGAAAGTCCTTTAAACACTTGCAGAAGAACTACTTAGTATTACTCTGGCGAGATTAGTAAAACCTGAAAAGAAAATAGCACTTGTCACATCAAGATTTTCAGATTCAGTATCTCCATGGGTACACCTCTGATTTCTGATTGCATTCAACTTTTCTGTTCAATAAATAGTTTTGAACATTATAATCAACTTCTTTTTAATCAAAACTAGTCATACTGGCAAATTAGGTAGTACTGAGAAATGTAATTCATTATGGTAGTTTTCTTTTTAAGTATGTTTTTAATCAGTTTTGAATGCAGGTGCACTTTTTTTAAAAAAGCAACAAATTTCCATGGGATACTGATGTCTCTAAAGTAGGAACTGGTTTTGCTAGAAAAAATTTTGTAAGTCTCCATGAGGCAGTTCACATATAAAAGGAATCTTACTGATTGATCAATAATTTCTAACTTTTACAAAGAGAACATGTTTTGGGTCTTCCTATTTTTGAATAGTTTAATGAAAAAATGATAAACCACATAAAAACTAAAAATCCATATAAATAGAATTACCTAAACTAAAATCTTTCCTTATTCTCTTCTAAACACCTATTAGCAAACTTTGTTTCAAAAAATACTATTGTGAAAAATATGACAGAGGTCTAATTTGAAATTACATTCATTTCCAAAAATGGAATTAATTAAAATGAGGTTATAAACAAATCAATCTGCCCACTTTAGCAAATACTAGTTAACTTACTTGTACAGATTGGCTATTGTTTTGTGTGACTGTTAATATGATACCTGCTTTTCTCTTTCAATCTTGCCTAGAATGAGACAGTGAAGTTCTTTTATGATCTGTTAAAGTACCTAAGGGTTTTTTACTTCTTTTAATATTGGTAAGTTAAAATTTACCAATCAAAATGCTGACATGCTACTTTTGAAAATAAATGCCTACTTAATAAAATAGGTCAATACTGAGCATTGAATATGTCAAAATAATCTACTTGTTACTGTGAAATAAAAATATCATTCAAAAGAGGTCCAAATTTCCAAGTATAAAACAAGGAAGTCATGGGGATGTAATGTACACCATGGGGAATATAATCAAAAATATTGTGATAATGTGGTACGGTGTCAGATGATTACTGGACTTATGATGCTGATCACGTCTTTAGGTGTATAAATGTTGAAAGACTATGGTGTATCCCTGAAACTAATATAATATTATATGTTAACTATATTTTTAATAAAAATAAAAGAAGAAAAAAATATATATCATTCAAGAAAGTAGCATTATATTCTTAAATAGGATGACTGAGAGTAAACATTGCCTGAGAAATTTCTCCTAAATCAGTAGTTTAAATTTGTTTTCTTGTGGGAAAAATATGAACTCATGAAGAAGGTTAATGATAATTGGCTTTTATACATGTATTAAGCACTATAAATATTGAGCATATTTTCCTCCTTTAAAAATTGTTGATAAACCTCCATTAAATGGTTTCATAATCGTTTTAGTTTCTCTTAATTTCAAAGTCTGTACTTCTACGTTTTACTTGGGGAAAAAGAAAAGGATTATGATGGCAAATAAGGACACATTTACCTCTTCCCTTTTCCCTCAAATTCCACATAGAATATATTTTTTACAAGAAGAAATATTAATAGTTCAGGTAAATAAGAAAGAATACTACTGCATAACAGAAAATATGAGAAAGTTCTATATACTAAAAATCAGAGGCGATTTGATTAAAGGGAAAAAGTCAAATCAGAGAAAACTGAAGCTAAAAACAAGCAAGGCAGAAATGACTGTAGAGGCCCAGAGAAAACAAAGTTCATGGCCAATAAATAACAAAGGTAGGAATATATTTTCTCAAATGTGATTTCTAACTCTGGAGAGTCCCCGAGTGGACAGTGGGATTAGAGGAATAGAACCAGGTGGCAGGTCATTTATGAGAAGGGAGTCCCTAACCCAGATGATAAACTTCTTCAAAAGGAAGATGCTGCCTGGCCATACTCTGGCCTTTTGCCCTGCAAGTCATTGGATGAAGGCTTCTGTAATACTAAGAATCTTATTACTCCAAGAAATAAAGAGGGATGGATTCATCTGGGCTGAGGAGTAAATACTCTTCAGCCACCAAAACTACTCAATTTAGGGTTTTAGGGTTTTACCTAAATATATACTAACAAACAAGAATCACCAATTATTTGAAGAAAAATTAGCAAGAAAGTTACTAAATTTAAATAAATAATATTTAGGCAGAGCAAAAGAAACAGTAGAATGCTTTAAATACAATTGACATTCTTAGTAAGATAGTACATCAACAACAACAACAACAAAAATATTCTGAAAAAGAATTCTACAAAATTAAAAACATGCCTGATAAAATGACAAAAAGCTTAAAAAAATGGACTGAAAATTTAAAGGACCCAGCTAAAGATCAAATTATTGAGCTAGATAAGAAGGATAAGAGAGTCTCCAAAATCCACTGCAAAATGAGAAAAACATAAAGCGAAATGGAAGACATTTAGAAGCTCCAGCAGCTACCCAATAGAAGGATCAGAAAGAACTGGGTGTAAAAGTAATCACAGAGATAAAAGAAGAAAATTTCCCTTAGTTAAAGATAGATTCAAGCTTTCAGACGAAAAACGGCAGAGGCACCTGAAGAAGAACACTAGTAAAAACAGAAAAACCTAAAGAGGAAAAAATATATCAGAGACAGAATACATTATTGGGCAAAAGGTGTCAATTTCAGATATTTAAATAAACTTTTCAAGGTTTCTACTGCCATTCTTTAAAATCAATCAATAAAGCATGAATAATATTAAAACAAAACAAAAAAGACACTAAATCACATCCTAGAGTAATATCAGAACTCCATTGGTATAAATTTCAAACTCTTCATAGACACAGTCAATAGTTTAGTGGTTACTAGAGGGTAAGGGGGGTGGGGGGTGGGAGATGAGGGTAAGGGAGATCAAATATATGGTGATGGAAGGAGAATTGACTCTGGGGAGTGAACACACAATGGGATTTATAGATGATGTAATACAGAATTGTACACCTGAAATCTATGTAATGTTACTAACAATTGTCACCCAATAAATTTAAAAAATAAATAAATAAATAAAATTAAAAAATCTTCCAGGGGACGGTTGTGGGGGGACAGATGGAGGAGGGAAGGAAACAGGTTATCTACAAAGGTATGAAAATCGTATTGCTATCGGAATTCTTTTTTGCAAATAGCAACTGAAGTCAATAGAACAGCGTCTTCAGAGGTAAAGTTATTTAAACGTAGAATTCTGTCAAGCCTAATTAGCAACCAAGTGAATTAAATATACATTTCCAGTCATGCATAAACTCAGACTAGCTTAACACCTTCATATACAATCTAAAAGAATTACTAAATGATTAATTCCAGTAAAACAAACAAACAAGAAAATCAATGACAAAGATGTGAAATAAAAGAAATTGAGATGTCCGAAACCAGTAAAACTAAATTTACTAAAATTTAGTAAAACTAAATTTAAATATTGATATATAATGTTAAAAAAATAACAACCTAAATTAATGTACAAACGTATTTTAGAATGACTATCAGGGAGGAAGAAATGCATATAAAAAACTCTAGACACGGTTACAAAAGAATACCAACATTAAGTAAGAGAGAACTTTTGGATGTCCTCAAAATATTCCTTTTATTCAGTTACACAAAGAGATGCCTGATGATGGGAAGAAGATCCAACTTCTGTGCCTTTAGATTTAATATGTTTGTTTTTCTCTAGATACACCCATAATTGTGTATCAATTAATCCTTACTGGTGTGCAAACATCACCATTATACTGTTCCTGGACCTGCTGAACTCTCTTTAAAACTAATTAGACAAAAATGAGTACATATGGCCTGTTAAGTTCCATATGGAATGGAACCAAAAATGAAATCAGGTATATGAAATTGTGACTCAGAAAGCTTCAGTATTAATTCTTAGAAAACTTTACCTAGGAGTTATATAAGAGCAGTCCACATTTGAGAATCTTCAAATTATCTATTGCTAAAACGGAACTGAACCCACCACAATAGACTTTTTTTCCCCCAATAAGTAAGTTCATTACCTTATTTTTCTTTCTGAGAAATTTACCTAATTTTGAAAAGAACTGGTATTTACAAAAAGGAACGCGAAATTCTAAACTAGCACCATGATTTCACGTAGAGGGCCCACTGCTGACAATGCTCATGGAAATTAATTTTGAGGGTCTAAATGAGCCTTCAATTTACAATGTACTCATTAAGAGCAAACCAAGGGTCAAAGCTGGTTTGCCTTCATTGTTTTGCTAAAATGCCTTCCTGTGCATTTTCTTTTAATAAATTACAAATGCATAGATGTTTCTACATCACAAAGCATCTGAAAATGGATAATAGGAAGTTTAAAATATTAAGTAGACAAAAACCAAATGAAGTCTATCTTTCTACTCAGTAGACAACAATAGGCTATATTATTTAAAAGATCTATAAAAGATTTTTGCAAGAGCTAGAAGATTTGTTTGTATCTTGTTTCAAATGTCAAAGTCAGAGGGAGAAAAACAAGGCTTCTTAAGACATAAATCCAAGGACTATTCATCAAGACTCTTCAGATCTCACCTTCCATACATGCATGGGAATGGGAGTGTCTATAGCACCAAAAGTACAAAACATTGAAGTCTATTACAGATTAAAATCAATATCCAAATTATACTTTAGCATAATCATGCCCACACTTACTGACCTTCAAGAACAGGTATAGTATTCTTCATATACTCAATTACTCCAGAATGAAAAGAAGTTGGAAACTCTACCACTGGAAGTTTCCACTGGTCTCCAAGGTCAGTCTCATTCAGTGATACAAGATCATTTTGGACTTTACAGCAGTATGGTTAACTTTCATTACATTTAGATTTTCTTCTGATCATATATCCATCTAGAAGCTAGGCACAGCATTTGAATAAAGTAAAATATTATGGACTTGCCACCCTTGGGATATTTTTCAAATGCTTTTGGAAATTTTCATAGAAGGTAATTTCAGTCATGAATATTTGAGCCAATTTATTCAGCTGAGCATGAATACAAAAATAGCGCCATGTGCATATCTATGATAATTTGAGGAAATGAAAAAATTAAGATTGGGCCTAACTGCAATGTTTCTGAACACTACAACCCTGAATTCACATTACTAAATGTTTTAAAAACAAAAAAACATGTTCTTCTGTTCCACTTAACGAGATCAACCCTTCTCAATGTTTTAATAAAGCATTCTATATTTCTTATAGGCAAAAAAAGACAACACAAGAGACTAAATACATCTGAATGTGCAGTTAGTATATGTGTACAGTATTAAATATCGGTATTAAGCTGATTCTATCATTAAATTCAAACTAAGATTATAAAATGTAAATACTATCTAATTGTTCCTAAATCATATCCCACCAACACGTTAACAAATAAAAATAAATGTCTTCAAAGGAAAAAGTAGTTTCTGGTGGATTCCTAAGACTGGGCTACCAAAAGTGAATTACTCTTGAAAATAGAGTCAGCTTCAATTTGTGAAAAATCTGTACAATGGAGAACAAATATCTAATGAACAATAAAGACAAAGATAAGAACCTAACAGAAAATCAAGCATTTGTAATAAGGTGAGATCTTCAGAAGTAATGCAGAAGCATAAGATTGAAAACAGGTTTCATCTGTCTTCGTGCCTACTTGGTGGCATTACCTAGGAGCTCTGTGCACACAGGTGGGCTTGTCATAGGCAAGCTTCAATTCAGGAAGAAGCTGCAGTGAGGAGGGAGGAAGCCAGACGTCAGGCTGTAAGCCTTCAAAGGCCAGAATAACGTAGGCTTTTTTGTGCCAAGAAGCACAAGAGAAACCTTACCCTTTCGCATATGGTACATTCCCTTTTTCTGAGATGAGGCTCTGGTTTCTAGCCTGAGGATGTAGAAGTGGGGTAGGGAGCCAACTGCTCTAGTTTTCTGTACAGACATTTAATTAATCCTCCTGCTTTCAGCTTTACATCTTTTAACTGCCCTTTTTCAATACTTGCAGAGTCTCAGTCCAGCGGCTCTTTTGGGTTCGGGAAGGCTGATCGGTTTCCTCCCACCTTCTCTTCTCTGCAGCCTCCTTACGGGCTTGTTTCATCAGTCCACTCTCCCATCTTTTCTTCTCCCAGTAATTTTTCGAAAACTTACAAGTACTAATGAGTCTCTCTGATTTTCTTTGCTTGCATGGATCCATTTCTTTATGTGCTTCTATGCTTCTGTTTCGGTGAAGTCTCAGGAGGGACAAGAGTCAACATGTATGCTCAGGCCTGCATCTTATACTAAGTGGGACTACTTCTTAAAATTTATAACCAGACTACTTCATCCAGTGCCTATACCTGTGTATAAAAATCTTAACTGCTAACTTGTAGAATAGGTAACCTTTCTAAGATCTAAACAAATATAATAACTCCACAGCATTTCAATTCAATATAAATTGTCTCTACATGGGAAATCAGTTATTTTCAAACCTGAAGGATAGCAAATTATTACCTTGTTTCCCCAAAAATAAGACCTAGCCAGACAATCAGCTCTAACGTGTCTTTTGGAGCAAAAATTAATACAAGACTCGGTATTATATTTATTATATTGTATATTATATTTTATGTTATATTATGTTATATTATAAGACCCAGTCTTATATTATAGTAAAATAAGACCCGGTCTTATATTATAGTAAAATAAGACCGGGTCTTATATTAATTTTTGTTCTAAAAGACGCATTAGAGCTGACTGCCCAGCTAGGTCTTATTTTTGGAGAAACACGGTATTACTACACCCAATACTTCATTAAGAAACCCGAATCCATTTAGCAAAACTCAAAAAGTTTGTTTCTGTTTCAACTTCAAAGGTTTCCCTACAAACTAAAAGATAAAATGTATTTTTCCATTTCTCAGCAACTGAATAATTATCAATTGGTTGCAAGATAGTGAAAAACTAGATGTTTGAGTTAAAATTTTGCTTTTCTTTTCCCCAAAGAAGATAATGAGTGAAAGGGATCAACTACAAGTAGTATATGGAAGTTTGAGGGACTACAAGTTATCATTATTCATAAAATCAAATTTGAGAAAACAGTATAATCCTTAAAAATTCTGGAAACATTAATTTCATGACAAACATACCACTGAATAACAAATGATTTTTAGGTGATTTATGTGAATCACAATAAATTCAATCATTATGTTGATTTATTAGTTTACTGCCATTGTCTCATTGTTGGTTCATAAAATGAGATGTGGAACAGATCTCTAGCTGAGAATTCCCAAAGAAACAGAAATATAACAAGAAACACAAGTCATAAAGACAGCTTAAAAATCTGCATTGTATTATACACTATTTTTGAGATTTTAATTAGCTATAGAAACAGAAAAACATTTTTAAAACTTACAAAGTAATACAGTTTATTAGATATAAACTTATACGCCATCTCAGCCATCCTAGCATTATCTTTTAATCTTTTTTGAATTCAAATTTTATGTAGTGGAGGATAAACTGACCTCAACTATCTCATTTCTAAATTCTCAATTTCACATTTTCAATTCTTTATTTATTAATATTTTATTACCATTACAAATAAGTTACTTTCAATTTAATATCACAGTAACTTCAAAATCCTACATTAGACAAATGTGTTTAGAATTAAAATCCTACATTAGGACAAGTAAGCACTGGAAAGTCAATTTGTGGTTTCCCATGGCTAGGTCATTTGATTTATTCTGATGTCTGACAGATGAAAAATCCAAACGCTAATCCACAATAATTACTGGAATAATGTTTGGGAACCTCCTTAATTATTGTCATAAAAGTAAAGAATTTTTCAATAAAAAGTAAATACGTACTTGTAATCATTTATATATCTGAAATAGCCCTAACCACAGGAGTCCTAAATATACCAAGTTAAAGAGATGATGTGGTAAAAGTTTTGACTTTAAAGGAAAAATATAGCTGATAACTATGCTTTGAAGCGAACAAATAAAATAGTATAAAAAATAATTTTTCTTTCACTAAAAACAATAAAAACTGCTAAAGGCAATATTATTGACATTAAACACAGCATAAAATTTTAATAATGGATACTGCATTATTTTTGGTTTTTGTTTTAGTGTTGTTTTTAAAGATCAGTGGGAAAGCAAAGAAAAATAAGATTATCTGCACTGCCAGGCTGGTCACCAACTTTGGCTCCAACAGAACCAACAGGGACTTCTATTACAATGTTTCTATCATTAGGGCCACTTCCAAAGATTCTGTCAATCTTTAGGCCGGGGCAGATGTACTACAACAAACAAAACAACATTACATCAACCAAAAAAAAACCCCAAACTGCCTAGGCTGCTGTGATGCCTACAGAATGTCTGGCACAGCTGGCACAGGCCAGCTTGACTTTCTCATGTCTTCCTTTACCTTTCCTAAGTCTTTGTTGTAAAAGTCTTCATTCTTTTTCTGTCATCCAGTTTATTTGCCTAACTTTCATGTAGTACTTTATCTAATTGTTGGTCACAGGGTTGCCTCGCAGTTCATCTGTATCAGAACTGAACTTCCAATGTTGCCCAAAAGCTACACTGAAGTCAATTTATGCACTTCCAAATTTTATTTAAGGGGAATTCAAGGTCACAGAGGGATGACTGTTTAATGAATATTCTAATGTGAGCACATGGTAGTACAAAGCATAAGAAAAAAATACTGAGGTCTTGATCCTTTATGCATTTAAGGAAAGCAATACATGGCAAAGAGCATAAGTTTCAGGTGAAAAGCAGTGCAGGTGATTCAGATATGTCAGTTTATATCTGGCAGATTTCAATACCCCAAGATATGTTGATTTGTAACTCAGCAATCTGAGGAAAAAACTTCGATAATCTTTTAGTCAAAAGGAATCTCTCCATGATGAGGAAGTCTTTATCAATTATTTCAGGGGATCTACTGTAGTGGTCTTAATAGTGTATAAGATTACGTGGCCTAGAAATGGTTAGATGTATTGTGGTTCAGTTTGAAATTTGTCTCCATTCTCTTGCATTTTTGAACATTTTTGAAAATGCTCATAATGCTTTTCCAACAGACTTTATTTTACCTTCATAATTTCTAATTTCTTATTTATTCTGCAATTACTAAGCTCATATGAATATCATAATAACTACTGGTCTTATGCTGCTAATATATATAATTTACCAACCTCAGACTACCTATACGTGTTAATGAAATTCATTATACTATAGAAATTGTCCAGAGTACAATAAATTTTAACTACATCAGGCTTTTACCTTTGTTTTTCACTCTTTACATACAAACCTAAAACTTTTTATTCTAGCTCAAATGCATTAAAATAGCATCTCATCAGAATTCAGTTTTTCTGATAACTATGTAATCACCTTTAAAAACTAATGGCTACACAGTGGAGGTTACTGGAAAACCAGATTCATAAATAATTCCAGGAAACCTATCTCCTCTTGATTGTTTCAAAACCTAATTAATACTAAGATAGTCTTTAAATTGTTTTTAAATTATATGTGGGGTAAATTGACTTTACCCCACATACAGATTTTTTTCAAAGTTTATTGCATTTTATTTTTGATGCAGAGGAATACTATAACATTAAAATAATAATAACTTAAGAGCCAGAAATAACCCTTTAAAAAACATTTTTTTTTTGTAAACGTCCCAAATTAAGTTGTCCAACATATGAGTAGATTAGAAGGTCAAATAAACTGACAAATCTGAGTTTGTTTAGAGCTGAGAGAAGATTTCTTTTAAAATATGGCAATTCCTACAGAAAATAAGTAATATAAATATGCTTTTATTCCAAAACACCATTTGTAAATGGTCATATCAGGAATTTTGTGAAAAGGAAAAAAAGAGTTGGAGGACACTTATTGGGCTTAGTAACTAAAGTCTTCATAAACCACAAACTTACGTATTGGAGAATAGAATAATTCTTTAAGAAAACAAAAGTATTCGTTCAGCTATAAAAAAATAGATACTTAATTTTTCATGGTTAGTTCAAATCTTTTGAGGATCTAAGCAAATCTTATAAAAATAAGAAAATTTTTTACAGAAATACATAATGTAAGAAGCTGTTTGGTAAATCTTTCCAGGTTTTAAAGTAGGCCAACAAAATAATTAAATCTTCTTTTTTTTTAAAAAATCAAGTATTTGTTGAGTGTCTGTCGTATGCCTAATTTGAGAGTATTGTAGTTCCTAAATTACAATATGTGATAATCTGGGGAATAACTTTTGCATTATAGAATGTGTTTTCAAATTAATATCAAATGAAAAATTCCAAATAAAAGATTTCTGGCTAGACTATCAGTGAGTTACGTTTCCAACTTGACAGCTTAAATAATTTACTTGAGAATATTATTTGATTCTAAAAAAGGCAGACATAAAGTGTGGTATGTATAAATCAGGAAATACATAAATATAATATTGAGGTGTGAAAAAAGGACATATATGTATTTATCTAATTATTTTTTGTTTTGTCATGTAAAATGAGTGTACTGTATACATGATACATATAAATTATACCTATATAGAGGATGTGTACTCCTAAATTTCCATTGATAGGGTATACAATCAAGGAAGGTCGGAGTAAAACAATAAAAATTTCTGACAATAACACTGGAGAATATCTTGTGACATTAGGATGGAATTATTTCTTAAATAAGGCACGTAAAATAGGATCCATGAAGGAAAATACTGAGATATAAGTCTGATAAATTAGATCACATTAAAATTAAAAATTTTTTTCTCAAAAGACACCTTAAGACAGTAGAAAAGCAAGCCACAGAGTGGGAAAAGATACTTTCAACAGGCATTTCAAAGACAGACTGCCTCTTTTAAAAACAAACAAAAAAGTACTGGATATCACTGAAAGGAAAACAATTTCAATTTTGTAATAACCATTAAAACAGGGTCACATAAACAAGAAAAATACCCATAGTTCACATATAAATCCTCATGGTAGTAATAATCTAATGCATATGGCTTTGAAGAGAGGTAAAATTATTACCTTAATACAGTAAAACAGATGAATAAGGAATGATATAGACTGCTTCCACAAATATATTTCAAATGAAGTTAAATTCAGTGTTCAAATGGAGAAGCTATTGAAGTGTCCAGTAATGATGTATTTAAATAAGGCAGTGTGGCTGTAATTGCATGTAAGTAATTTAATAATGTAAATAATTTACACACAGATAAAGCTAAAAAAAAAACTGTATGAGTTCTAAAAACATACCCAATAGAATAATTTCATCTCTAAGGTTAAAGAGGGCTGATTTTAAAAGAGTCTCACAGTCCCTTCTTTAAAACATTTTTTGTTTTTAATATTTTAATTTTTAATGTTTTTATTAGTTTGAAGTGTGCAAAGCTACGTAATAGTTAGACATAATAGCCAAGATATGGAAACAACTGAAATGCGCATCAATAGACGATTGGATAAAGAAACTGTGGTACATTTATACAATGGAGTATTCCTCAGTCATAAAAAAGGATGAATCTTACCATTTGCAACAACATGGATGAACCTAGAGAATATTGTGCTAAGTGAAATAAGTCAGACGGAGAAAGACAAATACCATATGATCTCACTTATATATGGAATCTAAAGAATAGAACAAATGAGCAAACAAATCAGAGATCCTTTTGTGAAGCGACCCCTTAAAGTATAAATGGTTGGCAGAGCACAGAAAGCAGCTGACTGGGGCCTCAGAAGTGTGCTGAGGGAAAAGGCAACAGCTATACTAACCAGTCCTCAGAAAAAAGTTGGGGTCAGAGCAGTCTGTGCAGGGTCTGAGACTCTTTATTTTGCTAGAAAACACTCACCTAGTCTATCCAACTGTCTACATCAGGGGCGTCCAAACTGCAGCCCGCGGGCCAACTGCGGCCCGCAATCCATTGTTAATTGGACGGCAGCAAATTCCAAAAATATATTTAGTTTACTTAAATAAACCAGGTGAGGCAATACGTACTTTACCTCGAGTGAGTGGCCCGGCTGTTTGTGCATTTTACCGCATATGGCCCTTGGTGAAAAACTTGAAAAAAGTTTGGACACCCCTGGTCTACATCCTACCAATGAACTTCAACCTTGAAGGTGTTATTTGTAAGAAGACACAGAAATCAATGACTTGTATGCTATCATTTCAGATCTGTGCTTTTTATACATTTTGCCATTTATTTCTTCCATTTGTGAAATGTGTCAGAATCTACTTTTTTTTATACATATAAAAACAAAACAAAACAAAGAACACTGACATAATTAAGAAAGGAGAGTGTGGGTTAATAATAGGGAGCTCATCAGTCAAAAACAGATTCTATGGAGAACAGGTTGATAGTAAACATTTGCTAATTCCTTTGAGGACTCTTTTTGGTCCTTCAGGGATTCAGAATTATAAAAGCTGTAATTCCCTTTGGCTGCTAATTGTAGGATTGCGGCTTGTTAGATTTGGAGTTCCAATTTGAATCAGTTGGCTTCTTGGATAGCTGCAAAGCTGCCACTTAAGGATTTCAGGCAATGCACTTTCCCATTACACTGTTAGATTAACTGTTTCTTGGCTCTCACCTCTTCATCTATTGTGATTTTATTGGAGATGCACTTTCAGAGTTCTTGTCTGAATTATCTTTGTTTGCTCTCACATTTCATGGAGAGTTTGGCTGGATATATAAACTTCTGATTTCAAAATCATTCTCTTACAGAACCCAAATGACATTTTTTCTCCCTTATGCCTCAGAATTTAGGGTTGCTGATGAGGAATATAATACCAGTTTGATTCATGTTCTTCTGTTGGTGACCATTTTTTTTTCCTCTTTGGTATCTCTTAGGGTCTTCTTTATCTTTGGTGGACTGAAACTCCAAGGGTGTGTGATTTACATGGGAGTCTCTCTCTCTCTCTCATCCTTTCATTTATTCTCCATCTGAAGATGAATAGCATTTTTCAGGTCTTGTGATTTTTTTTTTTTTTTTTTTACTATTTCCTTAATTTCCACTCTAGAGCGCACATACATTATTTGTGCCCATCCGTTATCTTTGAACAGCCTTCTATGTTTTATTTCACATATTATGTTTCTAAAAAACAAGAACATTATATAGCTTGTTAGAAAGGGATAGACGCTATTAAAAACGTAAAACTAGAGCAGTGTAAGGAAGTTCAGATGCTGGGGGTGGAGTGGGATTTTGAACAGGACAATCAAGGTAGGCCTCATTGAGAAGCTGACACGTGAGCACTGAGAAAAGCCTATGTGACCATGAGGGAAGAACACTCAAGGTAGAGACAATAGCACAAGACCCTAAAACAGAAAGTCCTTGGCAAGTATGAGGAACAGTAAAATTAGAGTGGCTGTAGTGAACTGAGTGAAGGAGAGAGAGTACTTTAAAATAAGATCAGAGAGGTGACCTCCAGGGGGCCATGTCATTTAGGATTTTGTAGGCTAATGTAGAGACTTCTCAGTCTGAATGGGAAATCTTTGCAAAGTAGAACTGTAATGGTTAAATTTGAGCATTTCCTCTTTGATTGATAGTATTATTTAATGTTCTAGTTATTAAAATTACATGACTTATTTTTATTTTATTTCTATCGTAAGCTCAGAAATTTTGAGGAAAAAAACCCAAAACTATGACATGCAGGTAAAATGTAGATAAGTGTTACAGGAAAGAAACTACACAAGATTTGTAAGTTGAACTACTCTAAGAAAGTATTTCAATCACATAAGTAGTTATCATCTGTATTTGCTTTTTAAAAAAGACTTATTGAACTACAGCTAACATAAAATATTATATTAGTTTCGGGCTATACCATAGTTATTCAACATTTATATACCTAAAGAAGTGATGACTATGACAAGTCCAACAACCATTTGACACCGTACTATACAATTAAAATACTATTGACTATATTCCCTGTGCTGTACATTACCTCCCCATGACTTATTTGTGATATACCAGGAAATCTGAACCACTTATTCCCATTCACTTCCCCCCCCTTTTTAAATTTGCAATTACAGTTGACAGTCAATATATTTTACATTAATTTCTGGAGTACAGCATAGTGGATAGACATTTACATAATTTAGGAAGTGATCCCTCTGAAGAGTCTAGTACCCACCTGGCACTATACACAGTTATTACCATATTATTGACTATATTCCCTATGCTTTATATTACATCCCATGACTGTTTTGTAACTACCAATTTGTACTTTTTAATCCCTTCCCCTTTTCCACTTACTCCCAAACTGCATTCCATCTGGCAACCATCAAAATGATTTCTGTATCCATGATTTTGTTTCTGTTTTGTTTGTTTATTTTGTTCTTTAGATTCCACATATAAGCGAAATCACATTGCATCTGTCTTTCTCTGTCTGACATACTCCACTCAGCACAATATTCTCCAGGTCCATCCATGCAACTGCAGATGGCAAGATCCTATTCCCTTCCATGGACAAGCAATACTTCATTGTATATATGCACCACCTCCTCTCTATCCATTTATCAATCGATGAACACCCAGGCGCCTCCACATCTTGGCCATTGTAAACAATGCTGCAACAAACATATGATTGCACACGTCCCCTTGAAGTAGTGTATTGGGTTTCCTCGGATAAATACCCAGAAGTGGGATTACTAGGTCCTTCTTTGTCTCTTGTTATATAGCCTTTGTTTTAAAGTCTATTTTTTCTGGTATAAATATTGCCTCCCCAGCTTTTTGTTGTTTACATTTTTCATGAAACAACTTTTTCCATCCCTTTACTTTGACTCTGTGTGTGTCTTTTGATCTGAAGTAAGTCACTTGTAGGCAGCATACGTAAAGGTCTTGTTTTCTTATCCATTCAGCCACCCTACCTTTTGATTGGAGCATTTAATCTATTTACATTGAAAATAATTGTTGACAGATGTGTAATTATTCCCATTTTGTTATTCATATTTTTTATCTTTTTTTTCCCTCTTCTTCTTAAAGAATTCCCTTTAACATTTCCTGTAATACTAGTTTGGTGTTGATAAACTCCTTTAGCTTTTTCTTATCTGGGAAGCTCTTTATCTGTCCTTCAATCGTAAATGATAGCTTTGCTGGGTAGAGTAATCTTGGTTGTAGGTCCTTGCTTTTCATCCCTTTGTTTCCTGCTAATCCCTTCTGGTCTGTAAAGTTTCTGTTGAGAAATCAGCTGACAGTCTTATGGGAACTCCCTTGCATGTAACTAACTACTTTTGTGGCTTTTAAAATTCTCTGTCTTTAACCTTCGGCATTTTAATTATGTGCCTTGGTGTGGGCCTCTTTGAGTTCATCTTGTTTAGGACTCTCTGTGCTTCCTGGGCTTGTATGTCTATCTCCTTCACCAGAGAAGATTTCTGCCATTATTTCTTCAAATAGTTTTTCAATTGCTTGCTCTTTCTTCTCCTTCTGGAACCCCTATGCTGTGGTGAATGTTGGTAGCTTGATGTTGTTCCAGAGGTCTCTTAAACTATCCTCATTTTTTTTGTTTTTCATTCTTCTTTTTGCTGTTCTGTTTGGGTGTTTTCTGCTACTTTATCTTCTAAATCACTGATTTGATTCTCTGCTTCATCTAATCTACTGTTGATTCCCTATAACACATTCTCCATTTCAGTTATTATGTTCTTTCTGGCGGTTCTTTTTCATGTTTTTGATATTCATTTTTATGTTTTCTATCTCTTTGTTGCAGTTCTCATTGAGATCATTGAGCATTCTACTAACCAGTGTTCTGAACTCTGCATCTACCGTATTTCCCTGAAAATAAGACCCAGCTGGACAATCAGCTCTAATGTATCTTTTGGAACAATAATTAATATAAGACCTGGGTCTCATATTAATTTTTGCTCCAATAGCAGTAGACTGGTTGTGTCCATTTTGTTTAGTTTCTTTTCTGGAGCTTTGTTCTGTTCTTTTATTTGAGACATGCTTCTTTTTCTTCCCATTTTGGCTGCCTCCCTGTGTTTATTTCTATGTATTAGCTAGGGATACTGTGTCTTCTGGTGTCAGCAGAGTGACCTTATGTAGTGGGCCTATGGGGCCCAGTGGCACGCACAGTCTCTTTGGTCACCAGAGCCGGGTGTTCCAGGTGTGTCCCTTGTGTAGATTGTGTGTGCCCTCCTGTGTAGTTGAGCCTTGGGTGCTGTTGGCATGTCAATGGAGGAACTGACCCTTAGGCTGATTAGTTGTGAGAACTGACCATGACTGCAGTGGAAGAGCTGTTGTGCAGGGGCTGACCCTACAGAGTAGGATTCACTTTAGCATGGCTCTGGTGTCTGCCCAGTCTACCCTTTGGGTATGTCATCCTTGGAGATGGCCAGTGATGCTTTAACACAGTCCAAATCCTGGAAGGGGTTCTGCTGCAGGCCAAGTTCAGTTGCAGCCTCTGCCCTGCCTGGGACCACCTGGAAAGATCCACAAAGCAATCTGCAGATGGCTGCGACCCACACTGGGCTTGGAAGTGACTGAAGAGGCAGTCACAAACTGAGGCTGGCTGCCACTAGTACTAGGCTTGGGGCTGCTCAACAAGAGGTATGGGACATGCTGAAGCCAGATGCTTCTTGTTTGGGTTTTGTGAACCTTGGAAAAATTTAGGAACGTCCATAGCATGAGCCAAGACAGGCCATTTATATGGAAAAACCACTGGAAGGGGCTTCGATAGGCCCTGATGTTGGATGGGTGGGGCCAACCAATGGTGTTAGCCAGGTTAATGGAGACTCAGACATGGTGGCTGTCTGCATCTGCACGCCAGGAGTAGGGAGGGCTCAACAAAGGAACAATGGCTTCTGCCAGGTCCTCTGTCTGGGAGAAAGCTGTGCCTCCAGCCCTCACCCTGTAGGCAGACAATTCAGTTCCGCCCTGTATGTCCCTGGCACCTTTCAAGTTGCTGTCCCAGTGCTGAAGCTCAGAGCATATGAGTTTGTCAGCGAGTAAGTCAGTCCATGCACGGGCCTTTTAGGAGGAGCGCCTGGGACTGCAGCTGCCCTCTGTCTCACTCAGCAGCAATCTCTGCTGGTTTTCACCGCCAGAAGTTGCAGGGACTTCTCTTCCTGGCACTAGAGAACCCTGGGCTGGGGAACGCAGTGTGAGGCTAGAACCCCTTCCTCCTCCAAGGGGGGGGTCTCCGCAACTGAGATATTCCTCCGGATTTTTAATGGAAACACGCGGATGTGGGACCAGCCAGTTCCATGTCTCTGTCCCTCCTTCCAGTCTTGAGGTGGCTTCTTCTCTATACGTCCTTAGTTGTAGGGCTTCAGTTCAGCTAGACTTCCGGCAGTTCTCAATGATGATTGTTCTATAGTTTAGTTGTAATTTTGATGTAGTCGTGAGAGGATATAAGCACCTCCTCCATCATCTTGCCTGGATAAAAACTCTAATCTGCTTTTTATTATACAGTCAAATTATTACTTAGCAAAGCTCATTTGGTTATATTTATTAAAGAAAAAAATGAACATCAGAAAACATATACCTTTACAGATAAATGTTTTCAGACTTTTGGGTATATACCCAGGAAAAGGATTACTGTGTAGTTCACTGCCAAGGCTCATATGGTAATTCTATTCTTAGTTTTTTGAGGAACCTCCACACTGCCTTCCATAGTGGCTGCACCAATCTGCATTCCCACCAACAGTGTATGAGGGTGCCTTTTTCTCCACAGCCTCTCCAACACTTGTTATTATTTGTTGTGTTCTAACCAATGTGAGGTGATATCTAATTGTGGTTTTTATTTGCATTTTTCTGATGATTAGTGATGTTAAGCATCTTTTCATTTGTCTAATGGCCAGCTGCATGTCCTCTTTGGAGAAATGTCTATTCAGGTCCTCTGCCCATTTTTTAATTGGATTGTTTGTTTTTTTGTTGTTGCTGAATTGTATGAATTCCTTATATATTTTGGATATTAGCCTCTTATTGGATTCACTGTTTGCAAAAATCTTCTCCATTCGATTGGTTGCCTCATTTATCCGTAAAGATATATGTGCTCCGATGTTCACTGCAGCTTTATTTATGGTGGCCAAGACATGGAAACAAAGTGTCTTTCAAAAGATGACTGGATAAAGAAGATGTGATATATATATATATATATATACACACACACAATGGAATACTATTCTGCCATAAGAAAAGATGAAATAGTGCCATTTGCGACAAAATGGATGGATCTTGAGATTATTATACTAAGTGAAATAAGTCAACAGGAAAAGTCAAGAATCATATGATTTCACTGATAAGTGGGCTATAAAACTGAAAGCAACAAAGGAACAAGAAAACAAATAAAGAAACAAAACCTTATAGACACAGACAATAGTTTGGTGGTTACCAGAGGGTAAGGGAAGAGGGAGTGGTAGATGAGGGCAAATGGGGTCAAATACATGGGGATGGAAGGAGAACTGACTCTGGGTGGTGAACACACAATGTGATACATAGATGATGTATTACAGAATTGTACACTTGAAACCTATGTAACTTTACTAACCATTGTCACCCTGATAAATAAATAAAAGAAAAAAAGAAAAAAATGTAATTAATACATTTTGCATTTCTTGAAATCAACAGTATTAAGTCTTATATGTTCTGATTTGTACTAATACCATCAACAACTGAGCAGAGTTAGGGTAACAATAGAAACCTTGGGAAAGATTAAATAAATGACATTGAAGCTAAAGAGTCAGAACATAATGTCATCATTGTTTCAAAGCAATTTTCTTAGTTATAATCAAAGTATATTTAATAAAACTAAAAACAATCTGCTCCTAAAATGTTACAATCTCCTGTTTCAAATAAATTCATATGATCTGGAAATCAATTTGGCTTATGTTACACACAAACAAGGTCTGAAAATAGTAGCGCCTCAGAGCTTCAACAGGATGCCATATCCTTGAATTTTTTAGACCAATTTGAAAGGCTATTTCCTGGAAGAAATGACGCTTCTGAGCAAGACATTTCTTAAAATACTATTTCCAGAATTACTTGTAACCACCATAATAAAACATTATCAGGAAATCATCAGCCTCATTGTTCACAGCATTGGTGACATAGAAAAAACTGCTCATATTTACTGGACCACATGACAATTAAGGAAAGAACATTTTCATGATTAATAGGCAGGATTTTTTCAATGAACCTAGACTGGGCAACTTAAAAAATCTTTGATGATTGTTCTGACCACTTTTAACTGGTTTAATGTAATTTTAAAATGTTTCCCTAAATGACACATCTGTTCATAGTTATAAGCCAGCTTACATTCCCGTTAAGTTTTCTTCAACAAACCTCAAGGTTCTGCTCTGAGAACCTCATAACCAAGTACCAGCTATGTTATAACAGGATTAGTAGTGTATTTCAACATTAATCTAACACTTGGTTTTGAAAAACTTTTTAATGTGTAGGCTCCCCAGGAGTTTACATTTAAGTGAACAATACCAATTTGACTTGAGACATAAAACCCTATTTCGACTGGCAATAATATACGAGTAAAAACTCAAGCCCATATCCCTTATATGGTACAAAATGCCCAGGTAATGAGCTCAACAAAGTACTAAACAGTTAGGGAGACTCGGCTTTGACAAAGTACCACTGGATAATACTTAAACCACGCCTGATGTCCGTCATTTATCACCCTGGATCTGTTTAATGTCTTCAATTGTTTAGACTAACCATGTGATGATCCTTAAAGCTTCGAAGCCTTTGAATTTAGGTTTCTAAATTTTTTGTTTTTGTTTTTGCTTCAAACTTAAAGTAATTCTGGCATCCTATAGCAACATAGCACATCAACAAGTTTGTCTTTTTTTTTTTTAATTTACAAATATGTCTTCTGTTGAGGAAATGAATGTCCTTAACTGCTTGTTGTCTGTTTAATTAAAGGGAGCAAGAGAACTTGTTAAGTGTCAATCACAAATTTATACTCAATTTAAGTCATGGACTTCAACCAAGAATGCTATACTAATGTAACTCTTTTCACAAAAGGATTGTAGTGGACTTTACACACTCTTCGTTAACCAACAACCCTCATAATTTTAATAACAATTTTTTTAATGAACTTCTATTTCTTCCATCCAAACTTTTATTTCCCTTTTACTTGGTTTCATAAAAATGAGTACAAGGAAGAACAGGCAGGTAACAGTAGATCACTGTCATGAGGCGATAGTGTGTCCTTTTTGTAGATTCAATAAAAGGAAGACAGAATGGTAAGTGACTAAAGTACATAAATATGAGAAAGGAAGTAAATGCAGGCAAATGCAGAAAATAGGAAAGGAAATGGACGAGGTTACATGGGAAAAGGAAGATCGGTAAAAGGAGAAAGAAAAATGGAAAAGGAGAGGTTAGAAGGGCAAAAAGAAAACAGAATGGAGAAGAAAGAAAAGAATGGAAAGTCTTCAGAAAATAAGTACATTTGAGGTGGAACTTGACAAGCAGATAAAGTTCTGATTAAATTGAAGGAAGTTATCTGGAACCACATTAAATAAAACACCTTGAATTTTCAAATGTTAACTAAAATGTTTGTTCCAAAAATGTTCCCTTTAATCCTTTCATTTATGTTTATAAAATAATGCTCTGAACAGAAATTAAGGGCACAGCCTGAAGTGATTGTGATGCCCAAAAAGTATTCCTAATGGAAACATAGGAAAAAAAAAAAACTTACCATATTTTTAAATTATGGCAAATACTAATCACATCATGACTACATAAAAATGCAGTTGCAGCTACTACATTCTGCAACATAAAACATCCTAGATATGATTTCAGAGCTTAGAAGCACTGTAGACTATCAGACTATAGTTAGAACAAAGCCCAAAACAGAATGTCTCAATTTGTAATCGAAACAGGTGTTCAGGAAAAGTCTAGTTAAAAACACAAAAACTTCAAATTTCACTCTTTTCAACTGAACTGGAGAATTTCTTGAATTCACAGGAAATATCACCTACAGAAATGAAAACTTCGATACCTTCGATTACTGAAATGACGACTCTGAAGAAAATAGTTCAAAATGGTAAAACTGTAAGAATTCCTACCTGCAGACAGTGTATAAGTCTCCAAATATCCTGGTATTTAAGCACTTAGGTAATAAAATACAGTTTTGCCAAAAATAAGCTACCTGACAATAAAAACCTTTACTATGAGAAACGAAAACACCAAAAATTTTAGGGGAATAATCAATTTATTAATTGGACTAATGATTGTATTTCATATCAATAACATTTAGCCAAAATGATAGCATTAATACCTACCACCAACAGGCTGTAGAAGCATTTTGACCTTATTTTAGCATACCTTAGAGGCTCTAAGGGCTGGCAAAACCATTTTAAGAGTATGGAATGATAAGGAGTTAACTGTATTTATTCTGGACTTGAACTACTCCGAGCCAGCTTTAAAAATGACCTTGAAAAAGAGGAGCCAGAGACTAAGTACTAAAAAAAACCTTTTTAAGTGCAATGTAAAACTATCTGGAATCATTAAGTCCGTGGAAAACTGGGTGGAAGGCAATGCCAATCCACATTTGAAAAGCTGTTTCTAATATGGGTGTGTATGCATGCGCTCGTCTGTGTGTGTGTGTGTGTGTGTGTGTGTATACTCATACATATTATATCCATATATCCTATCTATACTTGGACTGATTCAAGGAGTCCAGTGTGCTTGTCAAAGTAACTTCAAGAACTGTTGATGGTGTAGGGAAATGAACATTATAGCTTTTCATATCAGTTTTCTTGGAGAAAATGACATGGTAGAGGCGGGGACTGATAAAAGAGAAGAACTTTTTTTTAACAACTTATATTACGTCATTGGATCTTAAAGATCCATACCCACTTGACACTTAACTATAAGATGTACCCCATGTTTATTGTGAGAACTAAATGCAATTACAAATTCTTACTAGCACTGTGATATATAACAACTTCATGTTTTATTCATTCAATAAATGTTTATTAAATATCTTTGATGTACCAAGAACAATGTGAAGTCCTGGTGATATGGTAAAAAAAAAAAAGTCAATCTAGTGAATCAGACAAATGACTTTATTAAATAAATTAAAATACAATAGTATATGTCATGACAGAGATGTACAACAGGTCTGGAGGTAGAGTGGAGAAACACCTAAGGAGAGGCAAAGAAGAGGGAAAGCTTCCTGGCCAAAGCTGAATCCTAAAAGTAATGTATTTTAAGAGTCTACTAAGGAAGAAGTAAAATTATTTCTGTGCGCAGATGACATAATCTTACATGCAGAAAACCCTGAAGATTCTACAAAAAAATTGGAGAGAACTAATAAATAAATTCAGTGAAGTTGCAGGATAAAGAAATCAGCATACAAAAATCAGTTCCATTTCAATACACTAAAAATGAACTACCCAAAAAAGAAAAAAACACTATTTATTATAACATCAAAAAGAATACGATACTTCGGAATAAATTCAACTGAGGAGGTGAAAACTTGCACATTGAAAACTATAAAGCATGATGAAAGAAATTAAAGAAGAGCCATATAAATGGAAAGACATCCCATGTTTATGGATTGGAAAACTTACTATTTTTAACATGTCAATACTACACAAAGCGATCTACAGATTCGGTATTTCAAAATCCCAGTGGCATTTTTTTTACAGAAATAGAACAAATAATCCTAAAATCCGTATGGAACCACAAAGAATCCTGAATATCCTAAACAATCTTGAGAAAGAAAAACATGGCTGAAGGCATCATACTTCCTGATTTGAAAATACATAACAAAAATACGGAAATTAAAACTGTATGGTACTGACACAAAGACAAATATATAGACCAACGGAACAGAATAGAGAGCCTAGAAACAAATCCATGTGGATAACTTCAACAAGGGTGCGAAGCATATACAATGGGGAAAGGATGGTCTCTTCAGTAAATGTCATTAAGAAAACTGGATATCCATGTGCAAAAGAATGAAGTTATCTTACATCATACACAAAAATCAATCCAAAATCGATTAATGACTTAATTATTAAGACCTGGAAATGTAAACCTCCTAAAAGAAAACACAGAAGAAAAACTTCATGACATTGGTCTTGGCAATAATTTCGTGGATAGGACACCAAAACCACAGGCAACAAAATAAAAAATATACAAGTGGGGCTACATCAAATTAAAAAGTTTCTGCACAGTAAAGAATTAAAAGAGTAAAAAAAGCAATTTATAAAATGGAAGAAAATATTTGCAAATCACATATTTGACAAGGAGATGATATCCAAAATGTAAAAGAACCATTCCAACTCAATAGCAAAAACCAAATAACTAGATTAAAAATAGGCCAAGGACCTGAATAGATAATTTTCCAAAGAAGACATACAAATGGCCAACAGGAATAGTAATCCCCCCTTACCTGCAGTTTCACTTTCCATGGTTTCAATTACCCACTGTCTAAAAATATTAAATGGAAAATTCCATAAATAAAAATTTCACGAGTTTTAAATTATGTACCATCTGAGTAGTGTGATGAAATCTCATGCTATTCTGCTCTGTCCTGCCCAGGATATAAGTCATCCCTTTGTTCAGCATATCCACGCTGTACATGCTCCCTGCCTGTTAGTCGCTCAGTAGCCATTTTGGTGACCAGATCAACTGTTGCAGTATCATACTGCTTATGTTCAAATCACCCTTATTTTACTTAAAACTGGCCCCACAGCACAAGAGTAATGATACTGGCAACTCAGACGTGCTGAAGAAGTGAGGTAAAGTGCTTCCTTGAGGTTGAAAAGGTGAAAGTTCTCGATTTAATAAGGAAAGAAAAGAAATCATAGACTGAGGTTGCTAAGATCTACAGTAAGAAAAAAATCTTCTATCCTTCAAATTGTGAAGAAAGAAAAAGAAATTAGTGCTAGTTTTGTTGTCACCTCAAACTGCGAAAGTTATGGCCACGGTGCACGATAATTACTTAAGATGGTAAAGTCATTAAACTTTTGGGCAGAAGACATGAACAGAAAATGAGTTCTGACTGATGGCAATGTGTTGCATCAGAAAGCACTGAGCATAAACAAAGACATCAGCAAGGGATCCCCTAAAACTTGCACTTATTGCAAGTAAGGGATGGCTACACACTTGAGAAATAAGTTTGAAAGAAGAAATATAAAAAATATTTTCATAGTTGTTTTATTACCAATGACTTTTATTATTAGTTATTGCTGTTAATCTTTTAGTGTGCCTAACTTATAAATAAAACTTTATTAAAGGTATGTATGCAGAGGGGAAAAACATAGTATATAAAGGGTTCAGTACTATCTGTGGTTTCAGGCGTCTGCTGGGGGTCTTGGAATAATGTATACCCCATGGATAATGGGAGACTAGTGTATGAAAAGATGTTCAACATCACTGCTCATCAGGGAAATGCAAATCAAAACCACAGTGAGAAATTACCTCACACCTGTCAATGTGGCTATTATTTTGTCATCCAAAAAACAAAGATAACAAGTGTTGCTGAGAATGTGGAAAAGACTGGAATTCTTGTACACTGTTGGTGGGAATGTAAAATGGTGTAACTGCTATAAAAACCATTAAAAATAACCTCAAAACATTAAAAATAGGAATACCATATGATTGAACAATCACATTTCTGGGTATTTATCCAAAAGATTTGAAATCGGGATATTGAAGACATATTTGCATTAGTGTTCATTGAAGCATTATTCACAATAGCCAAGATGTAGAAACAACCGAAAATGCCCATCAACAGATAAATGGATAAAGAAAATGTAGTGTACACATACAATGGACTATAATTTAGCCTTTAAAAAAAGAGAAGGAAATCCTGCCATATGTGACAACATGGATGAACTCTGAGGACATCATGCTAAGTGAAACGAGCCAGTCACAGAAGGACAGATACTGCATGATTCCACTCATATGAGGTCTCTAAACTAGTCAGGACATAGAAGCAGAGAGTGAGGGGTTACCAGGGGTTAGGAGGAGGGGCCATGGGGCGTCACTATAGAATAAGCATCAAGTTGTATTAGTTAGGCAAGATTCACGTCTAGAGATCTGCTGTACAACACTGTGCTCATAGCTAACAACACTGTATTGTACACTTAAATTTTGTTACGACAGTAGATCTCGTGCTCATTGTTCTTACAACAATAAACACAAAACAAAAAAGAATCTCTTAGGCTGTTACCACTGACCGAGCAATGTAGATAAAGCAAAACAAAACACAGAACGAGTGAGGCTGGCTGCTTTGCCACATTTCCTCCTTATGCAAAGTTAAGCAGGTAACCATGCTCTTTGACGCCTACTTTCTAATAAACAATTCAGAATACCTGGACATTGGAAAAACAAACTGTATTTAGAATACACAGAAGACTAGCAAAGTAGAGCCAATGAATCTTGAGGATATTAGAGGCAAAGAAAGAATATTGGATAAAACCCAACGAAGTTTATACGCATTGGATTGAGCCAGTACAAGGGAACAAAGTGCTGTTGAATTTATTTAGCATCTCATGTATCAAGTGATCATGTATCTAATTGGTGTGTAGGTTGGGTAAGTATATTTTAAATAAACATCTTCTAAATTACTTTGTTTTTTTCATTTTGAATAACAACAATACTCAAATAACCCAGGTAATGTTAGTTTATGTCACCACACAGAATTTTACACCATACAGATACGCCTCTTCACTTGCTGGACAAATAACTGTGCTTGTGTTTTGTTGCACAAACACACTCACACTTGATTATATACTGTCATATTTTGCTCCCCAGCTCTTTCTTGAATGAATCATTTGTCTCCCAAATTAGATAATAAACCTCTCTACGGCAAATCATATTGTCTTCTCCTTTTGTATCTGTTAGCAACTAACACAGTGTTAGGTTATAGAACTGCTCAATAAATGCTTATTGAATTGAATAGTACCCGCAATCATTGCTATTTCTTTTCTTTGAAGTACAGTTGAATAGATTTAATGCTGTGGCACTGTCAGCTTTTATACTTCATCCTGCTTCTGTGACCACCTTGCCAGAAGAAGGCAAATTCAATCTTTACATTTATTTAGTCAGTGCCGCTGCTTCCAGGATTATCAACAACAATGACAATCAATACCAGTTCACGTGGTGCATTTTATTACACACAAATACCTGTCACCTAGAGATTGAACCCAGAACTCTTATATCGGACCGAATCATTTTTGTATGCACCTGACTCAAAACAAATGATCAATCATAAATATAAGCTCATTGCCTGTATCTTTCATTCTATAAGTGGAAATACAATTAAAACAAAACAGCAAAAAGGGAAATAATAAAAAGAATTATTTTTAAAGTCAGTAAGTAGTAAATATTCTCTATATACCGGCACTTTTATGCCCAAATGTGAAGGCAAATTAGTTTCTTCTAAAGTGAAATTCCTCTACTTTCAATTTTAATGTCTATAGTCAGATACTTATTTTACAAAAAGATAAGCTACCTTAATCCTATCAGAAGCTGGAAGTCAAAGTCAAAAATATGATTCACATAGTAAGTTAATCTTCCAAATATAAGACTATGTCTCAATGCTTATTTAACACAGTGAAGAAATTTTTCTTCGCCAATGTGGAAAAATTAAATTGAATTAAGATATAATTTAAACTTGTTTATAATCAGGGCTAAGTTATAACATGTAACTAATAAGAAGATAGTCACAGTGATCCTAAAAGGTCCTACTTTTAATAAGCTTGAGAGGAAAAGGATCAGAAGCCAGACTTACTTGTCATTTATAATCCTACAATTCGTGACAAATCACAATTTATGCAACCATGAAAAAATTTATATAAAATCATAGCAGGAATCTCTTCAGGTTTAATTGAAACTGAAGAAAAAAAAGCAGTGGCCTAGTAAAGGTTCATTGACAAACCTATTTTATTATACCTTTTATATCTATTTTTCTTTTCCTTGAAATAAAAAAATTACCATACATGAACATGATAAATGTGATTTTCCTTACTTTAATTACTCTGCCTAAATGAATTTACATAAAGATTAACAGTTCATTTATGCTGTGCAAAATCAACAATGAATAAAATTTTACTTTTTATTTTATTTTAAAACTAGCGTAGAACATGAATGATGTTATTATCAAAATGGTTGTTTTGTGGCTCACGCGACACTACATTTCATTTCTCATAACCCAGTTTTTAAAGGTGAACTGAAAATGTAATTTAAAATCAAACCACTACAATGACTATTAACTATTGGACTGAAAAAGCCTTATCAACACCCAATGGCAAATTTCCTTCTAATAAGGAAAGCAGGGATAAGGCCAAAATGAACACCTAAGAAAGAGTCACAGTGACAGTAAACTGTATTCACATTTATCGCTACAATGTAAAAAAAACAACAAACCCTTCTAATCCTGATTCCTATAAAAGATTTGAAGCTCCACTGAAATATAAGCATATGTGCATTATTCTGATTAAATTTTATTCCCTCTCTTGCTTTGTTGACATTTATAACATGACCCAGTTCAGCTAAAATTACCATAGTGAAAAAGTAGCTGCATTGTGTTAAGTGGTTTTACCTAGACATGCTGTCTGGTTCCCACTAGTATACACACACTGACATCCCTGTGTGAGAGAGACTAATTCCTCCCACTTGTCTTTTTCAGGATAAAAAGCACTAACAGTGACTTTTAAAAATTCCTTGCCTCTAAAATGAGAAACTGAAAAGCTGTGAATATGCGGCACCACCAATCAGGTCAGACAATTAAACCCTGTAATATCACGAGCTAAAAAATATGTATATATATCTCCTGAAGCTAATACCTTGGGAAATGATAACCGGAATGAAATGGCCTAAGTTGGTGGTCTAAGTATTTCTGGCTATGTTCCCTACTCCCCACAGGTAACAGTGGATTGGCAGCTGGGAGGCATGTGAGACAACACATAAAAGTGGAATTTCAAGGACAGTACTATTCTGTGTTAACTTACCAGGAAGTGTGAATTGAATAAAAATTCTTTGCAGGTAGTTACCAGGTTAAAGATGTAAAAAAAAAGGTGTCTTTCAAAGATACGGTGAAAGATAGAAAAAGGAAAATAGAAGAGCACCTAAAATGAACTGATGGAGAATAAAGAAAATGGGTAATCATAACCAATATACCAGAAAGTTATTAAAATTATTGGTAGGAATAATAATATCTGCTTAAACGAATCTAAGCTATGTTGATTGAAAATGAGAAGCTCCATTAAGGAAAATACTAAGTAAGAGGCTCAGGACCCTGCAATAAAGAGAAATAAATATAAAAAATTTCTGTCTCAGTTCTGAATTCAGTACTGAAAGTTGTGATATTTTTAAGAGACCAGCTCTACCTATGCCAAGGATAGCAAGCCTGTAGTACAGATAGAAATGGATCCTGTTTACCACCCTTGTGAACCAGGAAGGCAAAAGAGAGTGAGAGAGAATCATGTAGAGTGTACATTAGAGCAGTAAACTTACCTACACCAGGGGCACAGAAATAATGTCAATTTGTATGAAATGAAAGTGAAGTTAGAGAAAGTCTGAAAAAGACTGTTTCATGTTTTCAACTATCAATGACAGGATTTGCTTATGTGTAAAACCCCTCATAACGTATCAGGGGTTACAATAAATCATAACTCCTATTGTTATGTATACAGATGGAATTTAAGTGCTGCTGAAGTTACCCTGAAATTCAGAGTACCTGGGTACCTGTAGTAGGGTGGTTTGGTACCTTGGTAACACACCAGCTGTGTTTAGGACATGACTTCCCAGGGAGTGGAAACCTAAGAGCAGCTGACTTGAGGTGGGGTGGGGTTAGGGAAGAGAATACACTAAGACTAGACCTGGGGGAAGGGGAACCCTATCCCTAAACTATAGACAAAAGCTGTTTTCTGCAAGGACTCTTTGAGAGTTGAAGTCCAAGCACAGCAGTGATGATTAAAGTGAATGCAATGCCATTTTAAAAGGTCCAGATTTGCATGTGAGAGCATCCAGAGACAGCATCTCTAATACGGAAGGAGCTGCACCGGGAATGCAGCACAAAGGTGGTGGTGAGTCCGGCCCTCCTGCCAGCAGCCTACAGGAGCCAACAAGAGCCCGTGTGCACTAGTGAAATAGCGCCAGGGACTATCAGAATGCAAATAGTTTACATTTGGTGGAAGCCCTGCACTACACAGATGGACATAAACCAATACAAATGAGTTATTACCATTAAGGTGACTCCATGTGAACCCCCAGAATGGTGAGGTATGGAGAAGCTCAGATCAGGCGCAAATTGTGTCTTGAGTCTCTGAGAATGTTTGTTCTGACAGACACGATGAGGGAAAGAGAATGATTTAGGGAAGAGTGGACGTAGGGGAAGAGTACATATCCTGGAATAGACTTACCATCCCAGAATGCTTAGAAAAGCAGTCTTCTCCCCTATGGCCCACTTTATAACACCCTAACGGAGCTGTGAGGGTGGCTGGCGGTGGAGGCTTTCCTAACAATGATGACAACCACAACAAATGGTATTTGCCGAGTCCCAGCTACTGTGAAAAACACTGCATTATTCAGTATCTCACTGAATTCTCGCTATGTTAGGAGGTAGGTGCTGCTACTATTAACCTCACTTGATTAAAATGGGAACTGAGCTTAGAATGTACCCAAGGTTAATGCTGGAAGGTAAGCGGTGGCAGCAGCTTAGGAACACTTGGGCAAGAGCTCTGCTGCAGAGGCATTCTATCTGGCAGCTCCTCTGAGAGCACAGAGGACATGGGAGGGTATCATCAGACAAGGCCCGAGGAAGAGACAGGGCCATGGGAGTGAACCAGGCCCTCAGTCTCCGTCGGGAAGCTAACCAGGAGAAGAGGAGAATTCAAGTCTTCTGAGTCAGGCTGTGGAGTACTTAAAGTGTTTCTGCAATATGCTGGAATCCCCCAATGATTTCCACCCACACTAGGAAAGTCACTGCTCTTCAGAATAAGGGCAAAAGACGGATTTCCTCAAATTCAAGGGGCCTGGAGTGCAGGTAAAAAACGAAGATTACTTAAATCATATCAGGCTAACCTCTCGCTTCCCATTGAACCGTGGAAAGTCACCCTCCCACTGCTCGTGAGTGAGAGTGTGGATTCCACAATGTCAAGATCATACCATAATCCAACAGTGAATGTGCCCAATGGTTTGCAGTCCACGCCAGACCCAACCAGCACTCAACTTCTAAAAAGGCGGTTAGAAAACTATTTAGCACTTGAGTTATAAAAACTGTCTGTACACTCCATAGGAAATGGCCTACTTGAATTCCTCAAAATAAGTAACAAATGATAAGCATCCATGATACAGTATGTCACTAATAAGAAGACCAAATACAAAATGGTCAAGCGAGTTTATGTATAATCATTTAAAACTGATAACTCTTTCACCTTAAAGCAAGATAAAATTTCAGTTGATGAGTAGTCTAGAACACTAGCACTTAAAATTTTAAGACACATGTACAGTCTAATGTTACATACTAAATGCCATATTTAATACTGGCAAAATAAATTTATGGCCACATTGAAAATGCAAGACTAGAGAAAATCAAATGCATTTCACAGGTTCTTTTCCCCCCCAGCCTCTCTAGCTTAAACTGAACTACTTGTCCATAAAAACTGTAACTTTCATTCAAGCACTTGGTAAAAACTGCACACTTATTATGGAACAGTGTGTTTGGCGTCTTTTACCCTCATGAAACTTAAATTTGTAGAAAAACAGACAAAAACACAAGAAAACAGGCAAAATAAAGGCAAGCTGTAAGAAAGGGTAGAAATAACACATCCATAACATGTCCGTGAATTGAGAAAGTGAGAGGAGAGAGCTGTGTGCAAAGCTGGAGAAAGAGTTCTAGGCAGATGATAAACATGTGAAATAAACTGCAGCAGAAAAACACTAGCATATGAGGCGTTACAAGGACATCAGTGTGATTGTAGTCAATGAGCAAGATCAGGCTGGAGAGCTACAGCTGGGCCCAAATGGACAAGGTATCATGAGCCACAGAAAAAGAGTCTGGATATTATACCACCGTGTTTCCCCCAAAATAAGACCTAACCAGAAAATAAGCCCTAGCATGATTTTTCAGTATGACATCCCCTGAACATAAGCCCTAATACGTCCTTTGGAGCAAAAATTAATCTAAGACCCGGTCTTATTTTTGGGGAAACACAGTAAGCACAATGGAGATGCACTGAAAAGTGTCTTAAGCAGGGAGTGATGTGATCCAAGTAACATTTTGAGAAGGTCAACTTTAAACTGTGGAAAAGTGGATTAGAGGGGCTCCGGTGGGAGTCAGGAAAGTGAAAGGACGGTGACACTTTGGAATTATTGGTGGCAGTAACTATAAAGAGTGAGAGTAGATGAAAGATGGAATTTCAAGAAAGAAGCAAGAAAGCTAAGAAATAAATGGGAGGCATGAAAAAGGAATGAAGGAATGAATCTGAAGTTTCTGCCTTGAGTAACTTTAAGGCAGCATTACACCAGAAGTTCTTCAAAACAAGTATTTGAGGCCTAGTGCACTCAAAGGGCCATTTAGAAAAAGAGCTATGATTGAGAACAAGTATTTAAAATATCCCACTAATTAAAGAGAGAAGGAAGGGAGGACGAAGGAAGGAAGAAAGGGAAGGGAGAGAGGGAGGAAGGGAGGAAACTTCACCAGGGAATTATATGGAGGAAAGGATAGCCCACAAGGCTATCCAATTGTCCATCGCCCCTTGTTGAAAGACTAGCCTTTCCTCTACAAAACCATAAAATTTCTGGGTGAAAATAAAGGAGAAAATCTTTTTGAACTCGAGCTAGGCAAAGATTTCGTAGAACAATACCAAAAGCATAATCTATAAAAGAAAAAATTGATAAATTGGGCCATAAAAATTAAAAACTTCTCTTAAAAAGACATCGTAAGAAAATGAAAAAGATATGCCACCGCCTAGGAGAAACCATTTGCAAATCTAATTCCATTACAGAAGATACAAGAGGACTAACGAATCACATGAAACTACATCCAACATATTAGCCTTTAAGGAAATGCAAATTTAGAACCACAATCAGATACTACTACACATCTACTAGAATGGCTGTAATCATAAAAACTGACAATGTCATGTGTTACCGAGGAAGAAAAACTTCAAGTTTCCTACTTTGCTGGTGGGGATGTAAAATGGTACAGCAATTTCTTAAAAAGTTAAACATAAATTTACCACATGACCCACCAGTTCTACTCCTAGGTATTACCATAAGAGAAATGAAAATGTGTCCACAAAAGGCCTTGCACATGAATGTTACAGAAGCATTATTCATAATGGTCCTAGGCTGGAAACAATCTAAATGCCCCTCCACTGTTGAATGGATAAACAAAATATGATATATTTATACAATGGAATACTTTTAACAATAAAAAGTAACCAGCCACTGATATAGTCTACAATATCAAAGAATCTCAAAAATATACTCAGTGAAAGAGTTCAAATACAAAAGACCATATAATATGATTCCATTATATGAAATTTTCAGAAAAGACAAATCTATATACACAGAAAGCAGATCAATAGTTGTCTAGGGCTGGATGGAAGGACTGGTTGTAAATGCTCCTAAGGAAACTTTTTAGGGTAATGCAACTCTTTTAAAACTTAACTGTGGTGATAGTTACACAAGTTTGTGTAAAAATCATAAAATCATTTTATACTTACAATGGGTAAATTTTATGGCACATAAATGAAGTATTTATTTTAAAAAGGAGTTTGACTAGTAGAATTTACAGTCTCCCTGCAACTGCTTTATCTGATTTCCAATACAATTTACGTATAAAACTCCATGAACAATCCAATTCTTATTCCTTTACTCTACAACACATGTCTTCTTAATATCAAACTCACACTGATTTCTAAAGGAGCCTCACAAACTGAAGATTCGCATATAGATTCTTAAGTGATACATAAAATGTTAAAACAATATTCTCACCAATCTTATATTTAAATTTAAAAGACTACCCAAATAATACTGTAATATTTCATTCACCTTAGGCCTAAATTTTATCACAGAACCATGGAACTATTAAATATTCAGTGGGACTTAAAACAAAAATAAATCTAGTACTAATTCAATCAGCAAATACCTATAGAGCATCAATGATATACCAAGCAATGGCTGCAGACTGGAGATACAATGATGAGGAAAAACAGAGATGGTTCCTACCTACACATACTTTTCTAATTCTAGTGAACAGACATAAAGTAATTTCCACACCAAAGTCCTCATATACATTTATGACTTAGAGCATCAAGATTTAGGGACTATTTCTCAATGAAAACGTATTGGTTCAATTTGTGAAAAAAGAGTTGAGTTAAACTTCCAAATTAAGTTTCCTTAGAGGACTTGGATGGAAAGACGGAAAAGATCATAATTAAGTGAACCGACCTGGAGGTGGAAATTTTAAATGCTTAGTTCTTAAAAAATGTACAACAAAGAAGCGATTAATAGGAAAACCATTTCCATGGACTTAAAATGGTGCTTCTAACACATGTTTTCCTTTAAAAAGTATGTAAAATAATTCAGCATCTAGGAACATAAAAATGCTTTTAAGCAATTAGTCAAGGAGCACCAATTAGAAGACCTTTGTTCTTAAGGCTATGGTGAATACTTTATTTTAATCAGATGATTTCAAGTGTTGCCTTTTGAATCATTCCAGTCTGCCTTCATCTCATCTCGTTGCTTCCATTCAAGTGATCGTGAACATCTTTCAGAGATCCCTACATTAGGGATCCCCACTGCCTATAAAACATTCTCCCCCAACCCCTTCTCTCTCTCTGGCTCTGACTCAATCTTACAGTTTCAGCACATGTCTCAGCTGAGATCTTTCCTGGGTTCCCTGTAGTAGTTAGGCCCCTGGGATTGAATGCACGCCTCTCTGAATGCACCACACCAGAAGCCTCCTCTCCTAAAATTTCTAATTATAAATGTAATGTCTGTTTCACCAGTATGTTTGCAAATATATTGCCAGAGCCTAGGAAAATCTCTAGTACCTAGTTTGGAACTCAATAAATATTTGTTGAATAAATGACGTTCACGTAAAATATGGATAAGCATACTCATTTTTTGCCTCACAATATTACAATGTAGTGAAAACTCTTTTCTCTGGTATATATAGTTAACTGATTTTACACTGCTCATCACTGAATAAGTAGAAATCCACTGATGTTTCTGAAGTTGTTCCTACATTTCATTTCCTATTTTATCCTGCTTTTATCTTTTTAAAAAAGTCATGTAATACAGAATATATCTGATTCTTATAAAGACTTGCAATGTATAATTTATAGATGGACAGCCAAAACACAGTGAAAGATGTCAACTTGAAAGAAAGAAAAAACACAGACAAAACTGAAATAACGGAATATTAGTAAATATTTTATATAATCTAATAAAGAGTGATTTGCAGGTATCAATCTACTAAAATTACCATAATGTAAAATAAAGTCTAAACATTTTCTTTTACATTCTAGTTTCTTTTGTGAACAAAAGGTCAGAATTAATAAGAGTTCTTGTAAGACTATCTTTCTGACCAGCCTCATGTTCCTGAATAAAACATTAAATTCACTCATAAAACACTGTGTCAACTTTATGACAAGGAGACTCTATTCTACTTCTAAAAGCACATTTCCATTTAACTAGATGAGTCAATGAGTCAATTTAATATTATTTGGAATGTAAGACTTTGATAGCCGCATGGGTACAGAAACTATAACTGTTAACCCAAATAATTCTAACCCATATTACAAGTTTTCATGTTTTTTTTACCAAGAGAGATTTTAGGATGAGTATATTACCAAAATAAACTCTTAAAATTTAATTCCAACAATCAAAATTAACTTTTCTTAAAATCCATAAAAACTGTTTTACTATTTATCCTTTTCCTTTGGTAATATTTTCATGAGAATAAAATAGTAAGCTAAAATTGGACTTAACTATCACTAGAGAGTAAGACATTATAATTTTTTCTTAATTGTACTCTGTTTCCCCCCAACTCTTTACACTCCAGGGAACATTTTCCTCCTTGCATCACATCTCTATGTGGACTGTATCATGCTCTTATCAATGCTGGCTGATGCATCGAGGCTTACCCACATCCACTTGCTCACTAAAAGATGTATACAGATCAATGAACTCAGTACATCTTCTTATAAACCTACTAAACAGGTTCCATTCCATTTTTCTAGTTGAACTATCTGTCCCCACATCTATCTAGTAATTGTTCTCCGGTAAGAAAAAAATATGGGAAAATAAATAAAGGACTCCAAAACACCCCTATTTTCTTCTTGACTTACTACCCATTTAAACAAAGAAAACTGACTAGAACTAAAACTTAACATCTATAACAATCAGCCACCTCAAAAATAGTTTACTAAATTGAAAGTACAAAAAAACATTAATTTGAGAATAATTTTATAAAAACAGGAGCTATCCTGTAACTTTCAAAAAGCAAGAATATGACTTTTAATCTACGCATAGCCCAGGCCAAGAGATGCAGATATCTATACTCTGTCAGAGTTAAACACCAGTAATTAGTAGTATAGCCTACCACACACCTGGGCTACAGGGTACAGCCCATTGCTCCTAGGCTACAAACCTGTACAGACTGTTACTGTATTAAAGACTATAAGCAAATGTAATACACTGAACTACAACATTATGATGGCTACAAATGTCACTAGGTAATAAGAATTTCTCAGCTCCATTGTAATCTCATGAGACCACCATTATATATGAGGTCTCTGTCGTTCCACTTTCTAAGTTTGCTTCCCTTAGGCAACACAAGGTCCAGGAAGCAATAATACCTAAAGCTTTTAAAGCAATGTCTGACTCTATCATAAAGTCCAGTTCAAACAGAAAAAAAGTATTCACATACACTTATAATAATCATTGTTTAGTCTACTCTATATACTGTATTACTATTTTCTGTATAATAGGATCCTATTTCCACAGAATGAATTAGGGTTATGTACTTCCATAAAAGCAGGTATTTTCTGAATATGAAAATGTTAAATTCAATCCCAAATTTGTTTTAAAATATTCTACTTTATGAAAAGAGCTGAATGTAAAACAAATAAAAAATTCCTTCTTTCCCCCTTTAATAATGAATTCAGGTATATAAATAATAAAACTACGTAAAACATCATGTTTTAGCAATCATTTTCATTCCGTGATACTGCATTTGCATTAAAATATTAATTTACATACAAAAGAAATATCATTGTATTATGACAAGGCCACAAATTTCTAGACTGTAAAATTAAAATAAAACTGATTAACACACAACTATCTTTATTCCTCCAGAGGTATATTCTGTATATCAAGGAAATGAGATGGCAAATGTTTACTCAATGTAAAAGACCTCTAAAGAAGTTACAAATATATTGGTCCTTAACCTTTCTTAGGTTACAGACTTGATAGCACTCATAAATGCTACAGACATAAAAAAAATGAAAAATGTGTATGCACATATATACAAAACGTAGCAGACAATTTCAGGAGCTGCATAGGCCTTCTGAAGACAGAAGCCATACAGGTTAAGAATCCTTACATAGATCCTTGATACTCAGTGACTGTTTCCACCATGACCCAGAGGTTCAGGGCCTGTAATAATTTGTCATTTCGCAGAGGCACATATTTGAATCACACTAAAAAAAGCTGAAAGACCGATGTGGAGTAGCAAGTCACCCAGCTAGCGAGGGAGCCTGGCATTCACATCTTAGTTTGACTTTGGCATCTTTACAACTCATCATTAACAGAATAATTATCAAGAAGTGCTTTTAGTGGTAATCATTAATATATTCAGAAGGTCTTTGAACTTCGCATAATAAAATGGGTACACTCTTTTCATAGACTAAAGCTCCCCCTGGCAAGTTATATCATGATGTTTCTCTAAAAGAAAGCAGGCTTATAAAACTAACAAACCAATAAAAGAAATGAAGTCTATTATCTCCATAGGTATTCATTAACATATTTATTAAATCCCTGTTTTTACAGAAGACACTTTGTAGTCATTGTGTAGCTTACAGATAAAAGATAAGAGATACAGACCCAGTCTTCTAAGAGCATCCAATATTATGTAACAAGTTTATTTATTTAAATAGTGACCCCAAAAACCACATAATCGAAGTTTTATTATGGATACCCTAAAATAAGTAGTTATGTATCAGATATATTTATAATATTCTTCAATTCCTATAATCATTAAAGTTCTAATCTGGGTTTGCTGATAGACGTCAATCTCTGTACTAACTTACATAGCACTATCATACTAAAACAAACCATTAGAAATCTAGCTAGCTTTCTTAACATAAAGACAGTTGGGGTCATAAAATGGGATGAATTTATTATCTAATTTCATCAAAATGCCAAGAGCAATTTCTTGAAATAGTGTACAGTTGATATGTGTTTTTTTTTTTAAAAATCAGAAGTTCCATTACACCAATCACCCTGGCCGACCCCTTTCCACCCTCTTTTATTCATCTGCTGCCACCCCAACACCCCTTCCCCCAGCACACAGATGGAGCTTCAGCACCGCCTGCCACTGGAACCTCATTTCTAATTTTCAAGCCCCACCCTGTAAAAAGCCCCAACCCCAAGCAATCAGAGCCACCATTGCTGGCTTAGATATATGGGTACATTTACTCCCACTCATCAAAAGACAGAAGGGTGCCACACGTACCTTAATAAAGTAAACATCAGGCTCACTCAGCCTAATGTTAGGTTGTTGTTCCTTCACTAAGTTAGTTCTTTTAAGGCAGGGATTGTCATGTTGTAATATCTTTAAGTATGAAATATTAGACCACCCTACGAGTCCCTCCTCAGGTACCCTTCTAGTGCTACCCTTCAAGGGCAAATACTATCCTGACATCTAACAACATAGATTTGAACTTTATGTCAGTGAGATTATACAACATGTGCTCTTTTGCCTCTGGCTTCTTTCACTCCACATCACATTTATGTGATCCATCCATGGGGTTAAGCATAGCTGTAGTTCTTATATTCTCAGTGATGTACAATATTTCATTTTATGAGCATACTACAGTTTACTTATTCATTCTGTTGTTCATGGGCACGCGGGTAGTTTCTCTATCGGGGCCATGATGAGTAGTACTGCTATGAATATTACTGCCCATGTCTTTTGGTGAACATAGATATCGGCACTTCAGTTAGGTATATACCTAGAAGTAGAATTTCTGGGTTATATAGTATCTGTATCTTCCATTATAGTAGATACTGACAAATAGTTTCCAAAGTAGATTACCAATGCCGAATTTTTGCATTCATTCATTCATTCATTCATTCATTCCCTAGTTTTAATACATGTCTTAAGGTGCTCTGGTTGCCACTAGTGAGAATGGCTGGCCACAAGTTCCTGTATCTCCACAGCACTCACGCATCCTACACTCATTTTCCTGAATGCCAAAGGTATGCCAGACACTGTTCTACAGTTGGAGCCCATCAGGTTAATAAGACAAAATCCTCACTCTTGTGGTACTTATATTCTAGTGGAGATGGAACTCACAGTGTTTTGGGGAAATAATAAAACACTGATAATAACAAGAAGTAAATACATAACTGAGAATATCAAGAAAACAAAGTAAAAACTGAATAGATACTTTAAAAAGCCTAAACCAAATTAAAAGTCCTCAAATTTTCTTAATATCTGTGATGTGAGGATGAAAGAAAGTGGCTTAGCAACTTAGTTTCTTAAAAGAAACCATCTTGACCTTAATTTTCGTTATTTCAAATTTTTTCAAGGTATGAAATAGAAAGGAACACACAATATATACACACAAACACACACATATATGATGTATGTATACATCCATATACACATCTATATGCATATACGAATGCACATATATGCAGTATATGTATGCATAAAACGTGTGTGTATATTTTTTTAACAAATCATTTAACTGAATATTTATACTTTTTTTCCCCCCAACAAATCATGTCACAGAAAGACTAGAAAAATTACCTAATGAAACAGAATGCTGGAATCTTTTCCCCCAGGTAAAGAATGATTACTGCACTGCTTTGAGATGCCAGCAAAAACTCAGTAACACCAGATGCTGCTATAGGTAGTATGGGTAATTAAGATTTAATGTACTTTTCTGCTTCAACAATTAAATGGGAGGGACTGCAGGGAATTGTTTTACATTGCTAGGAAAATCATATAATGGTCAGAAAAGTGAAAAATACATTTCTGTGAACATTTATGTTTTCTTTCATTTGTTTGAGACATGTTTTCACTTATAAGGAAGCCTCCTCCTCCCTTTCATTTGAAATTTAAATTTTATGTTGTAGATTTTAGTGCTTTCAGAGTAAGACGGTTTTGGACACACTGAATGTATGTCCATCTAGGAAATCAATGTTTAATTTGTAATAAAAAGAAGAGCTGCTAGAGCTTGGCAACCATTTTACAACTGTGTGATTTAGCAGCATCTAACAGAGATGGCAAGTCTTATCATGCATTTTTTAACTACTAAATTCACAAAACAAACAGAAGGCTTACCATGGGAGGTACAGAGTGATCAAACTATATCCTCTAGTTACTCTTCCAGTAAAACAGCATGTGTTGCCGAAAATTGCTACGGGAACCTGGGAGCTCATAAGGAAAATCAAGTTCTAGTTGAACATCTTCTTTAATATCCTACACTACAATCTCCATAGTAAATAAAAAGTTTACATGCAGACATCCATCATAAGCAAGATCAAATATTAACATTAAAAAGGAGTACAACGATGTTAAACCGCAATTTAATTATGGGGCTGAATTCTTATTAAGCATATACGTAGATTCTCTGCATGATGTGTTTGTTTGCATATTACAATTGACTTTAACATATTCTGTAAATTCAAATGAATAGAAGGGAAGACAGATTTGTATTCCAGTCTTCTTTCTGCCTATAGTATAGAGAAAGAGGGTTACATTATTAGATATTTTCTCCTCAAAAACGGAAGGATTCCTCTAAACATTCAGCACAATCAGGAGCCAGATCCAAAAACGAAATTAATAAAGAAGGTGCAGCAGAGGGGGGAAGAGAAAATACCAACATGAGTATCAGAAATTATAACTTAAGCCTCACCGTATAGGGCAGTGTCCCTATATGAACCATTCATATTGCTTTTCAGAAACGTGGAATTTAGTGCAGTAGAAAGAAAATATGAGGGTGCCAATATTTAGCATGTAGTCCCCCGCCCTGTGTTACACATTTACAACTGTGTAACTTTGGGCAAATCAAAAATCTCCCTGGCATTTGCTTTACAGACTTAAAAACCAAATAACAACTTTTTATCTTCATTTAATACTGCAGTGTAGTCAGGGTATCAGTTTATGAAATTAAAACGATTTCTACTGCAACCAACTGATATCAATACAGTATTGGGAATTCTTAATAGTATCAGTCAAAAGCAAGAGACTCGCTTCTAAAGGTGAATATCTACTAAAAGCATCCATGTCTGATATACATCAAGGAGAAAGCAAAGTGTACTTGAAAATTAAACTGCTCTTCCAGGGTGCCTTTTCTGTCCCCAGCTGTGACTAAAATGAAATCTTTCTCTTTAAGGGTAGCAAAGGACATTTCTGAGGATAACTTCAATCAAGGCTATAAAATGAAGTTTTAAAGAAAACTAATCAAAACTGTGTGTGGGGTGTATATCCATGCGGTATAAGAATGAGCAAAATAACCAAGACTACGTGTGTGAGATAAGAGAAGACAGAGATGTGACATGAGCCAACTCTTTATATCTTTGGTTGTCAAGTCTCCTGTGTAATAACCACAAGGAAAGAATCCACGGCTCTGTGCTGAGCTGACTGGAGAATCAGGGCCTTGTACTTCAATTCTGCCTCTACAACTAACTCACTATGTAACCCAGGCAAGTCACGTAATCTCCCGGTGCTTCTGTGTCTGAACTGAATTCTACCGAAAGGGTAACTGGCTATTTTCATGAGGGACTGTAGAGTAATTTATAATTTACTGTCCTTTCAGAAGTGTAGAAAAAGTAGCAGAGGCCTTCTACAGATTTCCTGTTTCTATAAAACTCTCCTTATAATTCTTATCGGCCAGAAAATTTGAAAAAAAAAACTGTTTATATGAAATACAATGACATTTTAGCAAGTAAGAAAATGTTGCCAGGGTGTTAACGTCATATTAAAACTGCAAAGCACATTACCATTAAATGGATGAAGGAATGAATGAAACAACCTTTATAGTTTCTTCAAAAACTGAAGACTCTGATTGTGAACTGGACTCTAAGAAATGTGAAAGACAACCCCACATTAAAAAATGCCAAAAGTGTTTATTGCAGAAAATATTTTAAAAAGCATATAGATATTTGTTTGGAAGAAACAATTATCCTTTCTTGATTTATATACTTCTTATATAAATTACTGACAGTCTATAAAGGGAAAACATTTATCATTAAGATGTTATTTTTAAGTAAACACACTGAAAGCCAGGAATACAGGTATAGCAGTGCTCCTAAGCTTTATTTAGAAAATCATCTGTTACACTAAACCAATATCCATCATTTTTTTAGGTTTTGTTTAGTGTTATCTTTTCTTGAGAGATGTGAAAATTAGTAATATGCTATCCTTTATGTATGAAGATAAAAGCCAACATTTAGAATATACTATATTAGCTCTTTTTCTAACCATGATATTAGATTGTGCCAAGCCATCTATACACACGTTTAGTATTTCTGTGACTAATAATAGCATGAGGAATGTTTGAATATAAGTATGCTATGTACTGTAGCCATAAGAAGTCAACTTTCTTACTCTGACTCCTTATATCATGTAATAATTACCTCCATTAACCAAAGCAGGAGTGAGAGTGTTAACAGATTTGGCTATTGTTATGTTTTTATACTAGAAAAGCATCAATATGTCTGTGTGTGTCTGACATTGTTCATCCATGAATTTATTCTCAATGGTAACAACATGGTTGAGAGTGGTAAATAATTTTTGCAAATATGTATAAGCACAATTACTCTAAATCCTCTGAATATGAAGAGCCTTTAAAATATTCATCTGTACTATGTATTATTGATAAGACAATAACAACAGACTCATTTGACCACCCACCATGTGG